>NC_139995.1:23477229-24132229 GCF_964263955.1 Coregonus lavaretus
GGACAGCCAGTTGAAGCAAAAAGTAAAGTCATTTATTGCGTTTTCGGTTGCAATTGATGAAAGCACGGACATTACAGATGTTGCACAACTGGCCATTTTCATCCGCGGAGTTGATGACACATTGACCGTCACAGAGGAGTTTGTGGAGTTGGTGCCGATGACAGATACAACGACAGCAGCTGATATTTTTACCGCACTCGTCGGCGCGCTGGACAGGGTCGGAGTGGACTGGTCCCGCGCTGTCAGCCTGGCTACAGATGGTGCGCCCTCAATGATCGGGAAAAAAGCAGGCGTTGTGACAAAGTTCAGAGAGAAAGTACAATCTGCAAATGGAGGACGTGATTTTTTGACTTTTCACTGTATTTTGCACCAGGAGGATTTGTGTTGCAAGTCATTAAAGATGGATAACGTCATGAAGGTGGTCATCCAAACTGTTCATTTCATCCGATCCAGAAGCCTGAATCACCGTCAGTTTGACAGCCTTCTCAGAGAGAAAGACCACATCTATGGCCTGCCATACCACACTGAGGTAAGATGGTTAAGCCGAGGTGCTGTGCTGAGGCGTTTCTTTGATTTACGAGAAGAAATTGAACAGTTCATGGAAGAAAAGGGCAAACCAGTGTTAGAATTTCATTCCGCAGAATGGATGCAGGACCTTGCATTTATGGTGGATGTTACAGAGCACCTGAATAACTTGAACAAACAGCTGCAAGGGCGCAACAAAGTTGTCACGCAGTATTATGACAGCATACGTTCTTTCAAGTTGAAGCTGTCATTGTGGGAGACGCAACTTGCCGGTGGTGATGCAGCTCACTTCCCCTGTCTGAAAAATGTGTGCGCGACCCAACATGTGGCAGACATGAAGCGGTTCAAAGATAAAATAACAGGACTGTTACGGGAGTTTGAGCAACGCTTTCAGATTTATGTTTATGTTTTTAATTGATTTTATTTGTATATTTAACCTATTCTTGACTCTGTGGTTCTTGCACTTGTTTGGGGAACAGGATTTCATTATTTGTATCTACATTTCTGCCTGAGAAATGACACCCTGATATAGTTCTGTGATCTGTGATATACTTCTGTGAATCACTGAGGCATTGTGTGTTCTTTGTCCTCAGAACTTTCAAATAACTTGAGGTGTTTTATGATTAATAGTGATGTTGTGCTTTTGGACACTGTCCTCAGGCTCCAGCTTTATGTTTATATATGTTTTTATGTTGATGTGCTATTGTTTTTAATTGATTTTATTTTATTTGTATATTTAACCTATTCTTGACTCTGTGGTTCTTGCACTTGTTTGGGGAACAGGATTTCATTATTTTTATCTACATTTCTGCCTGAGAAATGACACCCTGATATAGTTCTGTGATCTGTGAAACAGTTATGTTAATCACTGAGGCATTGTGTGTTTGTGTGTTCTTTTTCTTTAGAATTTTCAAATAAACTTGACGTGTTTTATGATTAATAGTGATGTTGTGCTTGTACTATTTTGGACACACTGTCCTCAGGCTCCAGCTTTATGTTGTATGTTGATCGTATTAAAACAAAGAAAACAATCTGAAGTTGTTGTTTTTAAGTTATATATACCATTATTTTTCCGGTCCGGCCCACTTGGGAATAGATTTTCCTCCATGTGGCCCCTGAGCTAAAATGAGTTTGACACCCCTGCTCTAAAGCCTCGAGGAAATTCTAGGAGCTTCACTGTAATAGAGCATGCTTTTCTCCAGTTTGACAGCTAACATAGTGACTTATTGGTATAGTGCCTTCCGAAAGTATTTACACTTTTTTCCAAATTTTGTTGTGTTACAGCCTGAATTTTAAATTAATTAAATATAGATTGTGTCACTGGCCTACACCCAATACCACATAATGTCAAAGTGGAATTATGTTTTTCAAAATGTTTACAAATTAATTAAAAATGAAAAGCTGAAATGTCTTGAGTCAATAAGTATTCAACCCCTTTGTTATGGCAAGCCTAAGGAAGTTCAGGAGTAAAAATGTGCTTAACAAGTCACGTAATAAGTTGCATGGACTGTGTGCAATAGTAGTGTTTAACATGATTTTTTTTATGACTACTTCATCTCTGTACCCCACACATACAATTATCTGTAAAGGTCCCTCAGTTGAGTAGTGAACACAGATTCAACCACAAAGACCAGGGAGGTTTTCCAAAGCATTGCAAAGAGGAGTACCTATTGATAAAAAAAAAGAAGCAGACATTGAATATCCCTTTAAGTGTGGTGAAGTTATTAATTACACTTTGGATGGTGTATCAATAGGCCTACACTCAGTCACTACAAAGATACAGGCATCCTTCCTAGCTCAGTTGCCAGAGAGGAAGGAAACCGCTCAGGGATTTCACCATGAGGCCAATGGTGACTTTAAAACAGTTACAGAGTTTAATGGCTGTGATAAGAGAAAACTGAGGATGGATCAACAACATTGTAGTTACTCCACGATACTAACCTAAATGACAAAGTGAAAAGAAAGTCTGTACAGAAAAAAAATATTCCAAAACATATCATCCTGTTTGCAATAAGGCACTAAAGTAAAACTGCAAAAAATGTGCCAAAGAAATTAATGTTATGTCCTGAATACAAAGCGTTATGTTTGGAAAATCCAACACATCACTGAGTACCACTTCATATTTTCAAGCATGACAGTGGCTACATCATGTTATGGGTATGCTTGTCTTCAGGCAAGGACTAGGGAGTTGTTTAGGATACAAAGAAACGGAATAGAGATAAGCACAGGCAAAATCCTAGAGGAAAACCTGTTTCAGTCTGCTTTCCAACAGACACTGGGAGACAAATTCACCATTCAGCAGGACAATTACCTAAAACACAAGGCCAAATATAAACTGGAGTTGTTTACCAAGACATTGAATTACAGTTTTGACTTAAAATCTGCTTGAAAATCTATGGCAAGACTTGAAAATGGCTGTCTAGCAATGATCAACAACCAACAACCAACTTGACAGAGCTGGAAGAATTTTTAAAATAATAATGTGCAAATATTTTACAATCCAGGTGTGCAAAGCTCTTCAAGTCTTACCCAGAAAGACTCACAGCTGCAATCGCTGCCAATGGTGATTCTTACATGTATTGACTCAGGGGTGTGAATACTTATCTAAATTAGATATTTCTGTATTTAATTGAAATACATATGCAAAAATGTCTTAAAACATGTTTTCACTTTTTCATTATGGGGCATTGTATGTTAATGGGTGAGGAAAATATATTTAGTCCATTTTGATTTCAGGCTGTAACAGAACGTGGAATAAGTCAAGGAGTATGAATGCTTTCTGAAGGCATTGTATGTAATATGCACATACACAGACATACACATTGAACAGAGTTGTGGGGTAGTCATGTAGCCTATCTTGTTGGTCTCATTTTGGTCACTGAAAGAGCCAAGGGAACTACAACTAGCCTGTTACTACAATGAACGTTCTGACTAGAGGTCTACACGGATCCACCTGTACCCGAACATTCAAGACCCGATCCTGGACCCAAGGGGGTCTGGATCCAGAATTCAAAATAATGTCACGGATCTGATTGTCACGTGTCTCGGGTATGAGTAATTTTAACGGACTTGTCTGGAAGGACCAATACAGATCCGAACACAACATCTGCAAGCAAGCAAGAAATAAATAAATAAAATAATTTATGCTGCTGCTTGTTGTTGGTCAATCGTAAATTATCAAAGCGGCAATAGGCTACAGTCATAGAGCCTCCATGTGGGGCAAAAGTTAGGAGATATCTAAATCAGTTAAAGAAGGACAGGCTACAATGACCAAGAGCCAACAGGTAGGCTGCTACTTTATATTTTGAATGGAGTTGTGGTTTGTAACAAGAAAGCGCATGCAGCCTCAATTAGCCTAGCTAGCTAGCTTAACTAGCTTCTCCCGGTTTGATGCAGGCAAGACAGGTAGTAATGTTAATCATAATGGATTATACATACTATAGCAGCTATTAGTCTACTATAGCGCGAGTTGGCTTGGTTGGTTGCCTTCTCTTCCTCCCTCTTCTCGGTGTCACTCGCTCACACTCACAGTCGCCTACACACAGCACAGCCACCTTGCGCTACTTCGCGCTTTATCAACTCCAGTTAATAAAGTAGCTTAAAAATGAACATTTTTGCTGCTTCTCTCACTCGGATCGGAACGGGTCTGGATCTGACCACTGGATCTGGTTGTCCTTCGGTCCGTTCGGAACGGGTCTCTATATTAAAAAATAATAAATGTATGCATATCGGGTCCGGATGGGAAAGCCCAAGGTCCATTTCGGAACGAGTCCAACGTTTTGGAACCGTGAAGGCCTCCAGTTCAGACATGCTGCACTTGTCAAAATATCCAACCCCTCCCCCTCACGGCCTTGGGGTCGTGACTCAAGGGACACGGTCTCAAAAGGCACCAACCTACCCCCTCCAAAAGTGTCCAGGGAGGGAAGCGCTATGTGTTCGTGAATTTACAGCCCATGCAAAGGAGCATGTTGAGCACCAGCTAGCTGATCCCTGCATTTCTGTTTAATCTAATCCACAAAATAGTTCCATGTATGCCTTCTAATTGGTGTGTTCCTGTTTAATGCACAAATGCACTGAAGTTCCTCTAGTCTAGCTAGCTAGCTACTAACGTTAGCCAGTCAGCTCTGTCAGTCAGACACGGACGGTTGTTGTCAGCTCAATAAAGGTCCCTCCGGGCTAGCATGCACATGCTCAGACAAACACGGTCATTGACCGCAGAAGTACAACTAGAGGACCGAGGCCGAGAACGGCCTTTCATAACGAAATAAAATGTTGTTGCCATACCTTCCACGAAGGCCTTGTACTTCCCTGCTTGGAAATACTCTCGCGCTCCTTTCCTGTTATTCTAGCTACACCATTTCTGGATATTGCTTTATACGATACACTTGGAATAAACCAGCGCGAGTGGAGGAGCAGGGGTGGGAGGGAAAAAAACCTATGCATTAGCTTTCCAAAATAGAACATGTGACATGTATTCACCCAATGGCCAGAACGTGTACCTCTTTGGCACTCCCCCTTCCCTTTCAGACCCAATCCCCCCCGGTCCCTTTCCATACGCCTGTCAAATCCGTACTACAGAACCTGTCATGGTCTCCATAGCAACACAGAGGGATTTAACCTTTGTCAGGTTTTTATTGGCTCATGCCCTTAAATTGGTAGCTATGTAGAAAGCGCAGTGTTTGAAAATACCGTATAAAAAGAAAGGGAAAGCAAAATAGATAAAAATGAATGTTTTATTGTTAAATATCTAATCTAATGAGGTCAGCATCAATTCTGAAAAAATAAAAGTCAAAATTGGCATTTTCAAAATGATCATATTAAACCACAATTATATGCCAACTGCTATCGTCTTCCACTAAATTATGGCAATACTTGTCCAAAGTAGAATTCAGGGGTGGGGGAAGGGGTGCAACCCCATGTTGTATGTCAGAGGGTAGGGGCTACAATGCATGTAAATGTATTCAAATGTCAGGGTGAAAGTGCTATCATAAATTCAGTGCATGAAAATGCACTAGGCTCTGTGGCTCTGGGGCAATGTTGATTGGTCAAAGATGTAATAGGGCATATGTGGCCATAACATTTCATTTATTTTTGGAAACCTCATTATGGGGCATGTGTGGCACAGAACCTTATCCTTGACCTCAGGGGGCTGTGCACCATCAGACACCTATTTGAAGCCTCAGTGTGCCTGATCAGTTGCCAGATTTTCCATATTTCTTCTGTCATTAACCCAAACAACATTTCTGAATCTCATTTTCTATTCATCACCCCCACCTCATGCAAGCTACTACTAAAAGTAACATGTATTATAGTTAGCTTCAGAACGACAAGTATTGTACATGATCATTGTGTTTGTGTGTGACATCTCCAAGGGACAGACAGGCTATTTCTCAAAAAATCTAAAATGTTCTAAAGATGTCATTTTCGACCTTTCTTAATAATTCATCAAAGCCTTATGCATCAACTTTGAATCATGAGCCTGAGGCTAAATTTTGACCTATTATAATAATATGGACATAGACTAGATGAATTGCTAATGTTTCAGCAAGCCCCTATTGCGTTTCCTGTAACATGAGGAGGAAGTGTATTCATTGGCTTGCAAATGCTGAATAATTTATCAGAATATGACTTATTTGGTTGGACCATGAGTTAATTATCTACTCTTTCATAGCCCCCTTGATACCTAGCTCCCAGAACCTTCATAGACCTGTTATTATGAGCTGAAAAGCCAGGCAGCAGAATAATGCAATGGAATACAGTACCTCAAATGAACCATGATGAGGCGTGTTCAATACACCATTCTGCCTGGCTAGGGTGAGTGTCAAAACTAATGTTTACACCATATCATGAACAATAATGGAGTGTGTATTATTCATGAGTTTCATAATAAAATATTAATGATGGCTCCCTCAGTGACAGGTAGCCTAGCGGTTAAGCGCGTTGGGCCAGTAACCGAAAGGTCTCTGGTTTGAAATCCTGAGCTGGCAAGGTAAAAATATCTGCTGTTATGCCCTTGAGCAAGGCAGTTAACCTCCAACAACAACTGCTCCCCGTATATAGGAATATATACGTAGTCCTAGATCTGAAACTAAACCGACATGGATGTATTTATATATACTGTATAAAAATAGATTCTGTGTTGTGGCGCTGTTGTTGACCAGATGTGAGGAGTTATTAGAGAATGGGCTCATTGCATATATGAATCAGCCAGTTAGTTAAGCAGAGAGCACATTCATAGTCAGCAAGTGGACAATATTGAAACAGCGCGTAGTTTATCAACATCCTGAAATGAACTGCAGCAAGCATCATACTGTCTCTGGAATCAAAATAACACAGCCACCTGCTGGTGGAAAAATAAGTTGCATTAATCAGGATGTTGTACCCTATCACAACAATGATTACATTAAATCTACATAGAACACATAACCAAACAAAAGCACACAAAAAACAAAGACATTATCCAACAACAAAAAATATGATAAAAATTGCTGAAGATAGTATGCCTCAGAGATGGCCTCAAGCCACAATTTGCTCAGAGCTATGAAGTTGGCAGATGCCATCTCTGAGGCACACTATCTTCAGTCTGCTCTCACAGATTTGAGAGGTGGCCTAGTTGTGAATTCAAATAAGAAACCTGAGATACTTACTGCCACAGGTTCACTGAATGGCCTTGTATATAGTGAGAAAAATGGCTGAAACCCCATGATGGGCTGACGGTTTCCCTGAGAAGCTAATGGCTTCAAAGCATTAGTGCATCAGGTGATGAGAGGAGAGGAGAGAGAGAGGGACTGTTGTAGATAAGTGAGTAATCTGTGGAAGGCTGGGACTGACTGACTGACATCCACTAACTTTATTTTTCCTCTTCATCTCTCTTTTCTCACCAGGATCATAGATTCAGAAAACTGTTTCTGTACACTCCTATAACGTATGGTCTTTCTGTTGTCTTTATTGTTGTGATAACAGAGACTTGAGGATGACTGTTATCAATGGGGTTAAACAGACACAGATCATCTCCACAGAGAAAACAGCCTTGGTGAAGGGGCCATATGTTACTGAGGTAAGCACCTCTTTATTTCATTGTGCAACGGTAGGCCATTTATACTTATACTTTTGTCAATGTAGGCTACTCATATTACAATATAGGGTAGATAGACTTTGAGGAACTTGTTAGTTTATTGGAACTTGTTACTTTACAGTGAATATGTAGCTTAGTGGGTAAGCGCGTTGTGCCAGTAACTGAAAGGTCGCTGGTTCTAATCCCCGAGCCGACTAGGTGAAAAATCTGTCGATGTGCCCTTAAGCAAGGCACTAAACCCTAATTGCTCCTGTAAGTTGCTCTGGATAAGAGCGTCTGCTAAAATGTAAAATATCTTTCAACTTCGATCTTGCAATCCCTTGTATTATAGTGAAGTAGCTAAAGGGTGACGCTTGAGTGATGCATGCTTTATTGAATGAGTGTCAAATAGTTCAGCGTGACAAAAGAAAAGCTGGAGAAATTCATTACACAATATTTCTGTGGTACCGTAGGGATCCGGAAACAAGGTACAGCCCTACATTGTGTTGATAGGAGAGAGTCAATGATTAGGGACAAGGCTTGCATTCCTGTATAATAAGATAATTGTTTGGTATAAAAGCAGAAATAATGTACTGTATGTATAGTACATATCGGACATATTTGACTGGTTAGTAAAGGTTACAACTGAAACAGAAGTTGATATGAGCGTGTAAAAACATTTGGCCTGAACTCACTATGAGCTCTGACAGTCAGAATTCCAATCTGACCATGCCAGTCAGTTTGACCTGTCTGTTGGTCACTGTGCATCACCCATCAAACTAAAGTGGGACACATATCACAGAGGGCAGTGCTGTCCTCATAGCATATCTATTTTGGCACTGCTGGTTGCCCCAGAGTAAGCTCCTGCTCTCTCCTGCTGATGTGTTGCGAACAGTAATCTTGTCTGGCATGGAGGGTAAAGGCTGCTACTGAATGGCCAGCTACATGGCTAGGTCACAGAGCCTGTGAATATACAGCATTTACAAGTTGGTCCTCATAGAAATAGACCTATAAACTTAATATCTTATTCCATTAATGTATCAAAACTGCTGAACTCTATCACTATGCTTTTACAACGCAATTACTAAATTATATGTAACATGTTAATGCAATGTTGTTAGCTACCAAACTGGATGATGATGAATGTCATTTTGATGATGATAATAAGTAATGATGATTATGGACATGACAGGGCTCTGCATTCTATCAAGAGAATGAACAACTATGTCTGAATAACATCACAACATTATATTCTTTCACAACACTAAGGTTTGAAGTTGCATGGCAGCTGAGGACTACCACTACACAGTACATGACAAACGATCAATCATTGCGCCTGTAAAAGATGGCCCTTTTGGCTTTGGGTGTAAAGACAGCTTAGCTAGAGGTGGCACTGTGCTGGCTGGGAGCTTTGTGAAAGCTGAGTGTGAGGTAGCTGACTGAACTCAACTCCATGGTGAAGGAAGTTTCTGATGAACTACACCAACGGAGTTGAGCAAAGACCAGGCTTTGTGGAATTCAGCTCATGGTCAATACTTCAAAGACTCTCGAAAATGGCAACTCTGCACGAATGTGCATGTGCCAATTGAATCTCAGATGACGTAGGCCTAGATTGTGTGATTTGATTGGACAATGAGCATTTGGTGACCTAGGCACATGCACATTCTCGCTGAGTTGCCATCTTCGAGAAACAGAAACGAGCAAACAGTCGGTGATTGTATTTGACTAACATTTATTGAAAAAGGATGGATTTCAGCAAACAAAGAAAGGCATGCAACTACAGAGGACAAACATAGGTACAAGGTAAGCGTTTCATAATTTACATTTTTTTAAAGTATTGACCTTGGTCGAATCAATGTAGTTCGAGCTGAATTCCACAAAGCCTGGTCTCTGCTCAACTTTGTTGGTGGAGTTCATCAGAAACTTCCTTCGCCATGGAGTTGAGTTTAGTCAGCTAGGTGTGAGGTCTTCTGGCAGGACTGTCTGTGAGATGCCTGGCAAAGTGTTTGAAATGCCAGTGTTAGTGCATGGACAGTGGGGGGACAGTCTGACAGGTTACCAAAGGATAAACAGATACTACTTCACTAGATTATTACACTAAGCTATACTACTTTACTGTACTACTGTCGTCCCTAGTCCAGTAGAACTCAGAAGTTACCGTCTATTAAATAATGTGTCCAGATGTGACTATTATTCCTGTATGGCAAAAGTTACATGGAAATGGGTTACTTGTAATAGGAAGAAAAACTGTTGATGTTAATTTGAGCAACATGCCTTTGGTTTGATCAGGTAAGAAAATGTCTGTCTGTTGCTGTTCATACTGTGGTTAAGGACCTTGGACTTGTGTTTTGGTCCACAAGGGGGAGCCAATATGTTACAAACAGCTTCTGACCACAGATTTCATCAGTATTGTCCTGACCTTGGTCATACTGACATAGAGGGCATGGCTTGCTGGGCCCAGCGAGTTATAATTCTCAAAATGAATCTTTCATTGACTGATAGATTCACCGCAAGAATGCGTTACTGAAAAAAATCCCCACATACTGTAAGGTCAACATCCATATAGTGTTATCATGAAACTCTCACTGGAGCCCACATAAAGCAAGTACAAACTTGACTCGTTTTTACTATGGTACTACTTTATGAAACTAACAAATACAGTGTTGCTGTTTTGCAATAAGACACTCAAAAGATCAAAAGACACTTTACCTTTTAGAAAGCAAAAAAAGGAAGGAAAGCAACTAAGTACAAAGACCATGTCATGTGTGTGTGGCTTTGTGGCTTTGTGTGAGCAAAGATGCACACACTTAATTAATTGTTTGAATCACAATAATAACAATTGAACAGCTTTGCATGCTTGCTTGGCCAGCTGAAAAACATAAACACTATAAATTCAACTGTGACTAAATACTATATTGACCAAAATCAGGACTAAAGACTTTCCTCTCTGCTGGGTGAGGCAGTCATCTTAGTGTTATTCAGTCTGGATTTCCTCAAAGGGGTTTAAAAATAGAGGGTAGGGAGGACATGGCTAATTGTTACCTTGAACAATGAGAATTCCTGAAGCAACAAGCTCTACAGTATATGTGGTTGTTTCCTGAATAAGACAGTCTTTGTGGTTTATCCTCAAATTATTTATGTATGCTTCAAAGTAATTAAACCCGCCTCATTATGCCTTTTTGAATGTTCCTGAATGAAAGGGCTTGGGAATGGCTTTGGAGCTGCCACTAGGACCGAAGTTTCCTTGTTTGTGCTAGAAATCCTCAGTTTGTTCTTCATTGTTGCATACTTCTTCAATGTGTCCTCCTGAATGTTTGTATTTTTAGGGAGTTTGGCTGTGTTGTGAGAAAGGATATTTGCATATTTAGTACAAAGCTTCAAAAGTTTTCACTGTGTTCTCATGGGAATGTTTTGAAAAAAAAATGTTTTGATGTGTAACAGAGCACTTTGTTGTCAGATGTAGGGCTATCCTGTACATTTCATGCTATAGAACATCAATAAACAACAGTCAAATAAGTAATTGTTCCCAAAATGTTCATCCTGTCTATCCTCTAGTTGTAGTTGCCTGTCAGGCCTTTCGACAGCCACACAAGCAGTGAGAACCTTTCACTCTCCAGGCATAGATCAGCAGGGTCCTACTCTGGGCCTTGTCTGAGCCTCAGCCCTTGCCTGCACATGAGCTGTAAGCCCCACTAGGTTTGCAAAGAGCAGCTTAGGTGGGGTGTCTCTTCCTCATTTGAGGTGTGCTTGAATGGCCTTACACAGTGCGCACATTCATTACCACAATTACTTTATATCCAATACAAATAAAAATGATTTGCGCTGTCAAATTTACAGTACTCTAGTGTTGAATGCATTTCAAATAAAACGCTGATTCAAATTATGTGGATTACGACAACACAAATAGAATTGTTCCTCTTTCTTGTTTTTCTGAGAAAAGCATATTGCTGGTTGGCAGGAGCTCTGTTTTCTAGCAACCCTTGCCTGAGCTCAGCTGCCACCAGCTTAGTCTCACAAGGCCATCCTTCCAAATCTCCTTTTGTTGACTCAAATATTGTAAGAGAACATTTCGAACAGAATGTGAGAAGCCTGGGCTTCAGAGACTACCTCGTGTTAGATGGAGATATGTCATTGACAAATTCCTTTAGCTGATTCAGTTCAATTGTAAGCACTCTGAAGAAGGAAAGTCTGGCTGTCAATCGAGACAGATATTTAGCATGTAATAAAAAATGATTTTGAGAAACCATATATCTTACCATTAGGGACAAATACTCAATGTTCATCCTGAAATACAAATGTAAATGTGCAGCACTGCTCCGTCTGGTTCAGTGGAATGTGAGTGTTGTGAATGCAAACGAGGAGTTCACCTGAGGTGAGTGAACAGGAACCGCCCAGGCTGAATGCTATGCCAGTGGCAGTGCTGCTACTGTCAGCTATGATGTGGTGGTTTGGCCCATTCCGTGCAGACTCTAGAGCAGGGGTACATGCTGTCTAGACCGGGCACGCGCGTGCGCATATTGATTTTGTACATTCTCACCAGACAAGAACCAAGACACGCAGGTTGAAATATCAAAACGAACTCTGAACTAACTATATTAATTTGGGGACAGGTCAAAACACATGAAACATTCATTGACATTTAGCTAGCTAGCTTCCTGCTAGCTTGCTGCTGTCATGGGATATCATGGGATATAAACATTGGGTTGTTATTTTACCTGAAATGCACAAGGGCCTCTACTCCAACAATTAATCCACAGATAAAACGGTAACCTGAGTTCGTTTCTAGTAATCTCTCCTCCTTCAGGCTTCTTTTTCTTTGGACTTTAAATGGCGGTGGGCAAGCAACTTTAAGGTGCATTATCACCATCAACTGGACTGGAGTGTGGACCTCAGTTCATTTTTCAATCACCCACGTGGGTATATGCTCCTAAAAACCAATGAGGAGATGGGAGACGCAGCACTTGCAGAACAAAGTTCTATTTTAGCGCCTGGCTACGCAGACGCTCGTTGACGTGCACGAGCAGTATGGGTGCAATGATTGAATAACATGTATAACGCGACACGAGCGGTGTGGTCAGCATGTTAACAGGCTGACAAGACCGCCCTTGTTGCCTACACAAGCGTTGTGGTAGGCAACTATATTCAGCCGAGGGCCGATTTTTTTCGGAGCAGATAGTTGGTGGCCAGAACATAATAATTTATACACTGCAAACTGACCACAACTAAACCCAAAACAGAAATTGTATTTGAAAATAACTTCATTACATTGAGACACAAATCACATTTTTGTCTATTTGTCACATTCATAAATAACAGGTGTAGACTAACAGTGAAATGCTTAGGCTACTTTCCTTGACATTTTCTAACAATGCAGAGTTAAAGATAAAGATACAAAATAAAATAAAAAATAGAAATAGTGACATGAGGAATAAATAGTCGGTGAGAGACTAGTCAAGGATCATACACCTCTACCTTACCTGTCACCCTAGACCCACTTCAATTTGCTTACCGCCCCAATAGATCCACAGACGATGCAATCGCCATCATACTGCACATTGCCCTATCCCATCTGGACAAGAGGAATACCTATGTAAGAATGCTGTTTATTGACTATAGCTCAGCATTAAACACCATAGTACCCTCCAAGCTCACCATTAAGCTCGAAGCCCTGGGTCTGAACCCCGCCCTGTGCAACTGGGTCCTGGACTTCCTGACGGGCCGCCCCCAGGTGGTGAAGGTGGAAAGCTTCAAGTTCCTTGGCGTACACATCACCAACAAACTGAAATGGTCCACCCACGCAGACAGTGTGGTGAAGAAGGCACAACAGAGCCTCTTCAACCTCAGGAGGCTGAAGAAAATTGGCTTTCCATCTAAAACCCTCACAAACCTTTACAGATGCACAATTGAGAGAATCCTGTTGGGCTGTATCACCACCTGGTACGGCAACTGCACCGCCCGCAACCAAAGGGCTCCCCAGAGGGTGGTGCGGTCTGCCGAACGCATTATCGGGGGCAAACTTTCCGCCCTCCAAGACACATACAGCACCCGATGTCACAGGAAGGCCAAAAAGATCATTAAGGACATCAACCACCCGAGCCACTGCCTGTTCACCCCGCTATCATCCAGAAGGCGAGGTCAGTACAGGTGCATCAAAGCAGGGATCGAGAGAATGAAAAGCAGCTTCTATCTCAAGGCCATCAGACTGTTAAATAGCCATCACTAGCACATTAGAGGCTGCTGCTGCCTATTGAAATCACTGGCCACTTTAAGAAGTGGAACACTAGTCACTTTAATAATGTTTACAGTCACTTTAATAATGTTTACATATCTTGCACTACTCATCTCATATGTATATACTGCATTCTATTCTATAATATTCTACTGTATCTTAGTCCATGCCGCTCTGTCATTGCTTGTCCATATATGTATATTTTCTTAAATTCCATTCCTTACTAGTTTTGTGTGTATATGTTGTGAAATTGTAAGATATTACTTGTTAGATATTACTGCACTGTCGGAGCTAGAAGCACAAGCATTTTGCTACACCCGCTATAATATCTGCTAAACACGTGTATTTGATTTGATTTGACATACACAGTGAATAAGGAATAACAATAACAAGTAAAAATAAGATGGCTATACAGGGAGTACAAGTACCGAGTCGAAGTAGGCTAATTGAGGTAGGGGTAAAGTGACTGCTGCAACCTAGACTGAGGGGTAGACGTAACATAGTAAATGTAAATCTGGGACACTCCAATTAGTATATGTCACGTTTCGTATGCTATGTATTAATTTGTGGATGTGCATCATCCACTTCGTATGAAATGTTACGAATTACAATTCGTATGATACACTACATGACCAAAAGTATGTGGACACCTGCTCATCAAACATCTCATTCCAAAATCATGGGCATTAATATGGAGTTGGTCCCCCCTTTGCTGCTACAACAGCCTCCACTCTTCTGGGAAGGCTTTCCACTAAATGTTGGAACATTGCTGCAGGGACTTGCTTCCATTCAGCCACAAGAGCATTAGTGAGGTTGGGCACTGATGTTGGGCGATTAGGCCTGGCTTGTAGTTGCCGTTCCAATTCATCCTAAAGGTGTTCGATGGGGTTGAAGTAAGGGCTCTGTGCAGGCCAGTCAAGTTCTTCCACACCGATCTCGACAAACTATTTCTGTATAGCCCTCGCTTTATGCACAGGGGGATTGTCATGCTGAAACAGGAAAGGGCCTTCCCCAAACTGTTGCCACAAAGTTGAAAGAAAATAATTGTCTAGAATGTCATTTTATGCTGTAGCGTTAAGACTGGAACTAAGGGGCCTGAACCATGAAAAACAGCCCCAGACAATTATTCCTCATCCACCAAACCTAGCAGTTTGCACTATGCATTGGGGCAGATAGCGTTTTCCTGGTATCCACCAAACCCAGATTTGTCCGTCGGACTGCCAGATGGGGACGCGTGATTCATCACTCCAGAGAACCTGTTTCCACTGCTCCAGAGTCCAATGGCGGCGAGCTTTACACCATTCCAGCCAACGCTTGGCATTGCGCATGGTGATCTTAGGCTTGTGTGCGGCTGCTCAGCCATGGAAACCCATTTCATAAAGCTCCCGACTAACAGTTATTGTGCTGATGTTGCTTCCAGTGGCAGTTTGGAAATCAGTAGTGAGTGTTGCAACCGAGGACAGACGACTTTTACGCGCTTCAGCCCTCGCCGGTCCCATTCTGTACGCTTATGTGGTCTACCACTTCGCTGCTGAGCCATTGTTGCTCCTAGACGTTTCCACTTCACAATAACAGCACTAACAGTTGACCGGGACAGCTCTTGCAGGGCAGAAATTTCACCAACTGACTTCTTGGAGAGGTGGCATTCTATGATGGTGCCATGTTGAAAATCACTGAGCTCTTCAGTAAGGCCATTCTACTGCCAATGTTTGTCTATGGAGATTGCATGGCTGTGTGCTCGATTTTATACACCTGTCAGCAACGGGTGTGGCTGAAATAGCTGAATCCACTAATTTGAAGGGGTGTCCACATACTTTTGTATATATAGTGTATGTTACGAATTGCAATTTGTACAATACAGTGAGGAAAAAAGTATTTGATCCGCTGCTGATTTTGTACGTTTGCCCACTGACAAAGACATGAGCAGTCTATAATTTTAATTCCAGCCTTGTGTAGGTCTACAATCTTGTCCCTGACATCCTTGGAGAGCTCTTTGGTCTTGGCCATGGTGGAGAGTTTGGAATCTGATTGATTGATTGCTTCTGTGGACAGGTGTATTTTATACAGGTAACAAGCTGAGATTAGGAGCACTCCCTTTAAGAGTGTGCTCCTAATCTCAGCTCGTTACCTGTATAAAAGACACCTGGGAGCCAGAAATCTTTCTGATTGAGAGGGGGTCAAATACTTATTTCCCTCTTTAAAATGCAAATCAATTTATAACATTTTTGACATGCATTTTTCTGGATTTTGTTGTTGTTATTCTGTCTCTCACTGTTCACATAAACCTACCATAAAAATTATAGACTGATCATTTCTTTGTCAGTGGGCAAACAAACAAAATCAGCAGGGGATCAAATACTTTTTTCCCTCACTGTATATTAAGAATTTGCTAAACGCATGATATGTCAGGAATTCCAATTTGTTGTGGCTAACGTTAGCTAGGTGGCTAACATTAGCTAGGCTAGGGGTTAAGGTTAGGGTTAAAGTTTTTTTTGTTTTTGTTTTTTTTAACCTTTATTTAATCAGGTAAGCCAGTTGAGAACAAGTTCTCATTTACAACTGCGACCTGGCCAAGATAAAGCAAAGCAGTGCGATAAAAACAAACCATACAGTCAATAACACAATAGAAAATCTATATACAGTGTGTGCAAATGTAGTAAGTTATGGAGGTAAGGCAATAAATAGGCCATAGTGCAAAATAATTACAATTTAGTATTAACACTGGAGTGATAGATGTGCAGAAGAAGATGTGCAAATAGAGATACTGGGGTGCAAATAAGCAAAATAAATAACAATATGGGGATGAGGTAGTTGGGTGGGCTAATTACAGATGGGCTGTGTACAGGTGCAGTGATCGGTAAGATGCTCTGACAACTGATGCTTAAAGTTAGTGAAGGAGATAAGAGTCTTCAGCTTCAGAGATTTTTGCAGTTCGTTCCAGTCATTAGCAGCAGAGAACTGGAAGGAATGGCGGCCAAAGGAGGTGTTGGCTTTGGGGATGAACAGTAAGATATACCTGCTGGAGAGCATACTACGGGTGGCTTTTGCTATGGTGACCAATGAGCTAAGATAAGGCGTGGATTTGCCTAGCAGTGATTTACAGATGACCTGGAGCCAGTGAGTTTGGCGACGAATATATAGTGAGGGCCAGCCAACGAGAGCATACAGGTCACAATTGTGGGTAGTATATGGGGCTTTGGTGACAAAACGGATGGCACTGTGATAGACTACATCCAATTTGCTGAGTAGAGTGTTGGAGGCTATTTTGTAAATGACATCGCCGAAGTCAAGGATCGGTAGGATAGTCAGTTTTACGAGGGCATGTTTGGCAGCATGAGTGAAGGAGGCTTTGTTGCGAAATAGGAAGCCGATTCTAGATTTAACTTTGGATTGGAGATGCTTAATGTGAGTCTGGAAGGAGAGTTTACGGTCCAACCAGACACCTAGGTATTTGTAGTTGTACACATATTCTAAGTCAGACCCGCCGAGAGTAGTGATTCTAGTCAGGCAGGCGGGTGCAAGCAGCGTTCGATTGAAGAGCATGCATTTAGTTTTACTAGCGTTTAAGAGCTGGTGGCCAGGGTAGGGGTAGCCAGCTGGAAAGCATGGCCAGCCGTAGCAAAATGCTTATTGAAATTCTCGATTATCGTAGATTTATCGGTGGTGACAGTGTTTCCTAGCCTCAGTGCAGTGGGCAGCTGGGAGGAGGTACTCTTATTCTTGATGAACTTTACAGTGTCCCAAAACATTTTGGAGTTAGTGCTACAGGATGCAAATTTCTGTTTGAAAAAGCTTGCCTTTGCTTTCCTAACTGATTGTGTATATTTGTTCCTGACTTCCCTGAAAAGTTGCATATCGCGGGGACTGTTCGATGCTAATGCAGTACGCCACAGGATGTTTTTGTGCTGGTCAAGGGCAGTCAAGTCTGGGGTGAACCAGGGGCTATATCTGTTCTTAGTTCGGAATTTTTTGAATGGGGCATGCTTATTTAAGATGGGGAGGAAAGCACTTTTAAAGAACAACCAGGCATCCTCTACTGACGGAATGAGGTCAATATCCATCCAGGATACCCGGGCCAGGTCAATTAGAAAGGCCTGCTCGCTGAAGTGTTTTAGGGAGCGTTTGACAGTGATGAGGGGTGGTCTTTTGACCGCGGACCCATTACGGATGCATTTAATGACGCAGTGATCGCTGAGATCCTGGTTGAAGACAGCGGAGGTGTATTTAGAGGGAAAATTAGTTAGGATGATATCTATGAGGGTGCCCATGTTTACGGATTTAGGGTTGTACCTGTTAGGTTCTTTGATAATTTGTGTGAGATTGAGGGCATCTAGTTTAGGATTGTAGGATGGCCGGGGTGTTAAGCATATCCCAGTTTAGGTCACCAAGCAGTACGAACTCTGAGGATAGATGGGGGGCAAGCAATTCACATATGGTGTCCAGGGCACAGCTGGGGGCTGAGGGGTGTCTGTAGCAAGCGGCAACAGTGATAGACTTATTTCTGGAGAGGTGGATTTTTAGAAGTAGAAGCTCAAACTGTTTGGGCACAGACCTGGATAGATTGCAACTCCGCCCCCTTTGGCAGTTCTAGCTAGACGGAAAATGTTGTAGTTGGGGATGGAAATTTCAGAGTTTTTGGTGGTCTTCCTAAGCCAGGATTCAGACACTGCTAGAACATCAGGGTTGGCGGAGTGTGCTAACGCAGTGAGTAACTCAAACTTAGGGAGGAGGCTTCTGATGTTAACATGCAAAAAAACAAGGCTTTTATGGTTACAGAAGTCAACAAATGATAGCGCCTGGGGAGTAGGAGTGATACTGGGGGCTCCAGGGCCTGGGTTAACCTCTACATCACCAGAGGAACAGAGGAGGAGTAGAATAAGGATACGGCTAAAGGCTTTAAGAACTGGTCTTCTAGTGCGTTGGGTACAGAGAAAAAAAGGGGCAGAATTCCGGACGTTGTAGAATAGATTCAGGGCATTATGTGCAGACAAGGATATGGAAGGATATGAGTACAGTGGAGGTAAACCTAAGCGTTGGGTAACAATGAAAGAGGTAGCATCACTGGAGGCACTGATTGAGCCGGTCTCCGCGTGTATGGGGGGTGGGACAAAGGAACTCTCTGAGGCTGGTTGAGCGGGACTGGGGGCTCTACAGTGAAATTGTATAATAAGAACTAACTGGCAAGGCATATTGACATGGGAGAGAGGCATAAAGCAATCACAGGTGTTATTCGAGAGAGCTAAGACAACAACTGGTAATGGCGACGAAAGTTTGGGCTGAGGCTAAACAGATAAACAGGACAGATAAACAGAATGGGGGTACCGTGTAAAGGAACAGTCCAGCAGGCATCAGCTGTGCAGCTGAGTGATCATAAGGTCCAGTGAACAGCAATAGGTGAGACCGGGAGCAGTTCGAATGGCTGCTACAGCACAGGCGAGCAGGAAGTACGGCTGTTGATTGCATGTGCTAGCGGGCCGGGGCTAGCAGATGGATCTTCGTGGTCGTCACAATGGGAAGCCTGTTGAAACCACATCAGACGATTACGTCGGCAGACCAGTTGTGATGGATCGGCGGGGCTCCGCGTCGACACTAGGAGGTCCCGTCCAGTTGACAGAGAGGTAGATAGCCGGGAGATGGGCCTGGCTCGAGGCTAGCTCAAGGCTAAATGGTTTTTGATTCGGGGGCGGTGGTGATTAGCCAACAACATCCATTCGGTTGCAGCTAGCTAGTTGCGATGATCCGGTGTTAAGGTCCAGTGATTCAGTGATTCCGGCAGAAAATCCGATATGTTCTTGGTCGATAGCGCGCTGTGCAGACAGTGCAGACTGGCCGATAATAGTCCAGGCTAGAGCTGGCTGGTAGGTAGTGCAGGCCATGGACAATGGTGAAAACCACTAACGGTGGCTAATAGCAAGTAGCTAGTTAGCTAGTTAGCAGGCTAGCTGGCTAGTTTCAACTGGAGGTTCTGGATAAAAAAGTAAATTAAATAATATAATCCATTCCACATTGGGTGAGGCGGGTTGCAGGAAAGTATATTTAGTTGATGGATGAAAAGTGTGATTGAGAAATATATACGAAAGAGACAAAAAACTAAAAACAGGCAATTTACACGGATACACTACAGAGTACACGACCGCACTGTTACGCCATCTTGGTAAAAGGGTTAGGGTTAGGAGTTAGGTTAAAGGGTTACGGTTAGGGTTAGCTAACATGCTAAGTAGTTGCAAAGTAGCAAAAAAGTTGTAAGTAGTTGCAAAATTGCTAATTAGCCAAAATGCTAAAGTTGTCCATGATGAGATTCGAACACGCAACCTTTGGGTTGCTAGACATTTATGGACACCGAGGAACTTGAAGCTCTCGGCCCGCTCCACTACAGCCTATCGATGTGCTTGCCCCTCCATATTCTGTAGTCCACAATCTGCTCCTTTGTCTTGCTGACGTTGAGGGAGAGGTTGTTGTCCTGGCACCACACTACCAGGTCTGACCTCCTCCCTAAAGGCTGCCTCATCGTCGTCGGTGATCCGTCCTACCACCGTTGTGTCATCAGCAAACTTGATGATGGTGTTGGAGTCGTACGCGGCCACGCAGTCGTGGGTGAACAGGGAGTACAGGAGGGGACTAAGCACACACCACTGAGGGGCCCCCATGTTGATCATCAGTGTGGCGGATGTGTTGTTGCCTATAACCTCACTGCCTGCGGGTGGCCCGCCAGGAGGTCCAGGATCCAGTTGCAGATGGAGGTGTTCAGTGCCAGGGTCCTGTGCTTGGTGAGGAGCTTGGAGGGGACTATGGTTCTGAATGCTGAGCTGTAGTCAATGAACAGCATTCTTACATTCTGTAGGTATTCGTTTTGTCCAGATGGATAAGGGCAGTATGGAGTGCAATAGAGATCTGTGGATCTTGATCACATATCACTTTTTTTTTTTTTTGTGGGAATACTTGGGAACATATTTCCCAAAAATGATTGTTTTTGTTGAATTCCTAGTGATTTTACAGTCTTTTTGTTACCCAAAACTAAAATATATATTATTTTTTTTACAACAAAAAAATCACCCGCAGGCTGGTTTTGGCCCGGGTGCCACCTGTTGCCGACCCCTGCTCTAGAGTTTACAAGAAACCTGAGGCACTTCCCAAAGGAATAAGTTAACATGGCATTTCTTACATGATGCCGCACCAATCTGATCTAGGCTTATAGTGTCATTTTAATGTCTGCCTCTATTCCCACTAAGTACTGTATATGGGTGATTCTACAGAAGTGATGCAAATTGCAGTCCCACCCCCAAAGAAAACATTTTTAAAAACAGTTAAGTCTCCAAACTTGGGACATTTATTTATATCATGATATGTTCTAATTCAATCCAGGGCAATAACAAAAAAATATGACTTGTTAAACAAAATCTATTTTTCTGAACAATTGTATTAATATATCATATAATTTCTCAAATAAATGTTGCATACAATATAGCTCAGTATTTGAATAATGTATTTTATACAGACATTTTTGCTTATCTTTAACAAAGGTGTCAATAATTTCAGACCCCACTCTGTCTACCTGACATATGTTGGAAGACGTGTGCTGAAAGTTTGGGAAAAATAGGATACAAATTAGCATTCCTTTCCAACCCCCAATTTGCACCACTTCTATAGAATTACCCATATGTCAGCGAAAGTGTTAGGTTTAGACCGTTGTGGGTTGACAGGTTTAGAGAGAATGAGACAGAGGCTGCCCAGGTCTCCACTTCTACATGACTCAGAGAAAGAATGAGAGAGGACGTATGAGGCAATGTGCACATCTGAGAGAGAGAGGAGAGAAACGAGTGCAACAGCACGGAGACCCAGCCTCTAACAGCTCAACCTCACATATCTGTGAGCCCAAACCAGCCAGATCCTGAGTGTAATGGCAGGCGCACGCTGCCTCACACTAGTAATGCTTTAATAATGCATAATCATCCTCCATGTAGACAAAGGGACTCTGTGTGTGATAGCCTGACTCGCTTTCCCTTTACAGCCACTGTGTCAGTGTTAACTGGTAGCTAGCCTACAGGGTTGTCACCACCTTCTTCATCAGATAACCACATAGAGCCATATATATGTAACATGTATCACATAATGGGGAGAAAGATTTCTTAATATTAAATAGACTTGTGTCAAATCTTGGTACATTTGGTATTAACAAAAAATTAGTTTAAAAAAAAAGCTACCTAACTAGATTTTACTTTACAATTTTCCTGGTAGAGGGTCAGCCAACAGGCAGTACAGTAGAGTACAGTAACAGTACTGTAGCTGACTGGGCCCTGTGAAGAGGAGCCTATCCTAACTCTGGTTACAGCAGCCAGACCCTAACCTGTGTTGGCTTGGCTTCCAAGGCTCAATGATGCTCCAGTGACTTTTGAAAACAGGGGGCTCGCCTCTAATCATGGTTGACAGTCTGTTTTTCTATTTTGCACTGTTCCAGGAGGAACTGCCGAGTGACGTTTTCCTAATTGGACATAATAAATGAGGGAGAGGGATTTCGGAGGCATGCGTCTGAATAGCTGTGATGTGTGTCTGAGCTTATAATGAGCTGACCTTTCTTCTTCTTTCTTCTTCACATGTTAACCCTCTCATAGCACACTATTACTGTGTTCATAAAGAGTTCACAGTTTTGAATTATTCTAAATTCTAGGGCTCTCGGACTCCACTTCAATTCAGAATGACAGGTATTTGTTTGGATAAGCAAAGAATGTGTCCAACCAAATCCATATATAAGAATGTGGACACTTGTGTGAATGTAAAACATTTTCATAGACCAGTCCCAGGCCATTCTGACTGGTATTTATTCTAAACTATTCTTAACATGCATAATTGTGGGCCGGTATGTATAAATATTTGCCCATTCCTCTACATGCCTAATCAGAAATAACATTCAATATATAAATTAAGAGTTATTGGTTCATGGTATAAATCCTCTACTACAGATGTTTGTATACTTTTTGAGAGGATTGCCCGCAGTGGAAGACTAGCTTCTTTCAGTATCCAGGGTATTCCTTTTTTAAAATGGGTTTGTATATAGCAAGTCCCATGGAACTCCATGGAAACCTGCATACATAAGTGCTGACCCCATACATTAAACTGTCATCATTGCTTTTGATATAAATATGCCATTAAAGGGACCCTGCAAAGTGCCATTGTTTCCAGACACTTATAAAGTATTCTATACTAACTGCATCGATACCAAGAAACAGTTACCAACACATACAGAATGGAGGGAAAGAATGTAATCGACCACACCCTACAATATTAAGTTTAGTAGGAGGCTATTTCTAACAATGGAAAAGGGCATGGGAACATTATACCAGTGATCATTTACAATAAACCCCCATATTTCTGAATGACCCTAATGTTTCTTACTGTTTAATTACTGTGGGATTAAACACATTTAGCGCTCCCCAAATCCCTTCCCCCTCCACATGGGTTGGGCACCTTAATCACAGTGGGCTTAGGGGCCCTGTGGCACTAAGAGCACAGAGACCAGAGGCCCTGCAGAGAATGGAGTGTGTCAGCACTTTAGGAGGGAGAGCTAATGGCCCTCTCTGGCCTCCAGCCTGCCGGCCACATACCTCCCCATGGCAGGGCAACTGGACATAGTGGCAGTGCCAGCTTTTTTTAAATTTATTTTATTTCACCTTTATTTGTGCCAGCTTAATGGGCAGAGAGCAGCTGAGAGAGTGATAGGGAAGGGAGAAGGTGGAAGAGAGTGGAGTGAGAGGGTGACTGTGGGTAAATCCTGAGGGGATTGGTCCTCATACCATGCTCACACCAGTCAGTTTGTTATCAAACTCTACTGGTCCTCTCTGGTCCACACCAGCTCAAACTCAATAACCGCTGTTGGAAGAAAGGGACCAAGTGGCCACCAAGTGCTAGGAACAAGAGTGGTCCAACAAACTCTTTGGGCTTATTCATACAGCCTGACTGGCATCAAGTTTAGTAAGTTCTTCATGTCTATAAGAGAGAAGCAGAAAAACATTGTAAGTTTCTGTAAAGTGAAAATGTGCAACACTCTTTATAACCTACACATCAGTCACAGGAGAATAACATTGGTCCCTCTACACAAGTCCTAAGGTTGCTAAGCTGCTTATCAAACCCTCAGAGAGAATGGCCATTTGTATTGTCACTGAAGGCTGGCAATGGTTTCCCCTCCTATTACTGCGGTGAGGAAGCTGGCATGAGTTCAGATTACTGTTGCAAAACTACACCGACCCAGCTACGACTGGGTCGTTCCACGAAATGAGTGCCTTTTGCAATCCTTCAATATTTTAAGTAGACATTTGTGCACCAATATTGTATTTTAAAAGCCTGTTATATTCAATGAAGTGCCTTTAATATAGACCACATGGAGAATTAAATAAATCCAATTTTTACATGAATACTTGCTAAAGTGCCAAAATTCAGCATTTTGACATGTCCCTCCGTGCACCCTCTGTGACTTCCAGGAAAATGTTAACCCATTTAACCCCAAAATCTCACTATGTTTTCACCATCATTGTAAAGCCCTAGTTATTCTGTTGCTTTGACATAGTCATTTCTGACTATTAATTATTTATTTCATGTGATTAGTGATTTCTTTTAATGTAAAAAAACAAAACTGTCACTCATTTTAAGGTCAACCCTGTTACGTGAACTGAACTCCCATTTTAACATGGTGAAACTACAATAAATAAATAAATAAAACATTCTAAAGAAACATCTAATAGTCAAATCATAGTGTAAAAGGAGGTGAGCTGGTTCTAGTATTTGTGGCCATTTTGTGGTGGAAAACTGAGTGGGTCGAGCATAACACGTCAACCCTGTTATCCATAGATAGACAGGCTAGAAATGTTTTAACAATTTCATTGTTTTTTGCACACAACAAGCTTCCATTTCCCCGGTCACAAGGGGATTTATGGCTGATTTAAGATGAAATCTTCAACCCTGTTATGGTCAACCCTGTTACTTTATTTGGCAGAATGTTTAAATTAGGTGAAATTAAAAGTTTGTTTCACCAAGTTACACATCTCAAAAAGCACCGAATTGGTGGAACGACCCGACCGCTCTAGTCAAGTTCTTCACAACACACACATGACATTAATAGACACATCTATCTGAGAAAAACCTTTCTATGTCTTACCCCATTGAGTAGAATCCATTGTGTAGTTGGGTAGCAAGATTCAAACCCTTGGATACAGCCAAGACTTTGGCATTTAAAATTAGCACAAACATGTTCCCTAATAAATGCCCAAATCTTTTCAGGTAGATCAATTTCCAATGATACTTGGACCCCAGAGGAAAAAACTGTCCCATTTTATAGGACCAATTGGAGAGCTTTTTAAGGTATTACATAAAGTATCAACCTAATCAGAGACAACACCATGCCAAAACATTCAAAAGAAGTTCACTGTCAATCATCACGCCTCAGGAATAATTGTAGCAGGTTAGGAGAACTTATGCAGCAGGTTAGGAGAATTAACGTAGCAGGTCAGGAGGTTAAGGTTAGGAAAAGGGTTAGGGTTAGTGAAAATGCTCTCCTAAGCTACTACGAAAATCACTTTGTATCGAAGTGGTGTGAAAATAGTGTGTCCCATGTAGACACAGCCTACACCTTCACAGTTGATGCATGCATAATTCATATTCTGCCACACCTCTACACTCGTAGAAAAAAGGGTTCCAAAAGGGTTCTGCGGTTGTCCCCATAGGAGAACCCTTTATGGTTCTAGGGAGAAACCTTTTTGGTTCCAGATAGAACTCTTTTGGGTTCCATGTAGAACCCTCTGTGGAAAGGGTTCTACATGGAACCCAAAAGGGTTCTACCTGGAACCAAAAGTGGTTCTATAAAGGGTTATCCAATGAGGACAGCCGAAGAACCCTTTTTGGTTCTAAATAGCACCTTTTTTCTAAGAGTATATGTGTCAGTCTAAACCTGCTTCACAGAAATATTGTCTTTAGTAAGGATTATGGTTAGATCAGAAGGTGTGAAAGGTTTTGAATGTTAGACTAGGAGCAAATTAACAGTGTATTGGAAGAGTGGAGTGGAGTGGTGTGTATAATGCTCTTACTAGCCTTCAGTATTTTAGTTAGTACTACTGTAGTGTGTTGTATTGGGTGCTACAACATAACAAATATGTGTACAGCTTTTATAGTAGTTGTTCTGTAATAACTACGTCATTCGATTAGTGTGAATGGAAGTTCAGCTGTAAATTGTCATAGTTCAGTAAATATTTTAGTATGGTAGTCCTGCATTCTTGGATCCTCTTTCATTGCTTTATAAGGTCATAAAAACAGTCCGATCTGACATGATGAATTAATGCAAACAGACATTATGTTGGGCCCATGGCAGTATGTCAAATCCACACCCATCCGCCCTCAAGCATTACAAAACTTTATGAATCTGCAATGCTGTAAAGCAAAGTTGGGACTTGGGGTCATTTCTCAAGGCATCTCAGGGTGTCAGTTGAGTGGTCAATTTATGTTTCTGATAGCAGTTGGCATAGCCAAGCTGACAAAATGTATAGGGAGCATTGAGGGACATACAGCACCAGTCAAAAGTTTGGACACACCTACTCATAATAGTGAAGACATCAAAACTATGAAATAACACATATGGAATCATGTAGTAACCAAAAAAGTATTAAACAAATCAAAATATATTTTATATTTTAGATTCTTCAAAGTAGCCACCCTTTACCTTGATGATAGCTTTGCGCACTCTTGGCATTCTCTCAACCAGCTTCACCTGGAATGCTTTTCCAACAGTATTGAAGGAGTTCCCACATATGCTGAGCACTTGTTGGCTGCATTTCCTTCACTCTGCGGTCCAACTCATCCCAAACCATCTCAATTCGGATGAGGTCGAGTGATTGTGGAGGCCAGGTCATCTGATGCAGCACTCCATCACTCTCCTTCTTGGTCAAATAGCCCTTAAACAACCTGGAGGTGTGTTGGGCCATTGTCCTGTTGAAAAACTAATTATAGTCCCACTACGGCAAACCAGATGGGATGGTGTATTGCTGCAGAATGCTGTGGTAGCCATGCTGGTTAAGTGTGCCTTGAATTCTAAATAAATCACAGACAGTGTCACCAGCAAAGCACCCCCACACCATCACACCTCCTCCTCCATGCTTCACGGTGGGAACCACACATGCGGAGATCATCCGTTCACCTACTTTGCATCTCACAAAGACACGGCGGTTGGAACCAAAAATCTCAAATTTGACCAAAGGACAGATTTCCACCAGTCTAATGTCCATTGCTCCTGTTTCTTGGCCCAAGCAAGTCTCTTCTTCTTATTTGTGTCCTTTAATAGTGGTTTCTTTGCAGCAATTCGACCATGAAGGCCTGACTCACACTGCCTCCTCTGAATAGTTGATGTTGAGATGTGTCTGTTACTTTTATTTGGGCTGCAATTTCTGAGGCTGGAAACTCTAATGAACTTATCCTCTGCAGCAGAGGTAACCCTGGTCTTCCTTTCCTGTGGCGGTCCTCATGAGAGCCAGTTTCATCATAGCGCTTGATGGTTTTTGTGACTGCACTTTAAGAAACTTTCAAAGTTTTTGACATTTTCCGGATTAACTGACCTTCATGTCTTAAAGTAATGATGGACTGTCGTTTCTCTTTGCTTATTTGAGCTGTTCTTGCCATAATATGGACTTGGTGTTTTACCAAACAGTGCTATCTTCTGTATACCAACCCTACCTTGTCACAACACAACTGATTGGCTCAAACGCATTAAGAAGGAAATAAATTCTACAAAATAGCTTTTATCAAGGCACACCTGTTAATTGAAATGCATTCCAGGTGACTACCTCATGAAGCTGGTTGAGAGAATGCCAAGAGTGTGCAAAGCTGTCATCAAGGCAAAGGGTGGCTATTTGAAGAATCTCAAATCTCAAATATATTTTGATTTGTTTAACACTTTTTTGGTTACTACATGATTCCATATGTGTTATTTCATAGTTTTGATGTCTTCACTATTATTCTACAATGTAGAAAATAGTAAAAAATAAAGAAAAACCCTGGAATGTGTCCAAACTTTTGACTGGTACTGTACTTACACGGAAACACACATGCATTGTTTGGATATTTGTTTGTTACAAAGTCTGCTGAGCTCCTATGTCTTGACAAAGAAGGCCATTGTTGACACACAAAGTAGTAGAGGTTTGCATAATATATATCTACCTTGTTCAACATGTTTATTACGTTATCCGGCAAGTTCTTTCATTAACTGCTTTTATTACATTATAAATGTAGAAGTTATTACATTTAGAAAAGTTATTACATTAACATTGATACATACCTGCTTAGTGTTTCACAATGTTGTTCATTAATGGTTAATATCAAATCAAATCAAATTTTATTTGTCACATACATGTGTTTAGCAGATGTTATTGCGGGTGTAGCGAAATGCTTGTTTCAGAATGGAGGAAGGAAATCATGTAGACACCTGCCATAAAAGAAGGAGGGTGTGCATTTGTTATCTGGGAGTTCACTGGGAGTTCAGTTTTATTGTATATACTGTACAGTGGTGAGGAGCATATGAGTCATGGGCTCAGGTGTGAAGCAAGCTCACGTAGAAATATCACGTAATATCATGTTGTTCAGCAACCAATCAAGTGCACACCTCTGATCCTGACAGAGTACCATGAGGAAGACATGGCATTTCCTGTCTCAAATGAGAGAGTGGTGACAAGGAACAGGATCAGGTCTCTTACTTTATAATCCATTTCTTTGGCACTAAATGCTTTTTCATGGTGCTTTATGGCGCACAAGCTCTCCTTGATCTCTTCTCATGGACTGTGCTACATTATTACAAAAATACAGTCATACTTCTTTGTAGGTCAGATTCACTATCTTGGAAAGTTGCCAACACAGGCCTAACATACTGTAGGACTTAGATGTAAGTAGTCACGAAAACCATGTGATGTCCATTACCTGCCAATGAGGAGTGGCGATTCCATCAGTACAGTTCCACTTAAAGCTGGCTTTGTAATACCATCTTAACAAAGGGATGTCTTCAGAGCCCAGTTTCATCCTATAGAGGGATAACAATTGAATAATCCTTCATCATTCTAAGATAACTCAAACATACAACCATTGAGCTAATTGGGAAGATGAAGTTTCAATGCTATTTAGCATTAGCTGCAAGATGGCTGGGAAAGGATTATTGGACATTGGCCACAGTTTTAAGCAGTTCAGAAGGCCAACAATCTCCATGGGTCCAGATTAACATGCCATGGCTTTAGCCTTAATAACAGAGGTCCAATTGTATGGTGCTGCTGGGAAGAGCATGGACTTAAGGCCAGCAAAGCCATTTGAGAGGTGTGTTTTAATTTGTATGCTAGAAGCTGTGAAAACATAAAAACATTGTCAGCTGAGGCAGGGGTCACTGGGCAAAGGGTGAATAATCATTGATTACATTGACGAATACTGTACTAACCTGTTTGAGCCATCTTAGATACTCTCTTCTACAACAACAGGCCTTACACTGATTTTGTAAAGCTCTCTCCGATTAAGGACAACTTCTGTTTTATCCTTGTCTGGGATGGTCTTGAATACTGTTGCAATGCCCAGATTGTAGGATGGGCTTCCAAACAGGAGCGGTCCAGAAATACCTGTTACACGTTCCTTACTGAGAAAAGTTAGTGACTCGGTTATAGTCATGGCCGTGTATATCCCCCCTCAAGCCGATACCACGACGGCCCTCAAAGAACTTCACTGGACTTTATGCAAACTGGAAACCACATATCCTGAGGCTGCATTTATTGTAGCCGGGGAATTTAACAAAGCAAATTTGAGGACAAGGCTGCCGAAGTTCTATCAAAATATCGACTGTTGTATTCGGGCTGCTAAAATCCTCGACCATTGCTATTCGAACTTCCGGGATGGTTATAAGGCCCTCCCCCGCCATCCTTTTTGCTCCTCCCTTCCTATAGGCAGAAACTCAAACAGGAAGTACCCGTGCTAAGGACTACTCAATGCTGGTCTGACCAATCGGAATCCACGCTTCAAGATTGGTTTGATCACGCGGACTGGGATATGTTCAGCACGACCGGCCGTTTGGGGTCGGGCTGCATCACCTGGCGCACTGTCCCTGTGCGTGTCCGGGTGGCGGGGGGGCTATGGGAGTATATCCAGTTTTTCATTGTGGACTCTCCCGGATAGACTGGTCCATGGGTTGCTCATCCTGAAGGGAGGCTCCGCCCCCGTCCTGTTCCGGTCGCCACCGACCACTCATCAGCCCAAACCACCGTCCCAGACCACCTACCAGTCCTCACCTCTTCCCCAGGTCCCGCACTCCATCACTGGCCCAGACCTGGCAGGCGTTCCCCGGGAGTATTGGGATCTGGAGGAGGTGTTTAGTAGGAGGTGTGCCAAAGGCCTACCTCCTGACAGGCCTTATGAATGCGCTATCGATCTCCTGACGGGCGCCATGCCCACACGAGGGCGATTGCTTTCCTTGTCCTGGCCAGAGACGATGGCCATGAGGGACGACTCAATTGTCCTGATGGCTGCCCCAGTTTCATGGGGAATTGATAGGCTGGTCAGAGCAGCGCTACGGCGGGAGCCCGATCCGGGCAGAGGCCCATCGGGGAGGATGTACGTACCCAGGGCTGCGCGCTCGCGACTGCTTCAGTGGGCGCACGCATCCGACTTCACCAGCCATCCAGGGGGCGCCAGGACGTTGGAGTTCCTGCATAGGAGGTTCTGGTGGCCATCTGCTGAGGGGGATACGAGTTGTCTGCGAGCAGGCAGCAGGCAAGCAGGCTGCACGCAGCAGCTCAAGATTATTTGATTGACAGTTCTGGTTGCCTACTGATGGATATTAGTCCCGCTTCAGAAGCGGCATTTCTTACTTAAGTGATAATGCCAGAGAAGCCGGTGTTCGGAGCATATATTGACTCGGATGATGTTAGGCCCGAGACGATGTCCGTGCCTATATATCCTCCAAACACCGGCTTCAAGGGCATTATCACTTTTATACAATGGGTTACCAACATATTCAAATAATGATTGACATATTTTCATTAAAAACGTTATTTTGATTAATTTATTCATACTATTTCATCCTTCCACAAGATATAGTCCTGACACAAATCTAGGGTTGCTACCCAAGCTGGCTGGTCGTTTGTTCTATCGGTTCGGTTGCTAGAGAAGCGACCCAGTCGTTCAGTCTTTTTGTTCTGTATCTATGGACGCAACCCAGTCGTTCAATTTAAATGTTCCATTGCCATACTGGCTGGCAACATTCTTATCCCTTGCTTGCTAGCTAGCCAAATACGGCTAATTTACAGTCACGTCAAAAAGTGCAGCCAGAATTTACATTTACATTTACATTTACATTTTAGTCATTCAGCAGACGCTCTTATCCAGAGCGACTTACAGTTAGTGAGTTATTATTATTATTACATTATTATTATTATTATTATTATTTATTTTATTTTTATTTTTTTATATAACAGCAAAGTAACTGCATCTGCATTTGTTTAAGCTGTTTTCTAGTGACATTTATTTGGATACATCCATAACAATGAGCTAACGAGGCGCGATTTTGCCTGGCATAGAAAATTTACTCACTCATCAGGACACTGTTGTTCAGAGGAGCTAGACAACAACACAGCTAGCACAATCACTTCAAACTGAAGCTGGAAAGACTACAAACTAGCTGCACTTCGTTTTTCAATTCACATTTCTTTATATCCATAAAAATGATGCCAGGTGATTCATGATTTCGACTGGCTGAGTAACGCTGCCTGCCTGTCTGTCTCATCCCAACTCCCGACACGATCATTCCTATGGGACAGCTGGAGATCGAATTTGAATATTGAAACAATGTCGGAGAGACAGACAGCAAGGTTTATACAAATCTCCTCTGTTTAAAACTAAATGTTAATCTAAAAGAAATGTGAGATAATGTCTAGATGCGTTTTATAGTGGAGATCAAGTTTATTCATTGCTTGGCTGGGCTGATGAGACAGTGGATTGCGCATACAGATGGAACAGAGTAAATACAGTTGAAGTCTGAAGTTTACATACACTTAGGTTGGAGTCATTAAAGCTTGGTTTTCAACCACTCCACAAATGTCTTGTTAACAAACTATAGATTTGGCAAGTCGGTTTGGACATCTACTTTGTGCATGACACAAATAATTTTTCCAACAATTGTTTACAGACAGATTATTTCACTTATAATTCACTGTATCACAATTCCAGTGGGTCAGAAGTTTACATACACTAAGTTGACTGTGCCTTTAAACAGCTTGGAAAATTCCAGAAAATGATGTCATGGCTTTAGAAGCTTCTGATAGGCTTATTGACATCATTTGAGTCAATTAGAGGTGTACCTGTGGATGTATTTCAATGTATTTCAAGGCCTACCTTCAAACTCAGTGCCTCTTTGCTTGACATCATGGGAAAATCAAAAGAAATCAGCCAAGACCTCAGAAAGAAAATTGTAGACCTCCACAAGTCTGGTTCATTCTTGGGAGCAATTTCCAAATGCCTGAAGGTACCACGTTCATCTGTACAAACAATAGTACGCAAGTATAAACACCATGGGACCACACAGCCATCATACCGCTCAGGAAGGAGACGCATTCTGTCTCCTAGAGATGAACGTACTTTGGTGCGAAAAGTGCAAATCAATCCCAGAACAACAGCAAAGGACCTTGTGAAGATGCTGGAGGAAACAGGTACAAAAGTATCTATATCCACAGTAAAACGAGTCCTATATCGACATAACCTGAAAGGCCGCTGAGCAAGGAAGAAGCCACTGCTCCAAAACCACCATTAAAAAGCCAGACTATGGTTTGCAACTGCACATGGGGACAAAGATCGTACTTTTTGGAGAAATGTCCTCTGGTCTGATGAAACAAATATAGAACTGTTTGGCCATAATGACCATCGTTATGTTTGGAGGAAAAAGGGGTAGGCTGCTCCTGAGTGGCGCAGTGGTCTAAGGCACTGCATCGCAGTGCAAACTGTGCCACTAGAGATCCTGGTTCGAATCCAGGCTCTGTCGCAGCCGGCCGCGACCGGGAGACTCATGGGCAGCGCACAATTGGCCCAGCGTTGTCCAGGGTAGGGGAGGGAATGGCCGGCAGGGATGTAGCTCAGTTGATAGAGCATGGCGTTTGCAACACCAGGGTTGTGGGTTCGATTCCCACGGGGGGGCAGTATAAAAAATAAAAAAAAATATGTATTCAGTAACTGTAAGTCGCTCTGGATAAGAGCGTCTGCTAAATGACTAAAATGTAAATGTAAAAATGCTTGTAAGCTGAAGAACACCATCTCAACCGTGAAGCACAGGGGTGGCAGCATCATGCTGTGGGGGTGCTTTGCTGCAGGAGGGACTGGTGCACTTCACAAAATAGATGGCATCATGAGGAAGGAAAAGTATGTGGATATATTGAAGCAACATCTCAAGACATCAGTCAGGAAGTTAAAGCTTGGTCGCAAATGGGTCTTCCAAATGGACAATGACCCCAAGCAGACTTCCAAAGTTGTGCCAAAATGGCTTAAGGACAACAAAGTCAAGGTATTGGAGTTGCCATCAGAAAGCCCTGACCTCAATCCTATAGAAAATGTATGGGCATAACTGAAAAAGCGTGTGTGAGCAAGGAGGCCTACAAACCTGACGCTGTTACACCAGCTCTGTCAGGAGGAATGGGCCAAAATTCACCAAACTTATTGTGGGAAGCTTGTGGAAGGCTACCCGAAACGTTTTACCCAAGTTAAACAATTTAAAGGCAATGCTACCAAATACTAACTGAGTGTATGTAAACTTCTGACCCACTGGGAATGTGATGAAAGAAATAAAAGCTTAAATAAATCATTCTCTCTACTATTATTCTGACATTTCACATTCTTAAAATTAAGTGGTGATCATAACTGATCTAAAACAGGGAATTTTTACTAGGATTAAATGTCAGGAATTGTGAAAAACTGAGTTTAAATGTATTTGGCTAAGGTGTATGTAAACTTCCGACTTCAACTGTAAGCATTTTAACGTCATAGATTTAGCCGGTGGTAACTTGTGGAATTGACATCGGCTGGAATGCGGTTTTAACCAATCAGCATTCAGGATTAGACCCACCCGTTGTGTAATTAAGTGATAATGCCCGAGAAGCCAGTATTTGGAGGATACAGTATATTGGCATGGAAGTGGTTAGCCCCGAGACTAAGTCATATATTTTTCACATATGAAACAGCAAATGTGATTTTCACATGTGAATGTATTTCACATGTGAAACTGCAATTCACATGTGAGGTGAAAACATGTTATTCTCTTCACATGTGAAAAGGTGGTGTTAACATGGGAACTCTACATTTAATACATGTGAAAATATGGTTTAATGTGTGAAATTTAAGATCAACACGTAAAAACATATATTTCACATGTGAATCTGCACATTTTTGTAAGGGCAGACAGAAACATGCAATGAGGAGGACGATCAATGACAGGCATGGCTTTGGGTTAAAATCAGAATAAGCAGCCACAGAGGAATAATGACTTAAAGTTCCCCACAGAAACAGGGTTAACGAGTGCAGGTCTTGTGGCAGACAGACACCCAGGCAGTGGAAGGAAATAAAGGCATCGCTGACGTAGAGCATTGCGGCTACATAATGAAAGAAGGCATTTGAAGTGTTTGTGTTCCTCAGATAGGCCCAAGCCCAAGCTGCCTGCTCAGTTGGAGGAAAAGCCCCAGCAAAGATGCAAGGCACGCTTCTTGTTCTTTGTTTGTCATGGATCAATCTTGTAAGATGCTTTCTATTGTCGCATTTCCGCTGATACAAATCCTTGAAATTCGTCATCCCGGTATGAATCAAAACCAGCTCAGTAGCCCTCTTCCTACTCCCTTAGGAAAACAATGAGTATAGCAGCAAGATACGCCCATCTGAATGTGCTCCACTTCAATTGAAAACATAAAAAGATTCCATTGCAGTCAACTAATAAAGGTGAGATGTTACAATAATTGTAGATAGGTCTTTCAAAAAGACATGGAATAAACATGGAAAGAAAAGGCAGATACTTGAAGGTTCTGGACATTGGAGAATGTGTGGCCTTCATTTTTGACAGCCACACATTGTGTGACTGCTGCTTCAGATAACTGATAGGTTCATTCTTATCCACTGCTCATGTGCACATGGCCTAGTTTAAAATTAGAGCTTGGGGATGGATGACCATGACTCACCTTCCAGGACTTTCCTTGGATTAGATCCAAAATGTGGTAGGAGTTTTTTCTTATGTGAAGTTTAACCACATTCTAAGCCTCATAGTTTTTAAGACAATAGTGATGGAATAGGCTTCAGCTTAATCGGAGCATTGGGAAATGACGAGAGGGCCATTCAAAGAACACTCAATGAGAACATCTCTGACAAGAGCAACTACTGAGCAATGCATTAGTGAGACAAAGAGGCTGGTGCATGAGGCTCAGGAGTATATGCATGAGCCCACGTATCGAATGGCCTAGTAATAAATTGAGTAATTGGCTTTGGCTCATCTGTAAATTTGCCCTGCAGCTTTGTGTTCAGAGGTATAGCAAAGCTATAAGCTCCGAAAACCTATGGAAGAGGTGGGGTGACAACTAGGCTATGAGTCAGGTCATGAGTTTACACATTCTTACTGCAGGTAACATGTTAAATATTTAAATAGGAACCTAACCTGGGCAAATAATGTTTTCACTGTGAGTAATTATAACGTGTTACCATACTCTTACCATGTTATTATAATGTATCCCATGCTGTAATTTGCTTCCATTTCAGAGGACAATGTGACCCTTTCGTGACTGGCATCCTTGGCTTTTGATTTAGTGCACAATACAGGCCCTTTCAGAGTATCCACCCGCTCTTTGTTTAAAGACAGGTCTGTTATTGTTTTTAATAGATTTCAAAGGAATTTCATAAAAGACACACAAAAAACACAGTTCCTAAAATCTGTCAATCTTTCCCAGTCTCCCTTCCTTTTCCCGTTCCGCTCTCTTGCCTATTTTCTTTCTATTTGAATGGGCCTTGACAGGACGCCTCCCTGCCATCTCTAACAAAAGATAGGCACATCGTGTGTTGTAATTAAGTGACTCTACACCTTTTCCCTCCTCTCCTCATCCTGTATCTGAGTGCTGTGGACCATGAGGCTCAGAGGATAAGAGAGGAAACACACTTTGACGTCTCAATGCTTCTTTACATGGTCAACTGTAGTCTAACATGACCTGAACACTAGCATACTCAAGGCAGAACTTTTCAGGTCAGAAATTGTTGCTAGCCTCATATGAATTAGACATGACGTAGTCTGTTCCCACAACCGCTGTGGAGCGCCATGAATCTGACAAGCGAGACTACAAGACATCACATTGTCTGTTGGATTCAAGAGTAGTGATTTTTCTTAAATGTATTTATTTTACATAGTAAATTGACTAAGAACACATGGTCCGCCAGGTCAATCAGTAATAGGTAAGATTATGCAAATAAATTCAACAGCAATAAGCAACAGTCAGGTGTTCTAGCACTGCATTATAACTCCTGAAAGTGTATCACACCTTTTGACAATATTTGATGATTTGTTAATTCCTCAGCCTTGTCATTCCTACAACATTCCTTGGGAAATAAACTAGTGATTTTGCACCACAAGGTTATGTCAGAAAATAACTAGGCTATTTGTAGTGTTACCAATGGAACTAGTTTTGAGTGACAATTTTTTATCTCACAAATCAAACCTTAGATTGCCTCATGATTATTCAGACATGACAAACCCCCAGAAAATCTGAAATACCATGTTGGTCTTCCTCTGTACCTCAGCCTGTTGCTTTAGGCCAGGTCGGTCCATTTGGCACACTCACCGGCCTTTGTCTCTGTATTTGCCTGTTATTGTTTTTTCAAGGTTTCAAAGGGAATAGATTAAACTAAAAGGGAACACATTTCTTCAATTTGTATAATTTTTTCTCCTGTTCCCATCTCTTTCATTTGTACTGTATAAACACATGCATTTTCCTTTCTGTACTCAAGATTATTTTTCTAATTTTTTGCATGCACTCAGACCGGACACTTCCCCGCCATCTGAAACAAAAAGTATTACGCAGTTTCATTTATTCACATGAAAATATTTGTTTTTACACGCCTCTAATAACAAACATCTCCATCACAATATGGTTTTGAATAGAGGACACCCATGTCACATCACCAGCGTTGGTCAAAGATCAGATGTTGGATGTTTGAAACATTGTTTATGAAGGACTGAACACACAGGGATACAGCAAGATGCTGAGAAACAAAGGGCGACTGACTTTTTTGTTTGTGCCTCAAATCTAATCAGGGCTGTCACCGATCAGTCAAAGTTATTATTAGTAGTCCTGGGCTACCTGTTCTCTTTTAGTATTGGGATAAAGTACTGAGAGCAATTATGAAGTATGGAGATGCTACCCATATAGTAGGCAAGATCACGTTAGCCCACTTATAGCCTACTTGGGGGTTGCAAATGAGATGAAAAGGTGCACTATCCACTATCAGTGTCATTTCACTCCATGACCTCAAACTATCAGCAATGGTGGGTACATTTGCGCCCCCTTGCTGCAAGCGTCTGACCAGTATAATAATAACCATGTTATTACATGGCTCGCGCCTCCGCCAAATTGTAATAACACCAGAAAATGTGTCAGTGCAATTAAATAGGACGATGTGCTTAACACAACTACCCTACCAAATTTCTTCAACACAACGAAGTGACACTATTCGGAGTTAAATGTCGGAACCTCGTGAAAGCGGTGCAAAATTTAAACCAATAGAAGTTCAGGGATAGAAACGGGCCTCCTACACACCTCCATGGGCCGAACTAAACTCTTGCGTCAGCCAATCTCTGTAGTTGGGCTGGAGAACATATATTCACCGTCTTATTCCCCGAAAGAGCAGTCTGTAGGCTACTCGAGGAACGACCTACTTCAACAACCAAATAAACCTTTGGGACATAATTAATCTGAAGTTTTGAGCTCATGGCAGCAATACCACTGGGGGAATAAACTAAGATGAACTGAGGACAATTTGGAAACAAATAATTACTCTGAAAATAAAGAAGAACAAAGAAGAAGCTACTATTGTTTATGACATCTTGTATCAGTCATCTTTTTTCACCAGAAATCTCTAAAAATGAGACACGTCGTCTGAGCCAAAAGAAGACACGCGGAAGTTACCCAAACTAAAGTACTGACATTTAAAGATTGCCAGCAATAATATCGACAAGACACACTGCGGCGATGGATTCAGGCGGCAAGGTAATTGTGACTCTAAGTGAGGCTAACGACTAGTTAGCAGCATTCTTAGAAACCAATATACAAAACGGTGTGTTTGTGTGTCTGTCTGTCTGTGTCTCTGAGAGAGAGAGAGAGAGAGAGAGAGAGAGAGAGAGAGAGAGAGAGAGAGAGAGAGAGAGACAAGCTAGTTTGTCTGAAAAACTGGTTGGGTTAGCTTGTAATGTCAATGGGTTTAGAATGGTAAGACTTTGTTTTCAATAAGTTGCACTGGCTAACTCACCATTTAATTGTTTCATTCAATTGAAATGTAAATCATGTGCGCTGTGCTGCTCACCAGCATATTTGGACGCAGTGGGATATCCGGCTGCTGGGAAAATGAAGCACGCGCGCCAGCATCATATCTCGGGGTATGCCTACGTGTGTGGCCCCTAATTGGCTATTTATAATCCCTTTTAAAGATGATAAACTACCTGCATCCTGGCTAATAAACCTGCATACCCCTCTGTTGGCATCATGCCTGTATCGTGTAAGCATGATGCCATTACTCACAGGAAGGCAGCACATTAAAGTCTAGATTGAGATGATCTGTTTTATCACAGCATATGAGGTCTTCACTTAATTTTTGTTAATTTGTCCGATGTAACATTTATTATTTACTTATTGTTGGTTTACAGTAGTAAAAGGAAGAGATGTGACTCATCTGGTCTCTGATATGGCTGACTCTTACAGCTGATGCTGTGTGGTTAGTTAACCCCATGACAACTTCAAAGTCCCTCCCAGTCCTTGCTTACTGTTACTTCTGCTTGACATGGTGAACATGTTTATTGTTCTTTTTCTGTATCCCCTTTTTTGGTTTGGTAGAGCTATGTGATTTCCTGGCGCTCAGCTGGAAGGCTATGTCCTGGACGTGATGGGAATGGTCCTGTTCTGTTCCCACAGATACCAGGACTGCAGATGGCCAGCGGCGGTCCCTTACAGGGGAATACTCACAGTAGGAAAAGACGAGGGGGTAAAAGCCTAAATTCCCATTAGGCTAGTGTTTTGCTTTCGACAGGCAGCTTGAGCTTTGAGCGTGCGTCCATGCTAATACCGCGCTGAGCGTGTTAATAATCAGCATCTCGTGGTTGGGCTTTGCCTACTGGTTTTAATGCAGGGAAGTGGCAGTCAGCGTGTGGGTACAACCAGGTGTTGGTGACGCAGGGTGTGGTTGAAAAATCAACAGCCAAAATGCCATCAAGCTGTCACCAGCCATGGTTCAATCATGTGTGCATAACATTGTAATAAGCATTTGTCCATACTCACCTCTGAGCACACATCAATGATATTCTGTCTCATCTGTCTGCAAGGTAGTACTTTTTGGCCTCACTTTGATACACCTGTTCAGATAGACACCTCCCCTGCTTGACTGCTCACCAATTGGCTGTTTAACTTCAACCTCTCTCCAAATAACAATACTGTCTAACATCTTTGTTCCCTTTATAGACTAGATAACAAGCATTCAACTAATAGGGCTTTCCCTTCCGGCGCAAAGCCTAACAATCAAAACATGACTGAATTCATGGGCAGTTTGGGCACAAGTTGTGAGTCCCTTTAAAGCTTGACTCTAAACAATAGGCTTTGTTTTTAGTTCAACGGAGGCCTCTTTTTTTCTTGGGTAAGAAGCTAGGTAATTGGGGTCAAGCATACAGTTGACCTGGTCTGTGTTGAGTGGTATAACTCACTAAGAAACAGTTAGATTTTTGACAGAGCTGACTGTTCAGAGCCGGCATTCAGTTCCTTCCTTCTAAAAGCTTAATTCCACTCAATCCACTGCCTTTCTTCAAGACGGTCCACTAGCTTTATTTCCCTCTGCATGACTGCCCCTTCAGTATGCCCTTTAATGTACATGTCAGTGTGTTTGTTCTAATGAGGCTTAATGACTATTTTCTATAAAATATGGGATTAAGAGATCTGGGAATGCTGTAATTGAAACAGGCACAAACGTAGAGCCTAATTCGTTTCCTAGAAGAAGTGGAAGGCATTGTACATGCTGTACTGACCTCTCTGCTAATCGCTATTCATGTAAAGGAGAGTTTGGTTAAATCTGTAAGGCACATTATCTTTTTCTCCTTAGAGCTGTACTGTATCTGATATTGTGTCAGGTTTGAAACAACCCTTGCACCAGAAATCAGTGGGAAATTAGATGGATCCTAAATACAGACGTATGTTTAGTATCAGACAGTCTGTCGAGAGTCTGTCTGCATGCCTACCTCCCAGTCTACCCATTGACCTCTATGTATGTTTTAGACCATGACCCAAGCCCAGCTCAGTTCATCCATACCATTGTGTCGCTGAGTTGTCATAATGCTTCAGCAAATGTACATTATCACAGGGGCGTTGGAAGACTCAATGTAAGTAACCTAATGTCTGTCCCTTTTACTGCCTTGAATGCCTCTGCTGATCCCACAGCTATTGTATGCAGTAATCATGTGCCTATTAACCAGAGTTATACAGCTAGCACTGAGGTGGTGTGCCCTAGTAGGAAGTGCACTGTGTGCAGCTCACCCTGCACTAACATAAATAACATGAGCATGTCTACCTCTGCTAAGCTTCCCAGTAAAGCAATGAAAACAATCAAGCATCCCAGAAAAGTGCTAAAAATAGCCCACGTTAACATATGTAGTTTAAGAAACAAGGTTCAGGAAATCAATAATTTGCTAGTAACAGATGACATTCATATTCTGACAATCCCTGAAACTCACTTAGATAATACCTTTGATGATACAGCGGTAGCAATACATGGTTATAACATCTACAGAAAATACAGAAATGCCAAAGGTGGAGGTGTTGCCGTTTATATTCAGAACCACATTCCTGTAAAGCTTAGAGAGGATCTCATGTTAAATACTGTTGAAGGAATATGGCTACAGGCTCATCTGCCTCACCTAAAGCCCATCCTGGTGGTAAGCTGCTATAGACTACCAAGTGCTAACAGTCAGTATCTGGATAACATGTGTGAAATGCTTGATAATGTATGTGATATCAACAGAGAGGTATATTTTCTGGGTGATTTAAATATTGACTGGCTTTCATCAGGCTGCCCACTCAAGAGAAAGCTTCAAACTGTACCTAGTGCCTGCAACCTGGTTCAGGTTGACTACTGTCACGATCGTCTTCCAAAGGAGCAGACCAATACGCAGCGTGTTGAGCGAACATGATAGACTTTATTAATTAAAGTGCCAAAACCAAAACAATAGACGATTCGTAACGTCCACAGTACCAATGACTGACAAGGAACAAAAACCCACAAACACAAGGTGAAAACACACAGTTTAAATATGGCTCCCAATCAGAGATAACGAGCCGACAGCTGACACTCGTTACCACTGATTGGGAGTCACACGACCAAACAAGGAAACAACCACATAGACAACCCAACCAAACAGAACACAACGAAACGAACACACCCTGGCTCAACATACAAAGTCCCGGAGCCAGAGCGTGACAGTACCCCCCCCTAAAGGCGCGGACTGCGACCGCGCCTCAAAAACCCCAAACAGGGGAGGGCTGGGTGGGCATTACTCCTCGGAGGCGGCTCCGGCTCCAAACTTGACCACCACCCTTCTTCAATCCCCCCGTAGCGCCCCCGGTCCGATCTGACCCAGCTGGTAGGATCTGGACTGACGACGCGCACCCCTGGCTTGGCGCGTGAGGCAGGAACGGACCGGACCTGGCTGACGATACGCACCCTAGGCTTGATGCGTGGAGCCGGAACGGGCCTCACCAGGCTGACGACTCGCATCCCTGGCTTGGTGCGAGTAGCAGGAGTGGGCTGGATCAGGCTGACGGCTCGCACCCTTGGCTTGGTGCGAGTAGCAGGGACGAGCTGAACCAGGCCGACGACTCGCACCCTTGGCTTGGTGCGAGTAGCAGGAACGGGCTGGACCAGGCCGACGACTCGTACCCCTGGCTTGGTGCGAGTAGCAGGAACGGGCTGGACCAGGCTGACGACTCGCACCCTTGGCTTGGTGCGAGTAGCAGGGACGAGCTGAACCAGGCTGACGACTCGCACCCTTGGCTTGGTGCGAGTAGCAGGAACGGGCTGGACCAGGCCGACGACTCGTACCCCTGGCTTGGTGCGAGTAGCAGGAACGGGCTGGACCAGGCTGACGACTCGCACCCTTGGCTTGGTGCGAGTAGCAGGAACAGGCTGGACCAGGCTGACGACGCACACCGTAGGCTTTGTGCGTAGAGCAGGAACAGGCCGGGCTGGGCTGGTGACGCACACCGTAGGTTTTGTGCGTGGAGCAGGAACAGGCCGGGCTGGGCTGGCGACGCACACCGTAGGTTTTGTGCGTGGAGCAGGAACAGGCCGGGCTGGGCTGGCGACGCACCCCGTAGGCTTTGTGCGTAGAGCAGGAACAGGCCGGGCTGGGCTGGCGACGCACCCCGTAGGCTTTGTGCGTAGAGCAGGAACAGGCCGGGCTGGGCTGGCGACGCACACCGTAGGTTTTGTGCGTGGAGCAGGAACAGGCCGGGCTGGGCTGGCGACGCACCCCGTAGGCTTTGTGCGTAGAGCAGGAACAGGCCGGGCTGGGCTGACGACGCACACCGTAGGTTTTGTGCGTGGAGCAGGAATAGGCCGGGCTGGGCTGGCGACGCACCCCGTAGGTTTTGTGCGTGGAGCAGGAACAGGCCGGGCTGGGCTGGCGACGCACACCGTAGGTTTTGTGCGTGGAGCAGGAACAGGCCGGGCTGGGCTGGCGACGCGCACCGTAGGCTTAGTGCGAGGAGCAGGAACCGGCCGGGCAGGGCTGGCGACGCACACCGTAGGCTTAGTGCGAGGAGCAGGAACCGGCCGGGCAGGGCTGGCGACGCACACCGTAGGTTTGGTGCGAGAGGTAGGAACAGGCCGGGCTGGGCTGGCGACGCACACCGTAGACCTGGTACGTGGAGCAGGAACAGGCCGGTCCGTACTGGGAACACACACCACTGGCCTTAACCGGGGATCAGGAACGGGCCGGACCGGACTGGTAACACACCTCAGTCTCTCACGCCGTGCCTCAACTACTTCCCTCCCTCTACTCGCCAATGGCTCCCGTAATCCGGTAGCCTTCTCTCCACGTCTCCCTGTGGCAGCCTCCTGCTGCCCAGCCATGTGCCCCCCCCAAAAAACTTTTTGGGGTTGCCTCTCGTCCCTCCGACGATGGCCCTGCTGACGCCGTTGCTCCTCTCTCAGTCGCCTCTCCACTGTTTTACTCCATGGCCGGCGATCCATCCCATCCAGGATCTCCTCCCAAGTCCAAGACCCTTTACCATCCAAAATCTCCTCCCATGTCCAGACCCTTGGCTCCTGGACACGCTGCTTGGTCCTGGTACGGTGGGTTTTTCTGTCACGATCGTCTTCCAAAGGAGCAGACCAATACGCAGCGTGTTGAGCGAACATGATAGACTTTATTAATTAAAGTGCCAAAACCAAAACAATAGACGATTCGTAAAGTCCACAGTACCAATGACTGACAAGGAACAAAAACCCACAAACACAAGGTGAAAACACACAGTTTAAATATGGCTCCCAATCAGAGATAACGAGCCGACAGCTGACACTCGTTACCACTGATTGGGAGTCACACGACCAAACAAGGAAACAACCACATAGACAACCCAACCAAACAGAACACAACGAAACGAACACACCCTGGCTCAACATACAAAGTCCCGGAGCCAGAGCGTGACAACTACCTACCAGGGTAGTTACAAACAGCACAGGAGTGAAATCATCAACATGTATTGATCACATCTTTACTAATGCTGCAGAAATGTGTTTTAAAGCCGTATCCAAATCCATCGGATGTAATGATCACAATATAGTAGCCATATCTAGGAAAACCAAAGTTCCAAAGGCTGGGCCAAATATAGTGGATAAGAGGTCATACAATACGTTTTGTAGTGATTCCTATGTTGTTGATGTAAATAATATTTGTTGGTCCGTGGTGTGTAATGAGGAGCAAACAGACGCTGCACTTGACACATTTATGAAATTGCTTATCCCAGTTACTAATATGCATGCACCCATTAAGAAAATGACAGTAAAAATGGTTAAATCCCTGTGGATTGATGAGGAATTGAAAAATGGTATGGTTGCAACGTGTACCAGCAGTAATTTTAGAAGAGGCTAGGGTGTTAGAAGAGGGGGACCACTGACAATTCTAGATTATAGACAAAGGTGATTAAATTAACTGGAACTAAACTATTGCATTATAGGTTTCACTTACAGGGAAGATGTGGCTGTAAACATTACATAGCAGGAAGTAATTCTGTTTCACCAGACATCCTCCCAAAACCAGTAGTGTCAGCTTTAGGGCTTTGGTCACCAGACATTAGGCAACAAAGTGCTTATGTGAAAAAAAGGTTCTATCTTACACTTGGAATTGACTTTCACAATTCTGCTTACCTATTATACAACTTTTTTCCAAACCCTGTTCCCGTTCCTTTTAAGAACAGGTTCACCATCGTCATTCATCAGCGCAGTATACACTTTCCTTGTTGGACTGCTTTTGTTGATCTTATGAAGTAGATCTAATTTACCTAACTACCTCCAAGCATTTAACCATTGGACTTTGTTGAGTAAACTGTTGCTCAAGGGACAGGCCTATGATCACTTTAGATGTTTGCTCAAGCCCAGACTGTCTCATGCATCACATCGATGTGAAGAGGTTTCACTGATGAGGCATTAGATGAGGCAGGTCTGAAATGTAAACATTGATTGTAATCATGCAAAAGCCTTTTTTGGAGAACGGTTGTATATCAGCATATTCCATTTTTATTGATCCAAGTTAGATTAATTAAATTATAACCAACTAGGCCTAAAGCCAAAGTCAACAATACTCCAGCCACATCACTGTGACTGGGCAAAAATTCACAGACTCACTCCTGAGGAGAAGGAGATTTATTTGCATGGAAGTTTGGTTGCGCTGACAGAACCAAGGAAATCTTTATATAAACATGTTCTAAAAATGGTAAGGGATTTGTATGCTGTCGGTATGCCAGTTAAACTCTCCTGATTTTGTTGTCTCAATGAAAGTTGTTTTATTATATAACCAGTACCTTTAGTTCCTTATTGAACGTGGGCATGAGTCATCAGTCATCATGTGACAAGGTCTTTTTGTATAGCTTATCTAATCAAAATACTATTTGAATACAAGTCAGTATATCTTTGACAGGAATGTAAAGCTGTTTTACAAAGATGGTGACATTATGTGTTTAAAGAGCCAGTGTTAGTCTGTAAGGCTGTGACAACCATCTCAGAGCTGGAGGGTGTGACTTCGTTGTTTCCGAGGTGAATGATACGTGACCATCCCCTTTCAGAAAGAACACACTGGAATGTTTTCTGATAGCATAGAACAGAAGATACTAACTTTAAGCATCAGTTGTCAGAGCACCTTACCGATCACTGCACCTGTACACAGCCCATCTGAAATTAGCCCACCCAACTACCTCATCCCTATATTGTTATTTATTTTGCTCATTTGCACCCCAGTATCTCTATTTGAACATAATCTCTTGCACATCTATCATTCCAGTGTTAATACTAATTGTAATTATTTTGCACTATAGCCTATTTATTGCCTTACCTCCATAACTTGCTACATTTGCACACACTGTATATTTACTTTATGTTTTGTTTACCCCATATGTAACTCTGTGTTGTTGTTTTTATCGCACTGCTTTGCTTTATCTTGGCCAGGTCGCAGTTGTAAATGAGAACTTGTTCTCAACTGGCTTACCTGGTTAAATAAAGGTGAAATAAAAAAAATAAAAAATAAAGATCTGCCCTGATTCTTTCTCCTAATAGTGTGTGTGTGTGGGTGTGCTTATATGTGTTTAGGCCAGGGGGAGGCATGGTTAGGGCTGTGGTGGTCACAAAATGTCTTCAGCCGGTGATTGTCAACCAAATAACTGTCAGTCTCACGGTAATTGACCGTTAATGAACATAAACACATTTAGCATCTCCTGGCTTCCTCACATAGCCTACAAGCCATTTAAAAAAGTATAATAAATCCATATAATATAGCCTACACCTTCACAATAAATCCATTATTTATTTTAGACAGGTCTAAAGAAGCATGATATGAAGAAAATGTAGTCTATAATAGCATACTCTGAGTTGTCCTTATGTTAGGTCCTGATGTGGCTATGCCAAATGGCTGTGGGCTACACTAGGTCATTTAGCAGACAAGATTTGCTTATAATTCCATGGCATTATTTTATATTATTTTATAGTATGAAGAATACAATTGAACAAAGCTGAATAAAATATAACATTTTCTCCAAACAATTTGAGGGAGTGCGCACAATCTGTGTTGTGCGGTTAACAAAGAAATAGGTTGGGATATATGTTTTTTATTTTTAATACATTGTAAGGCTGCGTGAAGAGACTCTAATGATGATTTGAGTCACTTGAAAGGCTTGAGCTCTGCTTTGTTTTTTGCGCAGGCTGTACCCACTCCAATAGTCTCTCATTCACAATTTGACAAGCATAATGCCTCGAATGTCATGGCGGCTTCCCCTTTGTGGCCGTAATGCACCTTAAAAATGTCCATGCCTTTTGCGGCCCGGAGTGCTGTGTTGTGCCATTCTCTCTGAGTGTGCTGCGCAATCCGAAGCGTCTCTCACTCACACGGCTCTCCGTCCCATGATCGGGTCTTTCTCACAGGCTACAAGTTAAGACAAACACATCGAGGACGCAACTGCACGCGTCCTTATCCAATTCCGAGGTGCATATTGAAGATATTGGAAGAACTGTCCACATTTACTTTTCGTCAGCCAACAAGGTGAGTAGGCCTAACGAACAGCAAAAGCACAAGCCTATTTCAATCTACTATCCCTCATAGTACAAAAGTCGACCTATTCTATTCTGTGCGATAAATAAATATTCCAAACATAGTCTGGGATAGTTGTGGGATGCAATAGATCCCAAATTAATACAACCACTAGCATCAAAAAACCTTTTTTATGCAATGTGGCTGATGCAGCAGATCATAACGTTTAGCTTAAAATGTTGATAAACTATTAGGCTACTTATTCACATTATAAGCGCAGCAATGTGCACATGGTAGTAGGCTATAAGCACGAATGTTCCATTAGCGGAAAACACCATTATCAAAAGTGACCGCAAATGCAATTATGCATGTAATGCTTTTATTATAAAGGTGCAGTTTTATGGTGAAAATAATCTTCCCCAAACTTGAAACTCACGCGCTGCTTATACAGTTGAAGTCGGAAGTTTACATAAACTTAGGTTGGAGTCATTAAAACTCGTTTTTCAACAACTCCACAAATTTCTTGTTAACAAACTATAGTTTTGGCAAGTCAGTTAGGACATCTACTTTGTGCATGACACAAGTAATTTTTCCAACAATTGTTTACAGACAGATTATTTCACTTATTATTCACTATATCACAATTCCAAGGGATCAGAATATTACATACACTAAGTTGACTGTGCCTTTAAACAGCTTGGAAAATTCCAGAAAATTATGTCATGACTTTAGAAGCTTCTGATAGGCTAATTGAGTCAATTGGAGGTGTACCTGTGGATGTATTTCAAGGCCTACCTTCAAACTCAGTGCCTCTTTGCTTGACATCATGGGAAAATCAAAATAAATCAGCCAAGACCTCAGAAAAAAGATTGTAGACCTTCACAAGTCTGGTTCATCCTTGGGAGCAATTTCCAAATGCCTGAAGGTACCACGTTCATTTGTACAAACAATAGTACGCAAGTATAAACACCATGGGACCACGCAGCCGTCATACCGCTCAGGAAGGAGACGCGTTCTGTCTCCTAGAGATGAACGTACTTTGGTGCAAATCAATCCCAGAACAACAGCAATGGACCTTGTGAAGATGCTGGAGGAAACATGTACAAAAGTTTCTATATCCACAGTAAAACGAGTCCTATATCGACATAACCTGAAAGGCCACTCAGCAAGGAAGAAACCACTGCTCCAAAACCGCCATAAAAAAGCCAGACTATGGTTTGCAACTGCACATGGGGAAAAATATCATACTTTTTGGAGAAATGTCCTCTGGTCTGATGAAACAAAAATAGAACTCTTTGGCCATAATGACCATCGTTATGTTTGGAGGAAAAAGGGGATTGCTTACAAGCCGAAGAACACCATCCCAACCGTGAAGCACGGGGGTGGCAGCATCATGCTGCGGGGGTGCTTTGCTGCAGGAGGGACTGGTGCACTTCACAAAATAGATGGCATCATGAGGAAGGACAATTATGTGGATATATTGAAGCAACATCTCAAGACATCAGTCAGGAAGTTAAAGCTTGGTCACAAATGGGTCTTCCAAATGGACAATACTTCCAAAGTTGTGGCAAAATGGCTTAAGGACAACAAAGTCAAGGTATTGGAGTGGCCATCACAAAGCCCTGACCTCAATCCTATAGAAAATTTGTGGACAGAACTGAAAAAGCATGTGTGAGCAAGGAGGCCTACAAACCTGACTCAGTTACACCAGCTCTGTCAGGAGGAATGGGTCAAAATTCACCCAACTTATTGTGGGAAGCTTGTGGAAGGCTACCCGAAACGTTTGACCCAAGTTAAACAATTTAAAGGCAATGCTACCAAATACTAATTGAGTGTATGTAAACTTCTGACCCACTGGGAATGTGATGAAAGAAATAAAAGCTGAAATAAATCATTCTCTCTACTATTATTCTGACATTTCACATTCTTAAAATAAAGTGGTGATCCTAACTGACCTAAGACAGGGAACTTTTACTAGGATTAAATGTCGGGAATTGTGAAAAACTGAGTTTAAATGTATTTGGCTAAGGTGTATGTAAACTTCCGACTTCAACTGTATATGCCAGTTAGGCTCTAAACCCCTTGTAAAGTGGATTAATGTGCTTAATTTTAAGAAGTGATTTGGCCACTTTAGTTGTGATACAAACCTTATTAAAACATATAGGCCTATGGGCTAGGCTACACTGTGACGTTCTGGCTCCGGGACTCTTAGTAGTGAGCCAGGGTTGTCATTTTCGTTTGGGTGTAGTTCTATGTGGGATCTAGTTGTTTCATTTCTATGTTTGGTTTTCATGTTGATTTAGTCATATGACTCCCAATCGGAGGTAACGAGTGTCAGCTGTCGGCTCGTTATCTCTGATTGGGAGCCATATTTATACTGTGTGGTTTCACCTTGGTTTTGTGGGTTTTTGTTTCCTTGATGCTGTTAGTCTTTGTTAGTATTGAACTTCACGTTCGTCATATTTGGTTTGTTGTTTTGATCGTGGTTTCTTTATAATAAAGTCTATGATGTTCGCTCAACACGCTGCGCTTTGGTCTCCTCCTTTTGACGATCGTGACAGAAAAACCCACCATAAAAGGACCAAGCAGCGCGTCCAGGAGCAAAGGGTCTGGACATGGATGGAACTGTTGGACGGTAAAGGGTCCTGGACTTGGGAGGAGATCCTGGATGGTATGGATCGCCGACCATGGAACGAGACGGTGGAGAGGCGACGGCGAGAGGAGCAACGGCATCGGCAGGGCCATCGTCGGAAGGACGAGAGGCAACCCCAAAAAGTTTTTGGGGGGGGGCACATGGCTTGGGCGACTGAGCAGCAGGAGGCTGCCACAAGGCAGATTCAGAAGGCTACCAGGTTAAGGGGGCTGACGGAGGCAGAGAAGGGACGGATTCAGGAGGCTACCAGGTTAAGGGGGCTACTGGGAAAAGCAGGGAAGGAAGGTGTAGAGGCACGGCGAGAGGTACTGGGGTGTGTAACCAGTCCGGTCCGGCCCGTTCCTAATCCCGAGGTACAGCCAGTAGTGTGTGTCCCCAGTACGGTACGGCCTGTTCCGGCCCCTCGCACTAAGTGTACGGTGCACGTCGCCAGCCCAGCCCGGCCTGTTCCTGAGCCTCATACGAAGCCTACGGTGCGCGTCGCCAGCCCAGCCCGGCCTGTTCCGGCCACTCGCACCAGGGATACGGTGCGCTTCGCCAGCCCGGCCCGGCCTGTTCCGGCCACTCGCACCAGGGATACGGTGCGCGTCGCCAGCTCAGCCCGGCCTGTTCCTACTCCACGCACCAGGGATACGGTGCGCTTCGCCAGCCCGGCCCGGCCTGTTCCGGCCACTCGCACCAGGGATACGGTGCGCGTCGCCAGCCCAGCCCGGCCTGTTCCTACTCCACGCACCAGGGATACGGTGCGCTTCGCCAGCCCAGCCCGGCCTGTTCCTACTCCACGCACCAGGGATACGGTGCGTCCCCAGGGTCCAGTATGCCCTGTTCCTGCTCCCCGCACTAGCCCTGAGATGCGTGTCCTCAGCCCGGTACCTCCAGTTCCGGCACCACGCATCAGGCCTACGGTGCGTCCCCAGGGTCCAGTATGCCCTGTTGCTGCTTCCCGCACTAGCCCTGAGATGCGTGTCTTCAGCCCGGTACCTCCAGTTCCGGCACCACGCATCAGGCCTACGGTGCGTCCCCAGGGCCAAGCATGCCCTGTTGCTTCTCCCCGCACTAGCCCTGAGATGCGTGTCCTCAGCCCGGTACCTCCAGTTCCGGCACCACGCATCAGGCCTATGGTGCGTCCCCAGGGCCAAGCATGCCCTGTTGCTTCTCCCCGCACTAGCCCTGAGATGCGTGTCCTCAGCCCGGTACCTCCAGTTCCGGCACCACGCACCAGGCCTACGGTGCGCCTCAGACGGCCAGAGTCTGCCGTCTGCCCAACGGGGCCTGAACTGTCCGTCTGCCCAACGCCGTCTGAACTGCCCGTCTGCCCAACGGCGCCTGAACTGTCCGTCTGCCCAACGCCGTCTGAACTGCCCGTCTGCCCAACGGCGCCTGAACTGCCCGTCTGCCCAACGCCGTCTGAACTGTCCGTCTGCCCAACGCCGTCTGAACTGCCCGTCTGTACTGAGCCTGCAAAGCCGCCCGTCTGCCATGAGCCTTCAGAGCCATCCGCCAGACCGGAGCCGCTAGAGCTCTCCGCCAGACAGGATCAGCCAGAGCCTTCCGCCAGACAGGATCAGCCAGAGCCTTCCGCCAGACAGGATCAGCCAGAGCCTTCCGCCAGACAGGATCAGCCAGAGCCTTCCGCCAGACAGGAGCAGCCAGAGCCTTCCGTCAGACCGGATCAGCCAGAGCCTTCCGCCAGACAGGAGCAGCCAGAGCCTTCCGCCAGACGGGATCAGCCAGAGCCTTCCGCCAGCCATGAGCAGCCAGATCCGTCAGCCAGCCATGAGCAGCCAGATCCGTCAGCCAGCCATGAGCAGCCAGATCCGTCAGCCAGCCATGAGCCGTCCAGCCAGGATCCGCCAGAGCCGTCCAGCCAGGATCCGCCAGAGCCGTCCAGCCAGGATCCGCCAGAGCCAGCCAGCCAGGATCCGCCATTTAGTCAGGTGCTGCCCCTTAGTCCAGTGCTGCCCCTTAGTCCAGTGCTGCCCCTTAGTCCGGTGCTGTCCCTCAGCCTGGTGCTGCCTCTTAGTCCGGTGCTGCCCCTTAATCCAGGTGGGTTTAAGTGGAGGGTGGTCATTGGGAGGAGGTTAAGAAAGCGGGTAGTAACTATAGTGGGGTGGTGGTCAAGCCCGGAGCCGGAACCGCCTCCGGGGAGCAACACCCACCCAGCCCTCCCCTATTGTGGGGTTGTGAGGCGCGGTCGCAGTCCGCGCCTTTAGGGGGGGGTACTGTGACGTTCTGGCTCCGGGACTCTTAGTAGTGAGCCAGGGTTGTCATTTTCGTTTGGGTGTAGTTCTATGTGGGATCTAGTTGTTTCATTTCTATGTTTGGTTTTCATGTTGATTTAGTCATATGACTCCCAATCGGAGGTAACGAGTGTCAGCTGTCGGCTCGTTATCTCTGATTGGGAGCCATATTTATACTGTGTGGTTTCACCTTGGTTTTGTGGGTTTTTGTTTCCTTGATGCTGTTAGTCTTTGTTAGTATTGAACTTCACGTTCGTCATATTTGGTTTGTTGTTTTGATCGTGGTTTCTTTATAATAAAGTCTACGATGTTCGCTCAACACGCTGCGCTTTGGTCTCCTCCTTTTGACGATCGTGACAGACATGAGGTGTGTGACTATGATTCGAACAAGTCGCAAAAAAAAGGCATTGTTTCTTATGCTGTGCATCATTCACAAGTGATAATATATCATTCACAAGTGATAGGTTAATATTGTCACCCATTAGAATATTCTTGATTTAATCTTGTCTTTACATAGACTAAATAATATATGTGTGACATTTGTTTTGATTTAGAATGGACCATTATCATGCACCTGTATCGAAACAGGGGCAGCGGGAAAAAATACATGTTGTTTATGCACTTAAATAGCGAATGGAGGATTTTTAACTCCTGTTGTAAATATAAGCAATGTGCTTAATATTAGGAAAGTAGATAAATAAATAGAGTAGGTCATTGCCTATAGAAAGCTGATGTTATCCTCCTCTTTTTATTAGAGGCCATCACTCTGTTTTCTCCCGCAATTGCATAGCCTATAGAAATGTTGCGCAACATGAGCTCATGGCCTCTCATGAAGTGTTTGATTAGATTTTCAAATACATTTACATTGATGTCAGAGGGATTAGAGGGACAATAGAGTGCTGAGTACCAGGCAGTTAGCAAGTTTGGTAGGCTACTAATGACCAGCAGCATCAGAACTTGGAGAAGCCTAATTACCATGACTAAACGGTCATGTGGAATTTGACTGCCTTCATGACTCGTGACCGCCGGTGTGGCGGTAATACGGTCACCGTAACAGCCCTAGGCAATGTCTCCCTCTACACACTGGTATGTAGGTTAAACGCAATGTCACAGAGGAGTGTTTCATAGTTCCTCACATACACACACACACACACACACACACACACATCCAAACACACTCCAGTGAAGTTCCATATTTCGGGAGTATTTGCAAACAAGTTTGGCTGTGTTAAAGGGTCCCAATCTCACTCAAACAGTGGCCATTTAAAACCTGCACATCTTTTGATTGAACAAGAGGGAGGTAGCCTATGAGTGTGGTAGCTCAGTTGGTAGAGCATGGCGTTTGCAACGCCAGGGTTGTGGGTTCGATAAAATAATGTATGCGCTAACTGTAAGTCGCTCTGGATAAGAGCGTCTGCTAAATGACGTAAATGTAAATGTAAATGTAATGTGTTGAATGAAGATTACTGTGTCTCTTGTTAATTTGGAAATTGGTGTTTTTACAAAAGTGAGGTATTGTCTATAAGAATGACATAACTGGTTCACTGAAAGGAAGCATGGCTCCTTTAAGATCCTAGCCAACAGCTTTCAAACTTCTGGATTCCTGAACGTGTGTGTGTTTGTGTGTGGTGAATGTTCACATCCTGTACTGAGGCTGGTTATAACAACCCAGTGATGCACTCGTTGAACCCCAGCGACTCATCGCTTGTGTGGAACCTTATTGGTCAACCTGCTACTGTGGGGTGGGCCCACAAAACTTTCAGGCCTGCCCTTTTTTGGGTCTCTTACTGAGCTACACTGAGCTTGCTGTGCAGTGAGTGTTTTACAAACATTCTAGCTCCCTACCCTCTTCATACCCTCAGGCAAGAATCTCAGAATTCACAAAAATATTATGCCATGAATAAGAAACACATGTAGGCTATAACAACCAATGACACAACTCTGAAATCACGCAAGTTCATTATCTTAGTTTATATAGTTGAGTACATTTTGTAACAATGGTCATGGCTTATATTTTTCCTTGCGGAAATCTGAGATTTGGGATGGTTCACTTTCACACACATTTTACAGACATGTGGGACCTAGTCATAACTACACTTGCTTTAAGTTTGGAATCCCAATATAGTCACAACATGAGTAAGAAAGAGGATCTCAGCTTCCATAGCAACTGGTGTGAAGCACTAAGGCTAACTCTAACTTCAGAACAGCCATGTCACTATCAAAACATCACCACAGATACAGACAACTCCCAAACAGTGGAAAACTCCCATTACCAGTAACCCACATACCTCTTCTCCACACGATTGTAACCAACTCAAAAAAACAACTCATGGGTAGTGTAAACCCCAATATGCCTACAATACTGACTTAGCCACAGACACGCACTACATGAAATGTGAAAGTGGCATAATGGCTCATCTGAAAAGGATTGTGTGTGAGTGTTAACTTGATTGCATGAGGACAATCTCTGCCTGCCTTGGGGCTCCACTGGGATTAAGCCCATCAAAAGATTTTAGAACTAACAGGAACAAGAACAAGAACAATGCCGGGGGCTAGACCAGCGCTCCCCTGAGAGGGCTGGGTGCCGACACATGGTCCTAATGCACCATATTTACAGTCAACCACCTGAGGTGGACAGTTTGAGGATTAACTCCTCCCTCCTATCTTCTTGGCCTGAGGCTAGGTTGCCTTCTTGCAAGTTGGGTCACTATCACACACATTTGGGGCAGTACAACCACCTATTGCACAATGTAGGATTCTAGCCCATTCTACGAAACTGCAGCTCAAGTTAGGCAAGTTTTTTTACATTTTGGAGGAAGAAACGCATTTAGAAACTAAAACATTACCAGGGCCACATTCATTTGAGTGGTCAATGCAAAGGACATGAATCAGGAGAATCAGGACATTTTGCAATCTTCAGGGTGTTCATAGTGAAATTACTTGTCTAACTAGTAGAACAGGATGAAGTCAATGGATATTGTAAAACTAAGTTGATTAACCCTTACAGTACTGTGCCAAGGAGGTTCTCACTCAAAATATGCCTAAAGGCCTATCTAGCCAAGTCCTATATGGAATGGCATCAACGGGATAACTTATCTTATGTTATCATAAGACAATAAGTCTGTCAACTCCAAGTACCTTCAAGATTTGGAAGAGAGGTGATTTCTAACTGACTCTCTCTCCTGTCTCATTTCAGCAAGTAACCTTCCAGTTGATGCTGACGGTGGGAGCAGCGGTGATTGGCTCGCTGCAGTTCGGTTACAACACCGGTGTCATCAACGCCCCTCAGAAGGTGAGTCCACAGGGATGAGATTGGGTGGGGAGGTGGGGCTGATGTGTCTGATCAGAATCGGGTGGGGAAGGCTTGTCTATAGTTATCCCACCGACACCGTTTTTGAATCGTCCCCCTGCCCCTGCCCCTGCCCCTATGCCAGTCTAGGCCAGTCAAGATGTTCCCTGCAACACCTGAAAAGAAGGGGGCTAATAATAACTCGATGTAGGCCTATCTCGTCCAAGGCACTGTCTATTAGAGGACCTCTGTGACGTGATTCATGTGTAAAGGAGTGTTTCCATGCCCCAAAAGGGCTCAGCCTGCTGGACTGTAGGTAAAGAGACACCCAGGAGAGTGCTACTCACTCCGTTAAAGGGAACATAATTTAGGAGCTCTCAGTGAGATCTGACTCCATCAATTAAATTAACCTATTTTCCATTAACTTAAACAAAATGAGTTTCTTTGACGCTACTCCTTCAAACTGTTGCACATATACAGTGGGGAAAAAAGTATTTAGTCAGCCACCAATTGTGCAAGTTCTCCCACTTAAAAAGATGAGAGAGGCCTGTAATTTTCATCATAGGTACACGTCAACTATGACAGACAAAATGAGAAAAAAAATCCTGAAAAATCACATTGTAGGATTTTTAATGAATTTATTTGCAAATTATGGTGGAAAATAAGTATTTGGTCAATAACAAAAGTTTCTCAATACTTTGTTATATACCCTTTGTTGGCAATGACACAGTTCAAACGTTTTCTGTAAGTCTTCACAAGGTTTTCACACACTGTTGCTGGTATTTTGGCCCATTCCTCCATGCAGATCTCCTCTAGAGCAGTGATGTTTTGGGGCTGTCGCTGGGCAACACAGACTTTCAACTCCCTCCAAAGATTTTCTATGGGGTTGAGATCTGGAGACTGGCTAGGCCACTCCAGGACCTTGAAATGCTTCTTACGAAGCCACTCCTTCGTTGCCCGGGCGGTGTGTTTGGGATCATTGTCATGCTGAAAGACCCAGCCACGTTTCATCTTCAATGCCCTTGCTGATGGAAGGAGGTTTTCACTCAAAATCTCACGATACATGGCCCCATTCATTCTTTCCTTTACACGGATCAGTCATCCTGGTCCCTTTGCAGAAAAACAGCTCCAAAGCATGATGTTTCCACCCCCATGCTTCACAGTAGGTATGGTGTTCTTTGGATGCAACTCAGCATTCTTTGTCCTCCAAACACGACGAGTTGAGTTTTTACCAAAAAGTTATATTTTGGTTTCATCTGAAATTCTCCCAATCCTCTTCTGGATCATCCAAATGCATTTTAGAAAACTTCAGATGGGCCTGGACATGTACTGGCTTAAGCAGGGGGACACGTCTCGCACTGCAGGATTTGAGTCCCTGGCGGCGTAGTGTGTTACTGATGGTAGGCTTTGTTACTTTGGTCCCAGCTCTCTGCAGGTCATTCACTAGGTCCCCTCGTGTGGTTCTGGGATTTTTGCTCACCATTCTTGTGATCATTTTGACCCCACGGGGTGAGATCTTGCGTGAAGCCCCAGATCGAGGGAGATTATCAGTGGTCTTGTATGTCTTCCATTTCCTAATAATTGCTCCCACAGTTGATTTCTTCAAACCAAGCTGCTTACCTATTGCAGATTCAGTCTTCCCAGCCTGGTGCAGGTCTACAATTTAGTTTCTGGTGTCCTTTGACAGCTCTTTGGTCTTGGCCATAGTGGAGTTTGGAGTGTGACTGTTTGAGGTTGTGGACAGGTGTCTTTTATACTGATAACAAGTTCAAACAGGTGCCATTAATACAGGTAACGAGTGGAGGACAGAGGAGCCTCTTAAAGAAAAAGTTACAGGTCTGTGAGAGCCAGAAATCTTGCTTGTTTGTAGGTGACCAAATACTTATTTTCCACCATAATTTGCAAATAAATTAATAAAAAATCCTACAATGTGATTTTCTGGAATTTTCTTTCTCAATTTGTCTGTCATAGTTGACGTGTACCTATGATGAAAATTACAGGCCTCTCTCATCTTTTTAAGTGGGAGAACTTGCACAATTGGTGGCTGACTAAATACTTTTTTTCCCCACTGTAAGTGTGTCCCCTGGACAGCTTTTTACTGTAGGTGCTAACTCTACAGAATTGTTTTGTTTACTGAAAGCTCACAACAGCCTGGGGATGTTAGGTCATGTGGTCTATAAGAATCTCTTAATTTAGGTAAAAGGGCTGAGCCAGACACAGTAATGCTCTTTGTATGAACAAACCTTCTGGCGCTCAGCTCGGCTCAAAGTTCCAGGTGCCTTGTTGCCCGGATACTAGAGCCCGACCGATATATCGGTTTTACTGATATTATCAGCTGTTATACCACAGCATTGTTGAATACTTGTTTCTGATTGGCTAGAAGGGCATTCTAGAATGGACACAAACAGGTAACAGGAAAAGTTTGAAAAGATATCAGGAAAAATGTTTTTGGTATTTTACCCCCTTTTTCTCCCCAATTTTGTGGTATCCAATTGGTAGTTACAGTCTTGTCCCATCGCTACAACTCCCGTACGGACACAGGAGAGGCAAAGGTCGAGAGTCGTGTGTCCTCCGAAACACAACCCAAACTAGCCACACTGCTTTTTGATACAGTGCCTGCTCAACCCGGAAGCCAGCCGCACCAATGTGCCGGAGGAAATACCGTACACCTGGCGACTGAGTCAGCGTGCACTGCGCCCGGCCCGCCACAGGAGTCGCTAGTGCGTGATGGGACAAGGACATCCCTGCCAGCTACTTTGCTGTTATTCTGGCTGCAGAGGTCGTGACTGTGTTAGCCATAGCTAGTTGGCTAGCTAGCAAGCAAGGGATAAGAACGTTGCCACTGAGCATGGCAACAGAACATAAAGAACGAACGACTGGGTCACGTCCATAAATATCAAACCAATCGAACGACTAGCAAACAAAAGATGAGAAAGTATGAATTTGCTTATAAAAATGAATGTCCTGATGGCTACCTTGCGCTGCCATTGTTGTCTGTTGTAAATTGTAAAGTTGTAAATTGTAAAGTGGTTATCCCACTGGCTATAGGGTGAACGCACCAATTGGTGAGTCGCTCTGGATAAGAGCGTCTGCTAAATGACGTAAATGTGCCCTTGAGCAAGGCACTTAACCCTAATTGCTCCTGTAAGTCGCTCTGGATAAGAGCGTCTGCTAAATGACTAAAATGTAATGATGTAAATGTCTGTGATCCAGCACGGTTTTACTTTATTTTATAGTACTACTGATATTGATACTTCATACAGTGCCTTCAGAAAGTATTCACAGCCCTTTACTTTTTCCACATTTTGTTGTGTTACAAAGTGAGATTAAAATCGATTTAATTGCCATTTGTTGTCAACAATCTACACAAAATACTCTGTAATGTCAGTGGAAGAAATATTCTAACATTTGTAAAAAAAAATATGAAAAATAAAACACTAATACTGAAAGCACACTGACACATGCTCAGTAATACCACACAATGCCACAGCTGTTTAGTAGCAACATACAGAGTGCAGGGAAGTCTTCACAGAAACGATAGCGTTGCTGAGCATAGAGACACATCCAGATTCAGGATAAATGTGATAACAGCATTACTACTGTATATGGAGACCCTAGATTATCCCCAACCCACCTCGCCCTCACTCCCTCTCTCTCTTTCTCTATGATTAGGGATGGAGCGTTGCTGGTTGTTGTGACGCAGGCCCTCCACTCTAAAGAGTGCAGCACTGATTAGATTAGGTGTCTCTCAAGGGCCCTGGGCTGCTGGCCTGTTTGTCCTCTTACCTCTCTTCCCGCTCCAAATTGGGCACCTTGTAACACAGACAGACCTGACCGCCTGCCCAGCCAAGAGTCCACAGAGACAGTAACACTTTAATCAGAACAGGGTCACCGGTCATGAATGAACAGTGTATTTCATTGTGTCCAGGTGCTTGCTAGGTCTTGGGTCAGACACCAGCCTATTCAGAGCAAATCAAGGATATGAAATCAAGGACAGCCATTCTCTATCTGTAAGAATTTATTTTATTGAACACTATTAACAGTGTTAGGCTGACTAGGCTAGGCTATATTAGATTTGTCATCACTTTTTTGCAGAATAATTAGGATAACTTTCTGGGTCTGTATAATTTATGCCAGACCCTATGTCATATCTTGAACAGCCTACCCCTCAGCTGACTTAAACATACATTAGCAGTTCTATATGAATCACTCAGCGTTATGTAAGTATCTGTAAAAAAAGTATATTGTATAATCTATCAGCAAAGCACATGACAGGAGCCAGCAGTGATATTTGGGAGGGGAGGACAGGAGGAGGCAGTACTAGAGGTGCTAGATAGAGGGCACATTCCTCCCAGCCTGTACTACTTAACTTCCATCACACGCTGGGCGGACTTATGTATGTTTGGCAACACTGATAAGTCACTGTGGGGGAAGGGGCTGAAACCCAACATCTCGCTCTTTCATAAACTTCCTTGTTGATGGAAAATGAGGGGCGCGTTCAGCAGGACGCAACTTTTTGGAACGTTCAGATATAAAAATGCAATGTAGAACAAACATGCATCTCTGACATGTAGAATAAGAAATCATGTCGGCTCTATTTGTGGTCATTCTATCTACAACATTCAGAACGTTTTCATACGAAACATGGCCCTGAAATCCAATCCTATACCGTCATCTACTGGCCAGACACCAAAATAGCAGCCGCCCGGGCCAATGGCAATGAGGACAAGGAAACACTTTATTTTTTACTGTCTCTTCAGTTAAAAAAGCAAATTAACATTTGACTGTGGTTTCTTTCTTTGGCACCGTTTCGTTCTTTGGCATTGTTTTAAGCTGGCGTTGTTTTCTTCCCTTCTCTGCTAGGTTATTGAGAGCTTCCTCAACGATACATGGAGAAAACGCTACAATGAGAATATCACCAAGACCTCCCTCACCACCCTGTGGTCCGTCTCCGTCGCCATCTTCTCTGTCGGTGGTATCTTCGGCTCCTTCTCCGTGGGCCTGTTTGTCAACCGCTTTGGCAGGTAAATACGTCACTTCACAATGTTTATTTACAACTGTGTTATGTGAGATGATATTACATAGATGGCCTATGTACTGTATAATATCTGTGACATGTAAAAGTTTGTACAGTAATTGGACTGTAATTGACATGTCTACAGGAGGAACTCCATGCTGATGGCCAACGTGCTGGCCTTTGTCTCCGCTGCTTTCATGGGCTTCTCTAAGATGGGTGGCTCGTGGGAGATGCTGATCATCGGGCGCTTCGTGGTGGGACTTTACTCCGGCCTCTCCACTGGCTTTGTACCCATGTACGTGGGTGAGGTGGCCCCCACTGCCCTTCGAGGAGCCCTGGGTACCCTCCACCAGCTGGGCATTGTCATGGGCATCCTGATGGCACAGGTCAGTGCCAGTGGCAACATGGATATTATATGGAGAATAATGGATGATATGTATGCTTTTACAAAGGGTTCTCTATGAGAGTTGTGCTACATAATCTTATTTTTTAACCTTTATTTTGACAGGGAGTCATGCTGAGACCAAGGTCTCATTTACAGATGAGCCCAGTAATTACAAAAATATACACATCAATACACTACGAAAGCAAAACAGAGATACAAAACACAATCATAGAAAACAAATAAATGTTTCAATAAATAGGTCCTCAATCAGCCATCTGAACTGCCCTAGAAGCACCAAATCATGACATTAACGATTTTGGAGATTATTCCGCAAGTAACGTGCAAAAAACCTAAAAGCAGATTTACCGCTCAGTTGATAGAACATGGCGCTTGCAACGCCAGGATAGTGGGTTTGATTCCTGGGATCACGTAAAATGTATGCATGCATGATTGTAAGTCTATTTGGATAAAAACGTCTGCTAAATGGCATACATTATTATTATTATTATTATTATAGATCGAAGGGATCTCCAGAGTTAGCCATTCCTGAGACTGGGTCGGTCTGGTAGCTCGTACGTCTTTAGGTTAACAATGAAGTAAGGTACGGCGGAAGTTTGCACAAGAGGGCTTAATCGGATGGTGGTCTAACTATGTGTTGTGGTTCAGGTGTTTGGCATGGATGCCTTAATGGGGAACAATGATCTGTGGCCCTTCCTGCTGGGCTTCACCTTCATCCCAGCCCTGGTGCAGTGTGCCCTGTTGCCCTTCTGCCCCGAGAGCCCCCGCTTCCTCCTCATCAACCGCAACGAGGAGAACAAGGCCAAAACTGGTGAGTAGAGTACATTTACACACAAACACACATTCATACGCTTTATGTAATCAGTTCAGCCAATTTCAGGTCTGTCAATTTGAATGAGTTGAAAATATTCCTCATCTAAAATAATAGCACATTTTCAATTCATTAGTTGAATTTAAACTTATCCCCTGAATTGTTTGAATTGACCAGGTATCGAGTGACCCAACCCAGACTGTAATGTAACCTCCTATTCTCTCTCTGTCCCTGTAAGTCCTGAAGAAGCTGCGTGGGACCACAGACGTGAGTGCAGACATGCAGGAGATGAAGGAGGAGGCCAGGCAGATGATGAGGGAGAAGAAGGTGACCATCCTGGAGCTGTTCCGCTCGCCACTCTACCGCCAGCCCATCTTCATCGCCATCATGCTCCAGCTCTCCCAGCAGCTGTCTGGCATCAACGCTGTGAGTCACCTCTCATACTTCTCACCCCAAACACACACTCCATATACACAAACACGTATGCTAACATGTCTATTTTCTAACTCTAAACTGTGTTTTTGGTGTCCTCCAGATTTTCTACTATTCTACCCGTATCTTTGAGAAGGCCGGAGTTGCTCAGCCTGTTTATGCTACAATTGGTGCCGGCGTGGTCAACACAGCCTTCACTGTGGTGTCGGTGAGTAACTATGGCAGATACTGGTGTGTTTGTGTCATTTTTGGTGCGCATGATGCATGATGAACCACATTTGTGTTTGGACAGTACAACTCAACCCTATCTCCGTTCCTCAGCTGTTTGTGGTGGAGCGCGCTGGACGCAGGTCTCTCCACCTGCTGGGGCTGATTGGAATGGCAGGCGCTGCCGTCCTGATGACCATCGCTCTGGCTCTGCTGGTACTTAGACTAACTACAACACATTTCACATAATGCTAGCAGCTCTCATAAGGAATGAATGAGGAAAAACACTTGTTAATATAATATGTAGCATGAATACCAGTAGTTTAACCCTCTGCTGTCTGTTTGTCCTCCATCAGGACCAGCTGCCATGGATGTCCTACGTGAGTATTGTGGCCATATTTGCCTTCGTAGCGTTCTTTGAGATCGGCCCGGGTCCCATCCCCTGGTTCATCGTGGCTGAGCTGTTCTCCCAGGGACCCCGGCCCTCGGCCTTCGCTGTGGCTGGCTTCTCCAACTGGACTGCCAACTTCATAGTGGGCATGGCCTTCCAGTATGTAGAGGTAAGCACTGAGCACAACCTTGTTAGTCAGATGCTCAACATGGTAGATGTTGTAGAAATACTAATCTTGATATATGTGAACTGGTAGTTTGAATACATGTTTGTTTGGAGCCCACTGCTTAATAAACAGAGTCATCAATGTTCTCTCTCCTTCTCTACACCTTCTCACCCTACAGGAGTTGTGTGGCCCTTATGTCTTCGTCATCTTCACCATACTGCTGCTCAGCTTCTTCATCTTCACCTACTTCAAGGTGCCTGAGACCAAGGGCCGGACGTTTGACGAGATCTCGGCCGGGTTCCGCCAGTCGGCTGGCACTGGGGGAGAGAAGCACTCGCCGGAGGAGCTCAACAGCCTGGGGGCTGACTCTCAGCTCTGAGCACCTGTCCCTCCCCTCTCCTCTCGTTCCACACCCCCTGATGAGGCCCGGCCCTGAACCCTCCCTGACCACCCCAACCTGAGGGGACTACTCACTAACTGCGTGAAAACTACTAAACTGACACACTGGTTGTCATTACATTTCAGGCATCTTCACCAAGCTGAGAACAGATGCCCCGATCCCCCCTCCCGATCCCCTGTCTCAATGTCTCTAGCTCCTTTCTCTTCTCATCACAACACAAACTTGGTGTGAGCAGGGACATGGGTGGAAGAGGGTGGCTTGGAATGGTAGATGGTTAGAAGAAGGAAAAGGGGGGTCTTCAATTACACAACGTCAAATGCTAAGTAACCTTTACTTTATTTTCTCTTGCCTTACTCATTTTGTCGGTTTAGATATCCATGCTTATGTCCCTTATGCAGGTCTCAGTACCCTTCATTGTAAGGGATGATTTTAAAGTTCAGAATTTGTGTTTTTGTTCCCTTTGATACTTGATGAGACAGAGCATACTGTATAGCAACACTGTAGCCACAGCAAATTTGAGCAATTGGTGTGGAATTGAAATATGACATTTGTACTGTTTTCCAACAGGGGGAGCAGTCCTCAATAAAAGGCCTTCTACTGTATTGTACCGCAACTACACTTGCTTTGCCAGTCCAGAGGGACTAAACCACAACTAATGGTTATTCTGTTCCACAGAGGGAATGTCTGAGGCTACATATAACAATATGTATGTCTTTATTACACAGACTCTCTGTTTATGACCTACATTATTTACTGGAACAATCAAGACCTTCAAGACATTGCATGCCATGTAAATCTTTTTTTGAACTTCTGTCCAGATAGGTTTTTGATTATTTTAGGAATATTTGTTTCTTATGGAAAAATAAATGAAATCATGAATAGTCGTTTTTTATGAGGTTTATTTCTTAGTGAATTACAAGCACTGTTACAAAAATGCCATCAAACATTGGGTGAATACTTTTGGGCTGTAAGTATGTGTACATTTTATATTTCATTCCCAAGCTTTTAGACCATTTGGGGTCAGACTCCCAACTAATGTTCTATGTTTATAGAAAAGTAGTGATTTTTGTTATTGTAACTCCACAATTATTTTGCATAGTTCAGCACTGTAGGGGCTGCTATCTTGTTCAATGATGTTTTGTGACACATAGCTGACAACCCTGTATAATTGGCTGATTCAGCCGACACCACCTCTTGATGTAGAGGTTCCTGCCTATGACTGCTGTGCCACTTCAAGAAGGTTTCCTTTCTTGTTATAAGGCATTTTGAGGAAAGTTGTCTTTTTAGAAGCATTTTATCATCCACAGTGTTGGTTGTGTTGTCACAAAAAATATTCCATAATAGTAGTTGGAGCATGGCTCAAAACATTCTACAAAATATGGAACCCCGTTATGTTACTGCAAAGAGACTGGGTTAGATGTCATTGTTATTATTATTATTATTATTATTATTATTATTGTTTTTAACTACATGGTCAGCCTAACCTATCCCTACATTCACAGATCTATGCTATTAGAAATCAAAAGGTAGGCAGAATATGTTTTACAATCAAATATAGGCTAATCCAGCGAGTCTAAAGTGAAAATGGTTTTAAAGTGGTTTAAATGGTTTTTGTAATGGACCTTGATCCAAACAGAACTCCACAAGAAACATCCATTGTAATCATTCCATGATGACTTTGTGTGCATTCACATGCATGAAAATATATGAATGTGTCTTTGAAATTATATGGGACTCTTTAGTACTGTCTTCTCCCCCAACAATGTGTCAGTTAAACACTGTAACCTCATTGACTGTAAGCCATCAAATGGCAGGATCAATGTAGGCACCAAAGACTTGGCAATATGCCGGATTGAACTCCGACCCTGTGATGGAGTGCAAAAGATGCACTTATGGACTGAAATCAAATGCAATGTACTTTGTGTGTTTAGTTTGACAATTATATTTGGGCATTTTATGAACACATTTATTAACACATGATGTATGCATAAAACAGTTGAATAAATCCATTACTGCATAGAATGAGGCCACAATACTTTTAATGTAAATACAATAGATAGTAGAGAACCCAAATGTATAAAATATTTTATTTTAGTTACTACTTATAAAGAGGAATATGACTAGTATCGGTAGTTTCTATTTTTGCATAATAAACACACCTGCCTTTATTTTCTCTGATTTACTCTCTGAAGAAATATTGTTTGAGATAACTATTAACACAATCTTACTTCAGCTTTTAACATGAACCATTTAATGATATATACTATTTATTAGATGTCTAATTTATTAGTGTTGTTTTTATTTTCTCAAAATGTTAGTACAATATTCATTTACATTTTGTAAAAGCGCCTGTGTGTATGTTGGATGGATATGAACCTCCAACAGAAAATTATTTTGTAAAACAGTGTGCTATGATGTCAATGCCCTGACGGTTTTCTTTTCTTTTGTAAGATGTGTGGTTTGATTTTTTAATCAATAAAATAAAACAATCATACAGGAAAACAATAATTGATTTCAGATTGTAATCAATGACTACAGATGCTCTAAAAGCTATCTACTTTTCTAATAATTTATGTGCTTTCCGATCTAAATCATATAGTTAATGATTTGATGTATACTACAGTATTTTGATAAGCAAGTAGGAGAGGATTCCTTATTGATTCCTGAGTGCCACCATGCCATTGCCAGGGAAACAAAAGTGTCTCTTTCTATGTAAATGTAGACGTGTGTGTGTGTCTGTTTGTGTGTATGTGTGTGCGTGCGTGCGTTCTTGGGTGTGTGTGTGACCGTGTGTGTGTGTGTGACCGTAAATGTGCATCAGAGACTGTCATCTCTCTCTCTCTCTCTCTCTCTCTCTCTCCCTCTCTTTCTCCCTCTCTCTCTCTCTCGGTCTCGTTCTCTCTCTATGTCTCTATGTCTCTCTCTCCCTATCTCTCTCTCTCCCTCCCTCTCTGTGTCTCACTCACTCTCACTCTCTGTAAAAGAGATTCAGACATAGAGAAAATGTGGGTGCACATTCCCCTCACACACATGTAATCACATGGGTGAATATACTGACTATACGGTTGGGACTTTAAGGCTATGGAGTCTCACCACTCTCTCATGGTTTATTCATAATGCTGGATATGAAACGTTTAGTGCACCTTTTTATCTGATACATACAGTGCCTTCAGAAAGTATTCACACCCCTTCACTTTTTCCACATTTTGTTGTATTACAAAGTGGGATTAAAATTGATTTAATTGCCATTTCTTGTCAATGATCTACACAAAATACTCTGTTAAAAAAAATTCTAGCATTTCTAAAAAATAAAATGACAAATAAAACAGTAATATACTGTATCTTGATTAGATAAGTATTCAACCCCCTGAGCCAGTACATGCTAGAATCACTTTTGGCAGCAATTACAGCTTTGAGTCTTTCTGGGTAAGTCTCTAAACAACCTTTTTCAGGTATTACCATAGATTTTCAAGCAGATTTAAGTCAAAATTGTAACTCGGCCACTCAGGAACATTCACTGTCTTCTTGGTAAGCAACTCCTGTGTAGATTTGGCCTTTTGTTTTAGGTTATTGTCCTGCTGAAGGTGAATTAATCTCCCAGTGTCTGGTGGAAAGCAGACTGAATCAGGTTTTCCTCTAGCATTTTGCCTGTGCATAGCTGAATTCCGTTTCTTTTTTATCCTGAAAAACTCCCCAGTCCTTAACGATTACAAGCATATCCATAACTTGATGCAGCCACCACTATGCTTGACAATATGGAGAGTGTTACTCAGTAATGTGTTGTGTTGGATTAGCCCCAAACACTTTGTATTCAGGACAAGTTAATTGCTTTGCCACATTTTTTGCAGTATTATTTAGTGCCTTGTTGCAAACAGGATGCATGTTTTGGAATATTTTTTCTTCCTTCTTTTCACTCTGTCAATTAGGTTAGTATTGTGGAGTAACTACACTGCTCAAAAAAATTAAGGGAACACTAAAATAACACATCCTAGATCTGAATGAATGAAATAATCTTATTAAATACTTTTTTCTTTACATAGTTGAATGTGCTGACAACAAAATCACACAAAAATTATCAATGGAAATCAAATTTATCAACCCATGAAGGTCTGGATTTGGAGTCACCCTCAAAATTAAAGTGGAAAACCACACTACAGGCTGATCCAACTTTGATGTAATGTCCTTAAAACAAGTCAAAATGAGGCTCAGTAGTGTGTGTGGCCTCCACGTGCCTGTATGACCTCCCTACAACGCCTGGGCATGCTCCTGATGAGGTGACGGATGGTCTCCTGAGGGATCTCCTCCCAGACCTGGACTAAAGCATCCGCCAACTCCTGGACAGTCTGTGGTGCAACGTGGCGTTGGTGGATGGAGCGAGACATGATGTCCCAGGTGTGCTCAATTGGATTCAGGTCTGGGGAACGGGCGGGCCAGTCCATAGCATCAATGCCTTCCTCTTGCAGGAACTGCTGACACACTCCAGCCACATGAGGTCCAGCATTGTCTTGCATTAGGAGGAACCCAGGGCCAACCGCACCAGCATATGGTCTCACAAGGGGTCTGAGGATCTCATCTCGGTACCTAATGGCAGTCAGGCTACCTCTGGCGGACACATGGAGGTCTGTGCGGCCCCCCAAAGAAATGCCACCCCACACCATGACTGACCCACCGCCAAACCGGTCATGCTGGAGGATGTTGCAGGCAGCAGAACGTTCTCCACGGCGTCTCCAGACTCTATCACGTCTGTCACATGTGCTCAGTGTGAACCTGCATTCATCTGTGAAGAGCACAGGGCGCCAGTGGCGAATTTGCCAATCTTGGTGTTCTCTGGCAAATGCCAAACGTCCTGCACGGTGTTGGGCTGTAAGCACAACCCCCACCTGTGGACGTCGGGCCCTCATACCATCCTCATGGAGTCTGTTTCTGACCGTTTGAGCAGACACATGCACATTTGTGGCCTGCTGGAGGTCATTTTGCAGGGCTCTGGCAGTGCTCCTCCTGCTCCTCCTTGTACAAAGGCGGAGGTAGCAGTCCTGCTGCTGGGTTGTTGCCCTCCTACGGCCTCCTCCACGTCTCCTGATGTACTGGCCTGTCTCCTGGTAGCGCCTCCATGCTCTGGACACTACGCTGACAGACACAGCAAACCTTCTTGCCACAGCTCGCATTGATGTGCCATCCTGGATGAGCTGCACTACCTGAGCCACTTGTGTGGGTTGTAGACTCCGTCTCATGCTACCACTAGAGTGAAAGCACCGCCAGCATTCAAAAGTGACCAAAACATCAGCCAGGAAGCATAGGAACTGAGAAGTGGTCTGTGGTCACTACCTGCAAAACCAGTCCTTTATTGGGGGTGTCTTGCTAATTGCCTATCATTTCCACCTGTTGTCTATTCCATTTGCACAACAGCATGTGAAATTTATTGTCAATCAGTGTTGCTTCCTAAGTGGACAGTTTGATTTCACAGAATTGTGATTGACTTGGAGTTACATTGTGTTGTTTAAGTGTTCCCTTTATTTTTTTGAGCAGTGTACAATGTTGTTGATCCATACTCAGTGTTCTCCTATCATGGTCATTAAACTCTGTAACTGTTTTAAAGTCACCATTGGCCTCATTGTGAAATCGCTGCGTGGTTTCCTTCCTCTCTGGCAAAATGAGTTAGGAAGGACACCTGTGTCTTTGTAGTGACTGGGTGTATTGATACACCATCCAAAGTGAAATTAATAACTTCACCATGCTCAAATGGATATTCAATGTCTCATTTTTGAATTTTTACCCCTCTACCAATAAGTGCACTTCTTTGTGAGGCATTGGAAAACCTCCCTGGTCTTTGAAGTTGAATCTGTGTTTGAAATTCACTGCTCGACTGAGGGACCTTACAGATAATTGTATGTGTGGGGTACAGAGATCAGGTAGTCATTACAAAATCATGTAAACTCTATTATTGCACACAAAGTGAGTCCATGCAACTTATTATGTTGCTTGTTAAGCACATTTTTACTCATAAATGAATTTATGCTTGCCATAACAAAGGGGTTGAATACTTATTGACAAGCATACCCATAAGACATTTTAGTTGACATTTTTTTATTAATTAGTAATTTATTTATTTTTAAACATAATTGCACTTTGACATTATGGGGTATTGCGTGTAGGCCAGTGACAAAAAAATCTCAATTGAATCCATTTTAAATTCAGGCTATAACACAACAAAGTGTGGGAAAAGTCAAGGGGTGTGATAACTTCTGAAAGCACTCACTGTATATGGTCTCATCTCAAAAACTGAATACTTGAACACTTTTTGGGTGTTGGTGTCCTCCCCAAGCAGTGACCTTTCAAATATTTGAAATTACCTCTGTTATATTAGATTGCAAACAACTAAAAACATTGGGTCTTGAATTTAAACACTTTCCAAGGAAACCAATATGCCAGTTAATGAGATACAGGGGAGGCATGGGCAAATAAAGGCATTTCAATTTCTTTTTTTCCCCCTTCTGATAACCAGGTGGCGAATCGCATCTCTGCATGTCTGGCAGACATATCAGTGTGGATGTTGGATCACCACCTCAAGCTAAACCTCGGCAAGACGGAGCTGCTCTTCCTCCCGGGGAAGGAATGCCCGCTCCATGATCTCGCCATCACGGTTGACAACTCCGTTGTGTCCTCCTCCCAGAGTGCAAAGAACCTTGGCGTGACCCTGGACAACACCCTGTCGTTCTCCACTAACATCAAAGCGGTGACCCGATCCTGTATGTTCATGCTCTACAACATTCGCAGAGTACGACCCTACCTTACACAGGAAGCGGCACAGGTCCTAATCCAGGCACTTGGAACAAGCTCCCTCACGACGCCAGGACAGCGGAGTCACTGACCACCTTCCGGAGACACTTGAAACCCTACCTCTTTAAGGAATACCTGGGATAGTATAAAAGTAATCCTTCTACCCCCCCCCCCACCCCCTCTCAAAAAAAGATAGAAAAATAAAATATTTTTTATAAAAAAGGTAAAATATTTTTTATAAAAAAGGTAAAATATTTTTACAAAATTAAAAGTTAAAAAATATAAGATATATATAAAACAAATTAAAATTTACAAAATTTAGAAATATATAAAATAAATAAATTGTAAAGTGGTTGTCCCACTGGCTATCATAAGGTGAATGCACCAATTTGTAAGTCGCTCTGGATAAGAGCGTCTGCTAAATGACGTAAATGGATATGTAAATGTAAATGTGTTTGATCATTCCCTGGCACACTGGTGTTTGACACTGAGATAGCTGTTAATCAATAGATGAGACTTCACTAGGTAAAACAGATCAAGGAGAAAGTAGAGGAGAATCTTTCCTGTATTTCCCATCTTTGAGATATTCCACGCTGTTTGGGATGGAGAAGATTATTCTTGGGCTTTAATTTTTCATGGGGTGTTTTGATATCTGTAGCACTGCACATCATGTCCCCTTTGATACTGTGTAGATAATTTGCAGATTGGAGGCAAGCCTTTTCCAGCTGCCAAGTCTCTCTCCTGTAGCTACACGTTCATGCACTTTCCAGCATTGTGTTTGCAGCTGGGACCTATTTACATAAACACAGGGTCGGCCAATGATACACCCTTTGTATCCGAGTAGCCTACAGTACTAAAGCAGTAATTTACTAGCAGCATTGAGGACCTTGGGTCAATGCTGACTAATTTTATTCTGTAACCTGCTGATCTACAAACATGACCCTCTTTCCCTTGCTTTGTCATCAAATCTAAAATACCTGGAATAGTTTGTTGAAATATTGTACCTCCTAAAAATCATAGCATCAGGTTTTTGAAGACTAATTTATATTTTCACCTTTGGCTTTTCCCGAAAATCTAAAATGTGCTTTTGGGTTGTGTACATTAAAACCAGTAGATACAGCAATCTGAACAACATGGACAAATCCCACTGGGCACACCACGTCATTTCAACTTGGACATTTTGGGTAATCTTTGGTTGAGACGTTGATCAATGAGATTTCAACCTTTACTCACCCACTCAAAAAGAAAGCCAGAAGTTTGTTGAATGCCCAATGTGTCAACACAACCAAATTCCAATGGAAAAACAATGTCTGATTTTTGGTTTAGTTGTCATCTAAATGTGTTATCACTGCAATTTCAACCATTTAAATGCGCTACAAAGTTCAAATCGGAATACAATGTCAGATCTTTTGTATTTATACAACAATTTAATGTGTTATCACCGTGCTTCATCTAATAGCACAACCAAATGACCTGGATTGCAGTTGAGATTAGGCTACATTAAAAGTACAAAGTGCAAGTAATCAATGCTGTTCGAGATTCTGCACAGTTTATTATAGCAATTGTGAAGATCTCCACAGACCTGCGACCTTTGAATGCTATCTTGAACATACATTCTTTCTAGGCTAACCTCAAAATGTGGCCATGGATGTGTTACTCATTTCAAGGTTGAATCAACACTGTTAGGCCTAAATTAGTTTGTAAAATAGCCTTAACATCATGCTATATTGAATTGATTTTGGTTGACAACGCAACCAAAATCACTATTTAAAGGATATCGAATGCTTGGATAGTTTTATCTGAGCCACTAGCTTTATCAAATGCTGGTTGTCAACGCAACCAGCATTCTTCTGCTTGGATAGTTCCATCTGTGCCACTGCCTTAGTCTGGCTTTAATTTCAGTTTGGCTACAAATTAATACTTTAATATGTTGGATTCACGTCTCCATCTCAACCAAAAATCTATGCTAATAGGACTAAATCAAATTAAATCAAACTTTGAATGCACTTTAAATAAAGTTGGATTTTATTTAGTCCTGTTATTTAACTTTGATTCTTGGTTGAATTGGAGATGTTGTTGGAGATGGTGTATTCCTGGTTGAGTTGGTGAATCCAACATATAATTTGTAAACTTTTTGGCAAGGTAACCCCCTAAGGTCGATGTCCGCACCCCCACGGAAATCAAATTAGCGTAATAAAAAAATCTGTCAGTTTAAGATAGAGATAACTGTTTTTTGCATTGGATGCGTCTCAATCCACCGCATCCGCCGATGTCGCACTTCCACGTCTATGGTGAAAGGTGACAGAGCTAGAGCGCTGTTTGTCAGACCATGAGACATCTGGAAAATCGGTCTTCTCACAAAATCATCTGTAGCGTCTGAACGGTTTGGCCTACATTATTCTACAATTTAGAAAATAGTAACAAATTAAGAAAAACCCTGGAATGAGTAGATGTGTCCAAACCATTGACTGGTACTGTATATATATAGGCAGGGACTCCGCTGTCCTGACTTTAGGGGTAAGCTTGTTCCACCATTGGAGTGCCAGGACAGAGAAGAGTTTTGACTTGGCTGAGCGGGAGCTGCCCTGCTGTAGGGGTGGGAGGGCCAAGAGATCAGAGGTGGCAGAATGGAGTGCTTGGTTTGGGATGTAGGGTTTGAGCATAGTCTGAAGGTAAGGAGGGGCAGTTCCCCTTGCTGCTTCGTAGGCAAGCACCAGGGTCTTGAAGATGATGCGAGCTTCGACTGGAAGCCAGTGGAGTGTGCGGAGGAGTGGGATGACATTAGGACCTGTGCCCCTTCCTGTGTGAGGAAAGGGCGTACTCTACGGATGTTGTAGAGCATGAATCTGCAGGAGCGAGTCACTCCTTTGATGTTTGCAGAAAACGACAAGGTGTTGTCCAGGGTCACACCAAGGTTATTGGCACTCTGGGAGGAGGACACCATGGAGTTGTCAACCGTGACGGAGAGATCTTGGAACAGGTAAGCCTTCCCCGGGAGGAAGAACAGCTCCATTTTTGTCGAGGTTGAGCTTGAGGTAGTGGGCCGACATACAAGCTGAGATGTCTGCCAGGCACATAAAGACCCGTGTCACCACCTGGATGTCAGACGGGGGTAAGGAGAAGAGTAGTTAAGTGTCATCTGCATAGCAATGATAGGAGAGACAATGTGAAGAAGGAAATGAAGGAGCCGAGTGACTTGGTGTATAGAGAAAAGAGGAGAGGCCTAGAACCGAGCCCTGCAGAAAATCGACAACAAGTGATGACTAATGTTATTGCTCATCTCTTGGATGTGTTCACATACATTATACTTTCTAATGTGCATTTTAAATCACATGCAGTAACATTAGGCTGAAATTCAAATGAAACCCACAGTTTGACTCTCAGCCCAACAGACAGCTTTGACCCCAGACCTCAGCTAGATTTGACATTCTCCTTTTGAAATCCAATGATTCAGGGGAATCAGAGGAATTGTCATAATTTGCCATGGAAAACAAAACTTTAAAATAAGAGTCCCTTTGAGCTCGGTGAGACTAAACTGTAAAATAAGCTGTAAAAATATACTGTAAAATAAATTGTAAAATTAGAGTCCCTACGCAATACTCTCTAAGATCTGTGTGTTAAATCTGTGTGTTAGATCTGTGCTATATCTGTATGTTATATCTGTGTGTTAGATATATGTGTTAGATCTGTGTGTTAGATCTGTGTGTTAGATCTGTATGTTAGATAGGTGTGTTAGATATGTGTGTTAGATCTGTGTGTTAGATCTGTATGTTAGATCTGTGTGTTAGATATGTGTGTTAGATCTGTATGTTAGATCTGTATGTTAGATCTGTATGTTAGATATGTATGTTAGATCTGTGTGTTAGATCTGTATGTTAGATATGTGTGTTAGATATGTGTGTTAGATCTGTGTGTTAGATCTGTGTGTTAGATAGGTGTGTTAGATCTGTGTGTTAGATCTGTATGTTAGATCTGTATGTTAGATCTGTGTGCTAGATCTGTGTGTTAGATCTGTGTGTTAGATCTGTGTGATAGATCTGTATGTTAGATCTGTGTGTTAGATAGGTGTGATAGATCCTTGACAATGATTAGGGTTTGTTATGGTAATCCCCATCTCAGTCACAGGAATCACAGAGGCGCGACATCTGGATGGATACGTCTAGCCTCGTTTATATCGTTCACATGAAATCGTTTCCCTCCTGATAGCAATTACGACGACGGCATGTCGTGAAGGCCACCGTTATGCAAATCCTATCATTCCCAGAGACCTGGAGGCCATGTCCATGCTTAGGTGATTTGAGCAAAGATGCAGCCATTCCCTCTCTCTCTCTCTGTCCTCCAAATGGCTTACTGATGTCAGAACACATACAAACAACTTAACTAAAACATGGTGCTTTTTGGTTTTAGAATGTAAGACAGTCTGACAGTGCTTTGCAGGGGGTTTCATTCAAATGAGTTCTTCTTCAACCAATTCCAAGGCATATTTAGTGGGATAGATTAATATGCTTTTATCATTCCAACTGGCATGTTCCTTCTTTAGATTTTCTGTTGTTTCTTCCATGAGGTCTGCAGACATCACACATCAGCTGTGACAAACTGTGACAGTTTGAAATGCTGAAAGATGTCAGGGAGTGACACAATCCCAGCAGCAACAATGGCATAAACCTTGAGAGAGAAAGAGAAAGAGAGAAAGCGAGGCTACCGGAACAGGCAGCAGCAGCAAGCAGGGCAGCAGCAGGGCAGCAGTGGTTGGATGCTGAGAAGCTGAAGCAAACATAAAGGGGTGAGGAGGACATTGGGGAGGAGAGAGCTTTACAGGGAACATAATGGAGGACATTATGATGTGTTGAAAGCACAGCAGGGGATACGTCCCAATTATGTCACCAGTGCTGGGATTTGAGTCCTGGGTTCGAAAGGGCAATCGTAGACAAAAGGTGGGAGGGTCTCACTGAATTAATGTGACCGTGATTCCCATTCAAGTGCAAACTGTAGAAAAAAAACTGTAGGGTCAGACACCATGCTATTAGAAACCAGGGTTAATTCCCAGAGAAAGGTGGCATTCTCTCCCAAGATTACACACTGCATGTACAAAACATTAGGAACACCTGCTCCTTCCACGACGTAAACTGACCAGGTGAATCCAGGTCAAAGCTATGATCCCTTATTGATGTCACTTGTTAATTCCACTTCAATCAGTGTAGATGAAGGGGAGGAGACAGTTTAAAGAATGATTTTTAAGCCTTGAAACAGTTGAGACATGGATTGTGTATGTGTGCCATTCAGAGGGTGAATGTGCACGACAAAATATTGAAGTGCCTTTGAAAGGGGTATGGTAGTAGGTGCGAGGTGCAACGGTTTGAGTGTGTCAAGAAATGCAAAGGGGGTGCAACTTAATATTAGGAAGGTATTCATTAGATTTTGTTCCTAATGTTTTTGCCTGTTCTCTGTGAAGCATTCATCTCCCTGTGACAGTTGTCTCTCCAAGTCACTGATTAAAACCCTACCTGAGTGACCCTGAAACAAGTGGTGAATTTTCTCTCTGGCTCTGGCTAGTACCTTTATGAATGTCAATGAGCAGTATACCACATTCTCATTATCACTCCAAATATTGGGCAGGTATACAGTGCATTCGGAAAGTATTCAGACCCCTTGACTTTTTCCACATTTTGTTATGTTACAGCCTTATTCTAAAATTGATTAAATCAATCTACACACAATACCCCATAATGACAAAGCAAAAACAGGTTTTTAGAAATGTATTTATAAAAATGAAATAGCACATTTACAGTATTCAGACCCTTTACTCAGTACTTTGTTGAAGCAGCTTTGGAAGCGATTACAGCCTCAAGTCTTCTTGGGTATGGCGCTACAAGCTTGGCACACATGTATTTAGGGTTTCTCCCATTCTTCTCTGCAGATCCTCTCAAGATCTGTCAGGTTGGATGGGGAGCATCGCTGCACAGCTATTTTCAGGTCTCTCCAGAGATGTATGATAGGATTCAAGTCCAGGCTCTGGCTGGGCCACTTAAGGACATTCAAAGACTTCACTCCTGCGTTGTCTTGGATGTGTGCTTAGGGTCGTTGTCCTGTTGGAAGGTGAACCTTCGCCCCAGTCTGAGGTCCTGAGCGCTCTGGAGCAGGTTTTCATCTCTCTGTACTATGCTCCGTTCATCTTTCCCTCGATCCTGACTAGTCTCCCAGTCCCTGCCACTGAAAAACATCCCTGCAGCACCATGCTTCACTGTAGGGATGGTGCCAGGTTTCTTCCAGACGTAATGCTTGGCATTCAGGCCAAAGAGTTCAATCTTGGTTTCATCAGAATGGAGAATCTTGTTTCTCATGGTCTGAGAGTCCTTTAGGTGCCTTTTGGCAAACTCCAAGCGGGCTGTCATGTGCCTTTTACTGAGGAGTGGCATCCGTCTGGCCACTCTACCATAAAGGCCTGATTGGTGGAATGCTGCAGAGATGGTTGTTCTTCTGGAAGGTTCTCCCATCTCCACAGAGGAACTCTGGAGCTATGTCAGAGTGACCATCGGGTTCTTGGTCACCTCCCTGACTAAAGCCCTTCTCCCCCGATTGCTCAGTTTGGCCGGGCGGCCAGCTCTAAGAAGAGTCTTGGTAGTTCCAAATTTCTTCCATTTAAGAATGATGAAGGCCACTGTGTTCTTGGGGACATTCAATGCTGCAGACATTTTTTGGTACCCTTCCCCAGATCTGTGCCTCGACACAATCCTGTCTCGGAGCTCTACGGACAATTCATTCGACCTCATGGCTTGGTTTTTGCTCTGACATGTACTGTCAACTGTGGGACCTTATATAGACAGGTGTGCCTTTCCAAATCATCAAATCAAATCAAATCAAATTTTATTGGCCACATGCGCCGAATACAACAGGTGCAGACATTACAGTGAAATGCTTACTTACAGCCCTTAACCAACAGTGCATTTATTTTTAACAAAAAAGTAAAAATAAAACAACAACAAAAAAAAGTGTTGAGAAAAAAAGAGCAGAAGTAAAATAAAATAACAGTAGGGAGGCTATATATACAGAGGGGGGCCGGTGCAGAGTCAATGTGCGGGGGCACCGGCTAGTTGAGGTAGTTGAAGTAATATGTACATGTGGGTAGAGTTAAAGTGACTATGCATAAATAATTAACAGAGTAGCACCAGCGTAAAATGATGGGGTGGTGGGGCAGTGCAAATAGTCCGGGTAGCCATGATTAGCTGTTCAGGAGTCTTATGGCTTGGGGGTAGAAGCTGTTGAGAAGTCTTTTGGACCTAGACTTGGCACTCCGGTACCGCTTGCCGTGCGGTAGCAGAGAGAACAGTCTATGACTAGGGTGGCTGGAGTCTTTGACAATTTTGAGGGCCTTCCTCTGACACCGCCTGGTATAGAGGTCCTGGATGGCAGGAAGCTTGGCCCCAGTGATGTACTGGGCGGTACGCACTACCCTCTGTAGTGCCTTGCGGTCGGAGGCCAAGCAGTTGCCATACCAGGCGGTGATGCAACCAGTCAGGATGCTCTTAATGGTGCAGCTGTATAATTTTTTGAGGATCTGAGGACCCATGCCAAATCTTTTCAGTCTCCTGAGGGGGAATAGGCTTTGTCGTGCCCTCTTCACGACTGTCTTGGTGTGTTTGGACCATGATAGTTCGTTGGTGATGTGGACACCAAGGAACTTGAAGCTCTCAACCTGTTCCACTACAGCCCCGTCGATGAGAATGGGGGCGTGCTCAGTCCTCTTTTTTTTCCTGTAGTCCACAATCATCTCCTTTGTCTTGGTCACGTTGAGGGAGAGGTTGTTATCCTGGCACCACACGGCCAGGTCTCTGACCTCCTACCTATAGGCTGTCTCATCGTTGTCGGTGATCAGGCCTACCACTATTGTGTCGTCGGCAAACTTAATGATGGTGTTGGAGTCGTGCCTGGCCATGCAGTCATGGGTGAACAGGGAGTACAGGAGGGAAATGAGCACGCACCCCTGAGGGGCCCCCGTGTTGAGGATCAGTGTGGCAGATGTGTTGTTACCTACCCTTACCACCTGGGGGCGGCCCGTCAGGAAGTCCAGGATCCAGTTGCAGAGGGAGGTGTTTAGTCCCAGGATCCTTAGCTTAGTGATGAGCTTTGAGGGCATTATGGTGTTGAATGCTGAGCTGTAGTCAATGAATAGCATTCTCACGTAGGTGTTCCTCTTATCCAGGTGGGAAAGGGCAGTGTGGAGTGCAATAGAGATTGCATCATCTGTGGATCTGTTGGGGCGGTATGCAAATTGGAGTGGGTCTAGGGTTTCTGGGATAATGCTGTTGATGTGAGCCATGACCAGCCTTTCAAAGCACTTCATGGCTACAGACGTCAGTGCTACGGGTCGGGTGTGATCATCACAAGGATGATTAATGGAAAATGGAAACACCTGAGCTCAATTTCGAGTCTCATAGCAAAGGGTCTGAATACTTATGTAAACAAGGTAATTCTGTTTTTTATCTCTAATAAATTTGCTAAAAATTCAAAGAAAACTGTTTTCGACTCGGCATTATGGGGTATTGTGTGTAGATTGATGAAGAAAAAAATTATATCATCCATTTTAGAATAAGGCTGTAATGTAACAAAATGTGGAAAAAGGGAAGGGGTCCGAATACTTTCCGAACAACACACAAAATCACACAGTAACTTTTTCACCAAACCTAATCAGTGTTTCATCTACAAATACCTTTCATATAAAATAATTGCCTTTCACAGTGCAATGCTCACAATACTTTTCAGATGATTCTCTTCTCATTTGTTAAAACACATTTGACCATGACTTAATCCAACTGCGCTTAATGGTTAATCACTTAATCGTTTGGTAAACCTATAGATTTTAAACTGGTTTGTCTGCTATATATGGATTTTGAGAACTACAGAAATAAAATGTGTTTTTGTGTTTGTAAGTATAAACATCTAAATGACATGTATGATACATGATAACCATACATAATGACCACTCGTTGTTGCTAATTGATTTCACATAGTGGTAACCACAATTGGTCACCACATAAAAGGGTGTGTGTGAACACTTGCAATTTCTTTCAACATGGAGCAGGATAGACAGCAAGGGAGAGGAAGAAATCAAGGAGCTTGTGGACAAGGGGCCCGTCAGAGAGGTCAAAGAGGTGGGCATGAGCCCCATCAAAGAGGTCAAATAGGTGGCCATGGGCCCCATCAAAGAGGTCAAATAGGTGGCCATGGGCCCCATCAAAGAGGTCAAAGAGGTGGGCAAGGGCCCCGTCAAAGAGGTGGACATCAGAGAGAGGGAGGCAGATGGCAGGGAACTGTTGTGTCTAATGAAGGCCGGGCCATCGTCGTTGACCGTGTGGTAAACAGAGGCTTTACCATGGCAGAGGCTGCCAAATTAGTTCACCCCAATCTGAAAAGATCAACTGTCAATTCGATCATGAGAACATTTCGCCAAGAAAACCGGTAAGTCTGCAGGATTTGCACTATGCTTTACCATTACATTTACAGTAAATTACATATTGTAATGCATGTAAATTCACAAAACATGTTACAGTATTCTTACAGTATGATCTATTGACAGTATACTCTGTTCTACCCTCAGAATTGACCGAAGACCCCATGGTGGTGGCCGTGGCCGTGTGCTGCCCGACCAGCAGGAGTGGGCAGTGGTGGAAATGGTGAGGGCCCGGAATGACATACGGCTGTCCGAAATAAAGCAGGCCATTGAGGAGAACGATGACACCTTTGCCAATGTGGCATCCATCAGAATATCAACAATCACCCGCCTTTTGAAGAGGCACCAGGTATCTATGAAACACATTTACCTGGTGCCTTTTGAGAGAAACAATGACTGGGTGAAACAACTGTGGGCCGAGTATGTTCAGGTACAGCACTATATACTGTATTACTGTTACTATTTGATGCACATGCTACTTCACAATATCATATTGGAACTATACTGTAAAAATAACTAACCAAAATATATTTTTAGAGGGTGATGGTGCTTGATGCTGCTGTGAACCATCACAAGTATATCTTTGTTGATGAAGCGGGCTTCAACCTGGCCAAAACTCAGCGCCGTGGGTGAACCTCATCAGCCAACGGGTGACCGTCCAAGTGCCTGGACAACGTGGGGGAAACATTTCCAAGTGCAGCAGCTATCTCTGAAGATGGTGTGGTAGGATGTAGACCATTATTTGGATCCTACAACGCTGCACACCTCATTGTGTTTCTCTGAAATTGAGCAGGCCTGTCAAGGTGAAGGGGTCACCTATGTCATTGAGTGGGACAATGCCAGGTTCCACCATGCAGAGGTGGTTCAGGCATGGTTTTGGGCCCATCCTCGGTTCGTGAATTTTTTTCAGCATGGAGGTGGAAGGTGTACGATCGCCATCCCAATGAGCGTGCCACCCTCCTTCTGGCCGTAGATGAGGCATGCGACGACTTCAATGCAGAGTAATGTCAAGCTTGGATTCGCCATGCAAAAAGGTTTTTCCCCACAGTGCATGAAAAATGAGGACATTTACTGTGATGTGGATGAGAATTTATGGCCAAATGCTCAAGATAGGCTTGATGCAAATGAATGAATTCTAAACGTTGTTTTATTTTCATTCAATATATTTTCTTACATTTGATTACACCTATGTTGCAATTATATCTGAAAAATAAAATAATTGTTTTTTGCATGAATGATTGTAGCGGATGTCTTCATCTATCACACCTTTGATTACATATTGGATATATATTATGGAAATTATACATTTTCTGTCAATTTTGTTAGGTAATGTAAGTGTATTGCCTAATGTGAAAACTTTGTAATCTACTGTAATTTACAGTACTGTAGGATATTACTTTCAGCACTTCTAAGGACGATTTGAAACACGTACACTATCTTGCATGGTTTGCTATTGGATTAACTGGTAGTTAAAACGACTAAATATAAAATATAAAATGATGTTGTGTTTTGGTGATTAAACAATGTTCTCATTACATTTCACAATAAATATATTTTGAATCACTGGTTGTGGTGAGAGATGTTTACATTCCAAATGAATGCACAATGACAGGGTTTGAATGAAAGACTGGCTGCGTTACAAGTGTGACCAGTTTGGAGTTTTGTACTAAGAGTTGTGAAAATGTACCACATACTTGTGAAAATAGTACCAAAGCGGTTAAAAAAGACTAATGTCAGACCGATTTATAGAGTGCGTGTGTGTGCTGGTGTGTATTTGTGAGTGAACACATACAGTATGCTCTGAGTGTTTGTGTGTGCATGCATGTTTGCTAATTATTTTATAGTAATGCATTGGCATCATATTTTAATGAATGTTACTAATTAGAATGAGAGCACAAAAGTGCTCTAAAAGTGTCTTTGCTGATGAGGTAAGTCTGTCAATGGTACAATAAAGTAATAGCCCTATTAGGAAGGCAAATGACCAACAGCTGCTGCTCCGTTTTCTTGGTGCTAAGAGCCTACGCTACATTTCAATGAATGGGTCTGGATGTTTGGAGATGTCTCTATCGTGTATCTAATTTTTTATTTTACCCTTATTTTACCAGGTAAGTTGACTGAGAACACATTCTCATTTACAGCAACAACCTGGGGAATAGTTACAGGGGGGAGGACAGGGGATGAATGAGACAATTGGAAGTGTATCCAGAATCCTTTTACAAATGGCTGCACAGAATAAAGAAATGCTTCGCTGAAGTTTCAGTGAGGTGTAGAGAGAGATCAAGGTGGTCACAGTCAGAACACCACGGCTGTGTGGTTCTGCTGCAGGGAGGAAGGCATCCATAATTCACCAGGGCCTGCCACAGAGAGACGGCTTTCCGTCCCACAGGAGCCATATTGAGCTTGTAGAACAGCTTACCCTGCTTACATATGCATTGCTGGTGCCTGCTCTCTCTCACTCTCTCAGTGTGGAGGAGAAACACTCTGTCCCTCTCTGGCCCGGCCTGTGGCAGACCTAAGGTGACATGCCTGGGATATATTATTCCTGAACCCAGCACCTCACAACCGCTGGGATAGGACCTAACTCAGTCACCATGACAACCAGGACAGGACTTTCTGACACTGAGCCCCAGCTCAGTCATGATGTGGAAGGACATTCAGCATGCTGCAGTGCAAAGCACATAAATTAGAAAGGAAAACACAAAGGCGGGGTAAAAGCATTCATGCATTTCACAACCAAAATGGGATCAGTGGCAATTTGACTCTATAGACATGGGTGATTAAAAAACATCTTAATCTCATCTCTGACGTATAGGGATTGTAGTTGCATAGGATGAATTTTTCTGTGGAATGTGGTGGACAATTATCACTGCTCACATTTTAAGAGGGCTCAACGCACACAGTACGAACTAATCAAAATATACAAGCTAGCTGCAGAAAAAGAGCAGAAGACAAGCTTAATGTGTGTTGCATGGTGCACACCATCTCACTAACCCATTAATTAGCTAACAATGCTTACATAGTTGAATAGAAATAATAAGAGGTCTTCCAGTAATAGCACATTTCCCGTAAATGAGCTGTTCAAACATTGGAGTGACTAAGCAATGGGGATTGATTTTGTCATCTTTGGTTTGGAGCTCCTGCTGAGCTGCTCCCACCTGGTTATAGGTTAGAAAGGCCTCTGGAGGTAGGAGGAATGGAGCTGCATGGTGATGATGAAGTGATGGTGTGATGGTGCAAGATGCTGGAAAATAATGATATGACCAGAGTGGTGGGAGAAGGTAGGCATGTTGCATTTCAATGTGTGGACGATGGAACAATCATACAGCAGCATATGTGCAGCTGTGCTCTTCCTAGGTACAGTTTCTCTATAGTTTTTTATGGCTCATAACCAGGGACGGCCTGTTCAATAGGGCGATATGGGCGACGCACTGCCAAACGGGAAAAGGAAGGGATTTTTTTTCTAATCAATTATATCACGGCAACAGTAGTTATCAGTGTTGTAATCTGATCTGACTGCCACTAAATGTCAAATCAGGCTAAAGTCGTGCTTCAAATGGCCCCGCCCGTTTTTGGGCGATTTCAGTCAGGTTGAAAATCGCCCAGAAGTCTCTCATAGCCTGTCATGTAAAATCAATTTTTTTCAAATTTCAAAGCTTTCAATACATTCTCTATGGGTGTCTGTGGGCTTGCACTTACGCGCTTTCGTCATACGTGACGTAACCATGAACGTAACTAAGCAAATAGCGGCTAGCAGCGTCTCTTTGCGACCTGCAGTGTGGCGTTATTTTATGTTTTTAATTTGTACACTTAGTGGCGTTATTTTATGTTTTTAATTTGTACACTTAGTTTACAAACATTCTGCCAACCATGGATTTCGAGTGGTGGGTTTTGGACTGATCTTGTTGATCGTGTACATACCCGCTACGAACGGACTAAATAATGAAAACGTTGCTGGCAGCGGAATCCAATACAGCTGGGAGACTTGGCTGGATGACAGAGTCCCGGACAGAGAAGTGGAGCCGGCCGGCTTCACCCTGGTCGGAGCGGACCTCGATCTGACAGTCACAGGGAAAATCGATCCTGGTAAGAGAGCGACTCTGTACCCCCGAGCCCCGACATTGAACTGCTTTCTGTGTCACTGTGACCTTACTATCTGCCCCGTGAGTTCCCCCAATTGTTTGTTACCGTTGTGTACTGTTGATAATCACAAGTTTACTGGACAACTGAGACCAAGTAGAGACTTTGGACAGGGTGGATATGGTATAATAAAGGCAGTTTATTCAGAGGTAAAGATATCTGGAATCGCGTGCACGGACTCGTTCGTCAAACTCTTAGGGAGCTATCTGAAGAGAGCCCCGAAAACATTGTGTGCTGACATTTTATACAATAAATGATGTAGGTTGAATCTAGTAGTTCTGATCTTCTGATTGGTCCTGATGAGTTGGGCGAGGTCCCCTCCACTGTTGCATTGGCTCTGAGTCGGGTTCTCTGTCTTCAAATGTTCAGCCTAAAGAGAGGGGATTTTTGTGTGTGTGTGTGTGTTTAACAGTGATGATGTGTGTGTGTGTGTGTGTGTGTGTGTGTGTTTAACAGTGATGATGTGTGTGTGTGTGTGTGTTATCAGTGATGATGTGTGTGTGTGTGTGTGTGTGTGTGTGTGTCCTCAGAGCAAGAACTCGTGAGTTGGAAGAACTGAGAGACCTATGGCGTGGGTGTTGTCCTTGGCCACCTGCTGACAAGGCTGACAAGATAGGACTCTTTTGTCCATTGTTATAGGATAGGAACAGCATTGATTGAAAACAAACGCCCAACACAAAATGGGTCATGCACAAGATTTTAGTCAGACCAAGCTATAACATTATATATTTACTACGACAGTACATTCAACCAAAAGCTAATATAACAAAGGCATCAGAGATTATTTATAATCTGTCACAGAAACTGGAATCCATCTCCCCAGATCAGTCAATAAATGCTTCTGGTATTGACTTATATGCTGCCCCTGTCTTCATGTTGTTGCTGGACATATCTTTTTTTAAATGTGTGTAGGTCACCTAAATCATCAGAAAAATTGCCCCTCCTGAGAATTTTTTCAGGAGCCGCTACTGCTCATAACCCATCTGTCACATGTTGAATGATCAGAAAGAAATACCTGTTTTGATTGATGAATTTAACAAATCCTCACAGAGATGTCAAATGTGTATTTCATGCATGGTGTAGCAGTTCACGTGCATTGATGAAGAACACACCCATGTCACTACTGGCTACCACATCTCCCGTGCATTTTGATCTGAACCAAGATCATGTTGAATATTGTGAGATACTGTACAGGACTAAGTAGAGGACTATGTCCACAATGAATACTCTCTCACAAATACCAACATATACAGCTTCAGTCACCTACCTAACAAACCATTTATCAAATTTCACCCAGTTCTTGACTGAGGACAAATACCCCATGCACCTCAACCCTCAGAAAATACAATTATACACCCCCACTCTCTCTTCATGGGCCTGCCTGCTTTTCAATCATGGGGTGCACCAGTCAGTGAGGCTCTTTACCCAGGGGCGCCCACCACCAATGCGCTGGCTGATTACACAAGCACCCAGATTAAATTGGGACATATTGATCCCCTGTTCAATGGACCAAGCAGTCTGCCTCTCCTCTCCAAGTCCTGTCCTCCTCTAAGAATAGGCTTTAAAATGCACTCATTCAGCCCTGGAGAGAAGAGAGGATATCTTTAAAAAAACAACTGTATTCTACGGCCATTGACTGTAACACACAGTAAACGCTCCTTGACTGCAACACTGTGTGACTTCATCATGGTTAAATACTGTTGTGGGGAGAGTTATGAAGTGTATTTTCAATAGTAAACTATAAAGATTTTTGTTTCAATTAGCTAATTTCTACAGTATGATTCCTCCTTCTTTCCTTAGGTCTTACCATGCAAAAAAATAAATCACTGCAATTTTGGTAGACAGACTGGCTGGAGCTTTTTCACTGCCATGTGATTTCTCAGCCTGTTGATAGAAGTTAACATTATCAATAATAACAAAACGTCTATTATAAACATGAATTACAGTATGATGTTGATTACAGAGGAATGCTTTGACTAATCCACCCAGGCATCGTGCATAATCAGTAGTACTTCACTGATAACACATTGCACAATGGCTATCAGACCAATTTGTTTTGCATTGCGGTAGTGTGGAACATTTGCATCACCACAGTTACACCTAAGGGGCAAGTAACTACAAAGAAAGCACTGTGGAAGTTATCATTATCATGGTCATCATCATCCCAATCAGCATTACTGCAAAACTCTCTCTTATACATCTACACCATTTCATATCAAATATTTTTCCCAGAACCTTCAAAAACACATGGAAAAGTCTCTCTGATACAGTGCATTCAGAAAGTATTCAGACCACTTGACTTTTTTCATATTTTGTGACGTTACAGCCTTACAATACCCCATAATAACAAAGCAAAAACAGGTTTGTATAATTTTTTGCTAATTTATTACAAATAAAAAAACTTCAATATTATATTTACACAAGTATTTCAGACCCTTTACTCAGTACTTTGTTGAAGCACCTTTTGCAGCGATTACAGCCTCTTCTTGGGTATGACACTACAAGCTTGGCACACCTGTATTTGGGGAGTTTCTCTCATTCTTCTCTGCAGATCCTCTCAAGCTCTGTCAGCTTGGATGGGGAGCGTCGCTACACAGCTATTTTCAGGTCTCTCCAGAGATGTTCGATCGGGTTCAAGTCCGGGCTCTGGCTGGGCCACTCAAGGACATTCAGAGACTTGTCCCAAAGCCCCTCCTGTGTTGTCTTGGCTGTGTGCTTAGGGTCATTGTCCTGTTGGAAGGTGAACCTTCGCCCCAGTCTGAGGTCCTGGGCACTCTGGAGCAGGTTTTCATCAAGGATCTTTCTGTACATTGCTCCGTTAATCTTTCCCTCATCCTGACTAGTCTCCCAGTCCCTGCCGCTGAAAGACATCCCCACAGCATGATGCTGCCACCATCATGCTTCACCGTAGGGATGGTGCCAGGTTTCCTCCAGACGTGACACTTGGCATTCAGGCCAAAGAGTTCAATCTTGGTTTCATCAGACCAGAGAATCTTGTTTCTCATGGTCTGAGAATCCTTTAGGTGCCTTTTGGCAAACTCCAAGCGGGCTGTCATGTACCATTTACTGAGGAGTGGCTTCCGTCTGGCCACTCTACCACAAAGGCCTGATTGGTGGAGTGCTGCAGAGATGGTTGTCCTTCTGGAAAGTTCTCCCATCTCCACAGAGAAACTCTGGAGCTCTGTCAGAGTGACCATCGGGTTCTTGGTCACCTCCCTATTTTTTATACATTTGCAAAAATGTTTTTTTTTTAACGGTTTTTCACTTGCCATTATGGGGTATTGTGTGTAGATTGATGATTTAAAAAATTAAAATATTTTAGAATAAGGCTGTAACTTAACAAAATTTGGAAAAAGGGAAGGGGTCTGAATACTTTCCGAATGCACTCTATGTAGAGCCAGTTTGCTACAGCAGGAAAATAATCCTACAGCAACAGGAAATGTAAAGTTTTATTTGGATTATAAGGAATGGGGTTGGTATTATTTTTTGTTACTGCAAATCAAGTCTGAAATTTCAAAGTGGAAATTACAAATTACAATTACTAATACACTACAAGTTTGCATTTCCTGCTGTGCAGGAAAATTCACAGCAACAAAAGAGTGATCAAATTAAGATCCTACATCTGTAAGCACATCCTGGCTAATAGACAACCTTGGTTGGAAGATAATCTTAATAGTGTACCATGTTCCTGATGGGACATAATGTTCTGTGAATGTTCAGCGGGAGAGTGCTAGCTACTGCCTGGGACTTGACTTGGAAGAAGAGCGTGACTCATGCTCAGATCATTGTTAGAGGTAAAGGCTATTTTTCCTCATAATCAGATAGGGCTCATGAACATCACAATGGTGAATTAGGTCAGTGTGAGTGTTAACTTAATTACCCCAGTATTGAGTTGGAGGTATGGAGTGGAAAGACATTATCAAAATCAGCCCCTTTGATTTGGCCCAATTAGTCCATTAAGGTGATGGAATACTGAATGCTTCACATCAGGTAGAATGCATATAGTATTATATAGGGGAACATACAGTAGGATCTTTAAAACACTATGCATTGTCACTGTATGACATCTTTTTGAGATCATTGAGACCTTTCTTGGTGTCACGCCCTGGCTCTGGGGACTCTTATATGTTGAGCCAGGGTGCTAGTTTATATGTGTAGTGTCTATGTTTTGTTTTCTATGTGTTCTTTTCTAGATCGTGTGTTTCTGTGTTGGCCGGGGTGGTTCCCAATCGGAGGCAGCTGTGTCTTGTTGTCTCTGATTGGGAACCATACTTAGGCAGCCTGTTGTGCACTTGTCATTTGTGGGATCTTGTTCCGTGTAGGTTTGTGTTATATGACCGAGGACTTCACGTTTCGTTTTGTTGTTTTGTTGTGGTATCGTGTTGGGAAAGTACTCATTAAAAGATGTACGCATATCACGCTGCGCCTTGGTCCGCTTCCTGTAACGAATGTGACACTTGGCTTATGGTTGTTTCATTAAGGTTTTAATTCACAGCACACTGTACTTACATAGTACATGTAAAATGTATTCAGAAATAGATTAAAAACCAGGAGTGTGTGTAATAAAGTATGCTTGTTTCATAAGCCATGGTTCCAGTGGAGGCTGCTGAGGGGAGGACGGCTCATAATAATGGCTGGAACGGGGCAAATGGAATGGCATCAAACACATGGAAACCATGTGTTTGATGTATTTGATACCATTCCACCTATTCCGCTCCAGCCATTACCACAAGCCTGTCCTCCCCAATTAAGGTGCCACCAACCTCCTGTGCATGGTTCTAAATGGGATGAGAATGCATCTCATTTCGGGGCAGATGATGATGACATATCTCTGCATATTTCTCCACTGTAGCCAGGCAGGGCCTGAATAATGAATCCACAGCCTTGATCCACTTCAGACAGACTGTGTTCTGTCTCAGCCCCTGAAATGCACTTTAATAGCATGTTACAGTAGTACAGTACATTTTGGTACTGTACATCACAATGCCAGTCAGACTCTCCAATGGTGGCTGACCGCAAAAATAAAGCAGTAAATATGTTTAAATGAAGATGTTACCAAACCAAATCATCTGATATCCCTATCAGGCTTACAGCCACTCACATTCCTATAGTGCCTCCAGCCACATCAAATTGCTATTAGCCTTTAAAGCAAATTATGGAAGATCATTGAGTGCTCTTCATCCTACAGAGACATCCAGTAACCTTGGTACCAATACTCAGTGGATGGTAGGCCTACACGTTTCCTTGGTATGAGGGAAATGTTTTGCAGTGCTGCTTCCCAAAGTATGCAATGTACGCTAGGTGTGAAATATACCTTCAGTGAACACTTAAGAGTTTAAAATGCAATGACTTCTTTCATGTTGCAAGCGATCAAAGTTTATGAATCGATAGAAACATTTTTATGAGGAAATTTAATTTATTTCCCTTGGCAACAACTTTCAAGATGACATTCATCCATAATCTCCATTTGTGTTCTGAATTTCAAGCTTTGATTTCTGAAATGGAATTTGACATGACAAAAACAAAATCCAATAACAAAGGGAATAACAATCAGGTGAGGAAAGAAGATGTATTTGCTTTGAACAAGCAATTGATTGCTGCCTCTCCATTAAGGTTTGGAGAATAGCACTGGCCTCAGTCTTATGGGTTTCAATGTCCATCCATTGAACAGGTGTTGGGGATCATTTAGTTGAAGTCCTCCTATAGGAGGTTAACCCAGGTATTAGTTCTATGAGATACCCTCCATCTTGACCCAGACAAAATATATAGGATTAAATGGTCTGCATTCTAAGGTAGTGTATCTGCAGGCAGGTCTGTCAGATGCTGTTGAGCCGGACCTAGCCTGTCCGTCTGCCAGACTCTCCCTGCTGATGCAGAGAGAGCAGTGTTGCCATTGTTGCACAGCAGCCACTTATTATGGCACAGCTGTCATCACAGCCCAGTGGCCTTGTTGTGCAGCAGATGGTAGAGTTATTTTTAAGGGTCAAAGATTATATTTGTGGGTGGAGGTAGACCTTTTTTTACCCTATCCTTTCATGAGCGTCCCAGTCAAACAAATAAATTGTTATTTATTTTAGAAAGCTGGATCAATTAGATTGTTAAAGCTGTTTACCAGCTATACCTGGCATGGAATTGTTATTGTAGTTTTAAAAAAGGTTGGTTTCTGAGAAGAGCTGCAAATGATTAATCTGGGTATATATTGATTTGACATGATTGTTGATGATCAGTGCCATACCTCAAGCCAAAATCTATTGCTGTGTGGGAGGACTGAGAGGGCCGATAGCCAGAGTCAGAGAGAGAGCAAGAGGGAGCGAGAAAGGGGATGGAGTGGGATGGTGGGAGGAATAAAGAGAGACAAGAGAATTGGCACAGCGGGCTCTGCTCTGGAAGGATTAAAAGGCCACATCCTGCCTGACCATATAGGACCTCCAACAAATACACACTTTTACAGAGTGATCAGCCGAGAGGCTAGTCTTTCACCACTTCACTTTTAGATAAAAAGGGACTGGATGTTTTCCAAATCACGACGTTGGTTCTGAATTAAGTAAGAAGCTTTTTATGGCCTTCCACACATAGCGCTGGAATTAAAGGGCTTTCAAAAAGGCCACTGTGCGTTTTGTACATTGAACTGTGCAGTAATTTCAGAGCAACTGGTGCGGGTGTAAGCACCCTCCAGGCCTCTTCAGTGACAAAAGAGGAACCACACAGAGGGCAAGCAGCAGGCTGCTCTAAATAATTAGCTTTCCATTAAGTTGGCCGTAAACCTTGCACTAATTGATGTCATGACATGTAGAAAGGCTCCTGTGCTGGAGGCTTTTTGCATGCATTACAGTTGAGAAGACAGTCAACAAGGCATTTGCCTTTCCGCTTTTAAATTACCTTTAGAATGTATGGGAGCTAATAAATTGAGTCCTGGAATGGGAGGCCTTGATCATACAGGAGAGGGACAACAGCAAATGATTTAATAATAGGTTTAAAAATGTTCTATTTAGCCAAACATGAAGAGCTTTAATGGCCTTTAACCTCACTTATATCTTGAAAGAAAGATTACAAAGGAACTCAATGGTGAGTCACTCAAAGGCCCTCGTCTTAGATACAGGAATCTCTTCTATTAATAGCAGAACATCTGTCTCAAAGTCTTCCATTCAAATGATGATAAATATACAAGACACTTGAAAATATATTAAAGGTCTTGAGTAGTTTCTAAAGAGCTAATGTGGTTGTGAAATGGGACTTTGATATCAGCATATTTCTTTATGGTCACCAGTAACAGACGAGTTTCACATCTCTCTATGAAAAGCTTAGATCAAATGCTCTGATTAAATTGAGGTTGAGATAAAATGATACAGATGTAGGATCTCAATGTGATCACCCTGTTGCAGAAAAACGTATTTTAAACTTGTAGGGCATTTGAGGTTTTAAAAAGCGAAGTTTGTAATTTCCACTTAGAAATTTCAGACTTGATTTCCCCTTACGAAAAATGTGTAAGCCCCTACAAAAATGTCCATTAATTTACATTCACGTAATAATTTACATTTCCTGTTGCTGCAGGATTATTTTCCTTATGTAGCAAACTGGCTCAAATTAAGATCTTACATCTGTATACACTTTATGAACATTTCTGCTTTAAAGTGTGACTATCATATGAAACAAGTCCAAGATTCACATCAAGATTATCCTCAGTAAAAACTGAACAACCATGCAGTACTACAGGGAGTAATATTTGTGGTGTATTTTAAGAATGGATACTGGCCTGTTATTCCCTTGTTGCATGATTCATGTACTGACATGGTCCATGACTAAAACAAGTTACCCTGTCTGGGATATGTTGTAACACAGCTAGGGAAGTACATTTACTGTCCTTATCTGTGACTGACAGGGAGAGTGGGAGAAAGGAAGATGGATGAGACTTATTTTAGAAAAGTCAAGGATGGAAGGGGGCATGAATTTGAAAATGGCATAGATATTTCAATTTAAAACACATTTTGAGTAAAAATGACTCACTCTGCCTGTCATGAACCCTGCATCCTGAGTCGGTTCCTGCCTGTGTTGCCATTTTTCTGCTCGGAATCTCCAGTTTCCTGAGGGTTCGTGAACGCTCCCGGCCTGGTTGCCGGGCGACGTTGCTAGGCGGGAGATCTCCTGATTAACCGCACCTGCATCTCATCAGCGGTCTGTACACCTGGTCCTGATCATCACCCTTCTTAAGCCCTGACCTGACATCCATTCCCTGCCGGATCGTTAGCCATGAACAGTATGTTTGTCAGTGTATCAGCCTTGGAGTTTCTAGCGTTAGTTTTGTTGTTTTGCACCTTGTTGGCTTGCCGTGTACTTACCTCCGTTTTGTTTCTATCTGCAGTCAATCTCCCGGAACCTTCACCCAACCCCTGCCTGGTTGTCGGCGGCTGCCGAGCCATTCTTGGATCTACCACTGCACCTCCACCAACTCATCTCCGCCGTCCGCTCTGTCCCCTGGATTATTCTACATCGTTTTTTTGAATCTGTTAAATAAATACTCACCTTCGTTTCAACTCACCTTGTCCTGGTCTGCTTCTGGGTTCTGGCTTAGTAAACCGTGACAGAACGATCCGGCCAGAAATGAACCCAGCGGACCTGGACTCTGTTCGCCATGCCATTACCCATCAGGAGAAGATGTTGGGACAACATAGCACGGCGCTACAGGAGATAGCTTTGTCCGTTCTGAACTTTTCTACCAGTCTGACGAAGATCCAGGCTCAGCTCAGTTTGCCGGTGGAGAATCCACAACCGGTTTCACCCATCTCGCCTGCCGCTTCTGGAGCTGTGCCCTTCCGTGAGCCCAAGGTTCCGACGCCTGATAAATATGAGGGGGAGTTGGGAAGATGCCGTTCTTTCCTTATGCAATGTGGATTAGTGTTCGATCTACAGCCCCACTCTTATGCCACAGACAAGGCTAGGATAGCCTTTGTCATTGAGTTGCTGCGTGGTCGAGCTCTGGAGTGGGCTTCAGCCGTTTGGGAACAACAGGACACCTGCATGGCCTCATACCAGGAGTTCACGGCCGAGATGAGGAAGCTATTTGACCATTCCGTCCGAGGTATGGACGCAGCTAGGCGCCTGTTTTCGCTTCGCCAAGGAACTCGCTGCGTTGCCGACTTCGTGATCGAGTTAAGGACTTTGGCTGTGGAGAGTGGGTGGAATGAGGAGTCTCTGCAAGCGGCCTTTTACCAGGGGCTGTCGGAGCAGCTCAAGGATGAGTTGATCTCCTATCCGGAGCCTAGTGACCTGGACAGCTTGGTAGCCTTGTCTATTCGGGTGGATAACCGAGTTCGAGAGAGAAGGAGGGAGAAGCAATGGGGCCCGTCCACTTGTTCCCGGCGGTCGTCAAACTGCTTGGCTCGCTAAAGTTGGGAGGACTTTTAGCGAGCCAGTTTCAACCTCTCAATACCTCTGTCAGACCCCGTTTCCCGGCTACCCTCATGAACAGGAATCAGAGTTTAGCGATTAACGCTTTCGTCGATTCAGGTGCCGATGGAAGCTTTATTGATGCCGATGTGGTGGAACAGCTGGGGCTTTCCAAGGAGCGATTACCGGAAGCCATTGAAGCTACCACTCTGAACGGCAGTAGTCTGGCACGTATCACGATGAGGACTGAACCGGTTAAGATGCTGTTGTCAGGGAATCATTCTGAGGTGATCTCATTCTTCATTCTGCCTTCTTCCCATGTTCCTCTGGTCCTTGGATACCCCTGGCTGAAGGAACACAATCCCACGTTCGATTGGGTGACTGGCAAGGTAACTAGTTGGAGCCTTGAGTGTCATGCTAACTGCCTCAAGACTGCCTGTTCCCATTCTGTTCCCAGTCAGGTGATTGAGGCTAGACCCCCAGATTTGTCCCTGGTTCCCGAGACATATCACGATTTGGGAGAAGAGTTCAGTAAGCAGAGGGCTCTGTCACTCCCTCCCCACCGACCATATGACTGTGCCATAAACCTGTTCCCTGGAGCTGTCTATCCCAAGGGACGGTTATACAGCATCTCCCGACCTGAACGTGAGGCTTTGGAGACCTACATCAAGGAGTCCCTAGCGGCTGGTCTCATTCGTCCTTCATCATCACCCCTGGGGGCAGGATTCTTCTTTGTGGGTAAGAAGGATGGCTCTCTTCGACCGTGTATTGATTATCGGGGGTTGAATGATATCACGGTCAAGAACAAGTATCCCCTGCCCTTGATGAGCTCTGCCTTCGACTCCTTACAGGGTGCTACTGTGTTCACCAAGCTAGACCTACACAATGCGTATCACCTGGTCCGGATCAGAGAGGGGGACGAGTGGTTGACGTGTTTCAATACACCGATGGGTCACTTCGAGTATCAGGTGATGCCGTTTGGACTGACCAATGCTCCAGCAGTGTTCCAGAGTATGGTGAATGACGTCCTGAGAGATATGATCGGTCTCTTTGTGTTTGTTTACCTGGATGACATTCTTATCTTCTCGAAGGAACCTTCCAGCCACGTCCAGCATGTCAGGCAGGTTCTCCAGCGATTGTTGGAGAATCGCCTGTTCGTGAAGGCCGAGAAGTGCGAATTTCACGGCCACACTACATCCTTCCTCGGGTACATCATCTCCAGAGGAGAGATCAGGATGGACCAGGAGAAGGTTAGGGCGGTTCTGGAATGGGCCCAGCCCGGTACGAGATTGCAGCTCCAGAGGTTTCTGGGGTTTGCGAATTTCTATCGCAGATTCATCCGGGATTACAGCCGTGTGGCCGCTTCTTTAACTGCCCTGACTTCCAGTACCAGGACCTTCAGTTGGAACCCTGAGGCGGACCGAGCGTTCCTGGATTTGAAGAGGCGATTCACCAACGCACCGATTCTCTCTCAACCTGACACGGCCCGTCAGTTCGTCGTGGAAGTGGATGCGTCTGATGTGGGGGTTGGTGCCATCCTGTCCCAGCGATGCTCCACTGACGGGAAACTCCATCCCTGCGCCTACTACTCTCGTCATCTTTTGTCTGCGGAGAGGAACTACGATGTGGGTAACCGGGAGCTTCTCGCGGTGAAGCTTGCCTTGGAGGAGTGGCGCCACTGGTTGGAGGGGGCGGAGCAACCGTTTATTGTCTGGACCGACCACAAGAATCTTGCTTACGTGCAATCGGCTAGACGTCTCAACTCCCGTCAGGCCAGGTGGGCTTTGTTTTTCGGACGCTTTAATTTTTCCCTGACGTTCCGACCTGGGTCTAAGAACGGCAAGGCGGACGCCTTGTCCCGGATGTTCTCCAAGACGGAGGAGAGTGGGGCCAAGACCGAGACGATTCTTCCCCGGAACTGTGTCGTGGGAGCAGTTATGAGGAGGATTGAGGAGGAGGTTATGGCGGCCCTTCGGACGCAGCCCGGTCCCGGTAACGGTCCACCCGGTCGTTTGTTTGTGCCTGAGTCGGTTCGTTCTGCTGTCCTCCAATGGTCCCACGCCAGCAAGATGGCTTGTCACCCTGGCGTGGCCCGGACGATGGCGTTACTTCGCAGACGATTTTGGTGGCCGGCCATGGGAGAAGATACTCTGAGGTTTGTTGCTGCCTGTCCAGTGTGTGCGCAGAATAAGAGTGCCAACCGGCCTAGCTCTGGACTACTTCACCCCCTCCCTATTCCCCGGCGACCATGGTCGCATCTGGCCCTGGACTTTGTCACTGGGTTGCCCTCTTCTGAGGGGAACACGGTCATTCTGACTATCGTGGACAGATTCAGCAAGTTCACCCACTTTGTGCCCATTTCCAAGCTTCCCTCGGCCTCTGAGACGTCCGAGATCCTGGTTAGGGAGGTTTTCAGGGTCCACGGGTTGCCCAGTGACATAGTTTCCGACCGTGGCCCTCAGTTCACCTCTGCTGTCTGGAAGTCTTTCTGTTTGGCCATTGGAGCTACAGTCAGTCTCACATCTGGTTTTCACCCCCAATCTAATGGTCAGGCGGAGAGAGCCAACCAGAAGATGGAATCCACGCTACGCTGCCTTGTCTCCTCCAACCCCACCTCCTGGGTCTTTCAGTTGCCTTGGGTTGAGTATGCCCACAATACTCTCCCTACATCTGCCACTGGGATGTCCCCCTTCCAGTGCCTGTATGGCTACCAACCTCCCTTGTTTCCTTCTCAGGAGAAGGATCTCTCAGTGCCCTCTGTTCAGGTCCACATTCGTCGTTGCCACCGGACCTGGCATCGGGCCAGAAAGGCCCTCCTTAGAGTTTCTGACCGGTATCAGCTCCAGGCGAATCGTCGCCGGATTCCCGCCCCCACCTATACCATCGGAGATAGGGTCTGGTTGGCCACACGGGATCTTCCTCTGCGGACTGAGTCTAAGAAACTGTCACCGAAGTTCATTGGTCTGTTTGTGGTGGAGAAGGTGATCAATCCTGTGGCGGTTCGACTCAAGTTACCTAGAACGCTCAGAGTCCATCCCACCTTTCATGTCTCCTGCCTCAAGCCTGTTCTCCTCAGTCCTCTGTTACCCCCTCCGCCTCCTCCTCCTCCCCCTCGGATGATCGGAGGTGGTCCTGCCTACACGGTGCGCCGCATTATGGATTCCAGACGGCGGGGCCGGGGTTTCCAGTATCTCGTGGACTGGGAGGGGTATGGTCCTGAAGAGAGGAGTTGGATTCCTCGGCGCCAGATCCTGGATGCTGACCTCCTTTGTGACTTCTACTGCCTCCATCCTGGCGCTCCGGGTAGTCCGCCCGGTGGCGTTCGTCGGAGGGGGGGTACTGTCATGAACCCTGCATCCTGAGTCGGTTCCTGCCTGTGTTGCCATTTTTCTGCTCGGAATCTCCAGTTTCCTGAGGGTTCGTGAACGCTCCCGGCCTGGTTGCTGGGCGACGTTGCTAGGCGGGAGATCTCCTGATTAACCGCACCTGCATCTCATCAGCGGTCTGCACACCTGGTCCTGATCATCACCCTTCTTAAGCCCTGACCTGACATCCATTCCCTGCCGGATCGTTAGCAATGAACAGTATGTTTGTCAGTGTATCAGCCTTGGAGTTTCTAGCGTTAGTTTTGTTGTTTTGCACCTTGTTGGCTTGCCGTGTACTTAACTCCGTTTTGTTTCTATCTGCAGTCAATCTCCCGGAACCTTCACCCAACCCCTGCCTGGTTGTCGGCGGCTGCCGAGCCATTCTTGGATCTACCACTGCACCTCCACCAACTCATCTCCGCCGTCCGCTCTGTCCCCTGGATTATTCTACATCGTTTTTTGAATCTGTTAAATAAATACTCACCTTCGTTTCAACTCACCTTGTCCTGGTCTGCTTCTGGGTTCTGGCTTAGTAAACCGTGACACTGCCTTTCCAGTGTTAAAGGAGAAGGATGTAAAATGACAGAGATATTTTTAACAGAGCAGAGGATTGGAGGACAATAAAAGTTTGAGCAGAGGATGGGAGGACTGAATAAAAGTTTGCATCTTTAGATCACCCTGCACATGTCCTGTCAAGTAGTCTACATGATGAGACATATTCCTCACCAACTGAATTTGGAATGGAAGTCAGATCAAAAGAATGCCAGTATCCCCCTGGGCCAATGGGTGAGTCAAACTGTTGGCCAAGGCTGTTTTTCTAGGTCTATGAGTATTTATTTTTGTGAAGAATCAGTATGGAATCAGAGCAGCCTTCTTCTAAAGGGAAGATAACAATTTTGTCTGTCCCTCCCAACTGCTGCTATTCTATCAAGGAGAATAACGAGTATCAGCAGTATTTACATAAACATGACTAATCAATCAATCAACATAGATTGTTTTATTATCAACCTCGAGATAATATTTAAAAAACTACAGCCTAAAGACACATTTTACCTTCCACAGAAGTGATGCTGATCAATGAGATTGGACAATTTCTTTTTTTATTGTCAATAATAAAATATGATGGTCTTTATTTATTCCATTGTAGGGGTGGCATTTTATTTTTGCTGCCTTATTATTTGGCGTGTATCGAACATTGTGTATTGAGGGGTCTGTGGGGATTGGGCACGTGACAGTGACAGCATATTTTATAGGATCTCAAGCAAAACAATATATTTTCGCCTGCTACGTTAGGTTACACTTTACCAGATCTGCGCTGATACATAGAGAGCGGATTGGTCGAACATCACAACTGCTCTGCTCAGGCTTTCTGAATAGGGAAAACTGCCAAATTAAACATTGAGAGCTACCCAAACGCTTGAGACGTGAAGAAACAGCGGTGAACTGGTCATTTTTTGAGTAACGCAAGCATCCTTCCTTCAACGAGTTCACCTGTATTGCGGTTAGTCGCCGACCAAGCATTCAAGACCAGAGTCATCCAGTGGATTCATCTGAGGTACGGGCTCCACCAAAAGGTAAGATTTTGTTTTTTTAAGAGTCAGCATGTTGCGTTTTTAGTGTCCATATGGTTGTAGTTTTTATTTTCTTTCTCTGATTATCAAGTCTCATAAAGCGTAACGTTCAACCATCTAATTTGTCTTCTGTGTTAGGCTATACTTAAATTAGCGTAAGATCTGCTGAAACAACGCTTATAGTCATGTGTTTATTTCACTGATCTTAACACGCTCTGTTGATGTACATAGCACAATGCCTTGTTGCGCTCTAGTAGCCTATCGAGAGAGCAGTTAGGAATGGCAACTCCTTTATTTATGATGTAGCAGCCTACACAGTTTTTTACTACCTGGTAGATCAAGTTGTATATCACGACTCTTCTCTATGAGTCCCAATGAAACATAAAAGTTTGTATATTGTTATGTAGGCATGTTACCAGGTATTTATAAGTCTGTAGTAATAACATTTAGAGGTATGGCAGGCTGTAAAATAAAGCCCATATAGCAGGTGTCACACAGCTCCTTATTATGCACATTTAATAGTACTGTCCATGGCCTCTAGTTGATCATGAATACATATTACCTTACTATGATGGCAACTACAGTAGATAAATACATTATTTGATTTCCACATTTCCCTAGAAGGCCCTGTCCAGAAAAAGGATAAAGGCTTCATTTCCAGTTACATGAGCTGATTTCAAAACCAGTTGGCTTTAGGTCAGCAGTGTCAAAGTCATTTTTTTCTAGGGGTCACTCAGCGTACAGGAGGAATGCACATTGGCAAAACATGCCAACAGTAAATAAACCTTTATTCTTGCATACCCATAGTACAGTGGTGGTGTAGAATTAGGCTACTGTATGCACATTAAGCATTGGATGGGTTAACACAATGGTTTCACATCAAAGTGAACTGCAACATGGTGATGCTGAGTAACAAATGAATATCAAGTCATAGTTACTGTGTACACAATGTGCAATCCAATACACTTTTTTCCTTTGGGTAAGGGGAGAAATATTGCAAGTACACTGTAAACTTACTGTACCTAAAACGTAGTAAATGAACTTATTTGTTTAATGTCCATGGTCACTACTGGCTTATTGCCGAAACAACATTTACTGTAAATACATATTTATGGTAAACTTTGATTAGAGTTGATGAAAATCATATAGGGCTACCACTAATAAGATGAGATATGCCATGAACCATATAGACATTCTACTACATTTAACCACTCATATAGTGCATAATGCATAATGGGCCATTTGGAAAGTTAAACACCTCCACAAGTTTGTAATATTCTCCAGAAAAGCACTCATCTAGAAGCTTTACTAATACCTGTTAGTCCTATCTAGTTGTTTTATCTACAGTATACTTCTACTAGTTATCGCAGGGTGCTAGCTATAAGCCCGGTGAACGAAACTCTGACTCTTGTCTGTTGTATCATTGCCAGAGAGATTTTTTCCCATCTCAATGAGAGTTAGACTCAGTGCTGCCCGCTGCGGTGGAGCCGGGGCAAGCAGGCAGACTATTTTATCTCTCTCTCTATCCACAGTTAGTTTGCTTCGTCAGCCTTATGTCTCAGCAGAAATCAGAAACAAATTAGCAGTTGATTCAGAATTGGTTTTTGATTGCTTGTGTAATCCATATGCGCGATAACAAGGAAGGTCTATTAACTAAGGTTTAAAAAAGACTGCACTCTCCAGAAATTCATGGATTGAGATATTTTGAGAGAAATGTGTCTCCCAGCCTTTACATCACCATAGCATTCCCCTGTTGCTTATGGCTGGATAGGCTTGCATTGTCCCCTCCTCTCTATGAAGAGAAACTGATGGCTGCTTGGGTGTTATGTAGTCCAGGGTCCTAAAGCTGTTTGCTGATTGTTTCCTTCTAGACTGACCTTCTGGATGTAATGGGCCTCTATTCTTCACAGGAATAAAACACAGAAAAATACCATTATTTTCTGCTGCAAGTGTGGGAGCCTACTGACGGCTCAATTTTGACGCCGGCCAATGCTGATAGTCTGTTGGCCTAGTTCAGTTTTTGGTTTGTTTATCTAAATTCCACTTGGTGATGTACCTATGAGGCCATGCCCTGAGTATATCAGGGACAGACTGTTGTCATTGGTGATGTTGTCATTGTTGCTCTTGGTACCATAAGATGTTGTCATGAAGTTCCTTGGCAAACTACAACCCTCCCTCCCTCTAGCAGTTTTCTATGCAATTAAGTAAGTTAAGGTCATCCAGATCTGTTGGCAGATATAACAATACTTTTGGAGCCATCTGAGCATCCCTCATTGGTATCAGCCCAAAATGTTCCTGAAATAAGATATAAATTAAGATTCCATTGCTTTGAAATATCCAGTTTGTCTTTTAAAACACTTTCGCTGGCACCCATGTAGCCTTCTTTCTATGTTCTGAAACATGCCTGTGTTAATTATTCTATGTAAAATGAAAATGAGAGTGAACTCAAGATTAACCATAAAACATTGCAACCTACTCAACAATCTCAGAATCTACACTCTGTGGTGTATATTCAGGAGTCTTGAAGCAGCACTTGCAGTTTAATCAAATCAATCATTTGATTCCCTATTGTTCTACAATTCTAAACTTGGGGAAAGGAAAATTGGAACAATAATCACAATCAAAAGTAGCATTTGTTCGCCCTGATGCTGCAGCCCATGCCAAACATCTCAGTGCTTTCTCTTCTCCCAGAGTGGTTTACTACGAAGCACCTTTTCCCCACTCCTATCGCTCCTTCTTCTATCTGTGGAACAGCTTGTTGCGTTGTGGCCATAGACATATAATCAATGACTGAATATGCATATAATCTATAGAAGGGTTTTGTAACCTCTAAACCTGGCAATCTGACTGTTAAAATCATGGGTACACTAACAATGGCTGCCAGTCTTGACTTGAATGGGAACTGCCATCTATGTATTATATGTCTATGGTTGGTTGCAGCTGTCATTTTGCCCATCGCAAATTTCTAAATGCAATTGCGCAAAATAACATAGTTTGGAAAGCAAATGCTGTCATTACTAAATGTGTCATGTGCTAGGTGTTTTAACATTACAAAATGTTTTACCCCCCAAAAAACATATGATTAATAAAATATTTAATCACAAAAAGCGTATTTCCCTCAAATTTTGTGCACAAATTTGTTTACATCCCTGTTAGTGAGCATTTCCCCTTTGCCAAGATAATCCATCCACTTGACAGGTGTGGCATATCAAGAAGCTGATAAAACTGTAGGATCATTACACAGGTGCACCTTGTGCTGGGGATAATAAAAGGCCACTCTAAAATGTGTCGTTTTTTTGTCACACAACACAATGCCACAGATGTCTCAAGTTTTGAGGGAGTGTGCAATTGGCATGTTGACTGCAGGAATGTCCACCAGAGCTTTGCCAGAGAATTGAATGTTCATTTCTCTATGTGGTTTCTGATGTCAACGTTGTGAACAGAGTGCCCCATGGTGGCAGTGGGGTTATGATATGGGCAGGCATAAGCTATGGAAAATGAACACAATTGCATTTTATCAATGGCAATTTGAATGCAAAGAGATACAGTGACGAGATCCTGAGGCCCATTGTCATGCCATTCATCTGCCGCCATCACCTCATGTTTCAGCATGATAATACACAGCCCCATGTCGCAAGGATCTATACACAATTCCTGGAAGCTGAAAATGTCCCAGTTCTTATATTCACCAGACATGTCACTCATTGACCATGATTGGGATGCTCTGGATCGACGCGTACAACAGCGTGTTCCAGTTCCTGCCAATATCCAACAACTTCGCACAGCCATTGAAGAGGAGTGGGACAACATTCCACAGGAGTGGCTTCCGTCTGGCCACTCTACCATAAAGCCCTGATTGGTGGAGTGCTGCAGAGATGGTTGTCCTTCTGGAAAGTTCTCCCATCTCCACAGAGGAACTCTGGAGCTCTGTCAGTGACCATCGGGTTCTTGGTCACCTCCCTGACCAAGGCCCTTCTCCCCCGATTGCTCAGTTTGGCCGGGCGGCCAGCTCTAGGAAGAGTCTTGGTGGTTCCAAACTTCTTCCATTTAAGAATGATGGAGGCCACTGTGTTCTTGGGACCTTCAATGCTGCAGACATTTTTTGATACCCTTCCCCAGATCTGTGCCTCGACACAATCCTGTCTCGGAGCTCCACGGACAATTCCTTCGACCTCATGGCTTGGTTTTTGCTCTGACATGCACTGTCAACTGTGGGACCTTATATAGAAAGGTGTGTGCCTTTCCAAATCATGTCCAATCAATTGCATTTACCACAGGTGGCCTCCAATCTCAAGGATAATCAATGGAAACAGGATGCACCTGAGCTCAATTTCGAGTCTCATAGCAAAGGGTCTGAATACTTATGTAAATAAGGTATTTTTGTTTTTTATTTGTAATACATTTGCAAAAATTTCTAAAAACCTGTTTTCAATTTTTCATTACGGGGGAATTGTGTGTAGATTGATGAGGGGAAAAAATTATTTAATCAATTTTAGCATAAGGCTGTAACATAACAAAATGTGGAAAAAGTCAAGGGGTCTGAATACTTTCCGAATGCACTGTATTTTCTCTCAGAGCTTTTCCATCCAACTGTGGAGTGAACACAGAATAATTGTATTGTTGGTCTGAAAATAATATCTGAGGTGAATTAAGTGTCTGGGAATGACATGGTTATCATTCCAGTTTGGTTTTGCATGAAAAATCTGCAAAAATTCCTAAATTAGTCATTTTCAAGTTTCTTTAAAGGGCGAGCCTGCAAATTGGATAACATATTGACCTACTGTAATAAAGTTACACCCAAGTGGATGAGTGGGATTTTGCTAAAATCGTTTTTCTTGTCATGGGTTTTGATCAAATTAATACTGTAATCAGTGAAGAGCTAAAAATAATGGTTTTGAGTTAGAACGGAATTACTCATTTCTGGAGCTACAGTACCTGAAGAGCTGTCACCATAAAAAATATGTTGATTGTCTTATCTTTTGACAGTTCCAAAAAGGGTTGCTTGTAAGATGGAGGGGCAGAGCTATATAAAGACATGTCTTTGATGGTTGGAGTGCCAGTAGGCACATCATGAGCATCCTTTCCCCATGACTCCCTCGTCTACAGGATGTATGCACCAACGAGTCTCTGTCTGTCTGTCAGAGTTGTTTCCTGATGGGTTTACTTTACACTGCATGCATAAGTGAGACAGTCAATTTGTGATTCCTTGTTAGAGACTGTGGATATTGTTTTTCTTAGGTTACATAAATCATAAAAGTTTTGCCTTTTGTATTCTATGCAGACATTGAAATTGAGCATGTTTGAAAGCAATCATGATATAAAAAAAAAAAGAGTGATAAAAAAATATATTAAAAAATTAATCAAACATGCAGGACCTGACTGACTGTCTATCAGTATATTAAATAGATTATGATGAATAAAAACAAAATAATGTCAGCTGTTAGTTGAACACTCCAACACTCATCTTTCCAGTGGAGCTATGGACTATATTTGTTCTAGCATTTGTATCCAACAGTAGCATCATTTACAAACACATTGACAGGTAATCATTCCCCTAGACATGTAACTGAGCTTCAAACAGGAGGATGGGAATACAAAACAAAAATGAACAAAACCAGTGGCTTTCCTTTAAAGCTGGAGTCCTTAGTTTGAACAGTAACAAAGCGGCCACCCCTCCTCTGTTTTAGTAAAAAGCTGAGGGATGGGCCTGGAGCAATATAACCACTCTCAAATTCATAGACAGACCTACGGATGCAAGGAGTGGCCATGGATGATATCAAAATTATAATTATAGTTTAACCATGTTTAGAGGCTATACAGTGTTTGTTTACATTTATGTTGTTTACAAACATTGGAGTTAAAAAAAGCTTGATGGGGTATGACAGTTGAACTAAGCTCATGCAGCATTTATAAGTTATATTCTCTAAGAATTAATGGGTATGAATAATTAATTTATAAGTCCAAAAATGGACATAGCAACTAGGGATTCTACCTGCGGTTAATGACCTTTCTATTGATCCCTTTAGAGTGTCTCCTGCTGGTGCTGAGGGGGGATTGATGGCTTTTCTACACAGTGGGAAATCCATTGTTTCCCTGCACTCCACTGACAGAAATGTACCTGTAATGGCCAATTTACACCACTTCTGTAGCACATAGGTTTAATTCCATGGCAAATGGGCTTGTCCATTGTGATGGACACATCCATCTGTCCTTAGTAACAGCGCTGGTATATCTCTATGGCTGCAAGGACCACTGCCAATGGCCACAGGTAAATGGCTGATTGTGACTTTTTAAAGAGGAAGGTGGCTTCATGTGTGGTGTAACCAATGACTATGATGTAATGGTAATGTAGGGTAGGTTTGGGGTTATCCTCAGGTGTTACGCTCCTGTTATGGAAATCGATAAAACATGAGAGTCGATTTTACTCAGCATTTGCATGGGTGCAAAGTTCACCTGAGAGATGATGGAACATCTCAGGTGTTACTATTTGCATGCTTTCAACACAGCATACAACAATAACATCACATTAGCATACAATTGATTCAGATGCTGAATGCACTCCATGTAAAAGGTTGTATATAATTTTAGTTATGTTCTCAGTGTTACCCACACAGTTAACAGTGATACTGTATTTATTGACTGTGTATTGAATCTGTCTTTTTTTGTAAATGTTAATACAAAGTCAATTTTAAAATGGAGTTCACAGGAGGTTGGTGGCACCTTAATTGGTGAGGACGGCTCGTGGTAATGGCTGGAGTTGAATGAGTGGAATGGTATCAAATACATCAAACACATGGTTTCCATGTGTTTGATGCCATTCCATTCGCTCTGTTCCAGCCATGATTATGAGCCGTCCTCCCCTCAGCAGCCTCTAGTCAGTAATAAAATGTAATACTGTGCAATATTCAGAAGATCTATAAACCACACAATTTATCTGAAATAGAGATGTGATAAACATATAAATAATCATAAATTCAAACATGCATGAATGCAGAAAGATGTATGAGAACATAAATACTCAGTAGTAGCAAGCTGATTTATCCTCGTTATGTATGTAAAACGAGTCCCTATAGTCGCTGTAATGGTATGTGGAAACACAGGCTTAATTTATTCAAATACATCTAAGGATTCTATAATTGGTTCTCAGAATATTCTTGCATAGTGGTTTCATATTCTGAGATCATATACTGTAGCAAATATAGAGACACATTTATCAAGCCCACTCTATTTCTTTCTTTTTTCAGAATACCGATTGGGTGCAGTGTATACAGTAAAGTATATTGCTCCAGCATCAACTAAAAGATGGTTGAAGTCTTTCTTATGTTATAAAGGGTTTCCTTTATTTTCCTTTATCATAAATGCCATTTTAGCTGCTTGCTCAATGTCCTTGAATAACTGTCAGTCTTTTACTACTGTGGACCTGACCATTGACTTCCTTGCACTCTGATTCGACAAGGTTCCCTAATTGTGGTCCTTTTCTCAATCCCTCCCTTCCTCTGTTTTCCCCAACACTCTCCAGTTCATCTTGATGGAAACTATTTCACTGTGCTCTAAGTGCAAGGTCACTGCCCATGTTTTGCATTCCAATGGAAACATTTTCTTATGGCCAGACAGTAATTTACTGCATCTGTTATGACCGCGAGAGGCACAGTAAGACATACTGACTGCCGCTCTCTGCCTTCGAGAAGAGTGGAAACTGTTCAGTATTCCAGGGAGCTGCTTGTTAAGATATGCCTTATCACACAATGGCTCAGATTATTGCTAGACAGAAGCTCCAGACCAAATTCTTCATTCCTCCTCTCTCAGAATAGTTTAGCAAACAGTGTTTTTGATTCGTTTGCATGGGTAATGCATGCTTGCCAGCTGTTTTATAGATTCTCTGAGACAAGCCTGAGATATGCTGTGTGGAAGCACGCTGTTTGTTTTGCCCACAGATTTGTTTTTGATTGCCTCACCATTACATTTCATAGCAACATGGAATACATTATCCATCCGGTAACCACATGCACCATGACAGAGACAGAGTAGGTTATGGTTAAAATGTTAAAATGTTATTACATTTTTGTCATGTCCTCTCCGCCGTTATATAAAACACTTTGTCAATGTGTCCCCCTGATGTTGGTGTGAGATTGATCAATTCTCTGTGTTTACTGTTTACTGTGTGTCTAGAATATGAAATTGCCTACTGTAAATGTTGTTGGAACATCAGATCAACTTGTTTGCCAACAGACAGTAACCCCTGAACGGTCGCAGTGAGGTGCTGACAAGAGGAGACTCAGCAGTGGTCCGATGAAGCAGACAGGAGACAACAAGACATTTGCTAGTACAGACTGAGACATTTTCCGGGATTTATCTGAAAGCATTGAGACGTTTACCACATCAGTCATTGGCTTCATCAATAAGTGCATAGATGACGTCATTCCCACAGTGACTATACGAACGTATCCAAAGCAAAAACCAGGAAATATCCGCCCTGGGCTAAAGGCTAGAGCTACTGCTTAAAAGGAACGGATACGGGCATGGACGCATACATGAAAGCCCGCTACGACCTCCGAAGAGAAATCAACCATGCAAAATGTCAATACAGGAGGAAGTGGAATCCTATTACATCTGCTACGACGCTCGTCGTATGTGGAAGGGCTTGCAGACGTAAACAGTTTACAAAGGGAAACCCAGCCGCGAGTGGCCCAGTGATGCAGAACTGCCAAACTATCTAAATGCCTTTTATGCTTGCTTTGAGGAATACAACACCGGGTCTTGCGTGAAAGCCCTTGTTGTTCCGGATGACTGTGTGATCTTGCTCTCTGAGGCCGATGTGAGTAAAACCTTTAAACAGGTTAAAACTCACAAGGCCACCGGGCCAGACGGAAAACCAGGGCACGTTCTCAAAGCATGCGCAGACCAGCTGGCAAGTGTCTTCACAGATAGATTTTCAATCTATCCTTGTACCAGTCTGTTATCCCAACATGTTTCAAGCAGACCACCAAATACACTATACACACCTTCGCAAAGTATTCAGACCCCTTGACTTTTTCCACATTTTGTTACGTTACAGACTTATTCTTAAATTGATTTAATTGTTTTTTCCCCCTCATCAATCTACACACAATACCCCATAATGACATAGCAAAAACAGGTTTTTAGACATTTTTGCTAATTTATTTAAAATAAAAAATGGAAATATCACATTTACATAAGTATTCAGACCCTTTACTCAGTACTATGTTGAAGCACCTTAGGCAGCGATTACAGCATCAAGTCTTCTTGAGTATGACGCTACAAGCTTGGCACACCTTGGTTTCTTGCATGTTAACATCAGAAGCCTCCTCCCCAAGTTTGAGTTATTCACTGCGTTAGCACACTCTGCCAACCCTGATGTTCTAGCAGTGTCTGAATCCTGGCTTAGGAAGGCCACCAAAAATGCAGAAATGTCCATCCCCAACTACAACATTTTCCGTCTAGATAGAACTGCCAAAGGGGGCAGGGTTGCAATCTACTGTAGAGATAGCCTGCAGAGCTCTATCATGCTATCCAGGTCTGTGCCCAAACAGACTTCTACTTCTAAAAATCCACAGAAATAAGTCTCTCACTGTTGCCGCTTGCTACAGACCCCCCTCAGCCCCCAGTTGTGCCCTGGACACAATATGTGAATTGCTTGCCCCCCATCTATCCTCAGAGTTCGTACTGCTTGGTGAACTATACTGGGATATGCTTAACACCCTGGCCGTTCTACAATCTAAACTAGATGCCCTCAATCTCACACAAATTATCAAGGAACCTACCAGGTACAACCCTAAATCCGTAAACATGGGCACCCTCATAGATATCATCCTGACTAATTTACCCTCTAAATACACCTCCGCTGTCTTCAACCAGGATCTTAGCGATCACTGCCTCATTGCCTGCATCCGTAATTGGTCCGCGGTCAAACGACCACACCTCATCACTGTCAAACGCTCCCTAAAACACTTCAGCGAGCAGGCCTTTCTAATTGACCTGGCCCGGGTATCCTGGATGGATATTGACCTCATTCCGTCAGTAGAGGATGCCTGGATGTTCTTCAAAAGTGCTTTCCTCTCCATCTTAAATAAGCATGCCCCATTCAAAAAAATCTGAACTAAGAACAGATATAGCCCCTGGTTCACCCCAGACTTGACTGCCCTTGACCAGCACAAAAACATCCTGTGGCATACTGCATTAGCATCGAACAGCCCACCCGTAGTATGTGCTCCAGCAGGTATATCTCACTGGTCATCCCCAAAGCCAACACCTCCTTTGGCCGCCATTCCTTCCAGTTCTCTGCTGCAAATGACTGGAACGAACTACAAAAATCTCTGAAGCTTAAGCATCAGTTGTCAGAGCAGCTTACCAGTCACTGTACCTGTACACAGCCCATCTGTAATTAGTCAACCCATTACATTGTTATTTATTTTGCTCATTTGCACCCCAGTATCTCTATTTGCACATCATCTTCTGCACATCTATCACTCCAGTGTTAATACTAAATTGTAATTATTTTGCACTATGGCCTATTTATTGCCTTACTTCCATAACTTATATACATTTGCACACACTGTATATAGATTTTCTATTTTCTATTGTGTTATTGACTGTACGTTTTTGTTTATTCCATATGTAACTCTGTGTTGTTGTTGTTTTTATCGCACTGCTTTGCTTTATCTTGGCCAGGTTGCAGTTGTAAATGAGAACTTGTTCTCAACTGGCTTACCTGGTTAAATAAAGGTGAAATAAAAAATAAAATATTTGGGGAGTTTCTCCCATTCTTCTCTGCAGATCCTCTCAAGCTCTGTCAGGTTGGATGGGGAGCGTTGCTGCACAGTTATTTTCAGGTCTCTCCATGTTTGATCGGGTTCAGGTCTGGGCTCTGGCTGGGCCACTCATGGACATTCAGAGACTTGTCCCGAAACCACTCCTGCATTGTCTTGACTGTGTGCTTAGGGTCGTTGTCCTGTTGGAAGGTGAACCTTTGCCCCAGTCTGAGGTCCTGAGCGCTCTGGAGCAGGTTTTCATCAAGGATCTCTCTGTACTTTCCTCCGTTCATCTTTGCCTCGATCCTGACTAGTCTCCCAGTCCCTGCCGCTGAAAAACATCCCTACAGCATGATGCTGCCACCACCATGCTTCACCGTAGGGATGGTGCCAGGTTTCCTCCAGACGTGATGCTTGGCATTTAGGCCAAAGAGTTCAATCTTGGTTTCATCAGACCAGATAATCTTTTTTCTCATGGTCTGAGAGAATTCGGCCCCTGTGATGTACTGGGCTGTCCGCACCACCCTCTGTAGCACTTTGCGGTTGAGACCGGTGCATTTGCCATAGCAAGGGGTGATGCAGCCAGTGAAGATGCTCTCAATCGTGCAGCTTTATAACCTTTTGAGGATCCGAGGGCCCATGCCAAATCTTTTCAGCCTCCTGAGGGGGAAGAGGCGCTGTTGATGTGGATGGGGGCATGCTCTCCCCTCTTTCTCCTGTAGTCCACGATCAGCTCCTTGGTCTTACTGAGGAAACTCATGGACATTCAGAGACTTGTCCCTAAACCACTCCTGCATTGTCTTGGCTGTGTGCTTAGGGTCGTTGTCCTGTTGGAAGGTGAACCTTTGCCCCAGTCTGAGGTCCTGAGCGCTCTGGAGCAGGTTTTCATCAAGGATCTCACAGGAAAACAGCTGAGGACAGACGATATTTTCGTGCTACGTGCTTCAGCACTCGACGGTCCCGTTCTGTAAGCTTGTGTGGTCTACCACTTCTCAGCTGAGCTGTTGTTGCTCCTAGACTTTTCCACTTCACAATATCAGCACTTACAGTTGACCGGGGCAGCTCTAGCAGGACAGAAATTTGACGAACTGACTTGTTGGAAAGGTGGCATTCTATGACTTTGCCACTTTGAAAGTTACTGAGCTCTTCAGTAAGGCCGTTCTACTGCCAATGTTTGTCTATGGAGATTGGATGGATTTGTGCTCAATTTTATACACCTGTCAGCAACAGGTGTGGCTGAAATAGCAGAATCCACTAATTTGAAGGGGTGTCCACATACTTTTGTATATATAGAGTATCTACCTCAAATACCTAATACCCCTACTCATTGATTTGGTACAGGTACTTCCTGTATATAGCTTAATTCTTGTGTATTTTATTAACCTTGTGTTACTATTTTTCTTTGTATTATAATTTTTGTAGTCTGCATCATTGGAAAGGGCTCTTAAGTAAGCATTTCATGGTAAAGTCTACACTGTTGTATTTTGCTCATTTGACAAATACAATTTGATTTGAGAGTCATTGTTTTGAGGAGTTGGGGGGACAGCGGGGTCAGCGGTGTAACATGAAGAGCAATGATTCATCAATTTAATAGCTTAAGCCTGGAGCCACTGGGGAGCACATCTAACCTGCTGAGAGTTGATTCCACACAGGGCTCAGTCTGGGCACGACGATGACACTCCTGAGGCCACTGCTTTCTTTCTTCCCCTCTTTCCTTGTTCTAGTTGTGTTCTACGAGGTAGCTGCGTTTTAATTGAGAATTATTTCAACCCCCTTTCTTTGCAGCCTCTCTTCCTGTGCACAGCAGTGCAGCATTCTCTAAATGTCCAGAGATGAATACATGGAGGCTCTAGAAAGTAGATATTTCCTGATAGTGTGTCCTGGAGCTTTTCTCCATTTGCCTTTTCTATTCTCTCAGGAATCAGATTTGGTTCTGAAGAGTTGTGTAGGTGCAACACTACAGAAGTATGGTTGTGTGCTCAAGAGATGGCAAGGGCGGTCGCATACAACTATCTATATTTAATGCATACTGCTTACATGGGGGATGACAAATGTGTTTGATATTATGATAATGACGTTCCATTTATTTTTCATAGATGTCCCTGAGTGATCATATTTTCTCCCCATTAAAATGTGCATAGAAATTAGGAAATTCTGAAAGAGGGGTATGCGTGCAGGGTCACTGAAGGTGAATTACAACATGACAAACAGTAGGAGCATGGTGCTTTTCGCTGGTGAGGAGGAAGCCAACACCCTATACCGCTGTTCTTGCTTCAGCACGTTCGCTCTACCAAAGTAAGGCAGGGCTCAATACATTAGTGATCTGTCCTGTTAAGAGTGTATGTTTGGGAGTCCTGTTTTATTGGCGGAGGAAACACCGTCCAGCTGGCAACCGAAGTCAGCTTGCAGGTGCCCAGCCCGCCACAAGGAGTCTCTAGAGCGCGATGGGACAAGGAAATCCCGGCCGGCCAAACCCTCCCCTAACCCTGACGACGCTGGGCCAATTGTGCCCCGCCTCATGGGTCTCCCGGTCACGGCCGGCTGTGACACAGCCTGGAATCAAACACGGGTCTGTAGTGACGCCTCAAGCACTGCAATGCAGTGCCGTAGACTGCTGCGCCACTCGGGAGGCTCTGATGTCATGGTCTTTAACTACTTGTACAAATGACCAGTTAAGTGCTCTGTGATGGATCAGGAGATTTACTCATCTGGATAGACTAGCCTTGTGTTTACATCTAGGAGAAAGGAGACAAGGTATTGGAAGACAGACGGTAACTCTGAGGGCAGGGTTGGGAAGATTACTTTCTAAAGATAATCCGTTACAGTTACTAATTACCTGTCCAAAATTGTAATCAGTAACGTAACGTTTGGATTTCCCAAACTCAGTAACATAATCTGATTACTTTCAGTTACTTTTATATTACTTTCCCCTTAAAGGTCCACCTCAGAGTCATAAACCCTGTCTATTTCTACATTTTCTCTTCTTAAAATGTGATGTTAAACCTAACTCTCACCTTATCTCTAAACTTAACCACACTGCTAACCTTAGCCTAACCCTAACCTTAAAGATGCACTATGCAAATCAAATCACATTTTATTGGTCACATACACGTGTTTAGCAGATGTTATTGCGGGTGTAGTGAAATGCTTGTGCTTCTAGCTCCGATTGTGCAGTAATATCTAACAAGTAATATCTAACAATTTCACAACATATACCCAATACACACACATCTAAGTAAGGAAATAATTAAGAATATATACATATATGGACAAGCAATGTTAGAGCAGCATGGACTAAGATACAGTAGAGTAGTATAGAATACAGTATATAGATATGAGATGAGTAACGCAAGATATGTAAACATTATTAAAGTGGCTAGTGTTCCATTTCTTTAAAGTAGCAGGTGATTTTTAGTCTATGTCTATAGGCAGCAGCCTCTAATGTGCTAGTGATGGCTGTTTAACAGTCTGATGGCCTTGAGATAGAAGCTGTTTTTCAGTCTCTCGGTCCCAGCTTTGATGCACCTGTACTGACCTCGTCTTCTGGATGATAGCGGGGTGAACAGGCAGTGGCTCAGGTGGTTGATGTCCTTGATGATCTTTTTGGCCTTCCTGTGACATTGGGTGCTGTAGGTGTCCTGGAGGGTGGGTCGTTTTCCCCCGGTAGTGCGTTGTGCAGACCGCACCACCCTCTGGAGAGCCTTGCGGTTGCGGACGGTGCAGTTGCCGTACCAGGCGGTGATACAGCCCGTCAGGATGCTCTCAATTGTGCATCTGTAAAAGTTTGAGGGTTTTAGGTGCCAAGCCAAATGTCTTTAGCCTCCTGAGGTTGAAGAGGCTCTGTTGCACCTTCTTCACCACACTGTCTGTGTGGGTGGTCCATTTCAGTTTGTCAGTGATGTGTACGCCAAGGAACTTGAAGCTTTCCACCTTCTCCACTGCGGTCCCGTCGATGTGGATAGGGGGGTGCACCCTCTGCTGTTTCCTGAAGTCCACGATCATCTCCTTTGTTTTGATGACGTTGAGTGAGAGGTTATGCAGAAATCGCTCCGCCATTTCCTGGTTGCTAAAATTCTAATAGTTTGCCCAATTTCACTTTATGTGACAAAACAAGTATAGTGTAAATAATCATTGTATCATCTAAACAGCTGTGAAATATATTTTCCATAGCTAAGAATATTGTATTTTCAGCTGTTTGAAGATGGTGTACAAAACCGAAAGTAAAAGATCCAAAAACAAAACTAAAAACGGGAAGCATAGAAATAGCGCACATAGAACAGATCTACTGCTTCTTTGACTTGCTTTCAATGAGAATGACAGATCTATAACTCAAATTTCTATGTGGATTTTGACGGGTCGCCCAAAAAGTTACAAATTGCAGCTTTCAATTAAGACCAAAAAGCTAATTTCTGTTTTCATGAATTTGTCAATATAGCCAATTTTGACTTTGTGGCTGTTTTTTTTTAAATCTAGTGGAAACCCAAGTGTAGGTTACAGAGAAAAGCTGTTTGGTTCTCAGACGCCTCCCGAATAGGAAGAACTTTGCAGCAGGTGTTTCTGATTAATATACATTGCCTTGCTGGTGGGTGATAACATTTAAATAAAATCCAGCCCTGAAACTAAACATAGGCTGAAAATAATTTGCACATCATCTCATAGGAAAAGACACCTAAGACTAACGGAAACATCCAAAGTCTCACATTCGGATTTGGCACTTCATGCCCAAATATATCATACTTTGACTAAAACAATGACTTATTGACTTACATCGTTGTGCAACATCATGGGTAAACTCTGGCCATCGTCTTTCAGCTCGAAAAAATGGATTCTACAGGTGTGGGCGTTTAAGAGGCATTAAAAAAATACAAAAAGGATCCATCAAACACATTTGGTGTGTCATCATAGTGGTCTATGACTTGTGGTCAGACTCGCTCAGGTGGAACAAACTTAAACTTGCGCATTTTTTCAATGCTGCATTTAATGTCTTTGAGAAAGCATAAAGGTGTCATAATGTATTTTCACAGGTAGGGTGTCCAATCAAAAACGCATCTTTTGACCAATGATAGAAAATCGTCTAAGAAAACCAATTGTCCAAACCTCTTGTCTCTATCATAAACCGTTCAAAAGTAATTGGAGTTTTTATACTTGTAGGATGGCCAGAATTAGGGGGACTAAATCAATGGAGGCCAGAGAAAAAAGGGGTCAAAAATCTGGAATATTGCATCGCATCAGCTAGGCTGGATTCTGTGCGAGAATTAAAGCTACTGGCTACCTGACAGGCTCACTTTCCCGTTGAACTCGTCATCTTTCATCTCAAATATATAGCGGTAAGATGGCTATCGATTTTGAGACATTACATGTACTATTTTCATATTTTAATATACACTTTTCATATGAATTCAAAATTCCTTTTCTTTTTAGAAGATTTCTCACAAAAACAAGCGTATCTCTGTGAAATGTCAACGTAGCACCGAGCGTATACCAATATTTTTATTTTCAAAGCCTTTTACCTTTAAATCAGCTAGTGTCATGCTAATTTAGCTTTTTGCGACCCGTGGAAGCAACTTTGAAGACGACGACCACAAAATGTTAAATCCTCAAAAGTTGTTATGAGAAGCCCTGCACCTCTGTCAACAGATTTATTAGTTTACGAAATCTGACTTTTTTGATATAATGTTAATGATATTTTAGAGAAAGACCCCACTGAACAATTTCGAACATGAAAAATCATTTTTGTCTTGGTAAAATGTATTTTCTAACATAAGGAAGTGAAATTTCATCACCAAAGCACACATTCACCCACTCTGGGCAGAGTGGGTGGACAACCTATTACATATAAATGATTACATGTAATCATTTATTCCCCAACCCTGCTGAAAGGTCAGGAAGGAAGGATGAGCCCAGTATATGAGTCATTATCCGCTCCAGGGCCCAGTGGGCATCTTGGCAGTGCCACCTCCACCATTACTCAGGCAGTGTGCATGGGGACCTTGGCTGGCACTGCCACCTCTGTCATTATCTAGACTACAGATGGACTCACCACCACCCTATCACTAGCCACTTAATGGCCAGGGAGACGTAGAGAGCTGATGGTTGGTTTCTTGGGTTGCTTCCCTGCTACAAGGATATTTTCCAAGTCAACAGCACTGTTTTGTATCAGTGTAAGCACTTACAGCGAATTAAGGGCCCAGCAAGGCCTGACTCTGTGCTTTCTTTGGTCTAATTCATGGACAGAAGAGTGATTATTGGACAGTCAAGTCAGTCAGCAAATTGAACGTTTTGAAAGTAAGATCTCAGTGACGTAAATGTAATTGTCTCTGAATGTCACAGTTGTGTAAGCGTGGCCTATGGGTTGGAGTGGAATTAGGAAGTGAATACTGCAGAGTACAGCCAAGGTCCAGACGCTCCTGTGAAGCTCGCCTTCAGCATCATGACGTCAGGAGGAAGAGGGAAGGTTAGCTAGGGCTCTCTGCAATGCTACAGGCCTGCAAGGGTCATGAGTCATTGTTGTGATGAACAGTCTGCTTTCCGCTCCATCAAATATCAATCACATCTCAGCTTGTTGCTGTTTTCCCTAGCATTCTGCTTCCTGGAGTGACATTGGTCGTCATGTAACGATGTGTCACTCAGAGGTTTGAAATTCACAGTTTGAGCTGATATTTGATTAACACACAAGTACTGCACATAGGGGGATTTCCGACCCGAGTTAAGCATGCGTAAATGGAACATAATTCCTTTTTTATGCACTTTTTGATCTATGCGTATTCTGACCTTGAACTTAATCATGAGAATAGAATGCTATTCACCCGCTATTCGTTTGGGGTGGAGATCGAATAAATGAAGGTGTGGCGGAGGTGTGTCTACAGATACGCCATTGTCGTGATGTGACTTTCATTATTGTGATGACTGTTATTTATAGAATAATTACCTACTATGTTTAATTGTTACTAGATTAAATTAATCATGTAACAATTAACTCATTAGGAATTTGGGGCACCACAGGAAAAGTTGTTTAACGAGTTACCGTTTCCCGAATTAACTCCAAAGATATCTAGATATCTCTTATCATTTAACAGTAATTTATTAATCATTTACCTCATATCAGTCTCATTCTGAAAGTCGTAGGCTCTTTAAGTCTGCACGAACCCGGGTCTTGCTGATCATTCCGTACCACATAAATTGATTTAATTATTTATTTACTAACTAATGAAAAATGATAACACAAACATGTACATGGTATAGGTAGGGATTAGAAACTTAATACAATGAAAACTGGTCCCTAGCGGACTAACACAAATGACACTTGTTACAAAAGATGGCGAGTTAAAGAGAGAGAGAGAAAACACTTGGATACACATGGACCTATGCTCACAGTAATCCTAACACTTTGCCCGGAACTGCCACCCGTTTGAGAAGAAAAGCAATGCATATATTTACGTGTTAGAGGTCTTCGTCGTGTATCTCTGTTGGACCCAGGCCTTCGTGGGAAGGGGTCAAATGGGCCTTCTCTTTCGGATGGCCTTTTAGATGTAAGGCTCAGAGTGTCCACAAGAGGTCACAATGTCCTTCTTCTTAGTTGTCTGTTTACTTTCACTCGTTCTGGAAGTGGTCTTCTGAGGACGGCTAATCAGCCGTGTCGATGATCCCCTGTGGGGTGATGAGAGCAGTGTAGTAGATGATGGTTTGAAGAGAGTAACAGGATGGTCCCACTTAAATTCACCTTCTTAGATACAGTACTTAGAACAGCTACTCAGCCGTAACATTGATTGTTAGTGGAGGCAACTCTGTCGTCTTCACCTCGTGTTGATTTTCAGGGTCGGGACCAATATGGACAAAAGCTGCAGATTGAGGTCCGTCTAGTCTGATCTGATCATTCTTATCTCAATCTTTTATGCACTCTGGTAAAGAGGGGCGTTTCCGTCATATTGACACGCTCTCTGAGCTCCCTCGGGCATGGCTAGTTACGAGACAAAAGTATTATCATCACTATGATTTTGCTAGAAAGCTAATATCACATTCCTATCTTCACGAAAACATTGTCTTCCCCCTTGAAATGTTCTACACAATGTAAAGGATGTAAACCTGATATACACAGTGTAAAAGCTAATGAGGGGCTATTGCTGTCTGCCTTACTACAACACTACTCACAGAGGGCAGGCTCACATCTCACCCATGTACATACTTACACACAGACATACCCCTCTGTTTGACCACAGTGGCTGGCTTCTTCCTGCACTTTATGACTGGAGAAAGTATCGTTCTCTCTCTGTTCTGAGTCTAGGGCTGTGACAGTCATGGAATTCTGGATGACGGTAATCGGCCAGCCAAATGACCGCGGTCACCCTAATAACCTTCCAAGCCAAAAAATTGTTTTATTGATTCACATTTTCTCCTCCGCTAATGACTGCCACCATAGAAATAAAATGAATAGAACGTGCGGCCCAATTCAAGTCAATAATGGCATAATTGGTGGACTGGCAGCCATTGTGAGTGTACCCAAAGCAGGAAGTAAAAGCATGAAGTGTACCCATTTATATACGCTGTGATTTGTTGATTTAATTCAACTGACATTTAAAAAAATACATTCCATTGCATGAGCCACATCAGTTAACATAATTTTAATGAACATTTTACATTTCAGCAAGGAGCAACAAAGTTTTTATCACGTTGTTAAAAGTCCATGTTACAGCAGAAATGCCCCGCCGTCCCCAGTCAGCTGTTCGTTTCACAAAAAAAACATGAATGGTTATGACGGTTATTTTATTTTCATGACGGTCTTCATCCATAACCGTCGGTTACACGTTAATTGTGCCAGCCCTAGTTCTGACTCAATCCATTTTTACATGGTGAAGGCACCAGGCAGGCTACAGAGTTTCTTGTATTGATGTACTGTATATAAATTGTTCTGACTCTAGGCCAGGTTGTAGTTTCATGTTGACGCATATGAGTTATTGTGTTGGTCAAGAAAAGGACTAGGACTAGGATGGACTGTAAGATAGGTTCAGGACTGTTGCTGCCACCATGGCACATCGGTCAGAATGCAAATGAGGATCCAAGATGGCGTAGTAGTGCAGTTCTGTTTTTGTCGTGTGTCTGTAAATAGCCTGTAAATACCCTGTTTTTTTGTATTTTTCGTACATATTTCCCTATCAGACTTTTCATCCTTCTACAAAATATACTTTCCTGCAACCCGCCTCACTCAATGTGGAACGGATTCTATTATTGACTTACCTTTATCTAGAATCTCCAGTTGAAACTAGCTAGCCAGCTAACTAGCTACTTGCTATTAGCCACAGCTAGCGGTATTTCACCCAGAACATTGGATTTTTTTCTGCGGGATTAATTTGAATCACTGGACATTAATCACCGGATATTCGGCCAGTCTGCACAGCGCGTTATCGACCCAGAACATATCAGTTTTTCCGCCGGAATCACTGAATCACTGGACCTTTAACTCCGGATTCATCGCTACCAGCTAGCTGCAACTAAATGGACGCTGTGGTCTGGCTAATCATCCTGAGCTAGGCCCATCTCCCGGCTATCTACCTCTCTGTCAATCGTACGGGACCACCTAGTGTTGACACGGAGCCCCGCCGATCCTACACGACTGGTCTGCCGACGAAATCGTCTGATGTGGTTACGACGTTAACCACGAAGATTCCATCTGCTAGCCCCGGCCCGCTAGCACACGCTAGCCGTGGCCTCTTACACACGCTAGCCGTGGCCTAGTGCTAGCCGCAGCCTCCGAACTATCCTATTGCTGTTCACCGGACCTTATGATAACTCAGCTATACAGCTGATGTCTGCTGGACTGTTCCTTTTTACGGTACTACATCCTGTTTATGTTTAGCCTCAGCCCAAACATGGTTAACTTATTGTTGTTTCGGTTATTTCTAATTGTACTATTTCACTGTAGACCCCCCAGCTCAGCTAAACCTGCCTTCGATAGCTCTTTTGTCCCACCCCCTATACACGCGGAGACCGACTCAATTGATGCCTCCAGCGATGCTATCTCTTTCATTGTTACCCAACGCTTAGGTTTACCTCCACTTTACTCATATCCTTCCATATCCTTGTCTGTACATAATGCCCTGAATCTTTTCTATAACACCCGGAAATCTGCCCCCTTTATTATATGTACCCAACGCACTAGAAGACCAGTTCTTAAAGCCTTTAGCCGTATCCTTATTCTAGTCCTCCTCTGTTCCTCTGGTGATGTAGAGGCTAACCCAGGCCCTGCAGCCCTCAGTATCACTCCTACTCCCCAGGCGCTATCATTTGCTGACTTCTGTAATCGCAAAAGTCTTGGTTTCTTGCACATAAATATCAGAAGTCTACTTCCTAAGTTTGAGTTATTCACTGCGTTAGCACACTCCGCCAACCCTGATGTTCTAGCAGTGTCTGAATCCTGGCTCAGGAAGGCCACCAAAAATTCTGAAATTTCCATCCCCAACTATAACATTTTCCGTCTAGATAGAACTGCCAAAGGGGGTGGAGTTGCAATCTACTGTAGAGATAGCCTGCAGAGCTCTATCATACTATCCAGGTCCGTGCCCAAACAGTTTGAGCTTCTACTTCTAAAAATCCACCTTTCCAGAAATAAGTCTCTCACTGTTGCCGCTTGCTACAGACCCCCCTCAGCCCCTAGCTGTGCCCTGGACACCATATGTGAATTGATTGCCCCCCATTTATCCTCAGAGTTCGTACTGCTTGGTGACCTAAATTGGGATATGCTTAATACCCCAGCCATCCTACAATCCAAACTAGATGCCCTCAACCTCACGCAAATTATCAACGAACCTACCAGGTACAACCCTAAATCCGTAAACATGGGTACCCTCATAGATATCATCCTGACTAACATACCCTCTAAATACACCTCAGCTGTCTTCAACCAGGATCTCAGCGATCACTGCCTTATTGCCTGCGTCCGTAACGGGTCCGCGGTCAAACGACCACCCCTCATCACTGTCAAACGCTCCCTAAAACACTTTAGCGAGGAGGCCTTCCTAATTGACCTGGCCCAGGTATCCTGGATGGATATAGATCTCATTCCGTCAGTAGAGGATGCCTGGTTGTTCCTTAAAAGTAATTTCCTCTCAATCTTAAATAAACATGCCCCATTCAAAAAATACAGAACTAAGAACCGATATAGCCCCTGGTTCTCCTCAGACTTGACTGCCCTTGACCAGCACAAAAACATCCTGTGGCATACAGCATTAGCATCAAATAGCCCCCGCGATATGCAACTTTTCAGGGAAGTTAGGAACCAATATACACAAGCAGTCAGGAAAGCAAAGGCTAACTTTTTCAAACAGAAATGTGCATCCTGTAGCACTAACTCCAAAAAGTTTTGGAACACTGTAAAATCCATGGAGAATAAGAGCACTTCCTCCCAGCTGCCCACTGCACTGAGGCTAGGAAACACTATCACCACCGATAAATCTACAATAATCGAGAATTTCAACAAGCATTTTGCTACAGCTGGCCATGCTTTCCATCTGGCTACCACTACCCCGGCCACCAACTCTGCACCCTCTTGCTGCAACTTGCCCATGCCCCCCCCCCGCTTCTCCTTCACACAAATTCAGACAGCTGATGTTTTGAAAGCGCTGCAAAATCTGGACCCCTACAAATCAGCTGGGCTAGACAATCTGGACCCTTTCTTTCTAAAACTAGCCGCCGAAATTGTCGCAACCCCTATTACTAGTCTGTTCAACCTCTCTTTCATAACGTCTGAGATCCCCAGAGATTGGAAAGCTGCCGCGGTCATCCCCCTCTTCAAAGGGGGTGACACTCTAGATCCAAACTGCTACAGACCTATATCCATCCTGCCCTGCCTTTCGAAAGTATTTGAAAGCCAAGTTAACAAACAGATCACCGACCATTTCGAATACCACCGTACCTTCTCCGCTATGCAATCCGGTTTCCGAGCTGGTCATGGGTGCACTTCAGCCACGCTCAAGGTCCTAAACGATATTATAACCGCGATTGATAATAGACAGTACTGTGCAGCCGTCTTCATCGACCTGGCCAAGGCTTTCGACTCTGTCAACCACCGCATTCTTATTGGCAGACTAAATAGCCTTGGTTTCTCAAATGACTGCCTCGCCTGGTTCACCAACTACTTCTCAGATAGAGTTCAGTGTGTCAAATCGGAGGGCCTGTTGTCTGGACCTATGGCAGTCTCTATGGGGGTGCCACAGGGTTCAATTCTTGGGCCGACACTTTTCTCCGTGTATATCAATGATGTCGCTCTTGCTGCTGGTGACTCTCAGATCCACCTCTACGCAGACGACACCATTTTGTATACATCTGGCCCTTCATTGGACACTGTGTTAACAAACCTCCAAACGAGCTTCAATGCCATACAACACTCCTTCAGTAGCCTCCAACTGCTCTTAAACACTAGTAAAACTAAATGCATGCTTTTCAATCGAACGCTGCTGGCACCCGCCCACCCGACTAGAATCACCACTCTCGACGGGTCTGACCTAGAGTATGTGGACAACTACAAATACCTAGGTGTCTGGTTAGACTGTAAACTCAACTTCCAGACTCACATAAAGAATCTCCAATCCAAAGTTAAATCTAGAATCGGCTTCCTATTTCGCAACAAAGCCTCCTTCACGCATGCTGCCAAACATGCCCTCGTAAAACTGACTATCCTACCGATCCTTGACTTCGGCGATGTCATTTACAAAATAGCCTCCAACACTCTACTCAGCAAATTGGATGTAGTCTATCACAGTGCCATCCGTTTTGTCTCCAAAGCCCCATACACTACCCACCACTGTGACCTGTACGCTCTTGTTGGCTGGTCCTCACTACATGTTCGTCGTCAAACCCACTGGCTCCAGGCCATCTATAAATCACTGCTAGGCAAATCCCCGCCTTATCTTAGCTCATTGGTCACCATAGCAGCACCCACCCGTAGTCTGCGCTCCAGCAGGTATATCTCACTGGTCATTCCCAAAGCCAACACCTCCTTTGGCCGCCATTCCTTCCAGTTCTCTGCTGCCAATGACTGGAACGAATTGCAAAAATCTCTGAAGCTGGAGACTCTTATCTCCCTCAATAACTTTAAGCATCAGTTGTCAGAGCACATTACCGATCACAGCACCTGTACACAGCCCATCTGAAATTAGCCCACCCAACTACCTCATCCCTATATTGTTATTTATTTTGCTCTTTTGCACCCCAGTATCTCTATTTGCACATAATCTCTTGCACATCTAGCATTCCAGTGTTAATACTATTGTAATTATTTTGCACTATAGCCTATTTATTGCCTTACCTCCATAACTTGCTACATTTGCACACACTGTATATATATTTTCTGTTGTATTTTTGACTTTATGTTTTTACCCCATATGTAACTCTGTGTTGTTTTTATTGCACTGCTTTGCTTTATCTTGGCCAGGTCGCAGTTGTAAATGAGAACCTGTTCTCAACTGGCTTACCTGGTTAAATAAAGGTGAAATAAAAAAAATAAAAAATAAAATGGAGAAGGAATCAGGTTTAGCTGTATTTATTATACACAGATGGAGGTGAATATGGAGGTTAGGAGATGAGCTTATAAGGATAGGAAGAATGTTCTTTAGAATGTGGCTTGTAAGGCCTTGGAGAAAGGATTGGATATGGACTGGATGTGGTGGTCTGGAAGGGAGATACAAAAGGGAAACATTAGTAACATCATAAAAGGTGCAGGCATGACAGAGGTGACTATTACAGGGAATGGGCTTAACATATAACGACAATCTAAGGAGGCTGGCAGGACTAGACATAACAAAGGGGCATTATCAAACTAAGGACATGGATATACAAAGACAAATAACATAGGGCAAAGTTTAAGGCAGCATACAGTGCATTCGGAAAGTGTTCAGACCCCTTCCCCTTTTCCACATTTTGTTACGTTACAGCCTTATTCTAAAATGGATTAAATTGTTTTTCCTCATCAATCTACACACAGTACCCTATAATGATGAAGCGAAAACAGGTTTTTAGCAAATGTATTAAAATTAAAAACAGAAATACCTTATTTACATAAGTATTCAGACCCTTTGCTATGAGACTCAAAATTGAGCTCAGGTGCATTCTGTTTCCATTGATCAAATCAAATCAAATCAAATCAAATTTTATTGGTCACATGCGCCGAATACAACAGGTGCAGACATTACAGTGAAATGCTTACTTACAGCCCTTAACCAACAGTGCATTTATTTTAAACAAAAAAGTAAGAATAAAACAACAACAAAAAAGTGTTGAGAAAAAAGAGCAGAAGTAAAAAATAAAGTGACAGTAGGGAGGCTATATATACAATAGAATAAAGTGACAGTAGGGAGGCTATATATACAGGGGGGTACCGTTGCATAGTCAATGTGCGGGGGCACCGGCTAGTTGAGGTAGTTGAGGTAATATGTACATGTGGGTAGAGTTAAAGTGACTATGCATAAATACTTAACAGAGTAGCAGCAGCGTAAAAAGGATGGGGTGGGGGGGCAGTGCAAATAGTCCGGGTAGCCATGATTAGCTGTTCAGGAGTCTTATGGCTTGGGGGTAGAAGCTGTTGAGAAGTCTTTTGGACCTAGACTTGGCACTCCGGTACCGCTTGCCGTGCGGTAGCAGAGAGAACAGTCTATGACTAGGGTGACTGGAGTCTTTGACAATTTTGAGGGCCTTCCTCTGACACCGCCTGGTATAGAGGTCCTGGATGGCAGGGAGCTTTGCCCCAGTGATGTACTGGGCCGTACGCACTACCCTCTGTAGTGCCTTGCGGTCAGAGGCCAAGCAGTTGCCATACCAGGCGGTGATGCAACCAGTCAGGATGCTCTCGATGTTGCAGCTGTAGAATTTTTTGAGGATCTGAGGACCCATGCCAAATCTTTTTAGTCTCCTGAGGGGGAATAGGCTTTGTCGTGCCCTCTTCACGACTGTCTTGGTGTGTTTGGACCATGATAGTTCGTTGGTGATGTGGACACCAAGGAACTTGAAGCTCTCAACCTGTTCCACTACAGCCCCGTCGATCATCCTTGAGATGTTTGTACAACGTGATTGGAGTCCAGCTGTGGTAAATCCAATTGATTGGACATGATTTGGAAAGGCACACACCTTGGTTGACACAGTTGACAGTGCATGTCAGAGCAAAAACCAAGCCACGAGGTTGAAGGAATTATCCGTAGAGCGCCAAGACAGGATTGTGTCAAGACACAGATCTGGGGAAGGGTACCTAAAAATGTCTGCAGCATTGAAGGTCCCAAGAACACAGTGGCCTCCATCATTCTTAAATGGAAGAAGTTTGGAACCAACAAGACTCTTCCTAGAGCTGGCCGCCTGGCCAAACTGAGCAATCGGGGGAGAAGGGCCTTGGTCAGGGAGGTGACCAAGAACCCGATGGTCACTCTGACAGAGCTCTAGTTCCTCTGTGGAGATGGGAGAACCTTCCAGAAGGACAACCATCTCTACAGCACTCCACCAAGCAGGCTTTTATGGTAGAGTGACCAGACAGAAGCCACTCATCAGTAATAGGCACATGACAGCCCGCTTGGAGTTTACCAAAAGGCTCTTAAAGGACTCTCAGACCATGAGAAACAAGATAATCAGGTCTGATGAAACCAAGATTGAACTCTTTGGCCTGAATGCCAAGCTTCACATCTGTTGGAAACCAGGCACCGCTCATCACCTGGCCAATACCATCCCTACGGTGAAGCATGGTGGTGGCAGCATCATGCTGGGGCGAAGGTTCACCTTCCAACAGGACAATGACCCTAAGCACACAGCCAAGACATTGCAGGAGTGGCTTCAGGACAAGTCTCTGAATATCCTTGAGTGGCCCAGCCAGATGCCGGAATTGAACCTGATCATACATCTCTGGAGAGTCCTGAAAATTTGAGAGAATCTGAAGAGAAAAATGGGAGAAACTCCCCAAATACAGGTGTGCCAAGCTTGTAGCGTCATACCCAAGAAGACTTGTGGCTGTAATCGCTGCCAAAGGTGCTTCAACAAAGTACTGAGTAAAGGGTATATATTATATTTCATTTTTTTTATATATATATACATTTGCAAAATAATCTAAAAACCTGTTTTTGCTTTGTCATTATAGGGTATTGTGTGTAGATTGATGAGGGATAAAAAAATATATATATTTTAGAATAAGGCTGTAACGTAACAAAATGTGGAAAAAGTCAAGGGGTCTGAATACTTTCCGAATGCACCTCACACGAGACCTGTGATAAGAGTGTAATTTGTATGCTAACAAAGTCTATTAAAATGTTTACCTAACTCCATAAAGATGACTTATCAATATGCCAGCAGGACCATAGTTAAGTTGCAGTAATAGGCTATGAAGAAAATCAGAGAATCGAATTCTAAAGGCAAATAGATTTAATATAATTGTAAAATGAATGATTCACATATAAGGCATAAAGCTTAAGTTACAAAGCACTAACAAGCATTACAAGGCAATATTCTAAGCATGATCAGAGAGGGAGAGAGAGAGATAAATCATAGCCTGAAAGGCCATGCCCCAATGTCCCTGGGGAGGAGGGGAGAAAGAGACAGTGTAGGTGTCTCACCAGCTTAGGTAATGGACAAAAGAGAAAGAACAATGAATCTGTTAGGTTCTAAATAACAAGGTAAAAACCGACGGACGACTAGTAAAGCTCAAACCAAGTTTATTCACCCACTGGGTCACACAGCTGCATAAGACAAAGACATGTTTCCACCAGCACAAGTATATATACCCCTATTTGGGTGAAGTATCCTCCTTCCCTCTAAACATTACATGTTTATTGCTAGGCAGGAAGTTAAGTGATGCAGGCAATAAACTGTTCCTTCTCCCTTAATGTGACCTGACCTGACCTCATTCCTCACTGATCCACACCTATCCACCCTTATCAGTGACCACAACCCTGTGATTGCCTTTCCCTTACTCAGTAACATTCCAAGCCCCTGGCTCATATCCAACCTTAATTGACCCCACCATATACATTCATCCTACAGATAACCATTAACTTCTGGTGTAGAAACCAGACTGTGGCACTCCTCATTTCCATAGGATAACTGATAATTAACAATAACATGTTCTGACAGTATTTACACGTTCTGCATTCCTCTCTCTCCCTCTGTGACATGATTAAGGATATTTCTAGGTTATAAGTCAGAACCCATCAAATCTAAGAGCCTTTTATAAGCATATGACTTGTTTGGATATAAAATCTGAGTTGTTGACCAATAGTATTACTGTAAAAGTTAACTTCCAATCACATCGTCAGACCTACAGGATGTAAAGACAACTCCACCTCTGCGTCACAGAGGTGTGACAGAATGGGGGATGTGTAGACCAACACAGAGAAGGCTGAATTCCTGAGAAGACAGAAATTCCTTACAAAGCATGATTAGATTCATGTCTCAACTGAACAGGTTGATTTATTAAACTGTGGGAAAACACATTCACTTGAGATTGCATACACAATTTTGTATGCTAAAGTTATGAAACATTTAGATAGTTCTACTCATTCACTTTTAAGTTTCAAATTTAATAATTCAATATTAAAGATTGTTTGCATGACCGACATTGGTTCAATTATTTAAATTCCATTTTGTTCTGTTTTTTCTTCTTCTGTGAGTTCAATGTGCACATTGCGCTGCATTTTCACGCCCAAACTATGTAGTAGGGAGTTGTAGTTTCCAACAGGCCAATGTTCTACCATAATCCATTGCGCAGTTACATGTCCAGTCTGTGTTTCTTTAATGCCTGCTACATAAGAGACAGAAAAATGCGTGATCAAGAAGGGAAACATAGAGAGCAGTTTCTTCGCAAGGTATCTCTACCTGAAAACATGATCTAAGTGATTGATATCTGGTATTCAGCAGTCATAAAAGTATGCCTTATTTACTACTAAAATAGTGATTTTGTCAGACAGCATAGGCAGCAGCTCTAGAGAGACGAGATGATGACTTGGAATGAAATAATAAAGTTGTCAAATAAAACAAATGTATTATACACAACTTTTATTAAAGTAAGGTAATGTGAATTAACTGAAGGTTAATAAGTGAAAATGTATGCACTCACTAACTGTAAGTCGCTCTGGATAAGAGTGTCTGCTAAATGACTAAAATGTAAAATGTAATAAGCAGTCATGGGCAGTCACTGCCATTATTAATTGTTTTATTCTGTGTTTTTACAGCATTCAACCCACATAATGCATAGTGCATTTAATGTTTAAAAAAATTAAGCCTAAAACATTAGCCTAATGTCATGTATAACTACATGTGGAATGCCAAGCCCAATTATGTATCTTACCACAGTTAGGAGAACACTGTTCGATAAAATTGCCCATGCTCAGCATGTGTCACTTGATCTGTTCACAGAACTTCATCCCAGTCTCTGTGGAGCTAGCTGAATGTGAGATAACAGTAACATCCTCCTCCTCTCTGTTCTGCTTGAAGAGGTTTCTCTGTATGCTGCAGATGGAGGATCACAGCTCTCATCATCAGATGGGTGTGTGTGGGTTCTGTTGTCCGAGGGGTTTTGTGTAGGTGTTATAGCCAGAGAGGTTTTATAGTCAACATTATTTTGGTGGAACGTGTCATGGTATTATACAAAGACACTTGGTGGTGAACATACTGCCTAGCTACTGCACTCTGAGATGTGAAGCTTGAGCATCTTTCCCAGCTTCTCTACTTTATTCTCTGCATTTTCTGAACTTCATCTAAAATGAGGGTCAGTTTGCTGTGGCCTTTCTTTTGGCACACAACAACAGTTTCCATGGGTTTGAACAGTCACATCTAGCAGATAACATGAACAAAAAATACTAAAATCAATAGATTCAAGAATCCTCAGAGAGTGTGAATAGAGTTCTGTCCGACTCTCCCAATCCCTGCTTTCTTTACCACAGTATAAGGGTATTAGTTCTTATCTCTGTATCCTCTGGCAATGTATTTCTGGGTTGCTGATGTATTGATTTCCAAAAGAAAAGCCCTTGTCAACCTCTATAAACCCTGTATTTTACTTAGAGATAAATCCAATACGGCCATGCTATTTTACCATCCAGAGGAATTGGGCTAGTTATGCAGTCTGTGGCTGTGCTGCTGAAACAACTGTGTGCAGAGGTGCAGATACATTGGCAGACCAATTATTGATACGAACACGTCTTCTCAAACTACATCATGGAAAATCATGTTGTCTGCTGCCATCATTTGGCTGGATATGATTAAACATCATGATGGAAGATAAGCAGAGAATGTTAGTCTGCTTAAAGTGGAACCGACAGCGTTTTAACTACTTTGCAGAAATGAAACAAACAGACAATCATAATATCAGTAATAAATATCAAATTCCCAGTTTATGCTACAAACTGACTTTATAGGAGGTTTTAAATATAGGTTATATTTGACACATAAAAATCCATGACGTAGAGTTAGGCAAAATAAATGGATGCAGTTCAATGCATGATTAATATAATTCATCAATACATTTCTTGGTAGTCCAACAAATATTGCTATCAGGTTGTAAATCACAGCTGGCCTGGTACATTGTTTGCTTCCTCCAGCTATTCAGTATGCACTGTTTCAATGACTCAATATTTTGGACAAAAACGGACTAATGTAGCTAACTAAGACTGGGAATGTCAATACAATCAAACTAGCAAGGACAATGATCACAAGTCAGTTATAACGTGGCTAATATGCTATCTTATCTATTTATGAAGCTATTTATTTAGCAAGCTAAAAACTCAAAGCCTAATGTTAGCTGCAGAAGGGCGAGCAGGCTACTATTCCACATCGTTTATCAGTGCAATTTTGATGGCCAGCTCTGGCTAACATTAGTTGATCTTGTTGTTGTTGATGTGCATAGGCAACTGAGGGAGATACCTACTGTACCTTTTCATGGTTGTTTGAACAATAGGACTGTAAAGTACCCAAATGTAAGAGGCATCCCGTGGTATTTACATACACTGAGGGAAAAAAGTATTTGATCCCCTGCTGATTTTGTACGTTTGCCCACTGACAAAGACATGATCAGTCTATAATTTTAATGGTAGGTTTATTTGAACAGTGAGGGACAGAATAACAAACAAAAAATCCAGAAAAACGCATGTCAAAAATGTTATGAATTGATTTGCATTTTAATGAGGGAAATAAGTATTTGACCCCTCTGCAAAACATGACTTAGTACTTGGTGGCAAAACCCTTGTTGGCAATCACAGAGGTCAGACGTTTCTTGTAGTTGGCCACCAGGTTTGCACACATCTCAGGAGGGATTTTGTCCCACTCCTCTTTGCAGATGTTCTCCAAGTCATTAAGGTTTCGAGGCTGACGTTTGGCAACTCGAACCTTCAGCTCCCTCCACAGATTTTTTATGGGATTAAGGTCTGTAGACTGGCTAGGCCACTCCAGGACCTTAATGTACTTCTTCTTGAGCCACTCCTTTGTTGCCTTGGCCGTGTGTTTTGGGTCATTGTCATCAATACCCATCTACGACCCATTTACAATGCCCTGGCTGAGGGAAGGAGGTTCTCACCCAAGATTTGACGGTACATGGCCCCGTCCATCGTCCCTTTGATGCGGTGAAGTTGTCCTGTCCCCTTAGCAGAAAAACACCCCCAAAGCATAATGTTTCCACCTCCATGTTTGACGGTGGGGATGGTGTTCTTGGGGTCATAGGCAGCATTCCTCCTCCTCCAAACACGGCGAGTTGAGTTGATGCCAAAGAGCTCGATTTTGGTCTCATCTGACCACAACACTTTCACCCAGTTCTCCTCTGAATCATTCAGATGTTCATTGGCAAACTTCAGACGGGCCTGTATATGTGCTTTCTTGAGCAGGGGGACCTTGCGGGCGCTGCAGGATTTCAGTCCTTCACGGCGTAGTGTGTTACCAATTGTTTTCTTGGTGACTATGGTCTCAGCTGCCTTGAGATCATTGACAAGATCCTCCCGTGTAGTTCTGGGCTGATTCCTCACCGTTCTCATGATCATTGCAACTCCACGAGGTGAGATCTTGCATGGAGCCCCAGGCCGAGGGAGATTGACAGTTATTTTGTGTTTCTTCCATTTGCGAATAATCGCACCAACTGTTTTCCCCTTCTCACCAAGCTGCTTGGCAATGGTCTTGTAGCCCATTCCAGCCTTGTGTAGGTCTACAATCTTGTCCCTGACATCCTTGGAGAGCTCTTTGGTCTTGGCCATGGTGGAGAGTTTGGAATCTGATTGATTGATTGCTTCTGTGGACAGGTGTCTTTTATACAGGTAACAAACTGAGATTAGGAGCACTCCCTTTAAGAGTGTGCTCCTAATCTCAGCTCGTTACCTGTATAAAAGACACCTGGGAGCCAGAAATCTTTCTGATTGAGAGGGGGTCAAATACTTATTTCCCTCATTAAAATGCAAATCAATTTATAACATTTTTGACATGCGTTTTTCTGGATTTTTGTTGTTGTTATTCTGTCTCTCACTGTTCAAATAAACCTACCATTAAAATTATAGACTGATCATTTCTTTGTCAGTGGGAAAACGTACAAAATCAGCAGGGGATCAAATACTTTTTTCCCTCACTGTATGTGCAGAAATCCATTCAGGTGTATTTTGTGGCTTTTGGTGAATACTTTCTAATGATCTAATGTCCTGCTGCTTCTACTGCCTATAACAGCCTGGTCTCGTAGACTAGATGTAACATAGTAAATGTAAATCTGGGATACTCAAATTAGTATGATATGTTATGTTTGGTATGGTTAGATAAGACAAAAACGAATGTAGGGTGGATGGTCAGGGTGGATGGCTGGGCATATAACGTTAACGTCTAGCAACTCAAAGGATGCGAGTTTGAATCTCATCATGGACAACTTTAGCATTTTAGCTAATTAGCACTTTTCAACTACTTACTACTTTTTGGCAACTTTGCAACTACTTAGCATGTTAGCGAACCCTTCCCCTAACCCTAACCTTAACCCTTTTAGCTAACCCTTCCCCTAACCTTAACCCTTTAACCTAACTCCTAAACTTAACCCTAACCTTAAGCCAAACCCCTAACCCTAACCCCTAGCCTAGCAAACATTAGCCAGCTAGCTAACGTTAGCCGCCTAGCCACATAGCTAAAATTTGTAACATCATACATATTGTACGTTTCGCTTTTTTATTTTTCATATTGTAGGTTTTGAAAATGTGTAACATATAATAAGAATTGTAATTCATCACATATCACACGTGATGGACATTCACAAATTAATACATACCATATGAAACATAACATATCATACTAAATGGAGTGTCCCGGATTTACGTACATAATAATACAAAATGCTCTGGTACCAGGTTACCTGTAAACACAACCCGGTTCAAAGTGAATGATGGCAGGCCCGTGTGGCAAATGGCTTATTTGCATATAGGCCTACTGTAGCTCTGATTGGCTATGGCGCACTGGCCATGTATATGAACACATTTTATGGGGTGTATATGAACACATTTTAATAAGATTTAATGTTGCTAAAACGTGGTCAGTTCCACTTTCAGTATCTATGAAGCCTCTCATCATAATCAAGGTTGCAGAGATATCACCGTATCACTGTATTGATAGTATGTAATCTACATTCATGTTGCGTCGTTGTACTTTAAAAAATATTGATTTGTTAAAGGTCAGTGGTACTTTTTCTATTACTGCTATGTAAGTAATTCTCTATTTTTGTACACTATAATTTCCCCATGGCTATTGATGTTCTAGTTTCACCTGGAAAGCAGGATATGTAGGAGGTATTCATTTAAAAACTATGATATAAATAAATATGTTTGAGTATTTGTTGTCCTTGGTCTCTCCCTCCAGCTCCTCATTACCAATGAGTAAATGAGTGTAGCCTGTCCAGGCCTCCATCTTGATAACAGACAAACTAATTACCTACTGTATTTCCCACTAATTAGATATAGTGGCTGACAGATTACAGGATAACTGATGATGGTGGTACAGTCATAATGATAATTGTCAGCACATTGTTTATTACTTGTTCAACACGTGACTGTCTAAGCTAAATACAGCATAATAAGATTCAATAAGCTCATCTCTGCAGCAAATATTTACTTTGAGATACAGTGAGGGAAAAAAGTATTTGATCCCCTGCTGATTTTGTACGTTTGCCCACTGACAAAGAAATGATCCGTCTATAATTTTAATGGTAGGTTTATTTGAACAGTGAGAGACAGAATAACAACAAAAAAATCCAGAAAAACGCATGTCAAAAATGTTATAAATTGATTTGCATTTTAATGAGGGAAATAAGTATTTGACCCCCTCTCAATCAGAAAGATTTCTGGCTCCCAGGTGTCTTTTATACAGGTAACGAGCTGAGTTTAGGAGCACACTCTTAAAGGGAGTGCTCCTAATCTCAGCTTGTTACCTGTATAAAAGACACCTGTCCACAGAAGCAATCAATCAATCAGATTCCAAACTCTCCACCATGGCCAAGACCAAAGAGCTCTCCAAGGATGTCAGGGACAAGATTGTAGACCTACACAAGGCTGGAATGGGCTACAAGACCATTGCCAAGCAGCTTGGTGAGAAGGTGAAAACAGTTGGTGCGATTATTCGCAAATGGAAGAAACACAAAATAACTGTCAATCTCCCTCGGCCTGGGGCTCCATGCAAGATCTCACCTCGTGGAGTTGCAATGATCATGAGAACGGTGAGGAATCAGCCCAGAACTACACGGGAGGATCTTGTCAATGATCTCAAGGCAGCTGAGACCATAGTCACCAAGAAAACAATTGGTAACACACTACGCCGTGAAGGACTGAAATCCTGCAGCGCCCGCAAGGTCCCCCTGCTCAAGAAAGCACATATACAGGCCCGTCTGAAGTTTGCCAATGAACATCTGAATGATTCAGAGGAGAACTGGGTGAAAGTGTTGTGGTCAGATGAGACCAAAATCGAGCTCTTTGGCATCAACTCAACTCGCCGTGTTTGGAGGAGGAGGAATGCTGCCTATGACCCCAAGAACACCATCCCCACCGTCAAACATGGAGGTGGAAACATTATGCTTTGGGGGTGTTTTTCTGCTAAGGGGACAGGACAACTTCACCGCATCAAAGGGACGATGGACGGGGCCATGTACCGTCAAATCTTGGGTGAGAACCTCCTTCCCTCAGCCAGGGCATTGAAAATGGGTCGTGGATGGGTATTCCAGCATGACAATGACCCAAAACACACGGCCAAGGCAACAAAGGAGTGGCTCAAGAAGAAGTACATTAAGGTCCTGGAGTGGCCTAGCCAGTCTACAGACCTTAATCCCATAGAAAATCTGTGGAGGGAGCTGAAGGTTCGAGTTGCCAAACGTCAGCCTCGAAACCTTAATGACTTGGAGAAGATCTGCAAAGAGGAGTGGGACAAAATCCCTCCTGAGATGTGTGCAAACCTGGTGGCCAACTACAAGAAACGTCTGACCTCTGTGATTGCCAACAAGGGTTTTGCCACCAAGTACTAAGTCATGTTTTGCAGAGGGGTCAAATATTTATTTCCCTCATTAAAATGCAAATCAATTCATAACATTTTTGACATGTGTTTTTCTGGATTTTTTTGTTGTTATTCTGTCTCTCACTGTTCAAATAAACCTACCATTAAAATTATAGACTGATCATGTCTTTGTCAGTGGGCAAACGTACAAAATCAGCAGGGGATCAAATACTTTTTTCCCTCACTGTACACACACTGCAGCTTATATCAACACAATCTCACACTCAATTCAAGCAAATATGTACAAAAAGTATTTCAGCAGATTTTGTGCGTTTTTGTGTGGCTTAATTCGTGTGAAAATACACATATTTTTGTGCGACTTAATTCGTAGGAAAAGACACACATTTCTGTGCGACTTCATTTATAGGAAAATACATTTTGAGGAGCAAACTTCGGAACAATCTTTTGAAAATTATTGGAGCAATGCATTTTGGGCAATCGTGTTCTACACTGCCTTTTTTTTGTGTCCCACATTTATTTATATCAAAAAACAAACGTGTTAACAACCCAATATTGTCAATCAACCAGGTTGTCACCTAAATACTTATAATATAATAGTAGCCTTAAGTTTTTTTTATTTTTTATTAATGCCAATACTGTTTTCTATGCTTGTTTTCACTTAATACTTTGGGATACTGGTGCTATGTCGGATTTTATGAGGGTTGCCAGATTGGAGTAAAAAGCTGTATTTGTCTGGTTTTTTTGTGGTAATGATGAAGGTATTTGATTGGGGAATGGGGATACATTTTCATGATGGGAAATTAATTAATCGATAAATGTTGGGAAACAGAAGACCTGTTTGGTTTAAATTCCCCTGGTGCAACTGCATGGTATTTGCAACTATAACGAGTCTGGTCTATGATCAGTTAAGCCATATCAATGCAGTTAAACAGGTTCATGTAAAATAATGAAAGATGTTGGCATACACTTATGGCACTTCCAAGGCCGTTTCATGATGATTACTATGGTTGTGTCAATCATGTTATACAGTGCATTTGGAAAGTAGTCAGACCCCTTCCCTTTTTCCACATTTTGTTACGTTACAGCCTTATTCTATAATTGATTAAATTAATTTGATTCCTCATCAATCTACACACAATACCCCATAATGACAAAGCGAAAACACGTTTAAAAAAAAGAATAATAAAAAATAAAAATAAATGTATTTACATAAGTATAAGTATTCAGACCCTTTGCTATGAGCCTCGAAATTGAGCTCAGGTGCATCCTGTTTCCATTGATCATCCTTAAGATGTTTCTACAACTTGATTGGAGCACATGTGGTAAATTCAATTGATTGGACAGGATTTGGAAAGGCACACACCTGTCTACAGTATATAAGGTCCCACAGTTGACAGTGCATGTCAGAGAAAAAACCAAGCCATGAGGTAGAAGGAATTGTCCGTAGAGCCTCGAGACAGGATTGTGTCAAGGCACAGATCTGGGGAAGGGTACGAAAAAATGTATGCAGCATTGAAGGTCCCCAAGAACACAGTGGCCTCCATCATTCTTAAATGGAAGAAGTTTGGAACCACCAAGACTCTTCCTAAAGCTGGCCGCACGGCCAAACTGAGCAATCAGGGGAGAAGGGCCTTGGTCAGGGAGGTGACCAAGAACACAAAGGTCAATCTGACAGAGCTCCAGAGTTCCTCTGTGGAGATGGGAGAACCTTACAGAAGGACAACCATCTCTGCAGCACGCCACCAATCAGGCCTTTTGATAGAGTGGCCAGACGGAAGTCACTCTGTAAAAGGCACATGACAGCCCGCTTGGAGTTTACCAAAAGGCACCTAAAGGACTCTCAGACCATGAGAAACAAGATTCTCTGGTCTGATGAAACCAAGATTGAACTCTTTGGCCTGAATGCCAAGCGTCACGTCTGGAGGAAACCTGGCACCATCCCTTCAGTGAAGCATGGTGGTGGCAGCATCATGCTGTGGGGATGTTTTTCAGTGGCAGGGACTGGGAGACTAGTCAAGATCGAGGGAAAGATGAACAGAGCAAAGTACAGAGAGATCCTTGATGAAAACCTGCTCCAGAGCACTCAGGACCTCAGACTGGTGCGAAGGTTCACCTTCCAACAGGACAATGACCCTAAGCACACAGCCGACAACGCAGGAGTGGCTTCGGGACATATGGGTGGTCCCGGGTCCTTTGTAGCTCAATTGGTAGAGCATGGCGCTTGTAACGCCAGGGTAGTGGGTTCGATCCCCGGGACCACCCATATGAAAAAATGTATGCACACATGACTGTAAGTCGCTTTGGATAAAAGCGTCTGCTAAATGGCATATTATATTATTATTATTATAAGTCTCTGACTGTCCTTGAGTGGCCCAGCCAGAGCCCGGACTTTAACCCAATCGAACATCTCTGAGAGACCTCAAAATAGCTAGGAGAAACTCCCCAAATACAGGTGTGCCAAGCTTGTAGCGTCATACCCAAGAAGACTTGTGGCTGTAATCGCTACCAAAGGTGCTTCAGCAAAGTACTGAGTAAAGGGTCTGAATACTTATGTAAATGTGATATTTCCGTTTTTTATTTTTAATACATTTTCAAAAAAATCTAAAAACCTGTTTTTGTTTTGTCAATATGGGGTATTGTGTGTACATTGATGAGGGTGAAAAACAATTTAATCCATTTCAGAATAAGGCTGTAACGTAACAAAATGTGGAAAAAGTTATGGGGTCTCAATACTTTCTGAATGCACTTAGGCTATTGTAACAAGGCATATGCCAGCATTGTAGGCCTACTGCCTCTGCCCAATGCCTATTAGGCTTTCATGGCAACGGCCGTGAGAGCTCACTTTGCCACGTATGAGCCCTGGTTAGAGTCCCTGTTGCAGCTTTCACTTTCTTCTGCTACATTGATGGAAGCGTTGGGATCACGTCCAGCTCACATCTAGTTATGTTATCTAGTGGTGAGAACCATTCTATTTTTCAACATTGTGTTGGGTGTAATTACATTGATATATGTAGTGAACAATGGATAAGCAACAATGGGCGTGATGAATAGAAGTAGTCACTACAGGTGTGGTCAAGCCTTACATCACATGTGCCTGAAGCTGAATGGAAAGTGCTATGCCCTGACCAGTTATTCAGAAGAAAATCATCTGTGACTGTCTAATTTACATAAATTAACTTACCAGTGTGGACCCAAAACAAACACATTCTACACATTTACAAACTACCTGTTTAAAGTGTTATTACAACCATGGTGTTCTTCTGTTACTGAAGCTTATATCTAATGACCTGGCAATGATCCACATCATATGGGTAGACAAATAACATAAGTGAGTTATGCAGCAAACTATCATGTTTTTGGGATGCGAACCAGTTATATGAATCACTGTTGATCCATCCTGTGCTGATCTAATGAGATGGATGTAGGATTTTCTACGACCTAGAATCGAGGCCTTTCCCAGTCATGAAGGACGAAGCTAGGCCCCTCTTGGTTCTCATTGACGAAGACTGAACTCAAGTTAGGGGTTACATGTCAGACTCTCCTATACCACTTTGCCCAACATGCTATACCCCAGAGTTTGTAAATAAACCCCTTTTAAGGTGATAACTTGTATCATTATTATAGGGTTGTGAAACCCATAGCCGAATTGTTACAGACTGAGCATTTTTCACCATTTATTTACAGAGAGCAATTTCCGTTTTATAACAGGTAGTGTTTCCCCATTTATTTACAGTAGTGTGTTGATTAATTATTGCTTTCTTCAGTGGAAATAGAGAATATGTATAAAAATGCCAAATATACCAAAAGCTAAATCAAGCAGAGATTTACAACTATTTAACCATGTTAATCATGTTGTGGAAAATAACCACTATACTTTATTACAAATAAGGTCTTACAGAGTTTTTGTTGCATCAAGAAATTACTTTATTAAAGTTTCAACAAAGCCAATACCAGTCTGCAGAGTGGCACACCCCCTTATGGTCTCCCTCCATCTTATATAGTCCTCTTCCGTTTTCCCGCTCTTTTATTGCTCCGCCCACTTCCTTTGTCTCTGACAAAGTTCAGAGTACTACAATCAATCAATCCTTATCTTGCAAAAACACTCATGTTTAGTTTAAACTCTGTTTAACCCTGGCTCTTTTCACTGTGTTTGAAGACAAAAACAAACATCCCAAGCCAGTTTCAGTCTTTGATATGATAAGACAACCATGGATCTAAGTAAGAGCAAGCAATCTGACCCTAGGGCAGATTCCCTCTCTACTCACCCACACAGTGAAATTAAATGACCCAATACAATTCCTGGCCCAGTAACAAAGAATTCTAACTTTATGCTCTTGATTAACCCAGTTCTACCTCATAGTCCATTAAACTCTACAGTTCATTAATAATAATTCACCACAATCATTACTGAAACATGCAAACTACAAATATTTAACCAGTTAAAGATAATGAATACATGAAAACTAGATACAAATATTTTATTAAAAATAATTCATACAAAAGTTGAAGAGTTGGCTATAACATGAGTACAAACAAAGTGAGTGTGTGTATATGTGTGTAAGTGTTTGTGTGCGTGTGTGTGTATTATGGTGTGTATTATAATTTCTCATCATAAAAATGTATCCCCATTCCCCAATCAAATACCTTAAAATAAAAATAAATCAGTATTTTTTCTCCAATCTGGCAACCCTCATAAAATTTGACATAGCCTTGTATAAAATGCATTATGAAAGAAATTGTGTAATGTACTCGAAAAAGTGGAGCCTTGTATTAAATGCATTATGAAGAAAATTGTGTAATGTAGGCTCCACGAAATATGAAATTCTTTATGAAGAAAATCGTGTAGGCCTACTGTTGCCTACATGAAAAAATGGCCTTTCTGACTACAAGTGCACCAGTATCCCAAAGTATTAAGAGAAAACAAGCATAGAAAACAATACATATTTGCACTAATTGAGTGTGATATTGTGTTGCTTATATATATATATATATATATATATATATATATATATATATATATGTAGATTTTTAACATGCTAAATGAATTATGTTGAAATGTGTATGCATGGTGTGTGTGTGTGAATATTGACACTGAGTGTACAAAACATTAGGAACACCTTCCTAATATTGAGTTGCACCCCCTTTTGCCCTCAGAACAGCCTCAATTCGTCGGGACATGGACTCTACAAGGTGTCGAAAGAGTTCCACAGGGATGCTGGCCCATGTTGACTCCAAGGCTTCCCACAGTTGTGTCAAGTTGGCTAGATGTCCTTAGGGTGGTGGACCATTCTTGATACACACAGGAAACTGTTGAGTGTGAAAAACCCAGCGGCGTTGCAGTTCTTGACATACTTAAACCGGTGCACCTGGCAACTAGTACCAGACCCTGTTCAAAGGCACTTAAATATTTTGTCTTGCCCATTCACCCTCTGAATGGCCCACATACACAATCCATTTCTCAATTGTCTCAAGGCTTAAAAATCCTCCTTTAACCTGTCTCCTCCCCTTCATCTACACTGATTGAAGTGGATTTAACAAGTGACATCAATAAGTGATCATAGCTTTCACCTGGATTCACCTGGTCAGTCTATTTCATGGAAAGAGCAGGTGTTCCTTATGTTTTGTACACTCAGTGTATGTTGCCATACATATCAATTCACCCAGCCCCCAAAGTAAGAATTTTCATGGTGGCTTTGTTCTGGCATTAACCTGTGATGTTAACCGCCCATGTGCATTTCCATCAACCCACACAATGGAACTGCCTGCACATTTTCCCAGCTCCACTTTAGGAATAATTTATATTCATGATGCATACTCATGCAGCTGAAAGTTTAATTCAGTTTACTTATGCAGAAAGATGGCATTCACAGCACTATGCGGTTTAGTGTGCATGTGACAAGTTTCAAGTCCCAAAATTATTTTAGGCAAAATAGTGTTATTCCAATACTGATGACGCTGATGGTGGAATCATGAAATGGGTAGGGTGTTAATTAGGATGTTTATGTTTTCTTTGTGATTTAAAGGTACTTTCCTCTTTTTCAGGAAAACAGTAAGAGGACATAAAATAGGTAAGACAATTGACATGTTTATCACACTGCTGACAATATTGAGAGCTAAATGAAATCAAGCTGTTTGTTGAACCTGTGTTTGTTGGTGAACTGACGGACACAACATTGCCGGTCAGCATTGCCTGTCAGCCAGAAACAAGCAGAGCACTTGCAGCTCTATTCCCTGCTGTTAATGTGAGCGGCAGCAGCAGTGAGAATGGCTCCAGGTTATGTACTGTATGTGGTGTTTGAAATGGGGCTGCCCAGTCTGGTGACTCCATGGGCTCAGATTATCGCCCCAGCATAAAGGCAGCAGCAGGAGGAGTATGCATGGCTTTAGCCCTTTCTATCTGTCACGCGCCTCAGTACTGAATCCATTTGGAGAGGGATGGATGGTTGTGTTTTGATGTGAGTGTTTCATCTGCCCGGAGGCAGCATGTGTCCTGCGCTCTGCCTGTTTGATGTGCTATAGCACGCTAAGGCTTCCTGTATTTTCAACTGAAATGAGTACTCTGACCTGCCGTGTGTGACGAGTACTGAGGATACGAAGAGGTAGGACGCATACGCAGAAATCAACAATATAAAGGTTTACTTAACACTGAGTAAGAGAACAACAAAGAGTGAGTACACGACATGACACTAACAATCACACACACACTGAACAGTCCAGGGCTATATATGGGTGGTGATGAGATGATGAGGTGCAGTTGCGCTGGAGGTGAATAGGGTGCGTTGGGTTTCCATTCCGGTGTTGCCGAGGTGGTGCGCTCAGACCGGTGGCTCAGTAGACCTGGCGAATCAGAGCACCGGAGGGGAGCAACGGGAGGAGACGTGACACCGTGCCTCTCTTCTCAGGAGTTTTATTGATTGGTCTATACCCAGAGCTCCAAATGATCAAATCAAATCAAATTTTTTTGGCACATGCGCCGAATACAACAGGTGTAGACATTACCGTGAAATGCTTACTTACAGCCCTTAACCAACAATGCATTTATTTTTTAATAAAAAAGTAAAATAAAACAACAACAACAAAAAAGTGTTGAGAAAAAAAGAGCAGAAGTAAAATAAAATAACAGTAGGGAGGCTATATACAGGGGGGTACCGGTGCAGAGTCAATGTGCGGGGGCACCGGCTAGTTGAGGTAATATGTACATGTGGGTAGAGTTAAAGTGACTATGCATAAATAATTAACAGAGAAGCAGTAGCGTAAAAAGATGGTGTGGGGGTGGGGGGTCAGTGCAAGTAGTCCTGGTAGCCATGATTAGCTGTTCAGGAGTCTTATGGCTTGGGGGTAGAAGCTGTTGAGAAGCCTTTTGGACCTAGACTTGGCGCTCCGGTACCGCTTGCCGTGCGGTAGCAGAAAGAACAGTCTATGACTAGGGTGGCTGGAGTCTTTGACAATTTTGAGGGCCTTCCTCTGACACCGCCTGGTATAGAGGTCCTGGTTGGCAGGAAGCTTGGCCCCAGTGATGTACTGGGCCGTACGCACTACCCTTAGTAGTGCCTTGCGGTCGGAGGCCGAGCAGTTGCCATACCAGGTGGTGATGCAACCAGCCAGGATGCTCTCGATGGTGCAGCTGTAGAACCTTTTGAGGATCTGAGGACCATGCCAAATCTTTTCAGTCTCCTGAGGGGGAATAGGCTTTGTCGTGCCCTCTTCACGACATCTTGGTGTGTTTGGGCCATGATAGTTCGTTGGTGATGTGGACACCAAGGAACTTGAAGCTCTCAACCTGTTCCACTACAGCCCCGTCGATGAGAATGGGGGCGTGCTCAGTCCTCTTTTTTTTCCTGTAGTCCACAATCATCTCCTTTGTCTTGGTCACATTGAGGGAGAGGTTGTTGTCCTGGCACCACACGGCCAGTTCTCTGACCTCCTCCCTATAGGCTGTCTCATCGTTGTCGGTGATCAGGCCTACCACTGTTGTGTCATCGGCAAACTTAATTATGGTGTTGGAGTCATGCCTGGCCATGCAGTCATGGGTGAACAGGGAGTACAGGAGGGAAATGAGCACGCACCCCTGAGGTGCCCCCGTGTTGAGGATCAGCGTGGCAGATGTGTTGTTACCTACCCTTACCACCTGGGGGTGGCCCGTCAGGAAGTCCAGGATCCAGTTGCAGAGGGAGGTGTTTAGTCCCAGGATCCTTGCTTAGTGATGAGCTTTGAGGGCACTATGGTGTTGAATGCTGAGCTGTAGTCAATGAATAGCATTCTCACATAGGTGTTCCTCTCATCCAGGTGGGAAAGGGCAGTGTGGAGTGCAATAGAGATTGCATCATCTGTGGATCTGTTGGGGTGGTATGCAAATTGGAGTGGGGTCTAGGGTTTCTGGGATAATGGTGTTGATGTGAGCCATGACCAGCCTTTCAAAGCACTTCATGGCTACAGACGTCAGTGCTACGGGTCGTTAGTCATTTAGGCAGGTTATCTTAGTGTCCTTGGGCACAGAGACTATGGTGGTCTGCTTGAAACATGTTGGTATTACAGATTCAGTCAGGAACATGTTGAAAATGTCAGTGAAGACACTTGCCAGTTGGTCAGCACATGCTCAGAGTACACGTCCTGGTAATCCGTCTGGCCCTGCGGCCTTGTGAATGTTGACCTGCTTAAAAGTCTTACTCACATCGGCTATGGAGAGCGTGATCACATAGTCATCCGGAACAGCTGGTGCTCTCATGCATGCTTCAGTGTTGCTTGCCTCGAAGCGAGCATAGAGCACAGCTCGCGGCTGTGCTTCCCTTTGTAGTCTGTAATAGTTTTCAAGCCCTGCCACATCCGACGAGTGTCAGAGCCGGTGTAGTACGATTCAATCTTAGTCCTGTATTGACTCTTTGCCTGTTTGATGGTTCGTCGGAGGGCATAGCGGGATTTCTTATAAGCGTCTGGGTTAGCGTCCCGCTCCTTGAAAGCGGCAGCTCTACCCTTTAGCTCAGTGCGGATTTTGCCTGTAATCCATGGCTTCTGGTTGGGGTATGTACGTACGGTCACTGTGGGGATGACGTCATCGATGCACTTATTGATGAAGCCAGTGACTGATGTGGTGTACTCCTCAATGCTATCTGAAGAATCCCGGAACATGTTCCAGTCTGTGCTAGCAAAACAGTCCTGTAGCTTAGCATCTGCGTCATCTGACCACTTTTTTATTAACCGAGTCACTGGTGCTTCCTGCTTTAGTTTTTGCTTATAAGCAGGAATCAGGAGGATAGAGTTATGGTCAGATTTGCCAAAAGGAGGGCGAGGGAGAGCGTTGTATGCGTCTCTGTGTGTGGAGTAAAGGTGGTCTAACGTTTTTTCCCCTCTGGTTGCACATTTAACATGCTGGTAGAAATTAGGTAGAACGGATTTAAGTTTCCCTGCATTAAAGTCCCCGGCCACTAGGAGCGCTGTCTCTGGATGAGCGTTTTCCTGTTTAGTTATGGCTTTATACAGCTCATTGAGTGCAATCTTAATGCCAGCATTGGTTTGTGGTGGTAAATAGACAGCTATGAAAAATATAGATGAAAACTCTCTTGGTAAATAGTGTGGTCTACAGCTTATCATAAGATACTCTACCTCAGGCGAGCAAAACCTCGAGACTTCCTTAGTATTTGATTTTGTGCACTGTGGAGACCTGGTTTGGACTCTCCACCGTAGTAGCCCCCAAGGAAACCCCTACACACATCCCTGAGCACTGACTGGACCATCCCTTGAGAGCCCTCTGTTGCCAGGAAATAGTGGGGTCATGAGTGGTTAACCAGGGAAGTCCCAACACCACAGGATACGCAGGAGAATCAATCAGATAGAAACTAATCCTCTCCTCATGACCCCCATGCGTCCTTTTTAAGAGTGGTGCGGTAACCTCCCTGATTAGGCCTGACCCTAGCGGGCGACTATCTAATGCATGGACAGGGAAGGGCACATCAACACGAACAGTAGGAATCCCTAAACTATGTGAATATTGACGATCAATAAAATTCCCAGCTGCGCCTGAATCTACTAGCGCCTTATGCTGGGAATGAGGAGAAAACTCTGGAAAAACAACCTCTATACACAACTGACCAACAGGGAGCTCTGGGTGAGTCGGATGCTTACTCACCTGAGATGGTCGACCAGTGCTCTGCTTACTGCCTCGACTCCCTGGGGACCCTCCCCAACACCGACCCGCAGTGTGTCCTCTGCGGCCACAGTTGGTGCAGGCGACGGCCCCTTTCCTGGTCTCCCTAAGCGCAGCACCTCCGAGCTCCATGGGGGTAGAGTCGGAGGTGCTGGGGGATGGAATGAATGGGCCCTGATCAGAACGTCCGCGGGTCTCCAACAGGGTATCCAGCCTGATGGACATCTCCACCAGTTGGTCCAGGTTGAGATTGGTATCCCTTCAGGCCAGTTCCCGCCGAACGTCCTCCCTTAGGCTGCAACGATAGTGATCGATCAGGGCCCTCTCATTCCATCCTGCGCTGGCTGCCAAAGTCCTGAACTCCAGCGCAAAATCCTGGGCGCTCCTCCTCTCCTGACTTAGGTGGAACAGACGCTCACCCGCCGCTCTCCCCTCCGGTGGATGATCGAATACTGCCCGGAAGTGGCGGGGAAATCCTCGTAGCGGACTGATGTAGCATCAATTCCTCCCCACTCGGCATTGGCCCACTCGAGCGCCTTCCCCGACAGACAGGAGATGAGGGCGGACACGCTCTCGTATCCCGAGGGCGCCGGGTGAATGGCTGCCAGGTAGAGGTCTACCTGGAGAAGGAAACCCTGACACCCGGCTGGTGTACCATCATATGCCCTCGGGAGCGAGAGCCGAATCCCACTGGGCCCAGGTGGCGAAGGGGTGGACTGTGGTATGGGTGGTAAAGTGGTTGGAGGAGGTGTAGGAAGGCCACCTCTCTCCCATCGGTCCATAGTATTCATCACCCTCTCCATGGTGGTGCCGAGAGCCTGGATTATACTCTCCTGTCGTTGAAATCGTTCCTCCATCGATTCGGACTGACTGGCTCTACCTGCTGACTCCATAAATGGTGCGTGTTTCGGTGGATCGAAGTCAGGCGCAGGACACAGAACTCTAAGAAACGTACTTTACTGAAATAAGTAAAGATAACAATACAGAATACCTCCACACAGGGAGGAACTTACCCGCTCACCAACGACACACGAAACGAAAAACAAACACGCACAAAACACATTGGGAGCCACTGGGTTAAATAGGGAAGGAGTAATCACATAATGGGCAACAGGTGTGTAACAATAGACAACAGGTGCAACATAGAAACATAGAACATAGATCGGCAGCAGCTAGTATTACGGTGACGACGAACGCCGAAGCCTGCCCGAGCAAGGAGGAGGGGCAGCCTCGGCAGAATCTGTGACATGGAAGAGGCAGTGTACTCGCTCGCCGTCAGATCCTTACAAGGCACCCCGACCTACGTCCACGATATCTCCATCTCTTTCTCCTGCGAATGACAGGGATTTGGGCCTTGTCGGGTGTCTGTAGGATATCCTTCGCGTCCGACTCGTTGAAGAAAAGATCTTCGTCCAATACGAGGTGAGTAATCGCTGTCCTGATATCCAGAAGCTCTTTTTGGTTATAAGAGATGATGGCAGAAACATTATGTACAGAATAAATTACAAATAACGCGAAAAAACACTTAATAGTACAATTGGTTAGAGGGCTGTATCAATATCAAAATGATTGTTCTATACTGAGCAAAAATATAAACGCAACATGGAAAGTGTTTCATGAGCTGAAATAAAAGATCCCAGAAATGTTCCATACGCACAAAAACCTTATATCTCTCAAATGTTTAGCACAAATGTGTTTACATCCCTGTTAGTGAGCATTTCTCCTTTGCCAAGATAATCCATCCACTTTACAGGTGTGGCATATCAAGAAGCTGATTAAACAACTCCACATCCGGCTTCTTCACCTGCGGGATTGTCTGAGACCAGCCACCCAGACAGCTAATGAAACTGAGAAGTATTTCTGTCTGTAATAAAGCCCTTTTGTGGGGTAAAACTCATTCTGACTGGCTGGGCCTGGCCCCCAAGTGGGTGGGCCGATGCCCTCCCAGGCCCATCCCTGGCTTCGCCCCTGCCAATTCATGTGAAATCCATAGATTAGGGCCTAATGAATTTATTTCAATTGACTGATTTCCTTATATGATCTGTAACTCAGTAAAATCGTTGAAATTGTTGTATGTTGCATTTATAGTTTTGTTCAGTATATTTATAGGAGAAATAGGTATTTAGTTTCCCTGCTCTCTTTAATGTCTCTCCAGTCCAGGGACCTCATTTATCAACCTTGCGTACATTACTTACTCAATTCTGGTGTACGTGGAGATTCTAGGATTTGCGTGCACCACAAATGATTGGGATTTATCACACGCAACATATACGCATGTTTTCATTGATAAATCAGAGCCATATTATATTTGCACGGTCATGAACGAGCGTTACAACACCACCTGGAAAACGCCCTCCATTCACCTTTTATGGTAACAAAAACGCCCTTATTTGCTGTATGATTTGGAGATGTTGGAACTGGGCCATGATCGTTCCTACAAGAAATCTTAATGGCAAATTTGATCACATATCTGTAGAGGTGTGGGCAGAATGTTGCAGTGTCTTTTCCAAACTACAAATGAATGCCGCCTAGTGAGTGCAAAAACGGGCCGCACATTCTGCAAGATTGATTGTCCTTTTGAACAATTTAAAAGTAAATGCTACAGCCCACAATTGTCGTTCTATATTTTGTTATCAATACATCATTGTGTTTCTATTACCTGCCTTGGTAGAGTGCCTTGCAAAAGTATTCATCCCCCTTGGCGTTTTTCCTATTTTGTTGCATTACAACCTGTAATTTAAATGGATTTTTATTTGGATTTCATGTAATGGACATACAAAAAATAGTCAAAATTGGTGAAGTGAAATGAACTAAATAACTTGTTTCAAAAAAAGTAAAAAAAAAATCAATAACAGAAAAGTGGTGCGTGCATATGTATTCACCCCCTTTGCAATGAAGCCCCTAAATAAGATCTGGTGCAACCATTTACCTTCAGAAGTCACATAATTAGTTAAATAAAGTCCACCTGTGTGCAATCTAAGTGTCACATGATCTGTCACATAATCTCAGTATATATACACCTGTTCTGAAAGGCCCCAGAGTCTGCAACACCACTAAGCAAGGGGCACCACCAAGCAAGCGGCACCATGAAGACCAAGGAGCTCTCCAAACAGGTCAGGGACAAAGTTGTGGAGCCCAATTAAGACCAGGGAATCATTCTCAATGGTACCCTGAGAACAAACAACTCACAAACATGATAATTCAATAAAACAGCAGAAAATAAACTACAAGATACAGACACATCCCATCTCAACATCGGGAACCTGCTCGATGAAAGAACCATCCAATGCATAAATGTGTAAACCATCTGAAATCTTTCTACGAGATTTAGAAACCAACATACTGTACATTGATTTTTTTCCCGCATTGAGTACCATTATTAAATCATCAAGGGCTTTCTGCAAGGCAACAAAATCAGATTGCAGCTCTAACATAGCCTTGTCAGCAGTAAGGGCAATAGCGTACATAACAGTGTCATCTGCATACAGATGACTGTTGCAGGTTTTTGCAGATAGACCAATATTATTTACAGTGGTGTAAAGTACTTCAGTAAAAATACTTGAAAGTACTACTTAAGTAGTTTTTTGGGGTATCTGTACTTTACTTTACTACATTCCTAAAGAAAACTATGTACTTTTTACTCCATACATTTTCCCTGACACCCAAAATGCTTAGCAGGACAGGAAAATGGTTCAATTCAGGCACTTATCAAGAGAACATCCCTGGTCATCCCTACTGCCTCTGATCTGGTGGACTCACTAACACACATGCTTAGTTTGTAAATGATGTCTAAGTGTTGGAGTGTGCCCCTGGCTGTCTGTATAAGGAATTTGAAATTATTTATACTTTTATTTTTACTTTTGATACTTAAGTATATTTTAGCAATTACATTTACTTTTGATACTTAAGTATATTTATAATCAAATACTTTTTTACTTGAACTCAAGTAGTATTTTACTGGGTGACTTTCACTGTTACTTGTCATTTTCTATTAAGGTATAATTACTTTTACTCAAGTATGACAAATGGGTACTTTTTCCACCACTGATTATTTATAGAAATAGTAAAGAGGACAGGTCCCAAAATCCAGGTCCCAAATTTGCATGGTTTGTTTCTGCAGGAAATCACAGCTTAGGGCCTCTTTACACTACACTACTATGACGACAGAAACTAAGTCCAGGAGATATACTTGTGTAGTGTAAAGAGACGGATCCAGTTTCAAATCTCTCTTCCGGAGGTATTGTGGGAAACATCTACACCACATATTTATTATTTATTGAAAGTAACTCCAAATATATTTTTTATCATTTATTTCCCTGAGCCTTCTTTTGCCATATTTACATACACAGCCCTGATTGGTGGATAGGATCGTCTAGACTCTAGTGACTACCCCATTTACCCCTTAAAAGTAGGAGTATACATATGCAAATAAAAGATGCCTGGGCATTGGTCAACATAATCAGATCAGATTGTGATGTCATGCTGTGGGCCAAAAACTCCATCCCACCTGAACAGGCTGAAAATCCAGATGCTTTTTTCTTCAAAAAGCTCTTACACTAAGAAAAGGGCATTATCATAATTGTACACATTTCAGAGTGTGATTCCGACCTCATAGTGTAAAAAATAAAATAAAAAGGAAAATCACGTTTTTGACTGGTATGCCCCTTTAATACCAATAGACTGTCAGCCAAATTGAAAATTAAAGGCTTTTAAAATATCCACACATTTGTGAATCATTGCATGGTATTTACGGTATGCTAATAGCTGCACTCACACTCTGAAGCAGGAATGTGGTTTTGGCCACACCATTGCATTTTAGTCACTTAGTAGACGCTCTTATCCAGAGTGACTTACAGGATAAATTAGGGTTAAGTGCCTTTGCTCAATGGCACATCAACATGGATTCAAACCAGCGACCTTTCAGTTACTGGCCCAATGCTCTTAACCGCGAGGCTACCTGCTGCCCCACATCCAAGGCTAGTGTAAACAGAAAAGTTGCAAATCTGATGTTAAAGAGAGCGAGGTCTCACTAGACATATTTTACTAATGTAAATCCAGTAATCCACCCTTAGTTCCAGTGCGATAATTGAGTGCAGCTATCTATGTAGCTGGTTGCTCAGTTATCTACAGTTAGGAACTTGAGTAATTTTCCAGCAGCAGTAAGACTGTAATCAATATAATAAATGGCATATTAATATAGGTTGCACAAGTCTTTTTTTAAACAATTCATTAACTTGGCCAATCCTGCTATCAATCAGTCAATCAATCAAATGTATAAAGCCCTTTTTACGTCAACAGAGTGCTGAAACAGAAACCCAGCCTAAAACCCCAATGAGCAAGCAATGCAGATGTAGAAGCACGGTGGCTTGGAAAAACTCCCTAGAAAGGCAGGAACCTAGGAAGAAACCTAGAGAGGAACCAGGCTCTGAGGGGTGGCCAGTCCTCTTCTGGCTGTGCACGGTGGAGATTATAAGAGTACATGGCCATTAAGGTCAGGTCATTCTTCAAGATGTTCAAGCGTTCATAGATGACCAGCAGTCAATAATCAACAACAGGTCAGCACCTCAGGTCAGGGTTCCATAGCCACAGGCAGAACAGCAGAAACTGGATCAGCAGCACGACCAGGTGACTGGGGACAGCCAGGAGTTGAGAGAGAGAGAGAGAGAGAGAGAGAGAGAGAGAGAGAGAGAGAGAGAGAGAGAGAGAGAGAGAGAGAGAGAGAGAGAGAGAGAGAGAGAGAGAGAGAGAGAGAGAGAGAGAGAGAGAGAGAGAGAGAGAGAGAGACGCAGCATAGAGAACAGACTGTAGAGACCCCTAGAGAGAAGCTTCAGCCCCTCACCACCCCTAACACCCCCACTGACCCACCCTCACCCCATACCGACCACCCTTTACCCACACCCCGAGTCAACAAGGAGGCTCACATGAGGACACCTACTCAGAGAGACACACACACACACACCTATTGTACTAAAAGTTTACTTGTTCAATGAATAGGAATATATATAACAGAACAAATGTTTGCTGTTATCCTGTTTATCTCACTCTTAACAACTTAGTAGTTAGTAGTTACTGTATTTTTGACTGTGCTGTTCTTTATTTTTGCAACATGAAATCGCTATCAGCTACCATGTGGAACATTCAGGGCCTAAACTCATCAACCTTTGGACTGAAGAGTTTAGCACATCTTAAATATGTTGACGTCATATCATTCTGCAGGAGACATGGTGTAAGGCAGACATTGTCACTCACTGTCCCACAGGCTACAGAGAGGTAATTGTGCTGTCACAGAAATACAGGTCTGTCAATAGAGGCAGAGACACTGGAGGATTGATCATTTGGTACAAATCCGAACTACAAAATGTAATTGATCTCCTCAATATTGGTAAATATCACATTAGGTTAAAAATGAAAAAATAACTTGTACTGACAGAAAAATATGTGTTCCTTTGCGCAATATATATCCCCCCTCAGAATCCCCATATTACTCAGAGGAGACATTCCCCAGCCTTGAGGAAGAGACGTGCCATTTCCAGGCCAAGGGAAATGTGCTCATCTGTGGGGACACAAATGCGCGCACAGGAACTACCTGATCTAACCACACAAGCAGACAGCTTTATTACAGGCCATACTGTTTCTGTCTTAATCTCCCCCATAGAAACAACAGTGACAGCACCATCAACAAAAAGCCAAATTATGTTGTTCCTCAAAAGAACAGACATGGAAACAACCACACATTCACAGCCCAGTAAGCTGTACAACATCAGAAATTCATACAGATGGGCCCAAAACAGCACAGAAGAATACCAGAAAGAAACCAGTAACCAAAATATCCAAACACTCTTAGATAACTTTCTGGATACCACATTCACTCACAGTAAAGAAGGCATCAATCTAGCAGTAGAAAACACCAACTATATGTTAAGGCAAACGGCAAAAGAAGCTAAACTGACATTTATAAAAAACTAAACAAAAAAGACCACAGATGACAACTGGTTTGATGCAGATTGTAAAATTATAAGGAAAAAACGTAGAACACTATCAAACCAAAAGCACAGAGACACAAATAATGGTGAATTACGCCTTCATTACTATGAGACTTCAAAACTCTATAAACGTACACTCAGAACCAAAAAAGCACAGTACAACAGCAAGCAGCTGACACTAATTGAGTCCATAAACACAAACAACTTCTGGCAAAATTGGAAAAAACTCAAATAAATCAAAACAAGATGAATTAGCGATACAAAAGGGGACATATGGACAACCCATTTTAAAACACTCTACAACACCGTGCAAATTGACACAAACGCAGAACAATGCCAAATTCATGAGAAGTTGAATGGATTATCAAAATCCATTGGACTCCCCAATTACTGACCAGGAGCTCTATAAGAAACTTCAGGCCCTCAAATTTAAAAAAGCATGCGGACCTGATGGCATCCTAAATGAGATGCTCAAATTCACAAGTGCAAAATGTCAATTGGCTATATTAAAACTGTTTAATTTGATCCTGAGTGTAGGTTATTTCCCTGACATCTGGAATCAAGGACTCATAACCCCAATCTTTAAGAACGGAGACAAATTTGACCCTAACAATTACAGAGGCATTTGCGTGAACAGTAACCTGGGGAAGGTTTTCTGTGGGATTGTAAATGTAAGTTCTAAACTTCCTTAATAAGCACAATGTCTTGAGTAAAAGCCAAATTGGATTTATACCAAAACATCACACGACCGATCATATTTACACCCTACACGCCCTGATAGATAAACATGTCCACCAAAATAATACCAAAATGTACACTTGTTTATCGACTTCCAAAAAGCATTTGATTCTATTTGGCATACAGGACTGTTCTACAAAGTTATTGAAAGTGGTGTAGGGGGTAAAACATATGACATAATTAAATCAATGTATACTGGCAATATGTGCAGCATCAAAATTGGCAAGAAAATAACAGAATTCTTTAACCAGGGTTGCAAACTGAGCCTGCACTCTTCAATATTTACATCAAAGAATTGGCCACTATTCTAGAAAAATCCCCAGCCCCTGGTGTTAGTCTCCACAATTCAGAGGTTAAAGGAGATGACCTATGCCTGCTGTCACCCACAGCACATGGCCTACAGCAGAGCCTGGACCTGCTAGAGCAGTACTGCCAGACCTGGGCCCTGGCAGTAAACCCCAAAAATACTAAAATAATGATTTTCCAGAGAAGATCCAGATCTCTAGGAATTAGACCAAAGTTCTCAATTGGTACAAAATAGCACGCAGGGCATTCTACGCCATTAAAAAACAAATTCAAATTGAAATACCTATTAAAATTTGGCTAAAACTAATTTAATGTGTCTTTGAACCGATTGCACTTTATGGCAGCGAGGTGTGGGGTCCATTTGCAAAACAAGATTTCACCAAATGGGACAAACACCCCATTGAAACCCTGCATGCATAGTTCTGTAAGATTCTCCTACATGTCCAGAGGAAAACTACAAACAATGCATGCAGGGAAGAAAGGCCAATATCCACTAATAATAAAAATTCAAAAAAGAGCAATTAAGTTTTGGAAACATCTAAAATACAGTTACCCCCACTCATATAATTACCAAACCCTGCAATGCCAAGAGCTGAGCAATGAAAAGAGTCCCGTCATCCAGCTGGTCCTGGGGCTGAGTTCACAAACCTGTTCTAGTAACACACTGAAGCCTCAGGACCAGAACATCCAATCAATCAGAATAAACCAAATTACAACACAGTCAAAACAAAACTACATTGCTTATTGGGAAACACAAGCACAAGCACAAAGCAAAATGCAGTGCTATCTAGCCCTAAATCGGCAGTACACCGTGGCTAACTATTTGACCATGGTTACTGATCAAACCTTAGAAAAACCTTGACAAAGTACAGGACCAACCGGGCAGGATATAACCCCACCCACTTTGCCAAAGCACAGCACCAACACCTTTGTAGCTTAACAGTAAAACCTTGAAATCAGCCCTAGTCTTAACAGAGGCTAGCACTGGAGTAATATGAACTCATTTTTTAGTTCTAGTCAAGATTCTAGCAGCCGTATTTATCACTAGCTGAAGTTTATCTAGTGCTTTATCTGGGTAGCCAGAGAGTAGAGCATTGCAGTAGTCTAATCTTGAAGTGACAAAGCATGGATGAGCTTTTCTGCATAATTTCTTGACAGAGTTTCTGATTTTTGCAATGTTATGAAGATAGAAAAAAAGCTAGTCAAAAGAGAGATCAGGGTCCAGAGTAACACAAGGTCATTCACAGTTTAATTTGAGATGACTGTACAACCATTGAGATTAATTGTCAGATCAAACAGCAGATCTCTTTGTTTCTTGGGACATAGAACTAGCATCTCTGTTTTGTCTGAGTTTAAAAGTAAAACATTTCACTTCCTTATGTCTGAAATACAGGCTTCTAAGGTAGGCAATTTTGGGGCTTCACCATGTTTAATCGAAATGTACAGCTGTGGGTCGTCTGCATAGCAGTGAAAGTTGACAGTGTGTTTCCGAATGACATCACCAAGAGGTAGCCTATATAGCGAAAACAATAGTGGTCCTAAATCGGAACCTTGAAGAACACTGAAACTTACCATTGATTTATCAAGGGACAAACCATACACAGAGACAAACTGATATATTTTCTCGACAGATAAGATCTAAACCAGGAAAGAACTTGTCCGCGTAGACCAATTAGGGTTTCCAATCTCTCCAAAAGATGGTGGTGATCACCTTGTGTTTCCTTTGTGATAGTGGAATAATTTTGTGAAGGATTTCGAGGTTCTGATTTGAAAAGTGTTTGAGCCGAATGGCTTTATCATCATACAAGGGAACTGGAGATTTCCCCCTGTTATTTCTGCTGAACGTAGGCTGTGCATCTCCACATCCCATCAGCCAGAAGCGGCAGTATGAATACTAATGTTACTGAAGATTGATGAAGAACCTTCTTTATCATCTCTAATGCAGTTTGACTATGCGTGTTCAGAGACTTTCCATAAAACATGATTTGGCCTATTCACAAATAGTAAAATAAAATAAAAAAGCAAGACATAAACTCTCATCTTGCTTTATTGCGATATAGCCTAATTGATTTTGAGTTTAGTACTTGGCTAGAACTAGCAGGGAAAGAGCTTGTGTTATGTTATGTGATGAATGGTCTGGCCCTCAAAGCAGTTTAAGTTTAGTCTGTGAGTCAGCAAAAGAGGAATGGGAATGTATTCAGCAAATGATTTTTCCTCACCTTTTTGTTTTATCTGGCACTCATAAGCAGAGAAGCACTCAATGTAACTATAGGGTAATATAACAGCTACCACCTGCCTCCTGTTCATTAGACACAAACATCCCCACATCCCTCATGGTACACTTTCCTTCTGTGAGTTTCTCTATGGGAATTAGATGAATGATGCTATTCCCCAACAACATGTGATACACAACTGTTGTCATGTCTGTAACTGTCAAGGTTTACTAGTCATGTTTACTTGTCAAACATGTTCTCACCAGGATCTGCCTAAAACCCAGTCTATTTGTATTTGTATGAAACGCCATTGGGACAATTGTAACGCTACTGTTGAGTTGCCATGCCGTTGTCATGTTTTGGTCTGTGAGTTTGATCTCCATGGATTCCTCCCCTCCCCCCTCGTAGACTGGAGGATGGCATCATGAGCCTTTAGAGTTACAGTTATGACTCTCTCTCTCTCCCTCTCTCTCTGTGTGCATTATCTCCTCAATCTAAAGAAAACTCCACCTCTCGAGTCATGTTAACACTAGATCTATTTCATGTATTTATCAGATGGCATCAACTAAGAAGTAAGGCACATACTCCCTCTCTGCAGGCTGCCAGCTTTTGTTGAGTGGCTGACATAGAGGCATATATCACTAAAGCCTTGGGCTAGGCCAAGAGGCTAACAGCTCCATCAATACAAGGCCAGCCTCCTCTATTGGCTCATACAGTATAGTAAAATGATCACAACAAAACAATTAACGTTCAATGCTTAAGTACCTTTCATGGGTAGCCTATGCCCATTCAGCATCATTTATGCAACCTTGGCTTCAACTGGAGGAAGCTTGACCTGTTGACCATGAAGCAAACTTCACTTGAACAGCCTAATGAAGTTCAGGATAAACACCAGCAGATGGAAGAAAAACCCCAACCCCAAAGACAACATCCAGAGTGCAAGATCTAGTTGCTGTTGTCATGTGCTGGGAAGGACAGGGAAGAGTCTCAGATGTCCTGATATGACTGCTCTACTGGCCAAAGAGGAATGCATATCTATATTTAATCTGGGCTGAAACAGTCCCTCTGCTGAAACACACATCAGGAAGTCAGACAAAGCATGACCAAGCAAACAATAACAACAAAATGGTTGGCAGTGGTTGTTAATGCTGGTATCAACCTTTTGTTGATGGTCATATTACTGTGCTGCAACCTATCTTCCTTGTGGAACCTCTGTCATCAGCTAGGCCTGAAAGACAAGACAACCTTTTTAGAGATACCTACAGTAGCAACATAAGCGTAGGAACAGAAACCTGAAAGTTCTGTTGGTGATCTGCTCTCACCATGTGTCCTCGGCTCCTCGCTGTCTTGATGAGCCTTATAGTGGACAGCGGAGATGGGCAAGGTTTTGGCCAGGTTTTGGGCTCACCATGACCAGCTCAGGGCTGGTGCCGGTCCTGACCATGACCAGAGGCTGGGCAGGGAGAAGTAGAGGAAATAAATCCTGCCCCTGACCAGAGAGAGAAACACAGGGAACATGGATATTAGACAAGTACTGTCTGTTCCTAATATATAGTCTAGACAGAAACACAGAGCAGAAACTGTAAATATTCAGATCACTATACAAAATTATAAACACTTAGGCCTAGGTTTCTGCTATTGTATGAGCCAAGACAGTTGACATTCATTGGGGTTGCAAAGAAATAGATCCTATATATTGCATCATACTGTATATGCTAGGCCTTACCTGGTCAGGGCCACCTCGTGAGGATAGGTGGGCAGGTAATAATGGATTGGATTTATATAGCACCTTTAGGGCTGGGCGATATGGCCAAAATATCATATCACGGTATTTTGAGAGAAAAAAATACGGTATGATGGTATTTTATGGTATTTTATGTTTTTGAATAATACAAGTTCTAAATTTGCTTTATGAGTAGTGCGTGGCCCTACGGTGGCAACACATACATTCTAAATTATTTCAATGGGTCTTTCTCCATTCTGATTGTTTTATACTGTTAATTTAAACTTCAACCAAAAAATTATTTCCTGCATTTCCATACATTTCTGCATTTCCTGCACTCATTTGAGATAATTTCCACACTGCCACGTAGGTATGTGCAAAAACTCTAGGCCTTATTTTTAACCAAATGTTGCAATTGTGATTTGACTTGCAATTTTGATTAAAACACTTGGGTGAACTGTTAGAATCATGGAAATATAATTATTATTATAATTATATAGTTAGAATATAATAGTGGGCACTTTCAATACAGTGTTGTTTGACATGACAGCAAATTCAGAAAGCCAGGGAGGAGTTATTGTGACAGGGTAGGAACCAAAGTGACGGTCAGTGTTTCCTAGGGGAACCTATAATCTTTGGCTACATTAAATGTTTCTTACATGTAGCCAACATATTCATGCTTCACCTATTCCTCTTTGATTTAGAAGATACTGTTGCACAAACAACATGCTGATTTAGGCCTACACCAGCACTGGTATCAGGCTGTATTAGCTAGCCAGCTAACTAGTGATTAGCATTAGCGGCTAACACGATTTAGCTAAAACTTGCTAAGAAAAGACAAACTAGCTGTTTGCAGATGTAAGAAACACAAACTAATAGCGTAACGCTTGTGGATTTATATTAAGAAGCAAATGGGAAACAACATCGTTGTCATCAACATTGTTGCATGTGCTGCTTTGAACATGCAGACTGAACGTAAGTGTCTTGTGGTCAAGCAACAACAAATGCGCTCCTTGAGTGACGGGGCGGGGCTAGGTCTGTGAGGAAAGCGGCATGGAGAGAGAGAGAGAGCTGAGAGGGATGACTCAAGTAGTGGTGTAAACTATGAAAATGGACGTTACACACGGCATATGACATTTAACAAACCAAACATTCAAATACCGTTATAGAAGGTAAAGTAAAAACCCAAACCGGTCCGTGCATCAATACCGATATACCGCCCAGCCCTAAGCACCTTTCTACCAACTGAAGCACTCAAAGCACTTTACATACTAAGGGGGAAACTCACCTCATCAATGTGTGGCACCCACCTGGGTGATGCACAGCAACCATTTTTGTGCCAGATTTCTCACACACATCAGCTAGCATGGTGGAGAGGTGAGGAGTGATATATGCCAATTAGGGGGATTATTAGGTGGCCAGGTTGGGAATTTAGCCAGGACACCGGGGTAAACACCCCTACTCTTGCGATGAGTGCTATAGGATATTTTATGACCACAGAGAGTCAGGACACCCGTTTAACATCCCATCTGAAAGACGGCACCCTGCACAGGGCAATGTTCCCTTCACTGCCCCGAGGTATTGGGTCCCCTACTGGCCCTCCAACACAACTTCCAGAAGCATCTGGTCTCCCATCCATTGACTGACCAGGACCGACCCTGCTTAGAGGCAAGCCAGCAGTGGGATGCAGGGTGGTATGCTGCTGGCAACCCACAGGGGTGGAAGTCCTGACACCCCTTTGTCCACCACAGATGGAGCTCTGCATAGGGCACCTCCTTCATAGGTAGGCTGGATTGTCCACTACCAGAATTGTAGCACCCACCTGGGTGATGCTTCGGCGACTGTAAAAGTGGCAATAAGACCACCACACCTCGGCAGTAGTCCGGAAAAGCCCCCTATGAGGCGAGCTTCTGCATCCCCTCTGCTCAACCGGGGCAGGCCAAAAAGCTGATGCTGCTGATCGGTTGTTGCTGCATCATTCAAATCATATTAGCTAGCAAGCTAGCTAGCTAGCTAGCCAAGCCAAATATAAACTGACTTGCCATAATCAGTCCTGCAATTCCGTAGGTCACCACCAGATATTTCGGTTAATCTCTCAACAAGTAATCAAAAACAAACAGGAAGTTGATTGAACAATCAACAAAAAACACTTAAAAACAATAAAATATACAATATTTACAGAGCTCTCTACCCAGGCTTCTTCATGGCAACCAAAACATATATTTTGTGATTTCCCCACAATGTTCCCACCAGACTGTTCCCACAACCTAATGAAACATTCTGTGAACTTTTAAAGAACAGACTAAATGTGTTCTGGGAACATTCTTGCAACATCAGCCGAATGTTTTATATAAACATTGTATATTCATCAGCATGACTGGACAGTTTTTGTGTTATGGGAACATTTGCAGCAACCGAACGAATGTTCTGGGAACTTTCACAGAACTCATTTTGGTTTGCTGGGAAAACATTACTGGTACGTTGTGTTATTACATTACCTGGAAACTTAATGAGAACTTTTGGGGAATGTTCTGTGGTGATTGTTACATATGTTGTGCACATAATTTTTGTGAATGTTAGGAGAACATTCCAAGAATATTTCATTTAAAACCTTTAAAATGTTTTTGTGATGTTATCATCCTAATGTTAGATAAAACCCTAACTAGAACTTAATAGGAATCTTAGCAAATGTTCTGGGAATGTTCCCAGTTTGCTGGGATTAGCGTGATTGCCATCAGAATATAGCCACAGAATATGGGATATTAAATCAATCATACAAGACAACAGTAATAAAGTACAGTTTCTCTGATTAAAATTGTGTGTAAAAAGCTGTTTTAGACAGTGGATTCAATGTGATTATTCACCATTATGTACCTCTTTTCTAACATAATAAAGGTCGAAGGAATATTATTACCAATGCTAAAGTTTAGTTTATTGTATCCCAACTGGTAGTAAAAACAGCACTGCTGTGTGAATTCTTGGCTTTAGTTAAATTACTTTGCAGTTGTTTCTTTCATAGCTCTAATGGGTGTTCAAATCTCACGGTGCTACTTTACACTGCATTAAAACATCAAACCCCATTCAAATAACACTTTGCTTTTTGAAATTGTATTAAACCCTAGAAGAAATAGCGCTAGGTTATCAAGAGGCCAAATCAAAGTCTGGACGAGTTGGATTTCTACAAGCTTAGATGCCATAAAGGCAACTCGTATTTTACCCTCAGCATCTCCCAGCGCCTCAGGTCATCCATCATTCCCAACACACCCATGGTGATTGGGTTTGGTGTGAAAGGACGACCGGGGGAGAGGCAGTTTTTCATCCCTTAGCAGAATATTATTATGATGATGAAATGGGATGTTGCTGTTGACCTACACCTCTGTCACTCTGCTTTAGTCGCCCCCTCACTCTCCAAAACTATTTAAAGCTTTTATAGACACTGTCCTCCAATCCATTCCCAAATGGCTTAAACAGTACTATGTACTGTACCATATACTGAAAGGAAGACTGCCGTAAGAGTAATGGCGTGTGTGTGCTTATTTTTTTGATATAGGCACACACAGAGGTTAAAATAAAATGTTTATTAAAGTGGAAGTTTACCTCAAATCTAAAATGTTCTAAGTGTTTCCATACATTGAAACTAGTTAGGTGGAGTTTGCCTTCTCCCCCTCTCTCTCCCTACAGTCTAGAACTGGAAAGCTGCAAAAACGGGTCACGTGACTCGTGACGTGTCTTTGTGCACTGCTAGCTCTGCTCCGTTGTCAGTCAAAGAGCGATTGAGAAATCCGCAAATTGTGGACAAATTCTTTGTTTTATTGAAAGCATACGGCCTAATGAGCTATTTTTATCAAAAGTACTATGTGTAGTTTTTATGTGGCCGACTGCAACAACAGCGGAAATAGGTAACAACTGTGCATGTGCGCTCTCGTGGGGGAATCATAAGGCCCTTATTCACAATCACAGATTGTAGCCTAGCATTACAGATTAGTTATAGAAAGTAAACAACAACGACGAAATACTTGTGAGTGATGAAGAAAACTACTGGAGGGCCGCTGATGTTTATGAACTGTAATACATTTTATATGGCCATGGGGCTAAAAGTAATCTATTGTTAGGATACTCATGGCCACTATCGACAGGGGAAGGTGGGGGTTATGAATACACAGTAGACCACACTACATGCAACCAAATAGGTCTACCCCAGGTGGTTTCTGGGGCCATGTATTTCACGCAAGGCTATATAGTTGTTAAAAGCATGCGAGGCTGGAGCCTGGTTCCCATCTGAGGGTCAGAGGCATAGCAGGGGCTGGCCATGGCGCTGAAATACAGTGAAATGCCACAGCTGCCTGCTACAAAGGCAAATGAAAGAGGGCAGTGGCACTTTGATGGTGTGACTGAAGACAAGGCCTATTGGAGGGGGCAGGGTGGAAGGAATACAGACCTACTACAGGGATCACACTACACACAGGGGCAGTTCCACTAATGTACTATCCATACCTTCAGCAATACTGCTGTCATCGAAAAGCATCAGGTTCATGATCTGGAAAATAGTCATAGATATTTCCTACCACTAGACTAAAGTGTGTTTTTTAAATTTGTTTTCCTAAAAGCAAGACATTGTTTGTGAGTGTATGTGTGTGTGTGTGTGAATGAAAGAGAGACAGAATGTGTGTCCTTTACTCTGGCCCCTTACCAGTCTCGTGATGCTGTCCATGGTGCTGAAACACACTCCAGCCAAAGAGACAATAGAGCCCATTGTTGAGAAAACCCCAAAGAGTGGCGTGTTGCCGGGAAACAGCACCTGTCATTCTTCCAAAAGCTCCCAGTGAGATCAGTCCTTTTGAAGCAGTATTATTTTCAGTCTCTCGTTTTCCATGTAGTCTGATCCACTATTGCTAGTGTAAGTCACTCTGGATAAGAGCGTCTGCTAAATGACTAAAATGTTTAAATGTTTTTGTGGAAGTTCCGTAGTTGATTGCTTTTTCATTATGATTTTCTAAATGTATGTGATGCTGTTACATTAGCTATAAGCAGCTCAAGGTTGTAAAAACATATTAATTCATTAATAAAGCAGTGAGAGCTAGTAGGCAGGCCTGTATTATTTCAATAAAGCAGTGTGATGATACATCCCCACTGTGTCTGTCCCTCTCAGTGTCTGTCCCTCTCCTCTGGATAAATTAAAATAGGTCTCAAACTGTGTCCTTCAAGCCTCTGTTTTTTTTACACAGTCATTAACCCAGGCTTGTGGTTGCTCTCTCCCTAGTTGAGCTGAAAGAAAAATCAGCTTTGGTCTTTTCTCTCTCTCTTCCTCCCTCCTCCTTCCTTCATATCGCTCTGTTGTTTTTTCTAGAGGCCTCTGCCTCTCAGTATTCACCTCAGAGAATGTGTTGCGTGTGGTGTGGATGTGTTAAAATGTAGTGTCTATGTGGCTTGGTCCAGTTGAGAGACACAGGCAGGCAGGGATTCTGTCCATCTCTCGCTGCAGTGTTGCTATAAAAGATTATGCCATACTTCCACTGCTCTGCTGGCACATGCACAGAATACTTTTCTCTTGCAGTCCCACAGAAGACATTTATGAAATTCACGGTATTCAGTGGGCTAGGCGATGCTGGACAAGAATAGCCTTATGACTTTCTTCCTACTGGAAACTGTCTCCTTTGTTGACAGGGTTATTCAATGCCTTTCTATTAATCTCTGTTTTGCAATTTGAGACAGGCAAAACCTCATTTGTTACATTTGGTTACGGAACACTGGCCTCCGGGATAAAATAGATACTATTTTAATATAATTTTAATCTCTGGCTTGGTCAATTAATGGGATATATTTTCTGGATATGTTTTCCTTCACCTGGCTCATTATTCTAATTCCCTTCTGTTGGTCTGGGGTGTATAGGGGCCTCTGACAGCATCTGTTACCTCAACCTTAAAAAATCGATTGCAGTTTTGGAGTTTCTCGCAAGATCCTTTTGTTAAAAGACAACAAAGAATTGTAGCGAGCAAGTGACACATCACACCGTGCATTAAATATGGCACACACAGCTTTTGAAAAAGCCCCTGATATGATCCCCTCCATTGCACAACTGAAATGGAAAGTAGTTCCTCTTCTGAACAGAGGGGGTGATGGTGCTCTAAGAGGACTGCATTAGTCCACTCCTTGACTGTTATTGCTTTTCAGTGCATTGTGATTTAGGAGAGACTATTCAACTTTAAGTAGGGGACTCTACTAGTACAGGGTACACATTGTATGAATTCTGATTCAGATCAATCTAACCAAACATACAATACACTATGGTTGGTTAACAGTATGGTTAACAGTATTTCTTATTTTCAAGGAAAGGCGCTATAACACTCATCTCTCTGTCTGTGCCTCTGTCTCTGTGTCATTTTCTCTGCCAATGTTTCCTCATTTAATTGGTGCTGAAGGCTTCTGACAACAACTGTCTGGTTAGTCAGGTGGGGTGGGATGGTGGGCGGCACTAAGTATACTTGGCAACAAAACAACAGAGTGTGGAACTATGATGTCAGTCAGTGGTGGAGAGGGTGGAGAACTAGCAACGCGCATGCCCTGCCCACCTGAGGATCTGTCTTTTTCAGCCATCTATTTCCTGCATTTGAGGGGTGCAAAATCCACTTAAATCTCGCTGGATTGATCTCGCTGGATTGATTGCTTTAATTTTACTCCTGCGACTCTTTTATACTCTTGCTTGTGCCTGACGTTGTTTCCCGTTAATAGTATGACCGCGGAAACGTTTGTAATGACTTGTCAAACACACTCCGGTAATTGCTGAAATGGTCTCAATGGAATACATTGTCTTTCCGTTGAATCTATAAGAACGCTAAAGCTTCGTTGGGGATTTAACGCACTGTCTCGAACACTTACATCACAAGAAAGAGAAGAAAGATAACTTAATTTTGAAGATTGCACATTTTTTGTGGAATTGAAAAAGTAATAATTGAATACAGTTGAAATGTTTACAAATTAGATGCGCTGAAATGAAAGCAATTTCAAAAAATTAACTCTCAGATTATAGTAATATTATTTTTGATCTTGCAAACAATGTAAAGTATGTTTAGATAGGTGTAATCTAGAACAGTTTAGTGTTGCTGCCTGTAACTAATGCTGTTGTACATCCTGTATGTAGTTGAGAAACAGTAAACATGTATTTTGGACATAAGAGAAATGTCAATAACAAATAGACAATGCAACAAAATCCTGCACATATTGCAGTACTGCAAGACAGACGTTGCCCAACCATGATGTATGGTGAATCTGTGTCAATTATCAGACCTTTGCAGGCTAGATGGGAAAAACCTTCTGATCGTGTCAGGGGTGTAGTTGTGTGGACAGAGAGTAAATATTTAATTTGTTTGTTTTTTAAATCTGCCTTTTTCTTTGTTTCCTTTATTATTTTCCCCTAGCCCCACCAACCCTCCCCTAATTGGAGTAAACTAATGGCCAACAATACTTAGGCTTCTACTTCCATACTATATACATTTTACGGACACTGTATATTTTACAATAGTTATCTTTTGTTTGTTTTTAGTCCCATCCTTCAGCTACCCTCAACCCCTCCCATCTATCTCTGAAGACCATCCAGTTCTGATTTCTATTTGCCATTTGTTTTTCAACTGTGCTGTGATGTTTTACAAGAGTTCTGAACCTTTCTATTCTCATAGTTTCTACAGATTGTAAATTAAAGATAAACATTTTTGCTAAGAGTATTATTATATTATTGATTAATTGACTATGACTTTTCAAATCACCCAGCAGTGCTATTTGCAGAGTTAGCTCCAGGTAAATGTTGCAATTCTTCAGCCATTCCTGAACCTGTGACCAAAAACAAGCTACATATGGACAGTACCAAAACAAATTATCTAAAGATTTTGTCTCTTCGCAGCAAAATCTACAGAGCTGGGATGGTTGTATACCCCATATATATATATATATATATATATATATATATATATATATATATATATATATATATATATATACAGCTGTGGAAAAAATTAAGAGACCACTGCAAAATTATCAGTTTCTCTGGTTTTACTATTTATAGGTATGTGTTTGGGTAAAAATAATTTTTTTGTTTTATACTATAAACTACTGACAACATTTCTCCCAAATTACAAATAAAAATATTGTAATTTAGAGCATTTATTTGCAGAAAATGACAACTGGTCAAAATAACAAAATAATGCAAAGAAAATAAGTTCATGTTCATTTTTAAACAACACAATACTAATGTTTTAACTTAGGAAGAGTTCAGAAATCAATATTTGGTGGAATAACCCTGATTTTCAATCACAGCTTTCATGCGTCTTGGCATGCTCTCCACCAGTCTTTCACATTGATGTTGGGTGACTTTATGCCACTCCTGGCGCAAAAATTCAAGCAGCTCGGCTTTGTTTGATGGCTTGTGACCATCCATCTTCCTCTTGATCACATTCCAGAAGTTTTCAATGGGGTTCAGGTCTGGAGATTGGGCTGGCCATGACAGGGTCTTGATCTGGTGGTCCTCCATCCACACCTTGATTGACCTGGCTGTGTGGCATGGCGCATTGTCCTGCTGGAAAAACCAATCCTCAGAGTTAGGGAATAATGTCAGAGCAAAAGGAAGCAAGTTTTCTTCCAGGACAACCTTGTACGTGGCTTGATTCATGCGTCCTTCACAAAGACAAATCTGCCCAATTCCAGCCTTGCTGAAGCACCCCCAGATCATCACTGATCCTCCACCAAATTTCACAGTGGGTGCGAGACACTGTGGCTTGTAGGCCTCTCCAGGTCTCTGTCTAACCATTAGACGACCAGGTGTTGGGCAAAGCTGAAAATTGGACTCATCAGAGAAGATGACCTTACTCCAGTCCTCTATGGTCCAATCCTTATGGCCTTTTGCAAACCTCAGCCTGGCTCTTCTTTGCTTCTCATTGATGAAGGGCTTTTTTCTAGCTTTGCACGACTTCAGCCCTGCCCCTAGGAGCCTGGTTCGAACCGTCCTCACCGTGCACTTCACCCCAGCTGCCGTTTGCCATTCTTTTAGTAGGTCACTTGATGTCATCCTACGGTTGTTGAGTGACATTCGAATGAGTTGGCGGTCATCCTGGTCAGTAGAGAGTTGTTTTCGCCCTCTGCCGGTCTGTAGCTTTGTTCTCCCCAATGTCTGCTGCTTGACCTTGTTTTTATGAACCGCCGTCTTTGAAAATTTAAGAATGGAAGCAACCTGACGCTCACTGTATCCCTCTGCCAGTAAAGCCAGAATTGAACCCTTCTTTTCCTCACTCAAAACGTTCCTTTTCAACTCTTTTGGCATGGTCAATAGTTATTTTTTGATTAATATTACTTTTGAGGTACTATTAGCACAGTTTTTGCCATCCAGCTGGTCCTATTACAAGAGGATAGTGATGACCATAGCAGTGGTTTTTATATTTTTCCTCATTAAATAAGATTTGGTTCATGTGATCACCTAATCAGTACCTAATTCAGTAGAATGAGGTGTGCCTGTGTTGGAATTCAACAGACACTGGAATGGAATGGCTGTCATACAGTGAGGGAAAAAAATATTTGATCCCCTGCTGATTTTGTACGTTTGCCCACTGACAAAGACATGATCAGTCTATCATTTTAATGGTAGGTTTATTTGAACAGTGAGAGACAGAATAACAACAAGAAAATCCAGAAAAATGCATGTAAAAAATGTTATGAATTGATTTGCATTTCAATGAGGGAAATAAGTATTTGACCCCTCTGCAAAACATGACTTAGTACTTGGTGGCAAAACCCTTGTTGGCAATCACAGAGGTCAGATGTTTCTTGTAGTTGGCCACCAGGTTTGCACACATCTGAGGAGGGATTTTGTCCCACTCCTCTTTGCAGATTTTCTATGGGTTTCTAATGTGCTTCTAATGTGCTTCTTCTTGAGCCACTCCTTTGTTGCCGTGTGTTTTGGGTCATTGTCATGCTGGAATACCCATCCACGACCCATTTTCAATGCCCTAGCTGAGGGAAGGAGGTTCTCACCCAAGATTTGACGGTACATGGCCCCGTCCATCGTCCCTTTGATGCGGTGAAGTTGTCCTGTCCCCTTAGCAGAAAAACACCACCAAAGCATAATGTTTCCACCTCCATGTTTGACGGTGGGGATGGTGTTATTGGGGTCATAGGCAGCATTCCTCCTCCTCCAAACACGGCGAGTTGAGTTGATGCCAAAGATCTCGATTTTGGTCTCATCTGACCACAACACTTTCACAGTTCTGCTCTGAATCATTCAGATGTTCATTGGCAAACTTCAGACGGGCATGTATATGTGCTTTCTTGAGCAGGGGGACCTTGCGAGCGCTGCAGGATTTCAGTCCTTCACGGTGTAGTGTGTTACCAATTGTTTTCCTGGTGACTATGGTCCCAGCTACCTTGAGATCATTGACAAGATCCTCCCGTGTAGTTCTGGGCTGATTCCTCACCGTTCTCATGATCATTGCAACTCCACGAGGTGAGATCTTGCATGGAGCCCCAGGCCGAGGGAGATTGACAGTTCTTTTGTGTTTCTTCTATTTGCGAATAATCGCACCAACTGTTGTCACATTCTCACCAAGCTGCTTAGCGATGGTCTTGTAGCCCATTCCAGCCTTGTGTAGGTCTACAATCTTGTCCCTGACATCCTTGGAGAGCTCTTTGGTCTTGGCCATGGTGGAGAGTTTGGAATCTGATTGATTGATTGCTTCTGTGGACAGGTGTCTTTTATACAGGTAACAAACTGAGATTAGAAGCACTCCCTTTAACTGTGTGCTCCTAATCTCAGCTTGTTACCTGTATAAAAAGACACCTGGGAGCCAGAAATCTTTCTGATTGAGAGGGGGTCAAATACTTATTTCCCTCATTAAAATGCAAATCAATTTATAACATTTTTGACATGCGTTTTTCTCGATTTTTTTGTTGTTATTCTGACTCTCACTATTCAAATAAACCTACCATTAAAATTATAGACTGATCATTTCTTTGTCAGTGGGCAAACGTACAAAATCAGGAGGGGATCAAATACTTTTTTCCCTCACTGTACATGTAGAGAAAAATTTTCAGTGGTCTCTTAATTCTTTCCACAGCTGTATATATATATAACATTCTATTGGTTGCAAGAATTTTGTATAATAACTTAAATTGAAAAAAGTTTTGAATCCGGCGTCGTTTTGTGTATCAGTTCATAAACCATGTGCCTTTGAATCGGTACATCAAAAATCTCTTCCCAACTATTTTACAATCTATATGGCACAGCTGTCAAGTTTTGGGTCCTTAAATGAAACTGGTATACTTTTTTATTTATCAAAATGTTCTTTAACCAATTTTGGTCTTTAGTGCCGGGCCGACAGACAAGTTCCTTACTTTCTCCCCCTTCCACTTGTCTCTTCCATTTTTGTGGTAATGCTGAAATTAGTTGGTTGTAATTTTGGGTAGAGCAGACATTTCCATATATTTTTGTTAGCTGCATGTGTGACAACTCCACCAGTCCAATTTATGATATAATCTACAAAGATTATACAGTATATATATATATATATATATATTTTTTTAATCAATTAGTATATTTGAGTTTAACCATAATATTTGTTGTAATATTTGTTCTGTCTTTTCTGGTTGATTACACTGAAGTTGCAACCAACTTTCTATGGCTTGTTTTAAAAATAGTGATACTTTGGAGATTATTTCATTTAAAAATTACCAAAAGTGAGAGGTTGTAATCTGAATAAAGGGAAAAGGGTCATTCTTGAAAATGCGGTGAGACATTCTTACTAATCTGCTAGAGAACCAGTTCGGATTTAAGTATAACTTTTGTATGACCGAAGCCTTTAGTGAGAGGTCTAATGCTTTTTTTCTTTTTTTTATTGCCCTCCGAATTCATATTCATTATATAAATAGGCCCATTAAATTTTTTCTGGCTCACCGTTACAAATAGAATTGAACATTTTTTTCTCATATAATTTAAGAAAAAATAGTCGCTAGGTGTAGGCAAGGCCATAAGCAAATAGGTAAACTGGGATATGACTAAAGAGTTAATCAGGGTGATTTTTCCACAAATAGACTGGTATTTTCCTTTCCATGGTAGCAAGATCTTATCTATTTTTGCTAACTTTCTATTAAAATGTATTGTAGTGAGATCATTTATTTATTTCGGGATATCATTACTGAGTATGTCCACTTCACCGTCAGACCATTTTATTGGTAAATTACACGGTCATTTAAAGTTGTATTTTTTTGTGATCCAATACATAATATTGTACACTTATTATAATTTGGTTGTAAAAAATTATCTAGATCCTCTATGAGGCTGAGGAGGGATCCAATTTGTGGATTTAAAAGAAAACATGAATCATCAGCGTACAATGACACCTTTGTTTTTAAGCCCTGGATTTCTAGCCCCTTGATATTATTGTTGGATCTGATTTTAATAGCCAACATTTTGATGGCCATAATAAATAGATATGCTGATAATGGACAACCTTGTTTGACTCCTCTTGACAGTTTAATACTTTCTGAGAAGTAGACATTATTAAATAGTTTACACCTAGGGCTTCTAAACATAACTTTAACCCATTGTATAAGAGATTCTCCAAAATTGAAATATTTCAGGCATTTATATATAAATTCTAGTCATACTTTATCAAAAGCCTTTTCAAAGTCAGCTATGAATACCAGGCCTGGTTTCCCATATATTTCATATGTTCTATTGTTTCCAGTACTTGTAGTATATTATCTCCAATGTATCGTCCATGTAAAACACCTGTCTGATTAGGATGAATAATATCCAACAATACCTTTTTAATTCTATGCACTATGCATTTTGCTAGAATTTTTGCATCACAACACTGAAGTGTAAGGGGCCTCCAATTTTTTCAATGGACTGGATCTTTATATTTACTACTTCGGTCCTGTTTCAGTAATAATGAAAACAGACCTTCTTCTTGAGTATCTGATAATCTACCATTTTTATAGGAGTGGTTAAAATATGCTAATAACAGTCCTCCGAGTACATCAAAAAAGGTTTGGCATACCTCAACTGGTATGTCATCCAGCCCTAGAGTTTTCCCGGACTTAAACGTTTTAATTGCATCAAGAAGTTCTTCCTCTGTAATTTGGCCTTTACACAAGTCTTTCTGTACAGCTTTTAATTTTACATTATTAATAGAAAAAAAATATTAGAATTAACTTTGGTTAGTGGAGATGGAGGAGACTGAAATGAAAACACACAGTTGAAGTCGGAAGTTTACATACACCTTAGCCAAATACATTTAAACTCCGTTTTTTTTCACAATTCCTGACATTTAGTCCTAGTAAAAATTCCCTGTCTTAGGTCAGTTAGGATCACCACTTTATTTTAAGAATGTGAAAGGTCAGAATAATAGTAGAGAGAATGATTTATTTCAGCTTTTATTTCTTTCATCACATTCCCAGTGGGTCAGAAGTTTACATACACTCAATTAGTATTTGGTAGCCTTTAAATTGTTTAAATTGGGTCAAACGTTTTGGGTAGCCTTCCACAAGCTTCCCACAATAAGTTGGGTGAATGTTGGCCTTTTCCTACTGACAGAGCTGGTGTAACTGAGTCAGGTTTGTAGGCCTTCTTGCTCGCACATGCTTTTTCAGTTCTGCCCACACATTTTCTATACGATTGAGGTCAGGGCTTTGTGATGGCCACTCCAATTCCTTGACTATGTTGTCCTTAAGCTATTTTGCCACAACTTTGGAAGTATGCTTGGGATCATTGTCCATTTGGAAGATCCATTTGCGACCAAGCTTTAACTTCCTGACTGATGTCTTGAGATGTTGCTTCAATATATCCACATAATTTTCCTGCCTCATGATGCCATCTATTTTGTGAAGTGCACCAGTCCCTCCTGCAGCAAAGCACTCCCACAGCATGATGCTGCCACCCCCATGCTTCACGTTTGGGATGGTGTTCTTCGGCTTGCAAGCTACCCCCTTTTTCCTCCAAACATAATGATGGTCATTATGGCCAAACAGTTCTATTTTTGTTTCATCAGACCAGAGGACATTTCTCCAAAGAGTACGATCTTTGTCCCCATGTGCAGTTGCAAACCGTAGTCTGGCTTTTTTATGGCGGTTTGGGAGCAGTGGCTTCTTCCTTGCTGAGCGGCCTTTCAGGTTATGTCGATATAGGACTCGTTTTACTGTGAATATAGATAATTTTGTACCTGTTTCCTCCAGCATCTTCACAAGGTCCTTTGCTGTTGTTCTGGGATTGATTTGCACTTTTCGCACCAAAGTACGTTAATCTCTAGGGGACAGAACGCGTCTCCTTCCTGAGCGGTATGATGGCTGCGTGGTCCTATGGTGTTTATACTTGCGTACTATTGTTTGTACAGATGAACATGGTACCTTCAGGCGTTCGGAAATTGCTCCCAATGATGAACCAGACTGGAGGAGTGGAGGTCTACAATTTATTTTCTGAGGTCTTGGCTGATTTCTTTTGATTTTCCCATGATGTCAAGCAAAGAGGCACTGAGTTTGAAGGTAGGCCTTGAAATACATCCACAGGTACACCTCCAATTGACTCAAATGATGTCAATTAGCCTATCAGAAGCTTCTAAAGCCAAAACATCATTTTCTGGAATTTTCCAAGCTGTTTAAAGGCACAGTCAACTTAGTGTATGTAAACATCTGACCCACTGGAATTGTGATACAGTGAATTATAAGTGAAATAATCTGTCTGTAAACAATTGTTGGAAAAATTACTTGTGTCATGCACAAAGTAGATGTCCTAACCGACTTGTCAAAACTATAGTTTGTTAACAAGAAATTTGTGGAGTGGTTGAAAAACGAGTTTTAATGACTCCAACCTAAGTGTATGTAAACTTCCGACTTCAACTGTATGCTTAAAGTACTTTGCTTCCTCTTTCAAAATATAATTTGATGAATCATGGGTGACTCCATTATTTGTAACAAGGTTCAGTAAATTATTTTTAGTAGCATTTCTAAGAGAAAAAAATAATTTGGTGCATTTTCCCCCATATTCCATCCAGTTTGCTTTATTTTTATAATATACAATATATTCTGTGACTATCATATCGTTTTTATTGCTATCTATCTGTACTTTAGTCCCTCTATTTCCTTTGTTAATATGAACTATTTTGACTTAAATTGCTTTTGTTTTAAAGATTAAGATTGAATTGCATGGCCTCTAATTTTTTTGGGGGTGTGAACACTGTTCCCTTACAGTTTTAGACAGTAGCCAATGGCTATTGTGGCTATTTGAGTGTAATGTAGGCCTACCAACAAAACCAATGGAGCAAATCCCATAACATTTTCACATGGAAATAGCTTTTCATTTCTATGATATAGCCTACAGTAGCCTATATGTGGTGTTCAATGCAGGCCTACATTGCATGAGACTTTTAAAAACGTTTTTACATTATGAAGGGCTTGACATTAATTAATTATTTTTGACTTGGTCTGTAACACCGTGGGCCAAATAGGTGACTGTAAATTGCATTATATTGTGTTGTATGATGCAAGAAACCACTTCACAAAATAACATATATTATTATTACCATACAGAGAATTAGACAATGCTGTCTACCCCTCTGCCTATTGGCTTATTTGCATATTCAAGCCTGTCTCAAAATAGAACACTGCCCCTTTAATTAAGACATACCTAACTGGCAGCTTTAAATGTAGCCTACACGATTTGTGCTCTTGTGGGAAGCAGTAACTCCCCATTGCTGACCTATACTTATCTATAACTTGGATAATAGCTCGCTAACTAGCAAAGAATATCATCAAACGTGCACATGCGCAGCTCTGCGCTTTGATCTGAAATGCGCATTCACTCGCGTGTGATTGAAAGACCGCTAGTGGGCTACCTCTACCAATATAATTCTACTATGTTGCGCTCTGGCTCTGCCTATAACAAAATCCCAGACTCAACCTTGCAAAGTTAGATTTGTTTTGGTTTGTTGTATTGAAAAAGGAGCTGATATGATGTTGATTCGATCACACAAAAACCGTTGAGATATATAGTGCAAACGAATGGGTCGAACCTAGTGAAGTTCAATCTCTTGCGTCTCTGCGCAGCATGGCATTTCTTCTGCGCCGCAGTCCTGAAGGAAGTGTGCGATCGCATACGCGCGCAGTTTAGAGGGAACATTGGTCCCATACAATAAGGGGATCTGCTGTACTGCTGTACCTATGTTATGTCGGAAAAGTCAGTTATAAATTATTTTGTCCTGGTTAAAAACAAGTTGTCATCCAATAGGCTTTGATTCAATTTCCAATATCCTCGACCAAGTGGAAATTCTGTAAGAGTACTGTATATGCCAATTATTTGATGGTCCGACTGCATTCTGTTCCCTATCAACACTTCTTTTTACTTTTAGTGCCAGCAAGAATGACGTAAGAAAGTAGTCAAGTTCCAATATATCCATAATATTCTTGATTTCCTTAAGTGCATGAGGGTGATAGTTTGTAGTGTGATTTATTTTACAGTCCATTGAGGTATTTAAAACAAGATTATAATCTCCCACCATAATAATAGTCTTGCATTGCTTGTAGGCTTGATAAATTATTATATATATTTTCAAAGAAGTGTGGATCATCATTATTTGGACCTTATAGATTAATGAGCCAAATCTCTTTATGGTCCAATAACATATTTAAAATAATCCATCTACCTTGCGGATCTGTTTGGACAATTTGCACATTCAGATAAAAATTATTGTTAATTAATATCATCACCCCTTTTGAGTTTCTTTACCCATGGGAGAAGTATATTTCACCCACCCAGTCCTTTTTCCATACAACTTCCATACAACTTCATCTAAAATTGTTGAATAAGTTTCCTGTAAACAATATATATTATTTTCCTTCTCTTTTAGCCAGGTAAATACTGATCATCTATTCTTATTATCTGCTAAGACATTACAATTATAACTGGCTATACTTATTTCACCATTTACCATAATGAGATACAGTACAAGTTTCAATTCTATTTATCATAAAATATGTTTGTAAATTTACCATTAAAAAGTACCATAATGATTGAGTGTCCATATAGCTGTACCATGATATTTGCACTGCTACTGAGTAAACCTCCAATTGTTCTCCACTATTCGACCCGCTAAAACCTCCCCCCATCCCAAGTTCGGTTGTCGTCCCAGTGACTGGCCACCTGGATCCTAGGGCCTTTGAGAGATTGGGACTCATCCTTTAAAAAGGGCAGACAGTGCCACCCAAGGAACAAAAGCAGATTAACTGCCAAAAGCATTTCCAACACCCTCACCTCGATTTTATTGTATACAGTTATTTAAAAAATATATATTAAAAAATCTTGTATATCTTAATTTATTTCCACAATTAACTAATAATATGCATAATAATGTTAGCAGTTCATATGAAGGATTGTTACCTATAACCAGGATTGGCATTACAAAAATTACATTTTTGGCAAGCAATTATTATTTTGGCAAACAATTATTATGATTCATCCTATATTGTCCCTAACATCATTACCCCATAGCAACAGATGTGGGATACACACACACACTCTCCACCCTTCCCCCACAAACAACCACAAGCTCAGATGTTCAACAGTTGTTCTGTCCCTGAGCCCACCTCAAGAGAAGACTTGATGTGCGAGTTCATATACAGTTGTAGCTGTTTGAGAAGGCATGCAAAATTGAGCAAGAATGGGGAGATTGATTAACCAATGTTAAGTCCTAGCTGATGGAGCTCAGATACACCCCTTCCCCCTGAAACACACACATGTTGGTCCCCCGTTGTGACCATATTCCCAAGCATCTCTGTGCAGTCAGACCTTTTGATTATTTTGTGCCACCAGGGCCACAATAATTTGCCTCCTCTCTGATTGTCCGAGTGTGACCCCCCTCCCCATGGGTTACTGCTACTAGTGTTGCCAGCACTGCCACTACCTGGGTGGGGGCGCCCCACTGGAATTCCCACCAGCTAGGTACAAGGTTGTCAAGGTTCTCATTAGCAGCTTTGAGAAATTCCTTGTATATTATGCTCACACATCAGGGGGCTTTGGCTTTGTTGGACCAAACCTGCCAGGCAGGCTCAGAATCTTGAGGGGGCGGTGCTGCTTTAGTGGGTCTCTGACCACGTTTATCTTTCTGTCTTGGCTGCATATAAGCTACTTACAGTAGGCCTATAACACAGATAAGGACTTCTCTTTAGTGTGTGGGTCGCTCAGCTGGGTGTATAGGGTTGGGGACCAGGTTGAACTGAAGAACTGTGCAGATACAAAGTTTGGTAACATAATTACACTAAAATCTCCCTCAGTTTTATTATGTTTACAAACTTTGTATCTGCACAGTTCTTCCTGTAAATTAGTTTTTGTAAAATGTTCTGCGGAAATTGTTAAGAGTAGTCCTTGTGCATCTGCACAGTTTTTTTCAGTAAATGTTTGGGTATTTACTGTGTAAATTGTTCAAAGTAGTCATTATGCATAGAGTTTCATGGTTTGGAAAACTTTGAAATCAATGGTTTTTGTTTGGTATACATTTTAAAGTAAAACATTGGAGTCAGCATAAATCCGTTACAGTGGAATTGCCCCCCTGCGGACCTCTGTTGGACGAGCTACCCTCTAGTTGAAAGGCATACTTTCATATTTGAAGAAATGGTGCTGAGATAAATGATTAGTGAAAAAGAAATCCATACAAATTTTCTATTGCACTATAATGTTAGTATACACTCCCATCGGCCCTGTTTGTGGCTGGAAACTCTACTCACATAAAGCCTCCTCATCAACAAGCCTTATTAAACAATATCCATCCTCAGATTACTTGTGGCTGACCACAGAACATACCCATTCCCTTGTGGTGTAGTGTAGACGTGGACTGCCTATTGGTAATTGTAATGTATATATCTGGATGTTCCATCTGACAGAGGCGTTTCAGGGTGTACTCAACCCCATCTCTCAGAGGGCAGTTGCTCATTACTGTGCTCCCCTTGTTGCCATCGGAGTCTCAAAGTCGTGTCTCACCCACTTTTATTAGAGAACAAGCATCACTGAGGCAATTGGTGGACATAGACTATTTACGCCAATGTCACCTTCCCTTTCACCTGCCCCACACAAATTACTCTGGGTAAATAGTTGTTTTCCTTTTTTACATCCCAGCAAAGGACATCTCTGGAGGGGAAGTGGAAAACCAGTGGTCAAAAGAACACTTCAAAGTGCATTACCTTGTAACAATGATAAGGAGTTTGTCGCCGGCAGCATGGATCTAGAGCACGTGTCAAACTCATTCCATGGAGGGCCGAGTGTCTGCGGGTTTTCGCTCCACCCTTGTACTTGATTGATGAAATAACGTCACGAATTAGTAAGGAACTCCCCTCACCTGGTTGTCTAGGTCTTAATTGAAAGGTAAAACCAAAAACCAGCATACACTAGGCCCTCCATGGAATTAGTTTGACACCCCAGATCTAGAGGATCTTGCTGTCATTCTGTTGGAGAAATATGTCCAGATTTCTCTATTGAGGCTTAAGTAAAATGTAAGTAATTTGCTTACATTGTAGTTGGAGGAAACATGGGAAAGTTATGCTGCTTTAAAATTGTATAAACTTAGGAGAAAATGCCCTTTGGAAGATTTGTATGAGATTTTCAAACTTCCTAGAGAGCGCTTCTTTGTTTACGCCCATTTAGCATCATTCACACCCTCTTAAGCCTTAGCCCTACCCCACCCACACAAGTAAACGCATGTGAGTCAGCATTAAAAAAAAGATGTATTTCACCTTTATTTAACCAGGCAAGCCAGTTGAGAACAATTTCTCATTTACAACTGCGACCTGGCCAAGATAAAGCAAAGCAGTGTGATTTAAAAACAACAACAACACAGAGTTACATATGGGATAAAACAGAACATAAATTCAAAAATACAACAGAAAATATATATACAGTGTGTGCAAATGTAGCAAGTTATGGAGGTAAGGCAATAAATAGGCTATAGTGCAAAATAATTACAATTAGTATTAACACTGGAATGATAGATGTGCAAGAGATGATGTGCAAATAGAGATACTGGGGTGCAAATTAGCAAAATAAATAACAATATGGGGATGAGGTAGTTGGGTGGGCTAATTTCAGATGGGCTGTGTACAGGTGCAGTGATCGGTAAGGTGCTCTGACAACTGATGCTTAAAGTTAGTGAGGGAGATAAGAGTCTCCAGCTTCAGAGATTTTTGCAATTCGTTCCAGTCATTGGCAGCAGAGAACTGGAAGGAATGGCGGCCAAAGGAGTTGTTGGCTTTGGGGATGACCAGTAGGATATACCTGAAGGAACGCATACTACGGGTAGGTGTTGCTATGGTGACCAATGAGCTAAGATAAGGCGGGATTTGCCTAGCAGTGATATAGATGGCCTGGAGCCAGTGGGTTTGGCGACGAATATGTAGTGAGGACCAGCCAACAAGAGCGTACAGGTCACAGTGGTGGGTAGTATATGGGGCTTTGGTGACAAAACGGATGGCACTGTGATAAACTACATCCAATTTGCTGAGTAGAGTGTTGGAGGCTATTTTGTAAATGACATCGCCGATGTCAAGGATCGGTAGGATAGTCAGTTTTACGAGGGCATGTTTGGCAGCATGAGTGAAGGAGGCTTTGTTGTGAAATAGGAAGCCGGTTCTAGATTTAACTTTGGATTGGAGATTCTTAATGTGAGTCTGGAAGGAGAGTTTGCAGTCTAACCAGACACCTAGGTATTTGTAGTTGTCCACATACTCTAGGTCAGACCCGTCGAGAGTAGTGATTCTAGTTGGGTGGGCGGGTGCCAGCAGCGTTCGATTGAAGAGCATGCATTTAGTTTTACTAGTGTTTAAGAGCAGTTGGAGGCTACTGAAGGAGTGTTGTATGGCATTGAAGCTCGTTTGGAGGTTTGTTAACACAGTGTCCAATGAAGGACCAGATGTATACAAAATGGTGTTGTCTGCGTAGAGGTGGATCTGAGAGTCACCAGCATCAAGAGCGACATCATTGATATACACGGAGAAAAGAGTCGGCCCAAGAATTGAACCCTGTGGCACCCCCATAGAGACTGCCATAGGTCCAGACAACAGGCCCTCAGATTTGACACATTGAACTCTATCTGAGAAGTAGTTGGTGAACCAGGTGAGGCAGTCATTTGAGAAACCAAGGCTATTTAGTCTGCCAATAAGAATGCGGTGGTTGACAGTCGAAAGCCTTGGCCAGGTCGATGAAGACGGCTGCACAGTACTGTCTATTATCGATTGCGGTTATAATATCGTTTAGGACCTTGAGCGTGGCTGAGGTGCACCCATGACCAGCGGTGATCTGTTTGTTAACTTGGCTTTCAAAAACTTTCGAAAGGCAGGGCAGGATGGATATAGGACTGTAACAGTTTGGATCTAGAGTGTCACCCCCTTTGAAGAGGGGGATGACCGCAGCAGCTTTCCAATCTCTGGGGATCTCAGACATCTCAGACAATAGGGGTTGCGACAATTTCGGTGGCTAGTTTTAGAAAGAAGGGGGGGGGGGGGGGGGCATGGGCAATTTGCAGCGGAGGGTGCAGAGCTGGTGGCCGGGGTAGTGGTAGCCAGGTGGAAAGCATGGCCAGCCATAGCAAAATGCTTGTTGAAATTCTTGATTGATTTACCGGTGGTGATAGTGTTTCCTAGCCTCAGTGCAGTGGGCAGCTGGGAGGAGGTGCTCTTATTCTCCATGGACTTTACAGTGTCCCAAAACTTTTTGGAGTTAGTGCTACAGGATGCAAATTTCTGTTAGAAAAAGTTCTCTGCTTTCCTAACTGCTTGGTTCCTAACTTCCCTGAAAAGTTGCATATCGTGGGGGCTATTTGATGCTAATGCAGTACGCCACAGGATGTTTTTGTGCTGGTCAAGGGCAGTCAAGTCTGAGGAGAAACAGGGGCTATATCTGTTCTTAGTTCTGTATTTTTTGAATGGGGCATGTTTATTTAAGATTGAGAGGAAATTAGTTTTAAAGAACAACCAGGCATCCTCTACTGACGGAATGAGATCGATATCCATCCAGGATACCTGGGCCAGGTCAATTAGGAAGGCCTACTCGCTAAAGTGTTTTAGGGAGCGTTTGACAGTGATGAGGGGTGGTCGTTTGACCGCGGACCCGTTACGGACGCAGGCAATAAGGCAGTGATCACTGAGATCCTGGTTGAAGACAGCGGAGGTGAATTTAGAGGGTAAGTTAGTCAGGATGATATCTATGAGGGTACCCATGTTTACGGATTTAGGGTTGTACCTGGTAGGTTTGTTGATAATTTGTGTGAGATTGAGGCCATCTAGTTTGGATTGTAGGATGGCCGGGGTGTTAAGCATATCCCAATTTAGGTCACCAAGCAGTACAAACTCTGAGGATAAATGGGGGGCAATCAATTCACATATGGTGTCCAGGGCACAGCTCAGGGCTGAGGGATGTCTGTAGCAAGCGGAAACAGTGAGAGATCTCTACAGTAGATTGCAACTCCACCCCCTTTGGCAGTTCTATGTAGACGGAAAATGTTGTAGTTGGGGTAGAATTTTTGGTGGCCTTCCTAAGCCAGGATTCAGACACTGCTAGAACATCAGGGTTGGCGGAGTGTGCTAACGCAGTGAATAACTCAAACTTAGGAAGGAGGCTTCTGATGTTAACATGCAGAAAACCAAGGCTTTTATGGTTGCATGACATTGTCCTCCAGAAAGTAGTCTCTCTTCTTAAACGCAGCTAACTTAAGGGCAGCAATGTTTTTGAGAACTTTAGCAACAGTTTTGCAGTTATCGTTCCATAAATCTGCGGTAGCAAAGATGATCTACACTGAACAAAAATATAAATGCAACATGTAAAGTGTTGGTCCCATGTTTCATGAGCTAAAATAAAAGATCCCAGAAATATTCCAAATGCACAAAAAGCGTATTTCTCTCGAATTTTGTGCACACATTTGTTTACATCCCTGAGCATTTCTGTTAGCATTTCTCCTTTGCCAAGATAATCCATCCACCTGACAGGTGTGGCATATCATGAAGCTGATTAAACAGCATGATCATTACACAGGTGCACCTTGTGCTGGGGCAAATACAAGTCCACTCTAAAATGTGCAGTTTTGTCACACAACACAATGCCACAGATGTCTCAAGTTTTAAGGGAGCGTACAGTTGGCATGCTGACTGCAGGAATGTCCACCCAAGCTTTTGCCAGAGAATGTAATGTTAATTTCTCTACCATAAACCGCCTCCAATGTCATTTTAGAGAATCTAGCAGTACGTCCAACCAGTCTCACAACCGCAGACCACGTGTATGGCGTCGTATGGGCGAGCAGTTTGCTGATGACAACGTTGTGCCCCGTGGTGGTGGGGTAATGGTATTGGCAGGTATAAGCTACGGACAACGAACACAATTGCATTTTATCAATGGCAATTTGAATGCACAGAGATACAGTGATGAGATCCTGAGGCCCATTGTCGTGTCATTCATCCGCCGCGATCACCTCATATTTCAGCATGATAATGCATGGCCCCATGTCGCAAGGATCTGTAAACAATTCCTGGAAACTGAAAATGTCCCAGTGTCACGCCCTGACTCTAGGACTCGTATTTGATGAGTCAGGGTGTGTATTTTCTGTGTCGTGTTATACTATGTTTATTGTCTATGGTTAGATCTAGTATGTATAGATCTATGTTGGCCTGTGTGGTTCCCAATCAGAGGCAGCTGTTGCTCGTTGTCTCTGATTGGGGACCATACTTAGGCAGCCTTTTGGCACCTGTTAGTTGTGGGATCTTTTTCCAGTTATGGTATGTTTGTGTGTTACCTTGGACTTCACGTTTCGTTTGTTGTTTTGTCGCGTGTTCATTCGTTAAAATAAATATGTATGCTTATCACGCTGCGCCTTGGTCCTTCTCGTTCGTAAACGATCGTGACACCCAGTTCTTCCATGGCCTGCATACTCACCAGTCATGTCACCCATTGAGCATGTTTGGGATGCTATGGATCGACGTGTACAACAGCATGTTCGAGTTCCCGCCAATATACAGCAACTTTGCACAGCCATTGAAGAGGAGTGCGACAACATTCCACAGGCCACAATCCACAGCCTGATCAACTTTATATGAAGGAGATGTGTCGTGCTGCATGAGGCAAATGGTGGTCACACCAGACACTGACTGGTTTTCTGATCCACGGCCCTACCTTTTTTTTTACATTACATTTACATTTTAGTCATTTAGCAGACGCTCTTATCCAGAGCGACTTACAGTTAGTGAATACATATATATATATTTTTTATACTGCCCCCCCCCCTGGGAAACGAACCCACAACCCTGGCGTTGCAAACACCATTCTCTATCAACTGAGCTACATCCCTGCCGGCCATTCCCTCCCCTACCCTGGACGACGCTGGGCCAATTGTGCGCCGCCCATGAGTCTCCCGGTCGCGGCCGGCTGCGACAGAGCCTGGATTCGAACCAGGATCTCTAGTGGGACAGTTAGCACTGCGATGCAGTGCCTTAGACCACTGCGCCACTATTTGTGACCAAAAGATGCATATCTGTATTCCCAGTCGTGTGAAATCCATAGATTAGGGCCTAGTAAATGTATTTCTATTGATTGATTTCCTGATATGAACTGTAACTCAAGGCAAAGGGTGGCTATTTGAAGAATCTCAAATATAAAATATATTTTGATTTGTTTAACACTTTTTTGGTTACTACATGATTCCATATGTGTTATTTCATAGTTTTGATGTCTTCAATAGTATTCTACAATGTAGAAAATAGTAAAAATAAAGAAAAACCCTTGAATGAGTAGGTGTTCTAAAATCTTTGACCAGTAGTGTACAGTGGCTTGTGAAAATATTCACCCCCACTAGGCATTTTTCCTATTTTGTTGTCTTACAACCTGGAATTAAAATTGATTTTTGGGGGGTTTGTGTCGTTTGATTGACACAACATGCCTACCACTTTGAAGATGCAAAATATTTTTTCTTGTGAAACAAGCAAGAAATAAGACCAAAAAACGGAAAAGTTGAGCATGCATAACTACTCACCCACGCCCCAAAGTCAATACTTTGTAGAGCCACCTTTTGCAGCAATTACAGCTGCAAGTCTCTTGGGGTATGTCTCTATAAGCTTGGCACATCTAGCCACTGGGATTTTTGCCCATTCTTCAAGGCAAAACTACTCCAGCTCATTCAAGTTGGATGGGTTCCGCTGGTTTACAGCAATCTTTAAGTCATACCACAGATTCTCAATTGGATTGAGAATTTAACTAGGCCATTCCAAGACATTTAAATGTTTCCCCTTAAACCACTTGAGTGTTGCTTAAGCAGTATGCTTAGGGTCATTGTCCTGCTGGAAGGTGAACCTCGGTCCCAGTCTCAAATCTCTGGAAGACTGAAACAGGTTTCCCTCAAGAATTTCCCTGTATTTAGCGCCATCCATCATTCCTTAAATTCAGACCAGTTTCCCAGTCCCTGCAGATGAAAAACATCCCCACAGCGTGTCAGTGGTTTTAGTCTCTTTGTTGCCTCTCTGATTAATGCCCTCCTTGCCTAGTCCTTGAGTTTTGGTGGGCGGCCCTCTCTTGGCAGGTTTGTTGTGGTGCCATATTCTTTCCATTTTTTGATAATGGATTTAATGGTGCTCCGTGGGATGTTCAAAGTTTCAGATATTTTTTTATAACCCAACCCTGATCTGTACTTCTCCACAACTTTGTCCCTGACCTGTTTGGAGAGCTCCTTGGTCTTCATGGTGCCGCTTGCTTGGTGGTGAACCTTGCTTAGTGGTGTTGCAGAATCTGTGGCCTTTCAGAAGAGGTGTATATATACTGAGATCATGTGACACTTAGATTGCACACAGGTGGACTTTATTTAACTAATTATGTGACTTCTGAAGGTAATTGGTTGCATCAGATCTTATTTAGGGGCTTCATAGCAAAGGAGGTGAATACATATGCACGCACCACTTTTCCGTTATTTATTTTCTAGCTTTTTTTTCATTTCACTTCACCAATTTGGACTATTTTGTGTATGTCCATTACATGAAATCCAAATAAAAATCCATTGTAATTACAGGTTGTAATGCAACAAAATAGGAAAAACGCCATGGGGGATGAATACTTTTGCATTGACCATTGGAAGCCCCCATTCAGGGCTCTTCTCTTGGTATGTCCGACCATTTCGAATCCCACCGTACCTTCTCCGCTATGCAATCCGGTTTCCGAGCTGGTCATGGGTGCACCTCAGCCACGCTCAAGGTCCTAAACGATATTATAACCGCGATCAATAAAAGACAGTACTGCGCAGCCATCTTCATCGACCTGGCCAAGGCTTTCGACTCTGTCAACCACCGCATTCTTATTGGCAGACTAAATAGCCTTGGTTTCTCAAATGACTGCCTCGCCTGGTTCACCAACTACTTCTCAGATAGAGTTCAATGTGTCAAATCGGAGGGCCTGTTGTCTGGACATCTGGCAGTCTCTATGGGGGTGCCACAGGGTTCAATTCTCGGGCCGACTCTATTCTCTGTGTATATCAATGATGTCGCTCTTGCTGCTGGTGACGCTCGGATCCACCTCTATGCGGACGACACCATTTTGTATACATCTGGCCCTTCATTGGACACTGTGTTAACAAACCTCCAAACGAGCTTCAACGCCATACAACACTCCTTCCGTAGCCTCCAACGGCTCTTAAACACTAGTAAAACTAAATGCATGCTCTTCAATCGAACGCTGCTTGCATCCGCCCACCCGACTAGAATCACTACCCTCGGCGGGTCTGACCTAGAGTATGTGGACAACTACAAATACCTAGGTGTCTGGTTAGACTGTAAACTCTCCTTCCAGACTCACATTAAGTATCTCCAATCAAAAGTTAGATCTAGAATCGGCTTCCTATTTCGCAACAAAGCCTCCTTCACTCATGCTGCCAAACATGCCCTCGTAAAACTGACTATCCTACCAATCCTTGACTTCGGCGATGTCATTTACAAAATAGCCTCCAACACTCTACTCAGCAAATTGGATGTAGTCTATCACAGTGCCATTCGTTTTGTCACCAAAGCCCCATATACTACCCACCATTGTAACCTTTACGCTCTTGTTGGCTGGCCCTCACTACATATTCGTTGCCAAACCCACTGGCTCCAGGTCATCTATAAATTACTGCTAGGCAAATCCCTGTCTTATCTTAGCTCACTGGTCACCATAGCAACACCCACCCATAGTCTGCGCTCCAGCAGGTATATCTCACTGGTCATCCCCAAAGCCAACACCTCCTTTGGCCGCCATTTCTTCCAGTTCTCTGCTGCCAATGACTGGAACGAACTGCAAAAATCTCTGAAGCTGGAGACTCTTATCTCCCTCACTAACTTTAAGCGTCAGTTGTCAGAACAGCTTACTGATCACTGCACCTGTACAAAGCCCATCTGAAATTAGCCCACCCAACTACCTCATCCCCATATTGTTATTTATTTTGCTAATTTGCACCCCAGTATCTCTATTTGCACATCATCCTTTGCACATCTATCATTCCAGTGTTAATACGAAATTGTAACTATTTTGCACTATGACCTATTTATTGCCTTACCGCCATAATTTACTACATTCGCACACACTGTATATATATTTTCTGTTGTATTTTTGACTTTATGTTTTGTTTACCCCATATGTAACTCTGTGTTGTTGTTTTTATCGCACTGCTTTGCTTTATCTTGGTCAGGTCGCAGTTGTAAATGAGAACTTGTTCTCAACTGGCTTACCTGGTTAAATAAAGGTGAAATAAAATTTAAAAAAGACACAGCACACAGACAGCATAGCTGGAACAAAGTGCAGGGTTGTCCTTAAGATTTAATCTATTTTGTCTCAGTATACTGTATATCACTCAATACATTGCCTGTATTCAAGGCTAGACATGTTAAATTATATTCCCCCAGAGCAACGTGTTTTTTTAATAAGTTTCATCTTGTAAATATGATCCATTATGCAAATACTTTATCATGCTTTTTCTGTCATTAGCTAGTTCAGACAGGACACATTAACACTGGTCAAGTTAGATGAAGACAATGAGGATAATTATCAGTTGTCAAATGAAAGCCTTTCTAACATGGCTAACTAAAATCCCTCACAGCGTCTGGGTATTCTTCTTTTTATTACCTCAGCCCACTTTAGATAGAGATTACTGAAGTACAGAAGTGGAGTCAACATCCCATTGGTCTGTGGCCCAGCTGTGGAGAAGGCACGTCCTAAAGTCATATCGCCCTTGGAGGTCGTCTGATGAATCTCCACTCAATGACAAGTTCAAGCAATCGCATGCGTCAGGCAGGCGAGCCGAGGGGAGCAGACCGGTGCGGTCAGGACAGTCCTATTCTGTGCATGTTTGTGATTTGATTAAGAGCCTATGTCTATCGTCCGTCCATTCTGGCCTAATTGAATAAGAGAAGGCACCAGGGCACCCCGACACCACAGCTGATCGATGGGGAACAGAGGAGTAGAGGTCACCCTGTACCCCTAGATGTTCCTGGACGGGACGCTCTGACCATGGTACAGTGGGCAGGCTGGAGGGGAATCCACTTATGGGCAGAGCAGAGGAAAAATATGTGGGGTGGCCCATCCCTTCATCCTTGGTTGACCTTAGGACAGGCTTAGGACCCACTCTGTCAGCAGATCAACTGAGATACTCCACCAGCACCACACCCTTTGCCAGCTTTCTGTACGATCAACATTTCTGCATGAGATGCAAGGGTGTTTGTTTGGGTTTGACCTCTTTAACCTTTTGGTGTACTGGGTTACTTTTACATAGACTTCTCTGACTTGACTCTAGGGTAGGAAAAAGGTCATGGGATTCCAATAGGGGTAAAATGATAAGTACAAGGTCAATACAGGTCATTATCTTACTTACACTGTTCAACCTTTTGTCAGAGCTTTGAATATGTCTGCTGCTGCTAAGGAATACAACATTTGCCTTGTGCAATATTAAGACTACTTGAGTAAAGGACATATTCTATTGAATCACTCAGTGATAATAAGACTGCGGATTTAAGCTGGCACAAGAAGTTGAGGACATCCCACCGGGCACACACTGGTTGAATCAATGTTGTTTCCACGTCATTTCAATGAAATGACGTTGAACCAACATGGAATAGACGTTGAATTGATGTCTGTGCCCAGTGGGATGTGGGTTCTTTCTTTCTGATAGCCTGAAAATAAATGTAGAATCAGTATAAGTGAGGAATACGGGCACCTGCTCGTTACCAGGGCAACGGAATGGTCAGACGCAACTTTCTCTTAATCTGAGGGAGATATGATGTACTGAGAGAGCGGAGGAGAGAAGTGAGGAGGAAAGGAAGAAAGGAGAGAGGGATGTGGAGGGCAGGGATGTTTACAGACAGAAATGTACTCTTGCAAAACACACACACCCTCCGTCAGCCTAGGGGGTTTAAATAAAATAACTGAGGGAGGGAGGGAGGGAGGAAGAGGGAGGGAGGGAGGGAGGGAGGGAGGGAGGGAGTGAGGGAGGGAGGGGAGAGGTATGACTGCTCCCATTGCTTACTTGCTGTGAACTCCACTGATGTAGACAGTCTCCCCAGAAAGCCTCAGCAGCCCCTAGCTAGCAGGATGTCACAGAGAAAGAGGAGCTTCACCTTCGGAGCATATGGAGGGTAAGGTTGAAGGCCATTCAGACAAAAGATAACATTTACTCATGTCTGTCTCTCTGCATGCTAGAAATAGCCTTGGTGGGGGGTAGTAATAGGGAGGTGTTACAGACAGTAATACCTGGTATGGAATTCACTCCATCACTGAAGAATTGTTGAGTACTTAGGCCTGAGATCTAAAGAGACCCCCTGGGGAATCATGCTTTACATCTTCAGCAGACTAGCAGTGAAAGGATAATACCAAGGTCAGACAACAGTGTCTGCTCTAAACTACAGCTTGTTAGCATCTATGATTAGCGCTGGAAGTTACTGAAGTGGTCTCATAATGAGGTCAATGAAACATCATTACCTCATAATGAGTTTGTCAATAATTTGGTCAAGCTGCCCCCTTTCCTAGGTTTTAAAGACAAGGTCAACTTGACCGAAACAAAATAGTAATGTGTAGGAGAGTAATCTGTTTCATTTATGAGTTGTATTGTTTTTATTCTCAGCACCACAAAGATAGGCATGGTGGGGGTGTGTATGTTTATTTGTTTGCCTTTGAGAGGTTTATGATAGGTTTTAGATTTGATTCATTATTTGGAGAAATAAGTGCATTTCAACTTGTTGCTTTGGCTCTTTGGGGTACTGTTAGATGCTGCTGGGAATTTGTTGCATTGATGAGGTCAAGAGTTCAAGGGACACTGTAAAACGGGTCTATATGTTATATACGGTCTCTGTGTAAAACATACTCTGATGTTACAATTAATTCAATGTTATTGTGGTCTGTGGATCGGAAATAGTATGGTGTATGAAGAGGTTAGCTAGACAGTGAATGTGGCTCATGTCATTCCATTATAATGGTCTGTTTCTACTGTAGATTTACATTACATTTAAGTCATTTAGCAGACGCGCTTATCCAGAGCGACATACAAATTGGTGCATTCAACTTAGGATAGCCAGTGGGACAACCACCCTTTTATATATATATATATATATATATATATATATATATATATATATATATATATATATATATATATATATATATATATATATATATATATATACACATATTTATATATATATATATATATAAAAAAATTATACACTTCAGCGCAGCACTGATGTGCATTCAATGATGTATGATGCTGTGTAGACTAGTTGCATCGAAAACCCCTTGGCACTGGAATAACTATAGCTTCCATCATTATGTTGACCCTGGCCTTGGGCACTAACAGCTACACGCAGGAAAACATCTCACTCACGAGACTCAGAGTACAACCTCACCACTTTGGCTGACCCTTAGGCACTGTGTGAATAGTACAGTACAGTGTGTGTAGAGTTCCATGGACACTGTTTGATTCAGAGTTGGATCATCAAGGCTGATAATCCTACAGCCCAGCATCAACCGATTGTTCAGGCTCTACATGCTGTGGTTGGCACTGTAGTGAATTCTATGGACAGAGTGTAATTCTTAGATCGTTTAGTTTATACAGCTATAGAAGTGGGGGAGGAACCACATTCAAATGCATGTGTTTGCCCACATACACACACACTCATACACACACACACACACACATTGAGGACGTGCTCTGAGTTGTGGTGCATATTAGATAGTCCCCTGACCGTCATCTGCACTCTGAGAAATGGACCTTGTCCCCTCCAAATGAACATTTTATTCCTCTAGTTTGTTTTTCTGTCATATCTTTATAACCGCATGCATCTTTCCATACACAGCATCACCAAGCACATAAATGTTTAAAGGAACTCAGGACATAGCTCAATTGGCAGAGCATGGCGCTTGCAATGCCAGGGTTGTGGGTTCGATTCCCACGGGGGGCCAGTATGAAAAAAATGTATGCACTCACTAACTGTAAGTCGCTCTGGATAAGAGCGTCTGCTAAAATGACTAAAAACGTAGAACAATACATAGGGAGAGAATAATAATAGAAATAAACGTTGTCTATAAACAATAAATAAAACACAACGCTGTTCAGGGCCTATTTTCGTAGCGTTAAGACCATAATTGGAACCTTCTTAGGATGTGTCTTTAGTAGCCAAGGTGTTTCCCAGAGACTTGGTTATTAACGTGGCTCTTAAAAACCTTTGCACGTCTACAAGTGACCCAGACCACTCGTAGAGCAGCCAAAGGCCATCGTTAGATGTTTTTTTGCCCTTCCGTGTCACTTTATTCACAGAAGATCTCCGCTAAACATAGAGTCAATATGTTTAGGATTTCTGTTTGACTTTTGGTGAGTTCGTAAATTCACTCTGGCTATCTACTCAGATTTCAGAGCACTCTCGTCTGAGTGTGCCAGAGCGCAGAATAACTGATGAATTTACGAATGCTCAACACCGGTTGAATATGGCCGGTGTCAGTAAACATAGGCAAAAAAGGGTAATTAAAGTATTGCCAGCAGCACAGTTACAGTCACCAACGCTCTGGATAACATGAAAACAGCCTAACCAGCTCTGCTAGGGCGAGTAAAATGAGGTGAGGTGCTCATTTGTGTCTGGAAGTAGTGTTAGCCAGTTAGCTTGGGAGCTTGACTGCGGTTGTGTGGTCAGAACGCTCGGATCAACCCTACGCCTCTGCCAGAGCGTCCAGTGTGCATTCTGAATGCTTCGAGAGCGAAACGCTCTGAATTTACAAACGGACAATCTGACAACGCTCTGGAATTACGAACGCCCACGCACTCTGGCACTCTACATTGAATTTATGAACACACCCTGTGACTGCCGATAATTTCAGAACTAAGTTTACTCCAAATACAAAGTTGCCAAATGATTTGCAATTGTTAAGAACAAGTGAAGGATAAAATGATGCATCAAAATAAAACAGAGATGACTGCATTAAAAGAGACATAGGCTACATGGGCCTATTTAGGGTATTCAATCATATTTCAATCAATTTAATGTTCAATCAATTGAGTTATATTTTGGGATTTTTGCTGCAATGTGTTTAATGATGTTTGACAACACGTGCGCAATGATGTGCCCAACCTATGATTTTGTGCATTATTATTGGGTAAGCATAATAAGCCGCCTCAATAACCTTTTTGCAGCCATAGGTGGTAATATCTCTCTAGGAGCTGATCCGTCGTCAGTATTGTGGAATAAGTCTAATATTAAGGTAAGATTTGCATGGAGAAAGCTGATCCGAGAGCAGCGCTGCTTTTCTTTCGATGCTATCAGTATCGACACATGGTCTAACGATGCACTTAGCGAACGTTCTCTCTATGTGGTGGTTTTGGAAACATTTTAAAAAGTTGGCTCGTAAATAACGATGCATCTGGTACGACGGTCATCGTAGTGCTTAAGTTACATCGCAACTGGTAAACGAGACCCAGTTCAGTCACATGGTTCAAGATACTATACTCCACCTTACTGTATACACAGTGTGGACCTCAGGTAAAAATAAGGAACACTGTCATGGTGAAAAGCCATGCTGACATTACTGTACTTTATGCCATGCTGACATTACTGTTCAGGCTGGACAAGGTTTTATGTTTGTTTTCTTTGACTGTATTTATGCTTTTAGTATCAAGAGAAATCCTTGAGAGGGGAAAGGCCCTGAAAATTAAATGAAGGACGTTTCAACCTTCAGTTTAGCCAATAGCTGTATTGGACTCCATTCTACAGAGAAGTGAAAATACATGCAGGGAATGGGTTTTATTAATTAGAAAGCCTTTGAATATCTCTTAATTGACACTTAATATTGAGAAACTATATGAAGTAATAAGCATAGTAACTTTGCTTTAGGGATTGTCTATTCATAAAATAGATGTGACAGGTAGGCTACACATTGAAAGGTTTGTTCATGTCATTGTTTGTGAATGCACATATTTTAATTAGATCTTTAGTTTTATTCAAGAAGAAAATAGGAAGACTGTTGCCGTGACGATGCACCAACATTCAGCAGAAGCTGTGAAAGGAAATTACAACAAATAGCCTAGGCGACAAATGCATTGTGGTCAGGAATAGAATTCAGGCCACAAAATAATTTATCTTTATGTATTCTGTCTTTGCGGAAATTACTTTGTCACATGTACACAGAAAAATGGAAATTGCCATTAGTAGATAATGCTTCCTACAACATGTTCAAATTATGGCACATGCTGTAATTTCAGACCAGAGGATTTAATCAATGTGAAACTAGAAATACATTTCATCTATTTGGGGCAGGTCAAAATGGCCTTTTTCATATGCCATTTTAAGCTCTGTTTTGAGGGTATAATTTAGCCCAGGCAATCATTTTGAGTAGATGAAGATGTAAAAGAAAATGATCAATATTCTGTTGAAAACAATGTTGAAATTAAATGGAAGGAACTGCATAAACACCTAGTATATTTAGGAGTGGTTAAAGATTCAGCACAGGGGATATCAAATAAACTAATCTTACCAAAAACGATCCGTTCATCTCTGACATTTGAATGTTATTGTCGGTTTACACTTTATAGTACGACACCCTCTCAACACAGAGAGGTTAGAGGGGAGAAGATGAGGACATTGACCCCATGCACATACAGAAAATAGCTCTTTGGTGTGGGTGAGGTGTGTGTTCTCCGTTCAGTGGATAAGGCTGGAGTTGTGTTAGTAAACTGCACATTTGGACAAGTGCACTAAATGCTGGTGGTGTGTTGACATCACTGTGTAAGCTGTTGGCTACTGAAAACGGTCAATGTGGTCCTCTGTAGCTCAGCTGGTAGAGCACGGCGCTTGTAACGCCAAGGTAGAGGGTTCGATCCCCGGGACCACCCATACACGAAAAATGTATGCACGCATGACTGTAAGTCGCTTTGGATAAAAGCGTCTGCTAAATGGCATATTATTATTATATTATTATATTATAATGTCTAGCCAAGTGCAAGTACACACACATACTGTACACACACACACATTCACACACGCATACGTAAACACACATGCATGGACACATATACTGTTTACATGCAATTTTGCATACACTCACATTCAAATGTAAATGTATTAACAGCTTCTACCCCAAGCCATAAGACTCCTGAACAGGTAATTGTGTCCCCCCACCCACCACCCCCCAACCCATCTTTTACGCTGCTGCTACTCTCTGTTTACTATCTATGCATAGTCACTTTAACTATACCTACATGTACATATTAATGCAATTACTTTGACTAATCGGTGCACCCACACATTGACTCTGTACCGGTACCCCCTGTATATAGCCTCGCTACTGTTATTTTCACTGTTATTTTACTGCTTTTTTTTTTTTACTTATCTATTGTTTACTTAACACTTATTTATCTTAAAACTGCATTGTTGGTTAGGTCTTGTAAGCATTTCACTGTTAGGTCTACACCTGTTGTATTCGGCGCATGTGACAAATACAATTGGATTTGATTTTATCCATACATATACAGACACCAACACACTAACATCTAAACAAGGTCACTTGCATAGAAATGCATGCTCCCAATGCCAACATATACAGCAGTCAGACACAAGAGAGTGCATACAGACACACACACACACACACACACACACACACACACGAAAGATAAAAGTGTCATGCAAGACACAGTATGATTCCCTTGACGAACCTCTAGGCTCTGTAGGCTTTAGATATCACTGCCTAAGATATGCTCGTTGCCATTTATTTGATAAGACAGAAATGAATATGTTTTTTATTCTTATTGGTTGGTTTGATACCATGTTCTGTATTATTATTGTTGTTGTGAGATTTTATTGTTATGGTGGCTGCCCAGTAACATTTACAGCCAGTGTGTTATGGTTTATTATTCAGTAATAGCAGTGTATTTAAAAAAGGTTGAATGGTCATAGTATATGAGTAGGTCTACATGCGTGTCCCGTGGTAGATGGTTGTGACATTGTTTTTGTGTAGGCCTGTTTTCCACTGTGGAATGTTAACACCAAAACAGTGGTTCTCCCTCAGTCATAGAGGAGCAGAGAGACCCTGAAAGACAGCCTGGTATTTTTATTTATTTCAGTCAAACACAAACAGGGAGAAAGAGCATGGCCATTTCCTGTTGTCACACACGACGAGGTGGGACTACTTGTTCGTATGAACAACTAACGGTGCGACCCTGCGTGGGAGTTTAAGAAATTACACAGTTGGTTCTGGTTATTGGATTGTTAAGTAAATTTTGAATTTTTTCACATGACCTATCTCATACTACAAGTAGTAAGTCTTTAGGTAGTTCCTCCTCAGCCATAGTTACTCATATCTTTAGCCATTTAGAGACAAAGAAGAGATCCTGAGGGAACTCATCGCTCTTCTCTACAGACTGAACCTTCAGCTCTACTGAGCCATCCAGTGGCACCAATACATCTAAAGCATGTTGCACCACTCCTCCTGCCTGTCCTGTCCTGTCCTAAAGCCCAGAAGAAGGCCAAAAGCCGAAACGTGTGGGTTCTACTTTTAACAATAAATACGCTTTTTTATTGAATTCCATTGTCCTCCAAGAGTTCCTGAATTGCCTGTCTATTTCAGTTTGCTCCTCAATTCATGCACCTTGGTTGGAAAGCGAGGTAGCGGCAGTGATCCCTTCCCTTTGCACTGTCCTGTCCCCTGGACAGAGATTCATCTAATCTCTGCTGCTAATATCGCCTGGAACTCAAACAAAGCATGAATGGTTCAGTTTAAGTTGCATTAAATGCCCTCCCTAGAATACATGAAGGAGATGATATTAAACCATGCTGGGTGTAAAGTATGCTGGGTGTAAAGTATGCTGGGTGTAAAGTATACTGGGTGTAAAGTATTATGGGTGTAAAGTATGCTGGGTGTAAAGTATGTGTCACTGGCTCGGCATTGGAAAATCTGAACTGTTACATGGGCTGTCGCTTGTCACATTAATCTCCTGTTGATGGGGTATGTGGAGGGTACCTGTAACTTTTTTAATCTCTCTCTCAGATTCTTTCCGTCAGAGACGGCTGGGTATTTGATTGCCTGTTTGTTATTTTCCATGATGGATGGATTTCATTTTAATTTGATTTGCTATGAATGACAATGACATTTGTTTGATTGGCTTAGTATTCATGGGGGCAGGGATAAGCGATGATTAGCGGTTGATCGATTGACCGTATTCAGCTTTTATTCAGCATCAACCCCACGATGGCTCCTGTGATTGATCCAGGCAGAGCATTTGCCAGTTTGATTTGTATGCAGCACTGTATATGTAGTCAGAATTTCAACCGCTCTTTCCCTCTGTGCAAACACCATAAACAAATCCATGGAAAATATGCCAAGAGAATAAAACAGGATGTCTCTCCCACTATCTCATCAATCCTATTCGCTATGGCTTTTCTCATATCTCGGCTGGGTGGGCTACGGCTGAAAACACTTTCATTTGGAGTGTGCCAATATTACTGAGTGGGGTTGGGTAATGATGTGCCAGCCTGCTCGGGGTATTACAGTGGGCTCTGACTGTCTGACTGGCACCTCAGCCAGACTGCCTACTCACCTAGGATACAGTGCCAGCCTCAGCCTGAGAGCGTGCCCATCGGGTGGTTGGCAGGCAGAGGAGGCAGGGAGGGAGGTAGAGATGGAGGAAGAGAGAGAAGTGGTGAGAGGAAATTATAGACTCATTCATCTGGTGCCATGGAGGTTGATTCTGTTTTAAATACAGACTATTATTAAAAGTCACTTCTGAATGATGATTTTTACAGGCATTTTAATGTCGTAGATATTATTTTCAGCTAAATTAGTCCCTGATGCTTTCACCTCATAGTTTCACTTAAAACTCTGTTCTGATATTGTAGTCTTTGGTTAATACAGTGTTCTAGACTCTTCTTCAGTCTTAGATGACCTGACACACTCAGTGGGACCCAGTTGATTAAACCAGACCAGGTGAAGTGGGAGTGGGACAGAAGTCTGATCTACTGTCTCTCTTTGTTTTCTCTCTTTCTAGTGTCGACAAGACCTTTTCCAGGACCAGAAGTCTATGGTGAGTTTTCCCCCCTCCTTGACATTCAGAAATTCAGTTAATGTTGTGTGGGATAACTTAATTTGATGCATAGTTGGTTCTAGATCACTCTTAAAAGTACTGCAGATTACCTTAGAGGTTTTAAAGATAGAGGTCACCGCATAGCTTCCTTAATCCAGCGAAGCTGTCCACCCCTGGTTAAGTGCTGATTACAGTCAGAATAACAGGGCATGACACATCACATGGATGTCAGCCAATGTCTTTATTTACTGTTTATGTTGTACGAAATATGTCTATGCTCAATCTGCCATACTGCTGTTGTAGCCACGCTTGGGTTTCATTAGTGAAGTGCTACATCAGACAGTAACTTTTGCCCTCATAACAGCCTCAATTCATCGGGGCATGGACTCTACAAGGTGTCGAAAGCATTCCACAGGGATGCTGGGCCATGTTGACTCCAATACTTCCCACAGTTGTGTCCAGTTGGCTAGATGTCGTTTGGGTGGTGGACCATTCTTGATACACACGGGAAACTGTTGAGCGTGAAAAACCCAGCAGTGTTGCAGTTCTTGACACACTCAAACTGGTGTACCTGGAACCTACTACCATACCCCTTCCAAAGGCACTTCATTCTTTTGTCTTGCCCATTCACCCTCTGAATGGCACACATACAAAATCTATGTCTCAATTTTCTCAAGGCTTAAAAATCCTTCTTTAACCTGTCTCCTCCCCTTAATCTACACAGATTTTAAGTGGATTTAACAAGTGACATCAATAAGGGATCATATCTTTCACCTGGATTCACCTGGTCAGTCTGTGTCATGGAATGTTTTGTACACTCAGTTTATATTGGCACTGAGGAAGCCTAATGTCATGGATGTGGATCAGGGCATCTGGTAACATAATGAATATTGAGAAGGAGGGCAATGTAATATTCCCTCCTTGGTAGTATGAGAAAAATACGTGTGAATGTGGCAGGAGAGGGGTGTAGATGGGGGGATGTGGAAGGGGCGAATAGAGGTGCAGGATGATTCTGCAGGATCATCAGACGGTAACATTTGGCCCGCACTTCTGCTGAATTTAATTAACAGGGGATTGGGGGTTCATTCTGTGCCCTGTTCCAAACAGGTCTGTAGTGCATGCTAATGTAGCGGGAGACCAAAGGGAAGGAACGCCTTCTAGCCACTGAACAGTGCAGCTCTGAACAGGGCTCTCGCTGCACTCAGTAAGTCATTATGCTCTGGTGAATTCTATCAGCCTCTATATGCAGGCAGATGAAAATTCCATAGTCATGAAAAGCCTTGTTTTTAATGTTTGTTTATGAGAATGTCTCTTTTTTCTTTAAAATGAAACTAACATTTATCTGTATTTATTAAATGCATTCATCACTGCTATCAATAATTTAGGAGGGCATGTATGACTGACTAAGAAGGGGTTTAATCCTCAAGTCATAGGAAGGATGTCTGGGACTCCATCTCCATTAGACACGTCTTTAATTTGATTTGATTTGAATACCCCAATTCATGTTGTTAAATACAAAAGAATACTAGATTAAAATTGCTGACACCATTCAAACCAATAAGGGTTCAAACCAATTATCTCAGAATCATCTTTTTGCAGATAGATTCTTATAGTCCCAAGCTCTGGATGTCCTCCTGTGCATCCTCTGTGACTTCTAGGAAGGTTTTAACGCACAAAATGTCTTCAAGTTTTCACCATCATTGTAAAGCCATAGTTATTTTGTTGCTTTGACAAAGTCATTTCTGAAAATTATTATTTATTTCATGTTATTAGTGATTAATTTTAAGGTAAAAAATACACTGTCCCTCATTTTAAGGTCAACCCTGTTATGTGAATTTATCTCTCGTTTTAAAGGGATACTTTCGGATTTTGGCAATGAAGCCCTTTATCTACTTCCCCAGAGTCAGATGAACTATTGGATACCATTTTTTTGTCTCTGCGTGCAGTTAGTAAGTTGAACATGTGTTCTTTATGACAGAATGTTAAAATGTGGATACCATTTTTATGTCTCTGCGTGCAGTTTGTAGGAAGTTGGTAACTAGTGCTTGCGCAATTGCTAACTAGCATTAGCGCAATGACTGGAAGTCTATGGGTATCTGCTTAGCGCAATGACTGGAAGACTATGGGTATCTGCTAGCATTGGCTCACAAAACTACCTCTAACTTCCTTCATACTGGACACAGAGGCATAAGAATCATATCCACAAGTTCATCTGACTCTGGGGAAGTAGATACAATCTTGAAATATCCCTTTTTAAACCTTTCCCTTGAACTTTTTTTTTTCAAACGAGACATTGAACATCTAATAGTCAAATCATAGTGTAAAAGCAGGTGAGCTGGTTCTTCTCTTTTTGGCCATTTTCTGGTGGAAAACTGAGCGGGTCAAGCTTAACACGTCAACCCTGTTACTCATAGATAGACAGGCTAGAAATGTTTTAACAATTGAAATGTTTTTGTGAAGCTTGCATTCAAATGCCCCTCCCTATTGTACGTAACAAGCTTTTATTCCCCCTGTCACAAGAGGATTTATGGCTGGTTTAAGATGAAGTCGTCAACCCTGTTACTTTATTTGGCACTTAATAGACACTTACTATAGTATTTTTTGTATTTAACCTCTTGAGATGGGAAAACATGTATTTTTTTATGACAGAATGTTAAAATATGGTGAAATAAAACAGGTTTATTTTCACCAAGTTGCACAACTTAAAAGGCACCTAATTGGTGGAACGACCCTGGTAACTTGACACTCACTACCCACTTACATTTGATTTACATTTGATTGAGTTGTCAACTAATGTGAATTCAACACAAAATCAACAACATTTGAACCATATCGTTGGATTTAGGTATAAAGTTGTGGGGGAAAAAGTTCCTTTACGTTGATATGATATATGCCATTTAGCAGATGTTTTTATCCAAAGCGACTTACAGTCATGTGTGCATACCTTTTACATATGGGTCCCCGGCGGAAATCAAAACCACGAGCCCTGGCGTTGCAAGCACAATGCTCTACCGACTGAGCCACACAGTACACGTTGATTACTTTTTGCATATCCATTCAGTTTTCCACATCGATTCAACAACATCACATCGATTTTTTTTGTTGTTGAATTCACATGGAAACAATGTTGATTCAACCAGTTTGTGCCCAGTGGGTACAAAGTAAACCCCATCCACCTAGGTTGGATGTTCATCCCTCAGAGTATGTGTGGCAAGTGCCCTCTAGTGGTTCATTATCAATCATCTCCATCTCAGACCCTCTCTACCCCTCAATAACTGTTTTGGGATAAGCTAACATACTGTATATTTTACAAAATCCTATCAAGATGTTGAAATTCTAACAACATAATGTTCTGTAGTGAAATAGTTGTAAACTTCATTACTCTTGATTATGGAACCGCTTACCCTCAATCTTTTTCACCGCTATGCTGAAAATATAACCATCCAAACTCTTCTGAATGTCATTACATTTTTAGAGTTAGTCTTAACTGTGGTTTTCGAAATAACACTTCCCCAAGGACATAACTCAGCTATAAGCAATGGCAAATAACTTTGTCCTCAGTGTGTGTGTGTAATAGTTTGTTTGTGTTGGGGTGTTCATGAGGTGGTGTGAGTGAGTGTGTGTATGTGTGTGTGAGTATGCATGCATGCTTGTGTGTATTTGTGAGTCAGTGAGCCCTATGGGTATCCCCTCTGACTGCTGCCACATCCTTGTTCCCGTTCAGGCCCCAGAACGCTGTGTCATAAAGTCATAAAGTGCTAATCAGTGGTGAGTGATGAGGAGGACTTCATTACCAGGATGTTTCTCCTCATGAGCTCCTCTGTAATAGCTTCTCTCCACCCTAACGCATGCAGGTAGTAGCAGCAGCAGGTTGTGAGGGAAAAGCTGAACTCCGCCCCAGAGAGAACAGCTGTGGATGTGGGCACCAGTGTCACAGTGTGTTTCACCTGTTAAACTGCTCTCTTTAGTCCCCTTGGCATCACTAATGGAACAGAAAGAAGAGGAAGATGGAATTTGCTCACTCAATTGCTAATGGGAGTGCTTAGGATCCTGATTACTTGAGTTATTCTGATTATGCATTGGAATGGGGTCTGGTTATTTTGGGTACTGTAAATCACTGAGCATGTACTCTTAGGCCTCATGAGGACAGCAAAGAAAGCTGAGCATTCACTGGGCATTCAGTTTGTCTGAGTGGTGACCCAGACGGGAGTCGTGTCTACACTAGTTAGATAGAACCCATTCCACTGTATGACCTCCATTACCACGAGGTGACTCTGGTGGAGATTGTACACTCAGAAAAAAGGGTTCCAAAAGGCTCCTTTGGCTGGCCCCATAGGAGAACCCTTTTTGGTTCCATGTAGAACCCTTTGCACAGAGGGTTCTACATGAAACCAAAAAGGGTTCTCCCTGGAACCAAAATGGGTTATTCCAAGGGTTCTCCTATGGGGATAGCCGAAGAACCCTTTTAGGTTCTAGATAGTACCTTTTTTACTAAGAGTGTACAGATGTCTTTACACTTTACTTCTAGTTGAAGTGCCTGTTCTGTTTAATGCATACTAGAGATCAGGCAGCTGGAGGCACACACACACACACATCCGCCCATTTCCAAATGCACCAATCATGCCCTGGTAAAATAATGTCCCACTCCCACCCCCACACATGCAAGTATGAAATATTATATGACCATCTTGATATCCCCCATCGGCCCTGCTATAGTTGTATAGGCTACTGTAGATACTATAGGGAGAAACTCCCTTGTCCTCAGCATTTGTCTCCACCGTAACACTTACCTTTATCAACGCAATAAGACAAAATAGAATTTCAATCATCATCTACGTACATCATCATACCTTTAGGAAGATGATGTGTTGAAGAGTGACATATGAAGGGAGCTGTCTAAAGCGATTTCCCTCTCCATTCCTTTTAATGACTCAATCACATTACCTCTCCAGTTTCCCCCTCATATCTGATGACATGATAATGCATGGGACTGTGAATACCATCTAATTATGCAGATAAATGTTTCTCAGTGATACCACATACACTACATGGCCAAAAGTATGTGGAAACGCTTTCAAATTAGTGGATTTGGCTATTTCAGCCACACCCGTTGCTGACAGGTGTATAAAATCGAGCACACAGCCATGCAATCTCCATAGACAAACATTGGCAGTAGAATGGCCCGTACTGAAGAGGTCGATGACTTTCAACGTGGCACAGCCATAGGATGCCACCTTTCCAACAAGTAAGTTTGTCAAATTTCTGCCCTGCTAGAGCTGCCCCGGTCAACTGTAAGTGCTGTTATTGTAAAGTGGAAACGTCTAGGAGCAACAATGGCTCAGCCGCGAAGTGGTAGGCCACACAAGCTCACAGAACAGGACTGCTGAATGCCAAGCATTGGCTGGAGTGGTGTAAAGCTCGCCGCCATTGGACTCTGGAGCAGTGGATACACATTCTCTGGAGTGATGAATCACGCTTCACCATCTGGCAGTCCGACAGAAAATCTGGGTTTGGCGGATGCCAGGAGAAAACTACCTCCCCGAATGCATAGTGCTAACTGTAAAGTTTGGTGGAGGAGGAATAATGGTCTGGGGCTGTTTGTCATGGTTCGGGCTAGGCCCTTAGTTCCAGTGAGCCAGGCCTAATCGCCCAACATCAGTGCCGACCTCACTAATGCTCTTGTGGCTGAATGGAAGCAAGCAGCGATGTTCCAACATCTAGTGGAAAGCCTTCCCAGACGAGTGGAGGCTGTTATAGCAGCAAAGGGGGGACCAACTCTGTATTAATGCCCATGATTTTGGAATGAGATGTTCGACGAGCAGGTGTCCACATACCTTTGGCCATGTAGTGTATCACTAACAAATGCCTCCTTAGAGTGTCTAGTTGAGTGGATTGAAGAGGAAACTCCTTTCGCGCCTCAGTGTGTCCTGTCCTCTTCACCCCCTCCCTCCCATCCATAGAGGCTTGTTATGAATTGTGTTGATTTGCGGCATCTTTCTGCATTAGCATGTGAGAGTGCATTCACTTAGCTGTGATCTAGTTAATCAGTCAGAGTCCCTCCACTAAGGGTCCATATATTCATGCAATTAATCGATTAGATTGAGACTCATTGGGGAGTTAATGTCCCCTGCAGTTGTGAGCCTTCCCTATAGTCATTCTCATCTAATCAAGGGTCGTTATAATCTGTTTAGTATGAGCTCAGGGGATTGGCTAGAGGAGCTGCCATCAGATGAATTAAAGTGTGTAGGCTATCTCAATGAAGATACAAGGGGAATGTCAATTTCAAGTTGTTATTAGTGGGTTGTCATGCCTTTGTCATTCACAGAATAATTAATGCGTCAGTCAGAAGGATCTGGTCTGGTTTGACGCAGTTTGAAGAATGTTGTCCACCCACTTATAAGTGGAACAATTAAATTCAACTATTCACAGTTCTTATGTTGTTCTTATTCAAATCCCAGTGCTTTGGGCATTGTGTGCATCAGCATAACAATACTGGAATGATTCAGATCCATCTCCAACAGTTTTGAAACCAATTTCTATATTTAACTTTGCTGCTTTCATCTGGTGGTATATTCATGGTAGACTAGCGTATGGCTGGGCTTGCTGTTTGCTGCTGTTGGAGTTTAATGCACTTCAGTCCGCCTGAGGTCCACCTGGAGCACCTGCTGAGATCACTGGCTGTCCACTTAATGACAGTAATCACCCAATTAGTCACCTTGTCAGCAGAGGAAAAGCCACAGAGCAATACGGCTGAGCTCCGCTCCCCCTGGACCAAGACCAGTGGAGAGCAGAGCAGAACAGTACACTGAAGCACACAGATAAAGGATCACCTGGGTCGGGCTGGGGCTCATTACGGAGCAGAGCAGCCTCTCTTCATCCCCAGAGGTATGGGTGACTGGAGCTGACACTGTGAAATGAACCAGGATGCTGCTGCCTGCCTGTGTATAATCACGTTGAGCTGCAGGGAAACTGGGGAAAGGGGCAGCATTCTGGTCTCACACCACACTGTGTTTCCAGCACAGGGCTGCCAAAATCAATGGAGGTAGTTCCAAACACAATGTAATTATGAGAAGCAGAGGAGGGAGGCAGGGTTGACAGGGTTCTCATTTGCTGTGCGGCCAGCCATGTGTAGTCCTAGTCCCAGCAGACTCAGAGGGAACGATGAGTCAGAATCCCACAGCCCCAGGACAGGCCAGACAGGAGTTACTTATTCTGATGAAGTTACTCCTTCAGTCACACTCAGTGAGGAGGCCATTACCCCTCTCCTAACCTCTCTCTGCAACACACACTCAATATAGTGTCTGTGCCTCCGGTAACACTTTATTTGGATAAATACAATTAAATTGTATTCGTCACATGCTTCGTAAACAACAGGTGTAGACTAACAGTGAAATACTTACTTACGGGCCCTTTCCAACAATGCAGAGAGAAAGACAATAGAGAAATAATAGAAAAGTAAAACATGTAATAATAAAGTAATAATAAATACACAATGAGTAACGATAGCTTGGCTATATACACAGGGGACCAGTACCGAGTCGATGTGCAGGGGTACGAGTTCATCTGTAGATGCTCTACAGACTATCTGCAGACTATCAGTAACATACCAAACTAACTATCTACTAACCCAAGCCCCTTATCCTAACCCTAAACTTAACCTAACTCTAACCTTAACCCTTACCCTAACCCTTATTCTCACCCTTTTGTAGGATCAATCCCCACCCACATAAAAATTGAAATTAGTTATGAAATAGCTAAATCTTCTCTCCGTCCCATGGAAACATTTGTAGAATTGCAGGAAATTAACTCTAAAACTTGTTTTGATGGCAAGGTGAGGGGGGCCCAACAAAATTTCACTTAGGGCCCTGTCATGCCAAATAGTGTCCCCCTGCCAACCCCCCCCCCCCCCCCCCCCCCCCCCGGCAAGCCGGTTAGGACATCTACTTTGTGCATGACACAAGTATTTTTTCCAACAATTGTTTACAGACAGATTATTTCACTTATAATTCACTGTATCACAATTCCAGTGGGTGAGAAGTTTACATACACTAAGTTGACTGTGCCTTTAAACAGCAAGGAAAATTCCAGAAAATTATGTCATGGCTTTAGAAGCTTCTGATAGGCTAATTGACATAATTTTAGTCAATTGGAGGTGTACCTGTAGATGTGTTTCAAGGCCTACCTTCAATCTCAGTGCCTCTTTGCTTGACATCATGGGAAAATCAAAAGAAATCAGCCAAAACCTCCACAAGTCTGGTTCATCCTTGGGAGCAATTTCCAAACGCCTGAAGGTACCACGTTCATCTGTACAAACAATAGTATGCAAGTATAAACACCATGGGACCACGCAGCCATCATACCGCTCAGGAAGGAGACGCGTTCTGTCTCCTAGAGATGAACGTACTTTGGTGCGATAAGTGCAAATCAATCCCAGAACAACAGGAAAGGACCTTATGAAGATTCTGGAGGAAACAGGTACAAAAGTATCTATAGCCACAGTAAAACGAGTCCTATATCGACATAACCTGAAAGGCCGCTCAGCAAGGAAAAAGCCACTGCTCCCAAACCGCCATAAAAAAGCCAGACTACGGTTTGCAACTGCCCATGGGGACAAATATCGTACCTTTTGGAGAAAACAAAAAAAGAACTGTTTGGCCATAATGACCATCGTTATGTTTGGAGGAAAAAGGGGGACGCTGGCAAGCCGAAGAACACCATCCCAACCGTGAAGCACGGGGGTGGCAGCATCATGCTGTGGGGGTGCTTTGCTGCAGGAGGGACTGGTGCACTTCACAAAATAGTTGGCATCATGAGGAAGGAAAATTATGTGGATATATTGAAGCAACATCTCAAGACATCAGTCAGGAAGTTAAAGCTTGGTCGCAAATGGGTCTTCCAAATGGACAATGACCCCAAGCATTCTTCCAAAGTTGTGGCAAAATAGCTTAAGGGCAACAAATTCAAGGTATTGGAGTGGCCATCACAAAGCCCTGACCTCAATCCTATAGAATATTTGTGGGCAGAACTGAAAAAGCGTGTATATAGAAATAAAAGCTGAAATAAATCATTCTCTCTACTATTATTCTGACATTTCACATTCTTAAAATAAAGTGGTGATCCTAACTGTTCTAAGACAGGGGATTTTTACTAGGATTAAATGTCAGGAATTGTGAAAAACTGAGTTTAAATGTATTTGGCTATGGTGTATGTAAACTTCCGACTTCAACTGTAAATGTATCTATTGTTGGTCCTAGGATACAACAATGAATAATGTTGAACTAACAAATACCATCAAGGGATACCTTACAATTTACAACAATGAACACCGTGTGAAACAGCTGTGAAAACCAACCTGGCATATTTTAAGATTTAAATATATAAATGTTTATCTTTTTTTGGTTCAGGTGTGTCATTCATTTATGTTAACAGATTTTTTGTACACTCGCATGGCAAACATAGACTGAAATACAGAATTCTGGTTTGTGGAATAGAGAGGAGGGTGGGTGCTGTGTGGGTGGGAGGTTCTGTCTGTCACTTGTTCTCAACAGGCAGCCAGTCTCGGAAACTGCGAAGTCCAGGCACTGCTGCTCTCTTTGTTCTGAGTGTTTGCAGTGCTAGTGTTTTTAGTTCATCTGTGTATCTCACATATTATGTGCCCAGTATGATAGAGCACCATGACAATAACAGTAGCTGTAGATTATGTAATGAAAAGTTGGAAGGTGGTTGGTAATGGAGGACATCAGGTGGATCCATGTCTGGGTGTTAGGCAGAACTCCTAGGTCCTGTAGAACAGGAGCAGAGTTAAAGGGAACCGGGTAGGAGAATGGAACACACAGGTTACAGGTAGATCAGGTATGTAAAAATACAGTTATTAAATGATTTAATTTCAATTAAATGTTCGATTAGACATGCAATAAACTCTGGGGTGGTGATGATGATCACTGGAGTCATACACCTTAACAGTACCTACCTGGCAGCGGAGGTTACTTAACGTGACCCAGTGGCTAGCCTTTAGATTTACTATCTGGACAAACCCCTGGGCCAGTGTTGGTACTGCTGACGGCATGGCGATGCCGTCCACCTCCAGTCCGACACATGCCACCTGTGAGAAAATTGTATGGATTAGTGCAGTGTTTTAAATGGGAGATATGTACTTTTCAACTGTTTTTTAAGGTATAGCCTACTTCAAGCTAGTCCCCCTCCGACTCTGAGCACAGAGAATCAGACTGATCGGAACTCACTGGCTCTGGTGGATGGGATACCTCCTGGGTGGTTTGGACAGTCGATGGTCTAAAGTAATTTGGAGAGGTAAATTGAAGAGGTACATAACGGATGGTGACCCCAGCTAGGAGCGAAAGAGCAGCAAGGTTTCCCAGGTCTTGCCTTCCTTTCGTTCTTCTTCCAAACCAAGTAATTCACCCGGATGTCGAAGCACTTGGTCCCCTTCTTGATTCTCCTCTGGTAGCTCTCCTGTTTCTCCTGCGCCTTGTCGATGTTCAGTCTCACCTTGATTGATAACAGAAATAAATGCAATTATATTTCATATTATTACAAATAAATATCTTACATATCTCTTGGAGGGCCAGAAAATAAATGAACAGCGGACAATCATTTTTACCTGGTCAAAAACCTCCACATCCTCCTCAGCCCGTGCCTGAAGATGGTCCTCGAAGGCGTTCTGATCTGGTTCGACAACTTCGAGCACATCAGGTGGAGTTTCAGTGATCTGAAAGTATGTTATACAAAAATAGCAATAGACAAACAAATTTGAAAGACTACAGTATATGCAATAATTGTATATACAATTGCGTTGTTTACCTCAGTCAACAGCTGCGGCTCCCGTCCGTACAGCAGGTGATAGGGCGAGTACTTGGTGGAGGCCTGGACGCTGCTGTTGTGTGCAAAGAGAATTACATTCAGCTTGTCCTCCCACCATTCCTGGTACCCGTCAAGGGACTCGCCCATGGCAGTCTTGAGGGTCTGGTTGGTCCGTTCATCCAAACCTGGAGGAGGGGGTAGGAAAGGGATATCTATTGACAATGTAAGATATTGAAATATGTCTGATTATGTACCATGGATAAACTAAAACAAATTGTGAAAAAAACATTGGTGACAGAATATAACCTATAACATCCGTACCTTGTTCCAGAGTTCACGACCTCGGTCACTCAAGATGACCTCAGGAGAACCGTGGGTGTTGAAGATGTCCATCATTGCCTTGGAGGTGACCTCGCCAGTCTTGTCCTTGATGGGTATCATACAAAATGAAAATACATTTTTGGTTCCAATTATCCTTTTTAATGGGTTACAGAATGGAATTTTAGAGTTAAGCACGCTCTCTTCCTTTACTGACCTTAATGGGTATTGCCTCCACCCACTTGGTAAAGTAATCGGTCGCCGACAGACACCAGCTATTGCCATTCCTGGATTTCGTGAAGGGTCCGATGAGGTCCATCCCTAACATTTAAAGTGTTAGAGAGAAGATTACTTCATTCTTACCCATATCTGTGTCATACAGTATGCTGATTTTCATATTTGTAAGGATACTAACACACACACACACACATTCTATCATATTGAACTCTGCTGTGGTCAAATAAAGCAACCATTACAAAACAACTTATCAGGGCAAAATATGAATTGTGACACTTTTTGATGGGCTTCAACTACAGCGCCACGGTCTCCACCCCCTCAAACTTCTGGCAGGCTAGACAGGTACCGACCTTTAAGCACAGTGACAAATTTAAACATTGCGTGCTCTCTGATATGACATTCATTGAAATCAAATAATTTCAGATATAATACAATGTGATTGATAAACAAACGGTTATTTCACTTGCCCAGCTATCCACATCCTTGACAATCCCACGCCAGAAGATGCGTAGGTTGATTTTGGCAATCATGTGCTTCACTCCCAAATGACCAGCATGCATCTCGGTCAGCACGGCCTCTTTCTCTTCATTGAAAATCAACCTCCTGTGTGGCTGGGTATCCATCCCCCGTAGGTACATGTTATTGCCTAACAAGTTGAAAGACAAGAGTTGTCGAAATACTCAAGTCTAAGTAAATTTACACTGATTTCTCTCTGTGTTCCTCTTCCTCTCTCTTTCACTCTCTTCACACCTCTCTCTCTCCCTCTCTCACTTTCATAATTTCTTTCTCACTTTCTTCCTCTCTCCCCCCTCCCCACCTCTATCTGTCTTGGCTAGACAGGTGTCTGTCTAGCCAAGACACCTAGTTAAGGGCAGTTGGAATTACCATAATTGCTTACACCTATCCATTTGATTGATCACGGTTAACTTATAGCTAGATACCAGTACCTCAATATGACAGACATATAACTAAATGTATAGCTAGCAACATGTAGATGACCAACTACAGTGGCTTGCGAAAGTATTCACCCCCTTGGCATTTTTCCTATTTTGTTGCCTTACAACCTGGAATTAAAATTGATTTTGGGGGGTTTGTATCATTTGATTTACACAACATGCCTACCACTTTGAAGATGCTTATATATTTTTTGTGAAACAAACAAGAAATAAGACCAAAAAACAGAAAACTTGAGCGTGCATAACTATTTACACCCCCCAAAATCAATACTTTTGTAAAGCCACCTTTTGCAGCAATTACAGCTGCAAGTCTCTTAGGGTATGTCTCTATAAGCTTGGCACATCTAGCCACTGGGATTTTTGCCCATTCTTCAAGGCAAAACTGCTCCAGCTCCTTCAAGTTGGATGGGTTCCACTGGTGTACACCATTCTTTAAGTCATACCACAGATTCTCAATTGGATTGAGGTCTGGGCTTTGACTAGGCCATTCCAAGACATTTAAATGTTTCCCATTAAACCACTCGTGTTGCTTTAGCAGTATGCTTAGGGTCATTGTCCTGCTGGAAGGTGAACCTCCGTCCCAGTCTCAAATCTTTGGAAGACTGAAACAGGTTTCCCTCAAGAATTTCCCTTTATTTAGCGGCATCCATAATTTCTTCAATTCTGACCAGTTTCCCAGTCCCTGCCAATGAAAAACATCCCCACAGCATGATGCTGCCACCACCATGCTTCACTGTGGGGATGGTGTTCTCGGGGTGATGAGAGGTGTTGGGTTTGCGCCAGACATAGCATTGTCCTTGATGGCCAAAAAGCTCAATTTTAGTCTCATCTGACCAGAGTACCTTCTTCCATATGTTTGGGGAGTCTTCCACATGCCTTTTGGAGAACACCAAACGTGTTTGCTTATTTTTTTCTTTAAGCAATTGCTTTTTTCTGGCCACTCTTCCGTAAAGCCCAGCTCTGTGGAGTGTACGGCTTAAAATGGTCCTATGGACAGATACTCCAATCTCCGCTGTGGAGCTTTGCAGCTGCTTCAGGGTTATCTTTGGTCTCTTTGTTGCGTCTGATTAATGCCCTCCTTGCCTGGTCTGTGAGTTTTGTTGAGCGGCCCTTGCTTAGTGGTATTGCAGACTCTGGGGCCTTTCAGAACAGGTGTACATATACTGAGATCATGTGACAGATCATGTGACACTTAGATTGCACACAGGTGGACTTTATTTAACTAATTATGTGATTTCTGAAGGTAATTGGTTGCACCAGATCTTATTTAGGGGCTTCATAGCAAAGTGGGTGAATACATATGCACGCACCACTTTTCCGTTATTTATTTTCTATAATTATTTGAAACAAGTAATTTTTTTCATTTCACTTCACCAATTTGGACTATTTTGTGTATGTCCATTACATGAAATCCAAATAAAAATCAATTTAAATTACAGGTTGTAAGGCAACAAAATAGGACAAACGCCAAGGGGGATGAATACTTTTGCAAGGCACTGTAGATAGATGGAAAATGGTTGTTGAAAAATGGTTGTACATAGTTAAATCCTTACAGTTATCTAATAGAAGTTAACTGCTTAACGTTACCCTGAATTGTGAATTTCTCTGCCCCCTACGAATGTTGTGCCTCTTGTCGAGATCAGTGGCGCCTTCATAGAACTTTACTTAGTTGGAAAATCTCCTAGAGGGATGCCATTGAAGTGCAAGCTACATACAAACAGAAAGCTACAATAACAGTTAGCTAGCTAGCTAATGTTAGGTAAATAAAACTGTCTTGCTAGCTAGCTAGCTGACTAGGCAGGCTGTGGTAAATAAGTACAGTAGCTAGCAATGTAAATCTAAAAACAGCTTACATTATTTCTTCCTATTTAACAATATTTTCTTATATAAAGACAGATATATGGTAAAGAAAGAGTGTTCTCTTTCCAGTCTTTTTGGTCTTCTGAAGCAGTAGGTAGTCAGCAGGTAGTCACCATCAAAAACACTGTCCTTTGAGAGCGATTCTGAGGTAATAATTTTGCGCAGACTGAGAGAGCGCTTATGAGGTGAAATAGAACTAGAACTGCCCACATCCTCCATCCTCTGCGACCACTAAGAGGTAAAATAAAGCCAAGCAACCAGCATAGCAACGGACGCTTTAGTTCATTATGTAGGCTGGTCAGAATTTAGCAAGTTCTAGCAACAGCCCTAGCAACGGAAGCTAGAACTCATCGAATCCCATTGTGATGCAGGGTAGGACACTTTTTGGCAGGGGAGGACACTTTTTGGCAGGGGAACACTATTTGGCATGACAGCCCCCAAAAGGCTAGGGCCGGCTCTGACTGCGTGTGGGTATGGATGTAGGTACGCTGACCCGCAAGCCACTGCGGCCCCTCATGATGAGTTTTGATTTTTTGTGGCCCCCACCCCATCAAAGTTGCCCATCCTTGTTCTAAACTTAACCCTAACCGTAACCTTAGCGAGCAGTTGCTTATCAACAGATAGTTTGTTGATAGTTGAATCTAGGCTATCCAAATAAAGTGCGATGTTGCCTCCTTCCACATAGACATTGTTAGTCTCTCAGCATGGAGTGAAGGATCTGCAGTATGACAGTGTGTAAATGGAAAGTTTAGCCTAGCTGCCTCCACAGATGACTACAGGGACTGAAAAGACAGTGACAATGGGATAGGGAGTGAACGGAAAGGGAGAAAATGAACAGAGGGATGAAAATAGAAACTGATAGATGAGAGAGAAAGAAATCTCCAGTTTAAACTCCAAGCAAATGGGGTATTGTACATTCCTTTAATTAGCAGCACAATCCAAAGAACATTAGTTTTCTAAATAGTCCTCAAATACATTGTGTGGATCTCTGCCTGGGCTGATAATGAGAGTGATTTAGGATATTGACTCCCCATGAGCTGGTTTGACTCCCTCATTCTCTCTGTTTGGGAGCAATGATCCCCTGCTCATCCTATTGCAGCCATGCCAAAATCTGAGAGGCCCAAATTGAGATGTGTGTCTAGCCTCACACACCATGCGCCTCATCAGCCCCTTCCAGGCTGCCTGGGAATCGGTCTGGTCATTGTCTGCTGAGGGGAAACGTTATCTGAGGTAAAAGGATCTTCCCTGTGTGAGTGCCAAAGTAGTTAACCTGGGAGAGAGACAGGGGGAAACCACCGGCTGTTAAAAGCAAATAAAAAAAACTGTTTTGTGTGTCTGACCTCTAGTATTGAGAGGAGGTTGGAAGAGCTGACTTGTAAGACTACACTCTGAGCTTAGTGTGGGCCACAGGACTAAGGCCTAGATTCAATCAGATCAAGCGTTAACCGGCGATAGCAGACACCCGCATAGCGGATGTTTTGCCAGTGTCAGGACTGCATTTGAGCCGTCAAATCATGAAGCCACACCCGCCCCACTCGTCTTCTTTCCGCCAATGGCCTTTGTTTTCCCTAACAATGGGCATCCACCATGGTCCTTCGTCTAGCTGAGCCTGGGTGGTCCAGGCAGGTCCAAGTGGGACCCTCCTCCAATGTAGAGCTGCAGCAGTCAGTAGCCAGAAGACATGCCTCGGAGCAGGCAGCATGGGCCTTGGAACCAGGAGAGGGAGCTTCTCTGATACAATCCTCTGTAAGTTGCAGCCCATCTGGTAAGGACTGATAGGGGAGGTGGAAAGAGATGGCAGTCTGACTCAGTGGGGGATGAGATAGGTTTCTGGTCCTGGCAGACATAGTGGTTTAACGATGATGCTATTTACAGATTCATTTGACTGTGTTTGATCTGAATTGTCCTCTATGAAGATAGACTTTTAGCAATATCATTGGTTGATACCTGACTTTTTCCTTTGCCTATTCGGCTATTTTAATATGTGAATCTATTATCAAAGCTTGAGATTTTAGGTATTTGAGCGACTGTCAGCTGTCAGCCACAGAGTCAAATGGAGCATGGGCTGGATGGGATTATTTGAGCAGAAGTGTTTTTATAAAGTTAGTGAACAGCCTGTCAGAGTGATGAGGTAGATCATGGGGACTAAGTGATTTGATACTGTATCTTGTCTGGTACATAATGTCCTTCTTAGCACTTTGCTGGTATGTCTCACACTGCTGGTATGAACTGCTAAAACCAAACCAACATATTCTGTTGGCTTTCGGTTATGGCTTTCACTACACAGCAGCAGGAGTTGGTTGGGCTTGATGCGCCAGGGCAGCTTATACACGACCCAAAGCCTGTCTGGCCTCACATGGTATGAGACAGTAATCCATCACCAGGAAGACAAAAAGCTAGGAAAGAGGACTAACAAGTCAACTCCAAAATCAGAAATGGTGGACGGTTGGGCATGGGGCTAGCAACCCAATCCCGTAAACCATTGTGCTACAGAAACCGCAACAAATGACAATTATACAACTGGATGTGAAGATCTCCCAGAGTCCCAGACTTGTATGACCGCCATCAGTGAAAGCCTACAGGAAACTGGTGATGTGAAGATGGGAGCACTGAACACCAAAAACAAACTGCACGTTGGCTTATGGAATGTTCAAACAATGTTTGCATCCAGAAAGCTGGCACAGGTTACCAACGAAATGAGGAGATACAAGCTACAGATCCTGGGAGTGAGTGAAGCCAGGTGGACTAGCTCTGGTTCCACGAGAACCAGCACTGGAGAAACAGTACTACACTCTGGATGGGAGGACGGACAACATCGTGAAGGTGTCGCCATCATCCTACAGAAAGGGGTAGAGAAAACTCTAATGGAATGGAAACCGATCAGCAGCAGAATGATAACAGCCAGACTTAATGGACAACATACCAAACTAACAATAATCAAATTTTATGCGGCCACAAATGATGCCAAAGATGAAGAAAAATACCTTTTCTATAACACCCTCCAATCTGAAGTAGAGAAGACACCTGCTCAAGACCTGCTCCTCATCATCGGAGACCTGAATGACAAGAGAACAATGGGGAAGCATGGCTATGGAGAGATGAATGACAACGGTGAGAGACTGGCAACATTCTGCGTCACAAATAACCTGGTGATTGGTGGCAGCCTGTTTCCCACAAGAAAATCCACAAGCTGACTTGGTACTCACCTAATGGAAGAGACAAGATCCAGATTGACCACCTGATGATCAACGGCAAGTGGAGAAGATCACTGAGGGATGTCAAGTTGCGAAGGGGGGCAGATGTTGCCAGTAACCACCATCTTGTGACTGCCGACATCAAACTAAAGCTGAAACGTTTAAGACCACTGACAAAAGGAACAACAAGATTTGATGTTGGCATGCTAAGGGACCAAACCGTCAAGAAAACCTTTGTAATGCAAATTCGCAACAAGTATCAAGCCGTTTCAAACCACACAGAAGAAGAAGATGAGGAGGCAACTGAGGGAAATATAGACAGGAAGTGGGAGAAATTGGTTCAATCTTACAGTGAAAGCAGCAAGAAAACTATAGGACACAGAAGAAGGCAACACAAGGAATGAATCACCCCAGAAACATGGGAAATGGTCGAGGAAAATAGAAATTAGAGGAGCAGTAAAGAAAAATCAACACACAAGTAAAAAGGCTAGTAAGAAGAGACAAAAGGGCCTACCTGGAGGAGCTGGCAAGTGCAGCTGAAAAAGTAGCAGCAAGCAACCATCAATGAACAGTATACAAAATCACTAACCTAATATGTGGCAGAAAATTCAAGTAAATACTAAAATCAAAGACAAGCAAGGCAATCTCCTGACTACAGAAAATGAACAGGAAGCAAGATGGACAGAACATATCAGAGAGGTTCTCAACAGAGGACCTCCTGTGGCTCCAATTAACACACCTGAAGCTGCTCCTGAAGATTTAGACATAAACAACAAGTCACTAAAGAATGGGAAGTCTCCAGGTCCTGATAGCCTCAATGCAGAGCTGTTCAAAATCGATCCAGTATTGGCGGCAAACATACTTTTCCCACTCTTCACTGACATCTGGATGAAGGGAAAGATACCTTCAGATTGGACCAAAGGGGTCATCATACAGGCACTTAAAAAGGGCACACTATCCGATTACAACAACTGGAGGTGCATCACACTTTTATCTGTTCCCAGCAAAATCTTTTGCAAGATTATCGTACAACAGATGTCTTCAGCTGTAGACAAAGTGTTTAGGAACGAACAAGTGGGTTTTAGGGGAGGAAGGAGCTGTACAGACCACATCTTTGCCCTCAGGAACATCATTTAGCAATGTAGTGAGTGGCAATGGAAACTCTACATCAACTTTATTGACTTCCAGAAGGCTTTTGACAGCATCCACCGCGAAAGCCTATGGAAGATCTTAAGAATTTATGGATCCCCACCCATGTTGTTAACATCATAAAACAGTTCTACAGCAACTTTTCATGCACTGTGGGAACGAGCAGCATGAACTTTGCTGTGAAGTCTGGAGTTCATCAAGGTTGTGTGATGTCTGCCTTACTCTTCAACCTGGCAATAGACTGGGTCATGCGGCGAACAACAGAAGATCAGGAAGGAGGAATACAATGGACCTTGTATTTTACTCTAGAAGACCTTGACTTTGCAGATGACCTGGCTCTTTTATCACACACCAACATCTACAAGACAAAACTGACAGAGTCCAGTCCTTTGGCCAGCAAGTTGGCCTGGTTATCAACTGCAGCAAGACAAAGGTAATGCCCATCAACATCAACACAGCAAAAGCAGTCAAAATCAAGGAACAGGACCTGGAGTTAACCCGCAGTTTTACTTACCTTGGGAGCACCGCATGCCATAATGGAGGCACCATCAAAAACATCTGCACCAGAGTCAATAAAGCAAGAGCAATTTTTACAAAGTTCTGGAAATCTGGACAATATAGCACAAATACAAAACCTTACCTTGGGGGCGGCTTGTAGCTTAGTGGTTAAGAGGGTTGTGCCAGTAACCGAAAGGTCGCCGGTTCTAATCCCCGAGCAGACTAGGTGAAAAATCTGTTGATGTGCCCTTGAGCAAGGCACTTAACCCTAATTGCTCCTGTAAGTTGCTCTGGATAAGAGCATCTGCTAAATGACATAAAATAAATATACCAGAGCTGTACTGACAACTCTCCTTTATGGTTCAGAATGCTGGAAAATAACAGAAGCAGACCTGAAAAAACGAGATACCTTTCACACAATTTGTCTCTGGAGAATCATGGACATCTTCTGGCCAAACACAATATCAAACACCAACCTCCTTAGACAAACGAAGCAGGAAGCCATGGATGCCATACTCAAGAGATGCCACTGGAGCTGGATTGGACACGTACTGAGAAAGAGTACAGACTCTATCCCAAGTATAGCTGTCCATTGGACTCCAGAGAGCAGACGTGAGAGGGGGAGGCCCACGACAACGTGGCGGAGGACAATCAAGACCGAGCTTCAACAACATCAGCAGAGCTGGAGAAGATGGCCAGAGACAGACAGAATGGAGTGGCTTTGTTGCTGCCCTATGCGCCAGTCGGTGCGACAGGGATGAGTGAGTGACTTAGCACTTCACGTCATGATTCCCGGCCACTCCATACACCCACTGCACTCTAGTCACTCATATGAACATTGCCCTTTTATCAAGGAGTCACAGTGAGAGGAATGCTAAGTGAACCAATAACTAACAGCTTGGATGGACATGCTTCTCCGTCTCCCTTGTTAAAGTTAGAGAAAGAGTGAGAGAAAGGAGAGAGAGAGGGAAAGAGAGAGAGTATGTGCATGTGGTGTGTGTGTGTACATGTGAGAGTGAGTGAGGAAAGAGAGAGAGAGAGAGGGATGGAGAGGAAAATAAAGAGAGAGGGAGTATATGTGTGAGAGGAAGGGAGGGGGAGCCTTCCACAGCATCATATGGCAGGAGAGGCTGAGCTCCGACAGCTGGTGTTAGAGCACTACGACTGAGTCAGACAGAGAGGTAAAGTGAGAGAAGGAAAGAGAGAAAGTGGGAAGACATTTGGTGGTGAGCGATAGCGAAAGACCACTCTGTGAAGCAAGGAAGTAAAAGGGGGAGGGAGAAACTAAGAGCAGGTGAGAGACGGAGAGAGCGAGAAGGAGAGAAATAGGTGTCTCCAGCACTTTCCATCAGCGGTCTCCTGGCTAGGTTCTGCTGCATAGAGCAGTGCTGATCTTCCACTGATGTCTTCATCCCATGCTGGACCCTGCCTCTGTACTCTGCACTCTGCTCGCTCTGCTCACGCCCTGATGCCTAGAGTAAGTAACTCTGCTTTCATTGTGCATTAGCTGCTGCAGTTGATTTGATTGCCTCCTGTCTGTTTGTGTTCTGGCTGGCTGGACTGGCTGGTTAAGCTCCGGTAACTATAATGTGTGTGTGTGTGGCTAGATGACCAGTGGAGTGGGGCAGTGAGAGAGGACGACAGAACCATTAACTCTAGCTATTGTTAGCTATAAGAAGGCAGGGGATTACTGAGCATGTTGGTGTAGTAGAGTGGTTGTATACATGATAACAATCCAGGAATCTGATAGTGCTTGGATTCATGGTTTTATGTCTGTAGGCTACGTTTGCAATCCTGATGAGATAACAATTTGTGTCAGAGACACATTCAATACTTTTGGATGTAAATGTTTATATTCTCACTGTCTTGATTATGCTTTTACTATTATGCTTTGATACCTTATTCATTAAGTACATGTTGGTATGATACTTTATAATATAAGCACTCCTCAACAGACTTGATTTTGCTGCTGAAGTTAATCACTAGATCAAATTGAATTTTTACTGCATCTTGAACCATGGTATCCATCTCTTGGTTGCACCAATAATCAGTGAATATTTGCCCTCCACATTGCAGGCTTATCAATGTATTTATACAGTATGACTGGTATGGATTATACCCAACTGGGAACATTGGACTGAGGATATTGAGCCATTGTCTTGGCGCAAACATGTTCTCGCTCGCTTTCTTTTCCTGCTCTCTCTCTCTCTTTCTCTCTCTCTCACTCTCCCGCTCTCTCTCTATCGTCTTTCTCTTTCACTCTTTCGCTGCAGCTCAGGGACTAGAGAAATGAATGTCGTTCCATTTTGTTGCAATACATGCAAACCTGTCCAGTTCATTTGTATTTCCAGGTGTACCCTAATTTGCATTTTCTTATCAGAGCCCATGACCCAGCAGTACTGTGAGGAGGAAGGCTGTCCAGGTTTAAAATGCTCTCCCTGACTTGAAGTTTCCACGGTCGGTGTGGGACACACAAACAAACACGCACACATAGAATTCATGGTAGTGGCATCTTAATCAGTTGTGATTGAAGGTTGGTGACCTCTTGTCCTCTTTGGACAGCTGTATTATATAATGGTTGCATAACTCTCATTCTCTGATTCAGTTTCCCAGATTAGCCCTGCACCAGGAAATTCCCTCTGTCTGCCAATCACTCCTCCGTTAGAGTATTTTAACTGAGGCACGCATGGATGACCACCAGCACCAATCACCTGTTTCACACTGTTTTCTGTCAGTTAGGCCAGTGTCACTATTAAATAAAAATAGTTTTTACATTGTTATATTAGATTACTGTACTAGACTGTACTGTACTATATTAGTAGTACTAACTCGAGGTGCACAAAACCATTGATCTGGACTTGGTGTTTCAGTGTATTTTTTAGAACATTCATAGTATGGTAGGTGTCCCGGTACTGTCACGAATTCAGCGGAGGCTGCCCCTCCTCCTTGCTCGGGCAGGTTTCGGCGTTCGTCGTCACCGGCTTACTAGCCACTACCGCTCCATTTATCATCACTCCATTTGTCTTGTCTTGTTTTGTCAATCACACACACCTGGTACTCATTCCCTCAATAGTATGTGTATAAGTGTTCCCTCTGTCCCTTGTCCTTTGTGAGTGATTGTTCATTGTGAGAGTGAGTAGCTCGGTTGAGCTACTCTTTCCTTGTATGTAGCCAAGGTGGATTTTTCCCTTGTGCTAGTTTCGTTTTGACGCTTGCTGCGCTTTATTCATGTACACTGAATAAACTCTGGATTTCTGTGTTTTACCTCCTGCGCCTGACTCCGTCATTCACACCTCATCACAGGTAATTGGTATTGTGATGTGACACATATAGGATAGTATTGATGCTGTCATCAGTCACACTGTGAGACCATCATCTCTTATCTCTGTCAAACTCACCCTCCGTTAAAATTCACCCTTAGTGAGATGATGATACACTCCCTGTATGTGTGCGTTGTTAGGTGGCTTTTAAGCTGCGATTGACAGGCACGCACACGCACGCACACACACACACATTCTGCTCCTGTGGTCAGAGCCATTAAGCAGGCTTTGTGTGTTCCTGGGGTGAGGTGACAGGTTTCAGGCTGATCCCTCTAATCGCCCCGTACCTGTAGTGACTCCCTGTGTATTAGTGTCTGGGCCTTACCCAGCCGCTATCTAAACCAGACTAATACCTGATGCCAACGTGTTGTGCTGTTGTTGGTTGGCATAAGCACAGCAAGGCCCTGCTTTTTAATGGGACGGTATTATGACGGGCATGCTTTGGTTTAGAAAAGCATTTGACATGAGCTCTCCGACGTCTTTCTACTGTGTTTTCATATTGAATATATTAAATAATTCTAGTAAAGGAGCGTTTCTGTCTAGGCCTGCCTAGTGAGACATAGAAACTGACAACCACTTTCAGCATCTCTGAAAATACTATAGAGCCAAAATGAAAGAAGCAGGCAAACAAAGAGCATCATTACCGCCGTAATAGGGTCAACCTACAGTTGAAGTCAGAAGTTTACATACACTTAGGTTGGAGTCATTAAAACTCGTTTTTCAACCACTCCACTAATTTCTTGTTAACAAACTATAGTTTTGGCAAGTCAGTTAGGACATCTACTTTGTGCATGACACAAGTCATTTTTCCAACAATTGTTTATGGACAGATTATTTCACTGTATCACAATTTCAGTAGGTCAGAAGTAAGTTGACTGTGCCTTTAAACAGCTTGGGAAATTCCAGAACATAATGTCATGGCTTTAGAAGCTTCTGATTGGCTAATTGACATCATTTGAGTCAATTGGAGGTGTACCTGTGGATGTTTTTCAAGGCCTACCTTCAAACTCTGTGCCTCTTTGCTTGACATCATGGGGAAATCAAAAGAAATCAGCCAAGACCTCAGAAAAAAATGTGTAGACCTCCACAAGTCTGGTTCATCCTTGGGAGCAATTTCCAAACGCCTGAAGGTACCACGTTCATCTGTACAAACAATAGTACGCAAGTATAAACACCATGGGACCACGCAGCCGTCATACCGCTCAGGAAGGAGACGCGTTCTGTCTCCTAGAGATGTACGTACTTTGGTGCGAAAAGTGCAAATCAATCCCAGAACAGCAAAGGACCTTGTGAAGATGCTGGAGGAAACAGGTACAAATGTATCTATATCCACAGTAAAACGAGTCCTATATCGACATAACCTGAAAGGCCGCTCAGTAAGAAAGAAGCCACTGCTCCCAAACCGCCATAAAAAAGCCAGACTACGGTTTGCAACTACACATGGGGACAAAGATCGTACTTTTTGGAGAAATGTCCTCTGGTCTGATGAAACAAAATTACCATCGTTATGTTTGGAGGAAAAAGGTGGACGCTTGCAAGCCGAAGAACACCATCCCAACCGTGAAGCACGGGGGTGGCAGCATCATGCTGTGGGGGTGCTTTGCTGCAGGAGGGACTGGTGCACTTCACAAAATAGATGGCATCATGAGGAAGGAAAATGATGTGGATATATTGAAGCAACATGTCAAGACAGCAGTCAGGAAGTTAAAGCTTGGTCGCAAATGGGTCTTCCAAATGGACAATGACCCCAAGCATACTTCCAAAATTGTGGCAAAATGGCTTAAGGACAACAAAGTCAAGGTATTGGAGTGGCCATCACAAAGCCCTGACCTCAATCCTATAGAAAATGTGTGGGCAGAACTGAAAATGCGTGTGTGAGCAAGGAGGCCTACAAACCTGACTCAGTTACACCAGCTTTGTCAGGAGGAATGGGCCAAAATTCACCTAACTTATTGTGGGAAGCTTGTGGAAGGCTACCCGAAATGTTTGACCCAAGTTAAACAATTTAAAGGCAATGTTACCAAATACTAATTGAGTGTATGTAAACTTCTGACCCACTGAGAATGTGATGAAAGAAATAAATCATTCTCTCTGCAATTATTCTGACATTTCACATTCTTTATATAAAGTGGTGATCCTAACTGACCTAAGACAGGGCATTCCTACTAGGATTAAATGTCAGGAATTGTGAAAAACTGAGTTTAAATGTATTTGGCTAAGGTGTATGTAAACTTCTGACTTCAACTGTATGTTATAAGAACTACTGTTCTTCCATAAAATCTCTTGGATGTCCTCTGTTTACACATTTACATAGGACAATGTGAATCACCAATGCATTCTACACATGTTCACTTCTGGCAAGTTTCTTCACTGCCCCCTAATTTTGGCAACGAATGAAATGGCCTAGACATTAGTAGATCATATTCTGGCCCAAAAAGATCAGACTACAGCAAGTATGATCATCAATCATTATCTAATGCATCATTTACACTACATAGGCTGTAGGTTACCTGTTGTTAATCAGTAGCCTACAGTTTGTCTGACTGAAAATGATTTATCCATCGCGCCCATGTTGGACAGAGGTGTGAATGGTATCAAGGAAAGACGTAAAGGAAAGGGTTGCATTGTATAAGTAAGTAGCCTTGCACAAGCCTTAGCTTGTGCGAGCCGGAACGGCTCATAGGATCAACTCCTGTTTCTGTAGCGTGAGGCAGCTTGATGTACAAGTACACCCCCTGGACAGGACACGAGTCTATCGCATTGCCTCACCGCCAATCTATCTTCTTAATGCTGAGTGCCAAGCAGTGACACACCAGGTCCCATTTTTGACAGTATGACTCGGCCTACTCAGAACGGCAGCTATATCAGAATGTATCTAGCAAACACTTTGCATGAAAAGCAGTTCATTTAGTAAGCCAATCAAAAAGATTATGCATTGAAATCTACCTAGGTCGCACCTAACCTTCTGATCTTTGCAGCAGCTTGCTCTCACATCGTCTTGGCACAACACAGACAGCTGTACCACAGATTATCCATTATATTGACCAGATACTCAAGTGGCCACTTATACAATTAAAATAGCAAGGTAGTCGGGAAGAAGCAAGATCAGGTGGGACCATTCTAGCCAATGAGAGGGCAGATACGCATGTGAACAAGAGGAACAACTCCGATATAATGTGTTTTTTCTCAAAGTTGCCGGGATGTCACGTGTCCTACGTATATCAGTACACTCGTAACAACCTAAGCATTACGAAACTTCTATTAGATCAAATAAGCCTCACGTAGCATACACATTTTTGTTGACCAAATTTGACACGCCCTCATTGACCTCCATACAAAAAGTATTCGCTTGATGAGTGAAAAAAAAAAAAAAAAAGCCACTTGCTGGAGAAGAAGATTTTGCCCACAGTTATCCCTCTTGCTTTGCCTATCCTCTCTGGCTGTACACATCCCATCTTGCATATTTCCCTCTTCTTGATTCCTAGACAAGACCAAGCTAATGTTAGCCATTCTAGCCAAGAAAAGCTAGTTAGCTAGTTACTTGAGTAGAGACTTCAGCCACAGTTTCTAAATCAGCTATAACTAGCTAGATACCAAAAAATATATCCACAGTAGTTTAATAGCTAGCTAGCTAGCAAAATAACATGAATGGCTAAAGCTAATTCACTAGCTAGCTAACATTCGCTAACTAATGGATTTGAGCTGTCCAATTAATTAATTCACTCACGTGTTATTGATGTGTTCAATAACATTAGCTAAATAGTAATTACATCTTCAAACCTGACATCACATTTTGATAATATGCACCGAGTGTAGAACAACTTTGCGACAGACAAGTAGATAGCTAGTTTCCAGTGTTACAGGAAGTAGGCGGACTGGCTAATCGGAATGTGGAAGTGCTGCCAAAAGTGGGCGTAGCTAAAGGCTATAGAGTAGATTGAGAAATGTATTCATACACCTCTGCTCCAGTTCAACAGTGTATTGTCAGTGATGTTCAGTGGTGTGCACTGAGGGATGCAGCAGGGTTAATGGGCAGGGAACCCTTCAGAGTAGAGCTGCAATTTGCAGATAAAGTATTTCTGAGAAACAAGACCACTTGGTAAATAGGCTTGTTGAACCTCCAAACCACCCCCTGTGCCATGTGATGGAAATGTGTGTGTGTCTGTGTGTGCATGCGTGTGTGTGTGTGTGCATACGGGGCGTGTTCATGCATACGACCGTATGTGCTGTGAGTGTGTGTGTGTGTGGGGGGGATTTACATATTAGCTAGTTTACATACCTTCCCATGCCAACCAGAGATGGGTTGTTGTGACAATCCTTACTCCTTAACCCTTTAACCCTATAATTCTCAACTGGCTGGTAGAGCATGTTTTGACAATGGATTTAGAAGTGGATATGAAAAACATCTTCACTTGAACTTGATTGGTCAACTCCCCCAGCACTCCTACATCAATTTACACTGCTCAAAAAAATAAAGGGAACACATAAACAACACAATGTAACTCCAAGTCAATCACACTTCTGTGAAATCAAACTGTCCACTTAGGAAGCAACACTGATTGACAATACATTTCACATGCTGTTGTGCAAATGGAATAGACAACAGGTGGAAATTATAGGCAATTAGCAAGACACCCCCAATAAAGGACTGGTTTTGCAGTTGGTGACCACAGACCACTTCTCAGTTCCTATGCTTCCTGGCTGATGTTTTGGTCACTTTTGAATGCTGGCGGTGCTTTCACTCTAGTGGTAGCATGAGACGGAGTCTACAACCCACACAAGTGGCTCAGATAGTGCAGCTCATCCAGGATGGCGCATCAATGCGAGCTGTGGCAAGAAGGTTTGCTGTGTCTGTCAGCGTAGTGTCCAGCGCATGGAGGCGCTACCAGGAGACAGGCCAGTACATCAGGAGACGTGGAGGAGGCCGTAGGAGGGCAACAACCCAGCAGCAGGACTGCTACCTCCGCCTTTGTGCAAGGAGGAGCAGGAGGAGCACTGCCAGAGCCCTGCAAAATGACCTCTAGCAGGCCACAAATGTGCATGTGTCTGCTCAAACGGTCAGAATCAGACTCCATGAGGGTGGTATGAGGGCCCGACGTCCACAGGTGGGGGTTGTGCTTACAGCCCAACACCGTGCAGGACGTTTGGCATTTGCCAGAGAACACCAAGATTGGCAAATTCGCCACTGGCGCCCTGTGCTCTTCACAGATGAATGCAGGTTCACACTGAGCACGTGACAGACATGACAGAGTCTGGAGACGCCGTGGAGAACGTTCTGCTGCCTGCAACATCCTCCAGCATGACCGGTTTGGCGGTGGGTCAGTCATGGTGTGGGGTGGCATTTCTTTGGGGGGCCGCACAGCCCTCCATGTGCTCGTCAGAGGTAGCCTGACTGCCATTAGGTACCGAGATGAGATCCTCAGACCCCTTGTGAGACCATATGCTGGTGCGGTTGGCCCTGGGTTCCTCCTAATGCAAGACATTGCTAGACCTCATGTGGCTGGAGTGTGTCAGCAGTTCCTGCAAGAGGAAGGCATTGATGCTATGGACTGGCCCGCCCGTTCCCCAGACCTGAATCCAATTGAGCACATCTGGGACCAGGGGCGGCCTGTTCAATAGGGCGATATGGGCGACGCACTGCCAAACGGGAAAAGGAAGGGATTTTTTTTCTAATCAATTATATCACGGCAACAGTAGTTATCAGTGTTGTAATCTATACGTCTGATCTGCCACAGTGCCACACTGCCACTAAATGTCGAATCAGGCTAAAGTCGTGCTTCAAATGGCTCCCCCCCCTTTTGGGGCGATTTCAGTCAGGTTGAAAATCGCCCAGAAGTCTCTCATAGCCTCTAATGTAAAATCTATTTTTTTCAAATTTCAGAGCCTTCAATACAATCTCTATGGGTGTCTGAGGGCTTGCACTTACGCGCTTTCGTCATACGTAACGTAACGTAACCATGAACGTAACTGAGAAAAGAGCGGATTGTGTCTTTGAAAGAAGTTCCTTTTTGTCGGCGAACAAATGAAGATAAATTGGCAACGAAACAATTAGGACCTCCCAGACCAAATTTAATAATTCAACAGGTTTCTACTAAAGGCGGAAAGTCCTACACCCGAGGATTTTCCAAAAATTGGTACGAACGGAAAAATAACATTGCCACTCAACTTGATGAGGGATACAGGCTAGCTGTCCGCCGCCACAACGATGAGGTTAGTGTTGATAATCACAAGTTTACTGGAGAACTGAGACCAAGTAGAGACTTTGGACAGGGTGGATATGGTATAATAAAGGCAGTTTATTCAGAGGTAAAGATATCTGGAATCGCGTGCACGGACCCGTTCGTCAAACTCTTAGGGAGCTATAAATTAAGCCCCATTACTTACCATATCAGATAAGAGAAATTGCTGCAGCTACATATATTTTACATCCTGGCCCTACATAGTTCACTATTTGCATCACTTACCAAAATATTACATGTGGTCATATATGCTTGGAAAGTGGAGATGCCATAGAACGTCAAAAAAGTAAACATTGCTGGAGACACATTGCCGTTTTGGAGAAGACATCGCGTTTGCTAGCGAAGAGATTTGTTGTGGCAAATGAACTTGGGCTGGGAATTGCCAGGAACCTCACGATAAGATATATGCATCAGCATTGCGAGTCTCATGATTCTATACGTATTGCGATTCGATACTGTGATTTTATTGCGCACCATATGTCTGTTGCAGAGGGATCAGAAAGCCATGAGAACGAGTTTTGATCAGTCATGGAAATAAAAGTGCTGAAAACAAATTGGCTCCCAATGTGAAAAGATTGAGAACAAGCTATGAAGGAACAATAATGGTGTTTTGGTGCAGGTACAGCCAACTAGCGCTAAAATATTGCGATATTGTCAATACAGTATATCGTAAAGTATCACTATGTAACTCGATTTCTTTCACCCCAATCCCTCAAATTAACGGTAAATAACTGAATTGTTTGCCCCACATTTAGCTAAGATGATTAGCTAGCCAGCTAAAATGTTTTATTTAGTTAGCAGTCGCATCTACAATAGTTTACTGTCAATAACATGTCTCCAAAAATGACGTGGTGTCTCCAATTGTGTTGACATTTTACAATTGCGATGCGCATCCATGAGTATCCACTTTCTGTAGCTCAGCTGGTAGAGCATGGCGCTTGTAACGCCAAGGTAGTGGGTTCGATCCCCGGGACCACCCATACACAAAAATGTATGCACGCATGACTGTAAGTCGCTTTGGATAAAAGCGTCTGCTAAATGGCATATTATTATTATTATTATCTGAAGAGAGCCCCGAAACATTGTGTGCAGACATTTTATGCAATAAATGAAGTAGGTTGAATCTAGTAGTTCTGATCTTCTGATTGGTCCTGATGAGTTGGGCGAGGTCCCCTCCAGGCTACTGTCACTGTTGCATTGGCTCTGAGTCGGGTTCTCTGTCTTCAAATGTTCAGCCTAAGAGAGGGGATTTTTGTGTGTGTGTGTGTGTGTGTGTTTAACAGTGATGATGTGTGTGTGTGTGTGTGTGTGTGTGTGTGTGTGTGTTTAACAGTGATGATGTGTGTGTGTGTGTGTGTGTTTGTGTGTGTGTGTGTGTGTGTCCTCAGAGCAAGAACTCGTGAGTTGGAAGAACTGAGAGGCCTATGGCGTGGGTGTTGTCCTTGGCCACCTGCTGACAAGGCTGACAAGATAGGACCCTTTTGTCCATTGTTATTGGATAGGAACAGAACTTATAACCAGCTCCTGACCTAAATAGATCTTAGCACAACATTTTACTCAACATATCATATTCCATATTCACTATAACAAATATATTTACTACGACATTAGCAAGAACCGCCACATCCTCAGCCGGCTAATCCAGTGTGTGAAGTTTTGCGGAGTGTTTGAGTTAGCTTTGCGAGGCAAAGATGAAACTGAGGGCTCCACCAACCCTGGTAAGCCAACACTTTTGAGATCAGTCAATAAATGCTTCTGGTATTGACTTATATGCTGCCCCTGTCTTCATGTTGTTGCTGGACATATCTTTTTTTAAATGTGTGTAGGTCACCTAAATCATCAGAAAAATTGCCCCCCCTGAGAATTTTTTCAGGAGCCGCCACTGTCTGGGACATCATGTCTCGCTCCATCCACCAACCCCACGTTGCACCACAGACTGTCCAGGAGTTGGCGGATGCTTTAGTCCAGGTCTGGGAGGAGATCCCTCAGGAGACCATCCGCCACCTCATCAGGAGCATGCCCAGGCATTGTAGGGAGGTCATACAGGCACGTGGAGGCCACACACACTACCGAGCCTCATTTTGACTTGTTTTAAGGACATTACATCAAAGTTGGATCAGCCTGTAGTGTGGTTTTCCACTTTAATTTTGAGGGTGACTCCAAATCCAGACCTCCATGGGTTGATACATTTGATTTCCATTGATAATTTCTGTGTGATTTTGTTGTCAGCACATTCAACTATGTAAAGAAAAAAAGTATTTAATAAGATTATTTCATTCATTCAGATCTAGGATGTGTTATTTTAGTGTTCCCTTTATTTTTTTGAGCAGTGTATATAATTTGTATCCTTTTGGGTTGTTGCAGTTCATTGTTGTGGCACTCTAACTTTGCCCACTCAGAAGGCTGTAAGAACTCAAAATCAGTCACCAAAGATATGAGCTAAAAGGCAGGAATTCAGTTGGCGAGGGATTAATATTGCACCATTCCTGTTAGTAGAGACCTTGAAGAGTTGGCATATGAAAATAAATAGTTAAAATGTAAAAAGGCTAAAAAGCAATAATTTTGTAAAAAAGTGTTCAACCAGGTGGTTGATATGGTGAAAAATATGATTGAATTGTTGACAACACACTATATTAGGCAACATAAATTGGTTAGAGCACATTTCATGACCAATGTGGTCAATTAATCAATATTCAGACTTAAGGTCGCCTATAAAATAATGCCAATAATAGTAATAAAAACTGCTCTTTGTCATATATTATCTCACAATGTAGTCTGAACATGTGGGAAACATGGTGGAAGAACCTGGATCATTTGAAATGTAAGAAAAGCATTTTGAGGGACGTTCCACTAGGGATGTGACAGATGGACAATTTTGCTTAACGTTTAAACAGCCATTTTTAAAATCAGTTTTCTTCCTATTACATATGTATGACCGCTAGGGCTGGGCAATTAAGTTATATCTACAGTGAGGGAAAAAAGTATTTGATCTCCTGCTGATTTTGTACGTTTGCCCACTGACAAAGAAATTAACAGTCTATAATTTTAATGGTAGGTTTATTTGAACAGTGAGAGACAGAATAACAACAACAAAATCCAGAACAACGCATGTCAAAAATGTTATAAATTGATTTGCATTTTAATGAGGGAAATAAGTATTTGACCCCCTCTCAATCAGAAAGATTTCTGGCTCCCAGGTGTCTTTTATACAGGTAACGAGCTGAGATTAGGAGCACACTCTTAAAGGGAGTGCTCCTAATCTCAGCTTGTTACCTGTATAAAAGACACCAGTCCACAGAAGCAATCAATCAATCAGAAGACCAAAGAGCTCTCCAAGGATGTCAGGGACAAGATTGTAGACCTACACAAGGCTGGAATGGGCTACAAGACCATCGCCAAGCAGCTTGGTGAGAAGGTGACAACAGTTGGTGCGATTATTCGCAAATGGAAGAAACACAAAAGACCTGTCAATTTCCCTCGGCCTGGGGCTCCATGCAAGATCTCACCTCGTGGAGTTGCAATGATCATGAGATCGGTGAGGAATCAGCCCAGAACTACACGGGAGGATCTTGTCAATGATCTCAAGGCAGCTGGGACCTTAGTCACCAAGAAAACAATTGGTAACACACTACGCCGTGAAGGACTGAAATTCTGCAGCGCCCACAAGGTCCCCCTGCTCAAGAAAGCACATATACAGGCCCATCTGAGGTTTGCCAATGAACAACTGAATGATTCAGAGGAGAACTGGGTGAAAGTGTTGTGGTCAGATGAGACCAATATCGAGGTCTTTGGCATCAACTCAACTTGCCGTGTTTGGAGGAGGAGGAATGCTGCCTATGACCCCAAGAACACCATCCCCGCCGTCAAACATGGAGGTGGAAACATTATGCTTTGGGGGGGGGGGGGGGGGGGTTTCTGCTAAGGGGACAGGACAACTTCACCGCATCAAAGGGACGATGGACGGGGCCATGTACCGTCAAATCTTGGGTGAGAACCTCCTTCCCTCAGCCAGGGCATTGAAAATGGGTCGTGGATGGGTATTCCAGCATGACAATGACCCAAAACACACGGCCAAGGCAACAAAGGAGTGGTTCAAGAAGAAGCACATTAAGGTTCTGGAGTGACCTAGCCAGTCTCCAGACCTTAATCCCATAGAAAATCTGTGGAGGGAGCTGAAGGTTCGAGTTGCCAAACGTCAGCCTCGAAACCTTAATGACTTGGAGAAGATCTGCAAAGAGGAGTGGGACAGAATCCCTCCTGAGATGTGTGCAAACCTGGTGGCCAACTACAAGAAACGTCTGACCTCTGTGATTGCCAACAAGGGTTTTGCCACCAAGTACTAAGTCATGTTTTGCAGAGGGGTCAAATACTTATTTGCCTCATTAAAATGCAAATCAATTTATAACATTTTTGACATGCGTTTTTCTGGATTTTTGTTGTTGTTATTCTGTCTCTCACTGTTCAAATAAACCTATCATTAAAATTATAGACTGATCATGTCTTTGTCAGTGGGCAAACGTACAAAATCAGCATGGGATCAAATACTTTTTTTCCTCACTGTAGTAGGGTACACTATGGTTTTTTAAATGCCGACACAAAACCTTTTCTGGAGATACTGTGCATTTGGAAAGTATTCAGACCCCTTGACTTTTTCCACATTTTGTTACGTTATAGCCTTATTCTAAAATTGATTAAATTGCTTTTTTTGCTCATCAAGCTACACACAATACCCTATAATGACAAAGCAAAAACAGGTTTTTAGAAATGATTGCAAATTCATTAAAAATACAAAACTGAAATATCACGTTTACATAAGTATTCAGATCCTTTACTCAGTACTTTGTTGAAGCACCTTTGGCACCTTACAGCCTCATGTCTTCTTGGGTATGACGCTACAAGCTTGGCACACCTGTATTTTGGAAGTTTCATCCATTCTTCTCTGCAGATCCTCTCAAGCTCTGTCAGTTAGGATGGGGAGTGTCGCTGCACAGCTATTTTCAGGTCTCTCCAGAGATGTTTGATCGGGTTCAAGTCCGGGCTCTGGCTGGGCCACTCAAGGACATTCAGAGACTTGTCCCGAAGTCACTCCTACGTTGTGTTGGCTGTGTGCTTAGGGTTGTTATTCTGTTGGAAGGTGAACCCCTCGCCCCAGTCTGAGGTCGTGAGTGCTCTGGAGCAGGTTCTCATCAAGGATCTCTCTGTACTTTGCTCCGTTCATCTTTCCCTCGATCCTGACTAATCTCCCAGTCCCTGCCACTGAAAAACATCCCCACAGCATGATGCTGCTGCCACCACCATGCTTCGCTGTAGGGATGGTGCCAGGTTTTCTCCAGACGTGACGCTTGGCATTCAGGCCAAAGAGATCAATCTTGGTTTCATCCGACCAGAGAATCTTGTTTCTCATGGTCTAAGAGTCTTAAGGTGCCTTTAGAATGGGATCTTGCAATGGAATGCTTTTTTTCTCAATTTCTTGCCTTGCAATGTCTCGCAACTTCTGGAAAGCAGGGCCTATCATCAATGAATAGGCTGGGATATTCTACACGCATCAGACCGAAGACTGAACACACACTCACATCTATACTGAAAAGAAAGAGTAGGCGAGTCAGCGGCACTGTGATTTTAATTTTGTGGGGGAAAAAACGGAAAAAAAAAATTCTTAACGTTAAGGATCCCAATTTTGTTTAAACTTTTTAACGTTTAAACGTTCGTACCCCTACATTGCACTATACACCACCTGAAAGCGTATTCATTTCAATGTAACTGAATATTCATGTTTGGACATACAAAATTACCATAATCATTATTTAACAATGCTTACCTACCTATAAAAGCCATTAAAGCAGACCTAAAGTAATTTTTGTAATATTGTTGAAATTAGTAAAAATGCTATGCAAATTGCAATTCTAATGTGGCATTGCTGGTATGACCTTCTTTTAACTTCTCAACCGCCTGGTAGGGGCGGCAGGTAGCTGGGGCGGCAGGTAGCTTAGTGGTTAAGAGCGCTGTGCCAGTAACCGAAAGGTCGCTGGTTCTAATCCCCGCGCCGACTAGGTGAAAAATCTGTTGATGTGCCCTTGAGCAAGGCACTTAACCCTAATTGCTCATGTAAGTCGCTCTGGATAAGAGCGTCTGCTAAATGACTTAAATGTAGAGCTCTGTTATTGCACCAAAAAAACATCAAGGTGCAAAAAATAAATGTTGGAAATTCTTATTTGAGTTGTTAGTAATAGGAATTTAAGGTGAAATAATTTTTTCTAAATTTTTTTCAAAAGACAGCTAAAGTTAATAGAGCACTTCCTGCTTAAAGGCTCAGCAATGGTGCCCTCTGCTCAAGGTTTGTGTGCAGAATGCAGAGAGGCTCTTTAATTGATTTTATATGGGCCGTTAAAAGCCTGACTGCCAGTCATTCCAGCAGTTGAGTGCTTTGTGAGGCGTTGTGTGAAGTAACATGTTTTGACTCAGTATACAGCTCTGGTTAGGCTGCTAATAAGATCCTGTCACCAGAGAAAACGTGATCAGGCAGAGGAAGGGAGTAGGAGATCTTAACCTCCCTTTTCCCTCTGTGTTGTTCAGATCATAGAATTAGAATTACTTAGTAGTTCTATTTCAATGGTTCAGACATCCCAGTTTCCTGACAGCCCTAGTTATAGCCTGTCCTCACCACTTCACAGGCTCAGGAAACAACACTGTAGGCCAGTGGAACAAGGCAGAAAAACAAGTCTGGTTTAACCCCAAGTATTTACTGTGGAGAGACTAGAAAGACATTCAGCTCAGTCACATGACCAACAGTGTTAGCATGCTCCTCTCTCTAATGTGGCGAGGGCCAAACTTGGAACTCTATAATGGCCAGAATTCACACCACCATGTCTATGATCTCTACCAGAGATGTTCCACTCAAAAACAACCTAACCTGATTTTTCAACTGTAATAGTCCCTAATCGTACCCACATAATGTCATGATATATAAATGTCAATGACTCTGACTTTTCCTCTGTGCCCCACAGGAAACAGGATGGAAGGATTCCTCATATCTCTAACACACTAGAGCCCTCGCTGTCGCACTCCCACCCTTCGTTTCGCACTCGCTCGTTATCAAAGGTAAGAGTGGGGTCCAAACCGCCCACTGCACCAACCCTGTCAGCTCTTCTATTCAGCCATGACTTCTTACCTCTCTTCACAAGCCTCTCTCTTACCTGTCTCTTTCTCTCCTGTTTTCTATTCAGCCCCACTCCTCTCTGTGTTGTGTTCCCTTGTGCTGCTCTGTGTACAGGTGAAAGGTGTCACCAATGAGATCGCTCTAGCTCCAGTCTAGTGGACAGTCTGATCTGATACATCACTCACACTGAGTGATGGCCTATATACCACAAGCTCCTGGGGTTATGTCTGCTATTCATTGAAGTCATAAACAAAAGTAATTATCAAGGCTATTGTATGAGGGGGACTATGATCTATTACTTTTGATAAAATAATGCATAGGTTATTCCAACAGCCAAGGACAAAGCTTTTATTTTATAGTCCTGAAGTTGCTAGTGGGTGCACTGGCAAAACACCTTAAATAGTTGTATGATGCTGGGGCTGAGAGATTTACAGAATACTATAAATTGTACATATAGAAATAAATATTTCATAGCATACTGTTTTGGCTCTTGGATCCCAGCTCATCATAGGCACATAGCTAAAGTCTCATAAAGAATATCTGTCTCTTAAAGACCCACATCTACCCTTCACATTATGGACCTGGAGGGAGTTGGAGTATTAGAGTGAGGTAAACAGTTCCAGTGGTCTAGATTCTAATGGTCCCTCCTCAACCTTTGTAAACCCACTGTCACTCACTCAGATGAGTCACTCACTCTCATGGTGATTCATTTATGCTGCTCTATGAACACAACTGATGTGATTCATTTGGACATGAGGAATACTCAATGATTAGGTCTGCAGTAATGCACACGTTTATAGGTGAGTGGCCCAGCCAAGAAGCTGTCCATTATAGTCATGCATAATATCCATGATTATGCATTGCATTCTTATATAAAACATATTCAGCAGAATATAAATCACAGAGTACTTCAATAGAGCTGTATCCGGTAAATGCTCCTGGTCCAGACTGTATTGCCGTAGTGTCTATCGTTCCATATTCCCACTGCTGTGTGCTGGGGCACAGTGCCTGCAGATGTCTCTCTGGTGGTGGTGGTCCTGGAGACACTGCTGCCCTCTGCATCAGTCAATCCCTCTGATGGATGGATGTGTGAAGACCAGAGGAGAACAGACCAGAGCAGCTGCTGCAGTGGAGACTGAGGCCTCTTTGTGCTCCTCAGCTCGGCTAGCCAGAGGAAGGTCATGCGGGAGTCTGCTGCTGACGGCCACAATGAATGGATCCTGATGCATTTTCTCTGGCCCGTGCCAATTGGCTTTTGTACACACTGCACACTCCTTTAGTCAATCAGAGGACATGATTGCAGAGGAGTGGACGGAAGAGTGTCGTGGCCAAAGCATTGGCAGGTCTCTCCACAGGTCTGTGATGGGAAGTTCAGGGATCTGGTATTGGAGTAAGTGGTGGGAGTGAGCTGAAAGTTGTGTTGTGGGCTATGGGTTACAGTGGTGATGAGGGATTCAGGTCCGTCTTCCTCAGCCCAGTTTGTCAGATCTTACCAACATCCCTTCCATTATACTATGTGTTTATAACACTACTGAAATAGTCAGGAATAGCTGAAAGTGTTCATGTCCTTGTATGCAACAGCCTTGTAGTGATCGTAGTCATTGATTCATGGTCAATAGGGTCAATGTGATTGCTCTATAACTCATTGATATCAGATGAGCCACAGTGAATCGTCTCTCCCTCAGGCCCTGGGCCGATCAGGCGCTTTGTCACTGAGGCTGTGCCACACTGTTATATTTAGGGTATGAGGGAAGGTCATAGCTCTGGTAATCAAGTCAGTAAACAAAGATGGGTAGCGTTTAGACCCCCAGGCCAGGGAGGGCAGTGAGAGTGCCTCAGTGGGAGAGAGGCTTGTTATTGCATCTATCCTAGGGCACTAACCTAGAGTGCTTAATGGACTTGTAAAAGGGAATAAAGGTAAAGTGTACTTGGACTCTCAATATGATGTTGGGGCTTGAGAAAGAGAGCTGTTATCTATTCACTATGCTGTTATTACTTCTCTACAGTATTTCCCTTTTATCATTCAGCCCACATCCCCTCTCTGTGTGTATGCATGGTTTCCACATGGTTTACATTGAAAGCTACACCGTGCATTTGACAGTGAGCTGAGATTTTAACGGTTTTGATTTGTTTGTAACATTCACTTCCCACATCCAGGGTGAATTCTAACTTCCACTTGAGTTGAATTTTTACTTATAATTGATGTCAATGGAAAACAAAGTCAAAATATGACTAAAGTGGTAAGTTATGACCACATACAGTGCATTCGGAAAGTATTCAGACCCTTTGACTTTTTCCACATTTTGATACGTTACAGCCTTATTCTAAAATTGATTAAATATATTTTTCCCTCATCAAACTACACACAATACCCCATAATGACAAAGCGAAAACAGGTTTTTAGATTCTTTTAAAATGTTATTACAAATAAATAACATAAATACCTTATCTACATAAGCATTCAGACCCTTTGCTATGAGACTCGAAATTGGGCTCAGGTGCACCCTGTTTCCATTGATTATCCTTGAGCTGTTTCTACAACTTGATTGCAGTCCACCTGTGGTAAATTCAATTCATTGGCACACAGCTGTCTATATAAGGTCCCAAAGTTGACAGTGCATGTCAGAGCAAAAACCAAGCTATGAGGTCGAAGGAATTATCCGTAGAGCTCTGAGACAGGATTGTGTCGAGGCACAGATCTGGGGAAGGGTGCCAAAAAATGTATTTAGCATTGAAGGTCCCCAAGAACACAGTGTTCTCCATCATTCTTAAATGGAAGAAGTGTGCAATCGGGGGAGAAGGGCCTTGGTCAGGGAGGTGACCAAGAACCCGATGGTCACTCTGACAGAGCTCCAGAGTTCCTTCCAGAAGGACAACCATCTCTGCAGCACTCCACCAATCAGGCCTTTATGGTAAAGTGGCCAGACAGAAGCCACTCCTCAGTAAAAGGCACATGACAGCCCGCTTGGAGTTTGCTAAAAGACACCTAAAGGACTCTCAGACCATGAGAAACAAGATTCTCTGGTCTGATGAAACCAACATTGAACTCTTTGGCCTGAATGCCAAGCGTCACGTCTGGAGGAAACCTGGCACCATCCCTACGGTGAAGCATGGTGGTGGCAGCATCATGCTGCAGGGATGTTTTTCAGCGGCAGGGACTGGGAGACTAGTCAGGATCGAGGGAAAGATGAACGGAGCAAAGTACAGAGAGATCCTTGATGAAAACCTGCTCCAGAGCGCTCAGGACCTCAGACTGGGGCGAAGGTTCACCTTCCAACAGGACAACGACCCTAAGCACAGCCAAGACATTGCAGGAGTGGCTTAAGGGCAAGTCTCTGAATGTCCTTGAGTGGCCCAGCCAGAGTTCGGACTTGAACCCGATCAAACATCTCTGGAGAGACCTGAAAATAGCTGTGCATCGACACTCCCCATCCAACCTGACAGAGCTTGAGAGGATCTGCAGAGAAGAATGGGAGAAACTCCCCAAATACAGGTGTGCCAAGCTTGTAGTGTCATACCCAAGAAGATTCAAGGCTGTAATCACTGCCAAAGGTGCTTCAACAAAGTACTGAGTAAAGGGTCTGAATATTTATGTAAATGTGATATTTTCGTTTTCTATTTTTTTTAAATGTGCACAAATTTCAAAAACCTGTTTTTGCTTTGTCATTATGGGGTATTGTGTGTTGATTGATGAGGGGGAAAAAACAATTTAATCCATTTTAGAATAAGGCTGTAATGTAACAAAATGTGGAAAAAGTCAAGGGGTCTGAATACTTTCCCAATACACTGTAGGTACAGTAGCACAACTGTCTTCCTCTTCCTGATAGCTTTTTTTTCTTCTTACAATAAAAAACATCCACATCCATGATGCTCACAAACATCCATAACATCCCCCCTGCCCAGACCCACTTGCTCACACCCCCATCTTCAGCGCCCGCATCACTCTCCGCCACATGGCCTCAAACTGCACCATTTTGTTTGCTTTTTTGTTTTTGCATCAAACTGCAGCTGATTGCTTTTGTGTGTAGGCTACTTTCGCTACTTTCAATGGCAATAAAGATGTATTCTCTCTCAGTGTGTTTAAATGTCAATCATTAATGTATACAGTACCTTCAGAAATTATTCACACCCCTTGACTTTTTCCACATTTTGTTTTGTTACACCCTGAATTTAAAATGTATTAAATTGAGATTTTGTGTCAGTGATCTACACACAATACCCCATAATGTCAAGGTGGATTTTTTTTAAATCTTTTTTTTAAACAAATTAATTACAAATAAGAAGCTGAAATGTCTTGAGTCAATAGTAACCCCTTTGTTATGGCAAGCCTAAATAAGTACAATAATACAAATGTGCTTAACAAGTCACATAATAAGTTGCATGGATGCAATAATAGTGGTTAACATGACTACTTCTTCTCTGTACCACACATATACAATTATCTGTAAGGTCCCTCAGTCAAGAAGTGAATTTCAAGCACAGATTCAACCACAAAGACCAGGGAGGTTTTCCAATGCCTTGCAAAGATGGGCACCTATTGGTAGATGGGTGAAAATAAAAAAAGCAGACACTGAATATCACTTTGAGCATGGTGAAGTTATCAATTACGCTTTGGATGGTGTATCAATACACCCAGTCACTACAAAGATGCAGGCGTCCTTCCCAACTCGGTTGCCGGAGAAGAAGGAAACCACTTAGGGATTTCACCATGAGGCCAATGGTGATTTTGAAACAGTTACAGAGTTTTATGGCTGTGATAGTAGAAGATTTAGGATGGATAGTTACTCAACAATACTAACCTAAATGACAGAGTGAAAAGAAGGAAGCCTGTACAGGATAAAAATATTCCAAAACATGCATCCTGTTTGCAACAAGAGGAATAAGAGGAAAACCTGGTTCAGTCTTCTTTCCAACAGACACTTGGAGACAAATTCACAGCAGGACAAAAACCTCAAACTTAAGGCCAAATACTGTGCCTTGCAAAAGTACTCATCCCCCTTGGCTATTCTAACTCTCAACAGTAAGTTGAGACCCCGACTGAGTTTTTTAAATGTTATTTATTGGTCCGCGGGCCGCCAGTTGCCCAACCCTGGCCTATACAGTGTGTTTTCCTACAAAATCATTAATGTATTTTGGTGGCTTTACAGAGCACATCAATAAATTGAGCATTTGCTTCTTGGGTTCATGGAAGGCAGTTTATACACATTATTCAGACTGGAATGTGGACTTACTTTACTTCTGCCGTGTAAATAAGCCAGTTTTGAGCACAGACTACTGTATGTACAACATTTGTATTTATGATATGTGTTTAGCTCAGTGGATGTGTGGACTATGGCACTCATGGACTGTATGTTTGCATAGTTTGACAGCCGTGTGTATGGTAGTTTAGACAATGTGTATTCTTGATATATTCAATACAGTGTTTATTTAACCTTTATTTTAACAGGGAAGACATTGAGACCTAGGTCTCTATTCCAAATGTGCTCTGTATAATACTATATAAATATACACATTATACACAAAAATAATTATAATATATACACATTAAAATACAAAAACACAGTCATGGTTAGCACAAATAAAACATCACAAATCACCAGTGTGATATTGGATTTAGCTAGACCGTTTGACTCTGTCGTTGTTTGTAGTGTGTGGTGGAGAAACAAGCTTTATTTGAAGTACATTTATTGGGGAAATGCTGTAGAGTGGGAAAGGCCTCTGATGATTGTTCATGAGTTAATGGTGCTTTTGTCCTCAGATGTCTGTGTGTGTGTGTGTGTGTGTGTGTGTGTGTGAGAGAGAGAGAGAGAGAGAGAGAGAGAGAGAGAGAGAGAGAGAGAGAGAGAGAGAGAGAGAGAGAGAGAGAGAGAGAGAGAGAGAGAGAGAGAGAGAGAGAGAGAGAGAGAGAGAGAGAGAGAGAGAGAGAGAGAGAGAGAGAGAGAGAGAGAGAGAGAGAGAGAGAGAGAGAGAGAGAGAGAACATTTGAAATGTCTCTCTTCCTTTGGAACTTTTGTGAGTGTAATGTTTACTGTTCATTTTCTATTGTTTATTTCACTTTTGTTTGTTATCTATTTCACTTGCTTTGGCAGTGTAAACCTATGCAGTAACCGAAAGGTCGCTGGTTCTAATCCCCAAGCCGACTAAGTTAAAAATCTGTCGATGTGCCCTTGAGCAAGGCACTTAACCCTAATTGCTCCTGTAAGTCGCTCTGGATAAGAGCGTCTGCTAAATGACTAAAATATAAATATAATATATATAAATATATGTCAACCATGCCAATAAAGCCATTTGAATTGAATTGAGAGAGAGATGGGGGAAGAACAGAAAGAGGAAGACAGTATTCTCACCATATGAAAGGGTAAAAAAGAGAACTGGACAAAGCGAGAGAGGAAGGGCGAGTAAGCCCTTCAGAGGCATAGTTATTCACAGTGGGAGGTGGAGAACTGCAGTGCCTCTCTCCCTCTCTACTTCCTAGAGAACAGACAGAGTGTGTGAAAAGAGGAAGAGAAGGGGGAGGATCTTTACAGTCAGGCACATGCTCACACAGATATAGTACATACAGACACACCCATGCGTTCTAATGGACATGCAGAGCTATTTAGACATGAGACACAGCAGCAGCAGTTCCTATTGTGTTTTTAGGGACAGTAGAATACAGAGTGTAAAGTGGCAGAAGTAGTCAGGCCTCTGACCATCTGGTCACTATACACACAGAGAGACAAATATACCAGTACACTGTTTTTTGGAGTCTGAGTTTTGAAGTTATGACTGACTTCAGGATGACTAAGAGTGGCCAGGTGTTCCTCAGTCCTGCGGTTATTACACGGGGCCAGAGGAGACGACACAGCAATGTAAGTATTTATTCTTATGGGTAAGTGACTGAGAGATACTGTAGTGCAGATCATTGTGATCTTAGATATCTTACAGTATAGTGTTACTCTAAATGCATATCTGTTAGACATTACTCTGTAGCAGTCAGAACAGCTGTTCTCACTTGAAGGCACAGGTGTGTCTTATCATTCATATTAATCTGTTGATTTCTCATGTGGACAGAGATTGGTTGAACATGACAGATGTGTGATCAACTCATTTGGTTTGCTTGGTTTTGGTAGGACTCAGTTTACAGTAGCTTCAGAGACAGTTGAGAGGCTAGTATAGGAGACCATTAGGTCAGGGTTGGTCTTTAGTGCAGTTTCCAGTTCCATCACTGTTACTCATTACCATGTCAGCACTTCTCAATGGTCTGTTTGTCTCTGGCAGAGAGTTCAGTCATCCCACACGTGTAGGCTAGGTTATTACTGCACAGTCACAGATTTGGTAGAGGTGTTGGTGAGGTGAATATTTTTTAATGGAAAACCATAATATCTCAGTTTTGTGTTCCGATCCTCACTGGTAATTTGGTCCATGTTGGTTTGCACTTATGTTTGTTTTCAAGGCGGCAGTAGGATATGCCAGCGTATCATATGACACTGTTTGTTCACACAGGGAACAATGTGTTGCACCCATGGCTTTATTGAGACAAGCCAGTGTTGGTCAGTATGTGTGTATGTGAGTAGTGTGTGTATGCACCCCTTTAGTAAGTCCTGGTATGCCCATAGTAAATCTATGTTGACATGTGGAAACATTAGCTTGACACCCCAGTCCACGTTTGTTACATGGTACAGAGAGGGCCTTGCTGCACAACAAGCTGGGCTATCATTGGCTATCTAACGCTCTAGCTCACAAAGTCTTTAATTGGTAACTTCCCTAGTCGATGCGTTTGGTCGGGGTGGAGCTGCCCAGCATCAGGGTAGTAGGTTCTGTGGAGAACAACTGCTGGCTGTGGGTATTCCTTCTCTTACTCTATGTGAGTGTCTCTTATCTTGGATAGAATAGATCCCGCAGGCCTCGGCAGAGTACAACTGCCTGCCAGTAGGTATTCTTTCTGTTTATGAGTTTCTCTTATCTGGGATAGAATGGATCCTGCAGTTAATGGGAGCTGATAGTGAATGGAGTTTGTAATGAGGTTACAGCATTGGTGTTGATTTTTGGTTAGAGGAGGCTGAATCTGATGGATCTCTGCCTCACTTCCTGCAGGAGTTGTACAGTAGACTTCTATTGATTAGAAATGAACAGGGCTGGCAGATGGAGGGTAATATTAGAACCAGTTTGTAAAGCCAGGTATCTAATTTGTTTTCATTTGCTACCTTATGTCTACTCTCCCCATTCCATGTTGATCTAATGGGCTAAGTGTATTACAGTCACGCATCAACACACCCTGAGTGTCCAGAGTAAACACACAGTCCCAGGAAGTCAGCTGAGGTGGTTAGTGGCTGTTTGCAGCCTTAATATTCCTCCACCGCCTTTAGAGGCACTGGGCTGCACTCCTTCAGAGGAATATATATGTGTTTCCAGGAGATTGATTTCCTGTGTGGAGGAGCAATTCAGTGAATACTGAATGGAGTCTCAGTGAGGCTAGTGTTGTGCTGGGGTGGTGTGACAGGCCTGGGAAAGAAGTGCAGCACATCGATGCCATGGAGGAGTCAGAGGCAGGTTGTAAAGAAAATAGGGATCGGATCAACAACACTCCCAGCTCCATATCCACAAATGTGTTGGGATGAACACAAGATAAATCTCATGTGAAGAAGACTGCAGAGCCAGCATATTTTACCAGCCAGTAAACCACTCTCCCTCTTCGATTTGTCTGTCTCTCTCCCTCAGACCTCGGACCTATTTGCAATGATCGAGAGGATGCAGGTACAGTAAGTGGTCTGAGATCTCTGCTGTATACTATACTCACTGCTTTGTCTTCTTTGTAGTTTCTCTGTGCTCTGAGAGGCCGAGTTTCTAAAGTGTCTTTGTTCTGTTTCCTGTTTACTACATTTGTGCTTTATTTGTTGTGTAACACAGTTAGGGTTTAGGAGACAAAGCCAGATCATATTCTTATTCATTTGATGAGCACAGCATAGTAGAGTATAGAAATGATAAATTATGAGTGCTACTACAATACTGCATAATACATGCGAGCACTTTGTATTGGAATATTCCCTCTTTATCTACGTTATCAGCTCAAAGAGCTATCAGCCTTTAAGAGCCTATCAAAGTCTCTATCTCTATGTGTAGCAAAGCTAATTCTAAGCTATAAACTGTCCCTGTTGGAACAGAGTAAAGTGACCAATTAGCTCCTTGAGTGAAAGCACTGGGCCTGTTAACTGCTTTTGTTTCAGTTAGTTTACTGACTCTGATTGGCTCAATGACGTGTGTTTAGTTTAGTTTAGTTTAGTTTATATGTATCTCCATTAGCTGTTGCATAAGCCGCAGCTACTGTATTCTTCCTGGGATCCACAAACATAAAAGCACAACATAATACACTACAAAAGAAAATAATAAAAGAGAATAGAACATAAACAATTACAGTGAGGGAAAAAAGTATTTGATCCCCTGCTGATTTTGTACTTTTGCCCACTGACAAAGAAATTATCAGTCTATCATTTTAATGGTAGGTTTATTTGAACAGTGAAAGACAGAATAACAACAAAAAAATCCAGAAAAACACATGTCAAAAATGTTATGAATTGATTTGCATTTTAATGAGGTAAATAAGTATTTGACCCCTCTGCAAAACATGACTTAGTACTTGGTGGCAAAACCCTTGTTGGCAATCACAGAGGTCAGACGTTTCTTGTAGTTGGCCACCAGGTTTGCACACATCTCAGGAGGGATTTTGTCCCACTCCTCTTTGCAGATCTTCTCCAAGTCATTAAGGTTTTGAGGCTGACGTTTGGCAACTCGAACCTTCAGCTCCCTCCACATATTTTCTATGGGATTAAGGTCTGGAGACTGGCTAGGCCACTCCAGGACCTTAATGTGCTTCTTCTTGAGTCACTCCTTTGTTGCCTTGGCCATGTGTTTTGGGTCATTGTCATGCTGGAATACCCATCCACAACCCAGTTTCAATGCCCTGGCTGAGGGAAGGAGGTTCTTACCCAAGATTTGACGGTACATGGCGCCGTCCATCGTCCCTTTGATGCGGTGAAGTTGTCCTGTCCCCTTAGCAGAAAAACACCCCCAAAGCATAATGTTTCCAACTCCATGTTTGACGGTGGGGATGGTGTTCTTGGGGTCATAGGCAGCATTCCTCCTCCTCCAAACACAGCGAGTTGAGTTGATGGCGCCGAAGAAGAAGGCTGCCGTTTTACATCCCTCTAACCAATTGTACTATTATGTGTGTTTTTCCGCGTTACTTGTAATTTATTTTGTACATAATGTTTCTGCCATCGTCTCTTATAACCAAAAAGAGCTTCTGGATATCAGGACAGCAATTACTCACCTTGTATTGGATGAAGATTTTTTCTTCAACGAGGCGGCCGCGAAGAATATCCTACAGACACCCGACAAGGCCCAAATTGTCACGCCCTGGCTCTAGGGACTCTGTTAAGTTGAGCCAGGGTGTGTAGAGTTTATGTTTTGTGCTCGTTGTGTCTAGTCTAGTTTTGTATATCTATGTTGGCCAGAGTGGTTCTCAATCAGAGGCAACGAGTATCAGCTGTGGCTGGTTGTCTCTGATTGGGAACCATATGTAGTCAGGTGGTTTTCCCACAGTGTTTGTGGGATCTTGTTCCGTGTTGGTTTGTGTTTTGCACCTGTGGATGTCACGTATCGATTTGTTGTTTTGTTCGTGTATCATTTAATAAATAAGTATGTTCACCTTCCACGCTGCGCCTTGGTCCTCTATATCCGACGATCGTGACAGAAGATCCCACCAATACAGGACCAAGCAGCGTGCCCAGGCAGGAGAGGAGAAGCGGCGCCAACCGGGCAGTCGTCGGACAGGCGAGGGGCACCCCCAATAAATTTTTAGGGGGGGGGGCACATGGCAGGGACGACGGGGCCACTGGAGGCAGATAAGGGGCGAGTTGGTGGACGAGGAGAGAAGGCCACCGGGTTACGGGAGCCATTGGTGTATAGAGGGAAGGAAAATGTAGAGGCACGGCGAGAGGTACTGAAGTGTATTGCCAGTCCGGTCCGGCCCGTTCCTGATCCCCGTGTAAGGCCAGTGGTGTTTGTTCCCAGTACGGTCCGGCCTGTTCCTGTCCATCGCGCCAAGCCTATGGTGCGCGTCGCCAGCCCGGCCCGGCCTGTTCCTTCCCCTCGCACCAAGCCTATGGTGCGCGTCGCCAGCCCGGCCTGTTCCTGCTCCCCGCACCAAGCCAATGGTGCGCGTCGCAAGCCCGGCCTGGCCCGTTCCTGCTCCCCGCACCAAACCTGTGGTGCGCATCGCCAGCCCGGTCCAGCCTGTTCCTGCTCCCCGCACCAAGCTAGTGGTGCGCGTCGCCAGCCCGGCCCGGCCTGTTCCTGCTCCCCGCACCAAGCCAATGGTGCGCGTCGCCAGCCTGGTCCGGCCTGTTCCTGCTCCCCGCACCAAACCTGTGGTGCGCATCGCCAGCCCGTGCCCGTTTCACCGGTGCCTGGTCAGGTACTGGTCAGCTGCTCCACACCGGAGCCTGAGCAATCCGCTCCACCGAAGTCCAGTCCAGCTCCAGCCAGTGGGGCTAGACCAGACCAGGGGCACTACGGCACTACGATAGCAAATTTCAATTTACAAAAAAAAAAATGGCGTTTTCATCTTTTGAGCTTCTAGTCATGAAATCTATGCAGCCTACTCAATCACTTTTTATAGCTACTGTTTACAGGCCTCCTGGGCCATATACAGCGTTCCTCTCTGAGTTTCCTGAATTCCTATCAGACCTTGTAGTCATAGCAGATCATATTCTAATTTTTGGTGATTTTAATATTCACATGGAGAAGTCCACAGACCCACTCCAAAAGTCTTTCGGAGCCATTATCGACTCAGTGGGTTTTGTCCAACATGTCTCTGGACCTACTCACTGCCACAGTCATACTCTGGACCTAGTTTTGTCCCATGGAATAAATGTTGTAGATCTTAATGTTTTTCCACAAAATCCTGGACTATCGGACCACCATTTTATTACGTTTGCAATCGCAACAAATAATCTGCTCAGACCCCAACCAAGGAGCATCAAAAGTCGTGCTATAAATTCTCAGACAACACAAAAATTCATTGATGCCCTTCCAGACTCCTTCTGCCTACCCAAGGACGTCAGAGGACAAAAATCAGTTAACCACTTAACTGAGGAACTCAATTTAACCTTGCGCAATACCCTAGATGCAGTTGCACCCCTAAAAACGAAAAACATTTGTCATAAGAAACTAGCTCCCTGGTATACAGAAAATACCCGAGCTTTGAAGCAAGCTTCCAGGAAATTGGAACGGAAATGGCGCCACACCAAACTGGAAGTCTTCCGACTAGCTTGGAAAGACAGTACCGTGCAGTACCGAAGAGCCCTCACTGCTGCTCGATCATCCTACTTTTCCAACTTAATCGAGGAAAATAAGAACAATCCAAAATTTCTTTTTGATACTGTTGCAAAGCTAACTAAAAAGCAGCATTCCCCAAGAGAGGATGGCTTTCACTTCAGCAGTGATAAATTCATGAACTTCTTTGAGGAAAAGATCATGACCATTAGAAAGCAAATTACGGACTCCTCTTTGAATCTGCGTATTCCTCCAGGGCTTAGCTGTCCTGGATCTGCACAGCTCTGCGAGGGCCTGGGATCGGGAGAGACACTTAAGTGTTTTAGTACTATATCTCTTGACACAATGATGAAAATAATCATGGCCTCTAAACCTTCAAGCTGCATACTGGATCCTATTCCTACTAAACTGCTGAAGGAGCTGCTTCCTGTGCTTGGCCCTCCTATGTTGAACATAATAAACAGCTCTCTATCCACCGGATGTGTACCAAACTCACTAAAAGTGGCAGTGATAAAGCCTCTCTTGAAAAAGCCAAACCTTGACCCGGAAAATATAAAAAACTATCGGCCTATATCGAATCTTCCATTCCTCTCAAAAATTTTAGAAAAAGCTGTTGCGCAGCAACTCACTGCCTTTCTGAAGACAAACAATGTATACGAAATGCTTCAGTCTGGTTTTAGACCCCATCATAGCACTGAGACTGCACTTGTGAAGGTGGTAAATGACCTTTTAATGGCGTCAGACCGAGGCTCTGCATCTGTCCTCGTGCTACTAGACCTTAGTGCTGCCTTTGACACCATCGATCACCACATTCTTTTGGAGAGACTGGAAACCCAAATTGGTCTACACGGACAAGTTCTGGCCTGGTTTAGATCCTACCTGTCGGAAAGATATCAGTTTGTCTCTGTGAATGGTCTGTCCTCCGACAAATCAACTGTACATTTCGGTGTTCCTCAAGGTTCCGTTTTAGGACCACTATTGTTTTCACTATATATTTTACCTCTTGGGGATGTTATTCGAAAACATAATGTTAACTTTCACTGCTATGCGGATGACACACAGCTGTACATTTCAATGAAGCATGGTGAAGCCCCAAAATTGCCCTCGCTAGAAGCCTGTGTTTCAGACATAAGGAAGTGGATGGCTGAAAACTTTTTACTTTTAAACTCGGACAAAACAGAGATGCTTGTTCTAGGTCCCAAGAAACAAAGAGATCTTCTGTTAAATCTGACAATTAATCTTGATGGTTGTAAAGTCGTCTCAAATAAAACTGTGAAGGACCTAGGCGTTACTCTTGACCCTGATCTCTCTTTTGACGAACATATCAAGACTGTTTCAAGGACAGCTTTTTTCCATCTACGTAACATTGCAAAAATCAGAAATTTTCTGTCCAAAAATGATGCAGAAAAATTAATCCATGCATTTGTTACTTCTAGGTTAGACTACTGCAATGCTCTATTTTCCGGCTACCCGGATAAAGCACTAAATAAACTTCAGTTAGTGCTAAATACGGCTGCTAGAATCCTGACTAGAACCAAGAAATTTGATCATATTACTCCAGTGCTAGCTTCCCTACACTGGCTTCCTGTTAAGGCAAGGGCTGATTTCAAGGTTTTACTGTTAACCTATAAAGCGTTACATGGGCTTGCTCCTACCTATCTTTCCGAGTTGGTCCTGCCGTACATACCAATACGTACGCTACGGTCACAAGACGCAGGCCTCCTAATTGTCCCTAGAATTTCTAAGCAAACAGCGGGAGGCAGGGCTTTCTCCTATAGATCTCCATTTTTATGGAACAGTCTGCCTACCCATGTGAGAGACGCAGACTCGGTCTCAACCTTTAAGTCTTTACTGAAGACTTATCTCTTCAGTAGGTCATATGATTGAGTGTAGTCTGGCCCAGGAGTGTGAAGGTGAACGGAAAGGCTGGAGCAACGAACAGCCCTTGCTGTCTCTGCCAGGCCGGTTCCCCTCTCCACTGGGGTTCTCTGCCTCTAACCCTGTTGCAGGGGCTGAGTCACTGGCTTGCTGGTGCTCTTTCATGCCGTCCCTGGGAGGGGTGCGTCACTTGAGTGGGTTGAGTTACTGACGTGATCTTCCTGTCTGGGTTGGCGCCCCCCCCTTGGTTTGTGCTGTGGTGGAGACCTCTGTGGGCTATACTCGGCCTTGTCTCAGGATTGTAAGTTGGTGGTTGGGGATATCCCTCTAGTGGTGCGGGGGCTGTGCTTTGGCGGAGTGGGTGGGGTTATATCCTTCCTGTTTGGCCCTGTCCGGGGGTTTCTTCGGATGGGGCCACAGTGTCTCCGGACCGCTCCTGTCTCAGCCTCCAGTATTTATGCTGCAGTAGTTTATGTGTCGGGGGGCTGGGGTTAGTTGGTTATACCTGGAGTACTTCTCCTGTCTTATCCAGTGTCCTGTGTGAATTTAAGTATGCTCTCTCTAATTCTCTCGTTCTCTCTTTCTCTCTGAGAACCTGAGCCCTAGGACCATACGTCAGGACTACCGGGCATGATGACACCTTGCTGTCCCCAGTCCGCCTGGTCTTGCTGCTATTCCAGTTTCAACTGTTCTGCCTGCGGCTACGAAACCCCTACCTGTCCCAGACCTGCTGTTTTCAACTCTTAATGATCGGCTATGAAAAGCCAACTGAGAGACCTGAGCCCTAGGACCATACGTCGGGACTACCGGCCGTGGTGACTCCTTGCTGTCCCCAGTCCGCCTGGCCTTGCTGCTATTCCAGTTTCAACTGTTCTGCCTGCGGTTATGGAACCCCTACCTGTCCCAGACCTGCTGTTTTCAACTCTTAATGATCGGCTATGAAAAGCCAACTGAGATTTATTCCTGATTATTATTTGACCATGCTTGTCACTTATGAACATTTTTGAACATCTTGGCATGGTTCTGTTATAATCTCCACCCGGCACAGCCAGAAGAGGACTGGCCACCCCTCATAGCCTGGTTCCTCTCTAGGTTTCTTCCTAGGTTTTGCCTTTCTAGGGAGTTTTTCCTAGCCACCGTGCTTCTACACCTGCATTACTAGCTGTTTGGGGTTTTAGGCTGGGTTTCTGTACAGCACTTCGAGATATTAGCTGATGTAAGAAGGGCTATATAAAATAAAATTGATTGATTGATTGATTAGTAGAGGGTGGTGGTCAAGCCCGGAGCCGGAACCGCCTCCGAGGAGGAATGCCCACCCAGCCCTCCCCTGTTCGGTGATGTTTAGGGGGGGGTACTGTCACGCCCTGGCTCTAGGGACTCTGTTAAGTTGAGCCAGGGTGTGTAGAGTTTATGTTTTGTGCTCGTTGTGTCTAGTCTAGTTTTGTATATCTATGTTGGCCAGAGTGGTTCTCAATCAGAGGCAACGAGTATCAGCTGTGGCTGGTTGTCTCTGATTGGGAACCATATGTAGTCAGGTGGTTTTCCCACAGTGTTTGTGGGATCTTGTTCCGTGTTGGTTTGTGTTTTGCACCTGTGGACGTCACGTATCGATTTGTTGTTTTGTTCGTGTATCATTTAATAAATAAGTATGTTCACCTTCCACGCTGCGCCTTGGTCCTCTATATCCGACGATCGTGACACAAATCCCCGTCATTCGCATGAGGAAGAGACAGATATATCGTGGACGTAGGTCGGGGTGCCTTGTAAGGATCCGACGGCGAGCGAGTAAACTGCCGCTCCCATCAATCCTATTAGCCAATCTTCAATCATTTGAGAATAAATTGGATGATTTAAGATTACGGTTATCCTACCAACGGGACATTAAAAACTGTAATATCTTATGTTTCACCGAGTCGTGGCTGAACGACGACATGGGACAACATACAACTAGTGGGCTATACGCTACATCGGCAGGATAGAACGGCTGACTCCGGTAAGACAAGGGGTGGCGGTCTGTGTATATTTGTAAACAACAGCTGGTGCACAAAATCAAATACTAAGGAAGTCTCGAGGTTTTGCTCGCCTGAGGTAGAGTATCTTATGATAAGCTGTAGACCACACTATTTACCAAGAGAGTTTTCATCTATATTTTTCATAGCTGTCTATTTACCACCACAAACCAATGCTGGCATTAAGATTGCACTGAATGAGCTGTATAAGGCCATAAGTCAACAGGAAAACGCCCATCCAGAGGCAGCGCTCCGGTGGCCGGGGACTTTAATGCAGGGAAACTTAAATCAGTTCTACCTAATTTCTACCAGCATGTGAAATGTGCAACCAGAGGAAAAAAAACTCTAGACCACCTTTACTCCACACACAGAGACGCATACAAAGCTCTCCCTCGCCCTCCATTTGGCAAATCTGACCATAACTCTATCCTCCTGATTCCTGCTTATAAGCAAAAACTAAAGCAGGAAGCACCAGTGACTCAGTTAATAAAAAAGTGGTCAGATGACGCAGATGCTAAGCTATAGGACTGTTTTGCTAGCACAGACTGGAACATGTTCCGGGATTCTACAGATAGCATTGAGGAGTACACCACATCAGTCACTGGCTTCATCAATAAGTGCATCGATGATGTCGTCCCCACAGTGACCGTACGGACATACCCCAACCAAAAGCCATGGATTACAGACAACATCCGCACTGAGCTAAAGTGTAGAGCTGCCGCTTTCAAGGAGCGGGACTCTAACCTGGACGCTTATAAGAAATCCCGCTATGCCCTCCGACGAACCATCAAACAGGCAAAGAGTCAATACAGGACTAAGATTGAATCGTACTACACCGGCTCTGACGCTTGTCGGATGTGGCAGGGCTTGAAAACTATTACAGACTACAAAGGGAAGCACAGCCGCGAGCTGCCCAGTGACACAAGACTTCCAGACGAGCTAAACCACTTCTATGCTCGCTTCGAGGCAAGCAACACTGAAGCATGCATGAGAGCACCAGCTGTTCCGGATGACTATGTGATCACGCTCTCCGTAGCCGATGTGAGTAAGACTTTTAAGCAGGACAACATTCACAAGGCCGCAGGGCCAGACGGATTACCAGGACGTGTACTCCGAGCATGTGCTGACCAACTGGCAAGTGTCTTCACTGACATTTTCAACATGTCCCTGACTGAATCTGTAATACCAACATGTTTCAAACAGACCACCATAGTCCCCGTGCCCAAGGACTCTAAGATAACCTGCCTAAATGACTACCGACCCGTAGCACTGACGTCTGTAGCCATGAAGTGCTTTGAAAGGCTGGTCATGGCTCACATCAACACCATTATCCCATTATCCCAGAAACCCTAGACCCACTCCAATTTGCATACCGCCCCAACAGATCCACAGATGATGCAATCTCTATTGCACTCCACACTGCCCTTTCCCACCTGGACAAGAGGAACACCTACGTGAGAATGCTATTCATTGACTACAGCTCAGCATTCAACACCATAGTGCCCTCAAAGCTCATCACTAAGCTAAGGATCCTGGGACTAAACACCTCCCTCTGCTACTGGATCCTGGACTTCCTGACAGGCCGCCCCCAGGTGGTAAGGGTAGGTAACAACACATCTGCCACACTGATCCTCAACACGGGGGCCCCTCAGGGGTGCGTTCTCAGTCCCCTCCTGTACTCCCTGTTCACCCAAGACTGCATGGCCAGGCACGACTCCATCACCATCATTAAGTTTGCCGACGACACAACAGTGGTAGGCCTGATCACCGACAACGATGAGACAGCCTATAGGGAGGAGGTCAGAGACCTGGCCATGTGGTGCCAGGCTAACAACCTCTCCCTCAACGTGACCAAGACAAAGGAGATGATTGTGGACTACAGGAAGAAAAAAAAGAGGACTGAGCACGCCCCCATTCTCATCGACGGGGCTGTAGTGGAACAGGTTGAGAGCTTCAAGTTCCTTGGTGTCCACATCACCAACGAACTATCATGGTCCAAACACACCAAGACAGTCGTGAAGAGGGCACGACAAAGCCTATTCCCCCTCAGGAGACTGAAAAGATTTGGCATGGGTCCTCAGATCCTCAAAAAATTCTACATTTGCACCATCGAGAGCATCCTGACTGGTTGCATCACCGCCTGGTATGGCAACTGCTTGGCCTCCGACCGTAAGGCAATACAGAGGGTAGTGCGTACGGCCCAGTACATCACTGGGGCCAAGCTTCCTGCCATCCAGGACCTCTATACCAGGCGGTGTCAGAGGAAGGCCTCAAAATTGTCAAAGACTCCAGCCACCCTAGTCATAGACTGTTCTCTCTGCTACCGCACGGCAAGCGGTACCGGAGTGCCAAGTCTAGGTCCAAAAGACTTCTCAACAGCTTCTACCCCCAAGCCATAAGACTCCTAAACAGCTAATCATGGCTACCCGGACTATTTGCACTGCCCCCCCCCCCCCCCCCCCCCCCCATCTTTTTATGCTGCTGCTACTCTGTTAATTATTTATGCATAGTCACTTTAACTCTACCCACATGTACATATTACTTCAACTACCTCAACTAGCCGGTGCCCCCGCACATTGACTCTGCAACGGTACCCCCCTGTATATATAGCCTCCCTACTGTTATTTTATTTTACTTCTGCTCTTTTTTTCTCAACACTTTTTAGTTTTATTCTACTTTTTTATTTAAAATAAATGCACTGTTGGTTAAGGGCTGTAAGTAAGCATTTCACTGTAATGTCTGCACCTGTTGTATTTGGCGCATGTGGCCAATAACATTTGATTTGATTTGATGCCAAAGAGCTCAATTTTGGTCTCATCTGACCACAACACTTTCACCCAGTTCTCCTCTGAATCATTCAGATGTTCATTGGCAAACTTCAGAAGGGCATGTATATGTGCTTTCTTGAGCAGGGGGACCTTGCGGGCGCTGCAGGATTTCAGTCCTTCACGGCGTAGTGTGTTACCAATTGTTTTCTTGGTGACTATGGTCCCAACTGCCTTGAGATCATTGACAAGATCCTCCCGTGTAGTTCTGGGCTGATTCCTCACTGTTCTCATGATCATTGCAACTCCACGAGGTGAGATCTTGCATGGAGCCCCAGGCCGAGGGAGATTGACAGTTTAGTGTTTCTTCCATTTGCGAATAATCGCACCAACTGTTGTCACCTTCTCACCAAGATGCTTGGCGATGGTCTTGTAGCCCATTCCAGCCTTGTGTAGGTCTACAGTCTTGTTCCTGACATCCTTGGAGAGCTCTTTGGTCTTGGCCATGGTGGAGAGTTTGGAATCTGATTGATTGATTGCTTCTGTGGACAGGTATCTTTTATACAGGTAACAAACTGAGATTAGGAGCACTCCCTTTAAGAGTGTGCTCCTAATCTCAGCTCGTTACCTGTATAAAAGACACCTGGGAGCCAGAAATCTTTCTGATTGAGAGGGGGTCAAATACTTATTTCCCTCATTAAAATGCAAATCAATTTATAACATTTTTGACATGCGTTTTTCTGGATTTTTTTGTTGTTATTCTGTCTCTCACTATTCAAATAAACCTACCATTAAAATTATAGACTGATCATTTCTTTGTCAGTGGGCAAACGTACAAAATCAGCAGGGGATCAAATACTTTTTTCCCTCACTGTAGATATCATAAATATTATACAAATCCAAAACCAACGATATACAGAAAATGCAGTGAGGTGCTGCTTGATTTATCTTTTAAAGCTCATCTTGCTGTTCGCTTGAGCAAGCTGCGACGGAAGAGCGTTCCATGCCATCACTGCTCTATACAGTACTGTTTGCTGCCCCAAACTCGTTCTGAACTTGGGTACTGTGAATAGACCCCGGGTCTGTGTAGTCTGGGGCCTGGCTGTTGATGACACCTTCCCTGTTGTCCCCTGTCTCTCACACTGTCACTCCTCTGCTTCAGTCACTACCCTCTCTTTTCTCTTCCACTTACATTTGAATTCTCTCTGCCTTTGCTTCCTCATGATGCTACGTATGTCTGGTTGATATGTGGTCCTCTGTAGCTCAATTGGTAGAGCATGGCGCTTGTAATGCCAGGGTAGTGGGTTCGATCCCCGGGACCACCCATACGTAAAAATTTATGCACACATGACTGTAAGTCGCTTTGGATAAAAGCGTCTGCTAAATGGTATATTATTATGTTGAACCAATGTATTGTCCTTCATCTGGAAGCTTCTTATGTCTCTCTTTTCCTTTGTACCTGTAATGCCAAGTTTCATTATAGAGGAACATTTGATGCATTTTTAAAAAGTTAAATTGGAGTGAGAAGGCAAATATTTTGTGCAGCTGTGTGAGTGTGTGTGTACTGTGTATATCACCTGGCCCCTGGCATGCCTCTATCTCCCTCCACAGGGCAGCAGAATGGACGAGCAGAGATGCATCCTCCCTCCACCCCTCAAAGTGAGTCTAGGAACGGTAGACTGTGTAACATATCCTCAGTGGGTCGGCAGTCTGTATCCAAACAAAGGGATGCTCACCAAGGCCCTGAGTTTCACAATAGTGGACAATACAGATGTGAATACATTGTTGAGTTTATTGTGGTGGCCACTCTCTAATTGCGCCATTTTAGTTGGGTTGCCCACTCAGAGTCAATGTGGTTTCAGTCTATGATTGAATGTGGCTTCCTTTCATTTAAGTAATGGGCTTTGTAGATTGAGCATTTATATGTTGATTGTGCTTTGAAAACAAAAGTCACATGCTGCATTTATGAGGGTACTATGATGGGAAATAGAACAATGTTGTTCATCATTATGACATGATTTTCTCTGCAGACAGAGGAGGACTATATCCCTTACCCCAGCGTTCACGAGGTACAAACAATCTGAAACTGAAATCTGTCTCGCATATAGAGCTTTGTGATACATCATAAACATTCTGAGTGAACCCACAGTGTGGTTAACCTTTATCTGCGATTGAATTGAATTCCATGTATTGTGTTTATTTTCATGTAACTTCATTAACCTGTGTCATCGTGGTTGATATCAGGTCCTGGATCGTAGAAGCCCCTTTCCCCTTATCCTGCTGCCTCAATTTGGAGGCTACTGGATCGAGGGGACCAATCACAAACCCAGTGCCACACCTGGGCCTGAGCAGCAGCCATGTGCTGCCTCCCACATCAAGCTGGAGACAAACAGCATTGCCAAGATCTACAGTAAACAGTTCATTGGCAAGGTGAGCATAGTCTTATAGGCAGCATTCTGCTTCCCATGTTTTTCTGGAGTATTAATTCCAGCTGAAACTGGAATAGATTGAAACTGAAATGGAAATAGAAGTATGTTTTTTACTAGCTCAGATTCCCTCAGGTTGCTTACATCACAGGCTGAGCCTACATCCATTCATTATCCTGGGGGGAGACTGTGTTTCTAACAAATGAAAGTATTTTCTGTATTTACCACTGTTAGGTTAGCTGGAGGAGCTTCTGTCTGTTTGAGAATTGGAGCTGAGGGGGACTAGGCCAGTCAGAGAATTATTGAACAAGTGCCTGAGGCGTGGATGAGTTGTTATCTGAGGGGATCTCCTGGTAATGTCTCTATAGGAACACTTTAACTACTACTCCATGGACACTGCCCTGGGCCACCTGGTCTTCTCCATGAAGTATGACGTCATTGGGGACCAGGAGCACCTCCGCTTGCTGCTAAGGTACCAATTATCTTTATCTCTCCCCTGCCACCTCTCTCTCTACACATTATTTGTCTCATCTCCTGTCTCATTTCTCTATTGCCCACTGCCGTTCTCCCCTATTCTCTTCTGTCTCCACCACTCTCTTTATTTCTCTCCCCATGTGCCACTCTTTTCCTCTCTTGCACTGTCTCTCTTTCTCTCTCTCTCTCTCTCTCTCTCTTGCTCTCTGTGTATCTATCTCTCTTTGTGGCCTCCTCTCAGGCCCTTTTCACCTAGTGTGCAGCACAAATACTGTTCCATGACAGTATAGCCAATAATGGAATGCAGGCACTTGACCACCAGGAAGTGCTCAATAACGCCTGACCCAGAGCAGAGGAGAGGGCATCGGTCTGCTTCAGCCTCTAATGGTGTTTGTTAAGCAGTCCTGTCCACATTTCCATCCCTATCGAGGTCCACTATCTGGTCAGAGAGAGGTTCATTTAGCTCAAGGTTAGCACTCTAGCCTTAAACACAGGTCAGGCCAGCCTGTGTGCTGCGCTCGCACAAACACACCCACCTCCCCAACATGTTCACTCACTGTGAAATTCTCAACTCCTCCCGTTATAACGCTAATCAAATCAAATCAAATTGTATTGGTCATTTACATTTACATTTACATCATTTAGCAGACGCTCTTATCCAGAGCGACTTACAAATTGGTGCATTCAACTTATGATAGCCAGTGGGACAACCACTTTTTTTCTTCTCTTTTTTTTAGGAGGGGGGGGGGGGGGGGGGGGTAGAAGGATTACTTTATACTATTCCAGGTATTCCTTAAAGAGGTAGGGTTTCAAGTGTCTCCGGAAGGTGGTCAGTGACTCCGCTGTCCTTGCATCGTGGGGGAGCTTGTTCCACCATTGGGGTGCCAGAGCAGCGAATAGCTTTGACTGGGCTGAGCGGGAACTGTGCTTCCGTAGAGGTAGGGGAGCTAGCAGGCCAGAGGTGGATGAACGTAGTGCCCTCGTTTGGGTGTAGGGTCTGATCAGAGCCTGAAGGTAAGGAGGTGCCATTCCCCTCACAGCTCCGTAGGCAAGCACCATGGTCTTGTAGTAGATGCGAGCCTCAACTGGAAGCCAGTGGAGTGTGCGGAGGAGCAGGGTGACATGAGAGAACTTGGGAAGGTTGAACACCAGACGGGCTGCAGCGTTCTGGATAAGTTGTAGGGGTTTAATGGCACAGGCAGGGAGCCCAGCCAACAGCGAGTTGCAGTAATTTAGACGGGAGATGACAAGTGCCTGGATAAGGACCTGTGCCACTTTCTGTGTAAGGTAGGGTCGTACTCTGCGAATGTTGTAGAGCATGAACCTGCAGGATCGGGTCACCGCTTTGATGTTAGCGGAGAACGACAGGGTGTTGTCCAGGGTCACGCCAAGTTTATTTGCACTCTGGGAGGAGGACACAATGGAGTTGTCAACCGTGATGGCGAGATCATGGAGCGGGCAGTCCTTCCCCGGGAGGAAGAGCAGCTCCGTCTTGCCGAGGTTCAGCTTGAGGTGGTGATCCGACATCCACACTGATATGTCTGCCAGACATGCAGAGATGCGATTCACCAACTGGTTATCAGAAGGGGGAAAGGAGAAAATGAATTGTATGTCGTCTGCGTAGCAATGATAGGAGAGACCATGTGAGGATATGACAGCCAAGTGACTTGGTGTATAGAGAGAATAGGAGAGGGCCTAGAACTGAGCCCTGGGGGACACCAGTGGTGAGAGCACGTGGTGAGGAGACAGATTCTCGCCATGCCACCTGGTAGGAGCGACCTGTCAGGTAGGAAGCAATCCAAGAGTGAGCAGCGCCGGAGATGCCCAACTCGGAGAGGGTGGAGAGGAGGATCTGATGGTTAACAGTATCAAAGGCAACGGATAGGTCTAGAAGGATAAGAGCAGAGGAGAGAGAGTTAGCTTTAGCAGTGCGGAGAGCCTCCGTGACACAGAGAAGAGCAGTCTCAGTTGAATGACCAGTCTTGAAACCTGACTGGTTTGGGATGGGATAGGGCAGTGTGCAGCGCGATGGCGATTGCATCGTCTAAGGATGTATTGGGGCGGTAAACAGATTTAAGTGGGTCTAGGGTGTCAGGTAAGGTAGAGGTGATATGATCCTTAACTCGCCTCTCAAAGCACTTCATGAAGACAGACAGGGCGATAGTCATTTAGTTCAGTTACCTTTGCTTTCTTGGGTACAGGAACAATGGTGGACATCTTGAAGTAAGTGGGGACAGCAGACTGGGATAGGGAGGGATTGAATATGTCCGTAAACACTCCAGACAGCTGGTTTGTGCATCCTCTGAGGACGCAGCTAGGGATTCCGTCTGGGCCGGCAGCCTTGCGAGGATTAACACGCTTAAATGTCTTACTCACGTCGGCCACGGAGAACAAGAGCCCACAGTCCTTGGGAGCGGGCCGTGTCGGTGGCACTGTGTTATTCTCAAAGCGGGCGAAGAAGGTGTTTAGCTTGTCTGGGAGCAAGATGTCGGTGTCCGCGACGTGGCTGGTTTTCCCTTTGTAATCCATGATTGTCTGTGGACCCTGCCACCTTGCGACTCCACTTTGTATCTGTACTGACGTTTTGCCTGTTTGATTGCCTTACAGAGGGAATAACTACAATGATTGTATTCAACCATATTCTCAGTCACCTTGCCATGGTTAAATGGGGTGGTTCGCGCTTTCAGTTTTGCGCGAATGTTGCCATCTACAGTTGAAGTCGGAAGTTTACATACACCTTAGCCAAATACATTTAAACTCAGTTTTTCACAATTCCTGACAATTAATCCTAGTAAAAATTCCCTGTCTTAGGTCAGTTAGGATCACCACTTTATTTTAAGAATGTGAAATGTCAGAATAATAGTAGAGAGAATGATTTATTTCAGCTTTTATTTATTTCATCACATTCCCAGTGGGTCACAAGTTTACATGCACTCAATTAGTATTTGGTAGCATTGCCTTTAAATTGTTTAACTTGGGTCAAACGTTTTGGGTAGCCTTCCACAAGCTTCCCACAATAAGTTGGGTGAATTTTGGCCCATTCCTCCTGACAGAGCTGGTGTAACTGAGTCAGGTTTGTAGACCTCCTAGCTCACACACGCTTTTTCAGTTATGCCCACAAATGTTCTATAGGATTGAGGTCAGGGCTTTGTTTTGGCCACTCCAATACCTTGACTTTGTTGTCCTTAAGCCATTTTGCCACAACTTTGGAAGTATGCTTGGGGTCATTGTCAATTTGGAAGACCCATTTGCGACCAAGCTTTTACTTCCTGACTGATGTCTTGAGATGTTGCTTCAATATATCCACATACTTTTCCTTCCTCATGATGCCATCTATTTTGTGAAGTGCACCAGTCTCTCCTGCAGCAAAGCACCCCCACAGCATGATGCTGCCACCCCCGTGCTTCACGGTTGGGATGGTGTTCTTTGGCTTGCAAGCCGCCCCCTTTTTCCTCCAAATATAACGATGGTCATTATGGCCAAACAGTTCTATTTTTGTTTCATCAGACCAGAGGACATTTCTCCAAACAGTACGATCTTTGTCCCCTTTTTTATGACGGTTTTGGAGCAGTGGCTTCTCAGCCTTTCAGGTTATGTCGAAATATAGGACTCATTTTACTGTGGATATAGATCGTTTTGTACCTGTTTCCTCCAGCATCATCACAAGGTCCTTTGCTGTTGTTCTGGGATTGATTTGCACTTTTCGCACCAAAGTACGTTCATCTCTAAGAGACAGAACGCGTCTCCTTCCTGAGCGGTATGACGACTGCATGGTCCCATGGTGTTTATACTTGCGCACTATTGTTTGTCTAGATGAACGTAGTACCTTCAGGCGTTTGGAAATTGCTCCCAAGGATGAACCAGACTTGTGGAGGTTTTGGCTGATTTCTTTTGATTTTCCCATGATGTCAAGCAAAGAGGCACTGAGATTGAAGGTAGGCCTTGAAATACATCCACAGGTACACCTCCAATTGACTCAAATGATGTCACGGAATCAGCCGAGGCTGCTCCTCCTCCTTGCTCGGGCAGGCTTCGGCGTTCGTCGTCCCCGGAGTACTAGCTGCTACCGATCTATTTTTCTGTGTTTGACTTGTTTTGTCTTGATTGTGTACACCTGTTTCCTATTATGTTGTATTGTATTCCCTATATAACCCTCTGTCGTTCATTGTGTGTTGTGTGTGATTGTTCTCGTCATTTTCGGCAGTTGCTATTGTGCGGGTATTCTCCTCCCTGTTTGGAGGTTGTTTTTGTACTCTGGTTACTTTGTTAGTAAAAGTACGTTTCCAGTAGCTCGGTGTCCTGGTTTGACTTCGCCTACCGCATTCACGTCGCACTTTGACAGAATCACACACCACTCATGGAGTCAGCAGGAGCGGCGGTGCCAGCTGGATCTATGGAGGCACGCGTCGAACACCAAGCGGCCATGATCCAGGCTCTCGGCACCGCCATGGAACGGGTGGTGAACACCATTGAGCGATGGGAAAGAGGGGGTCTACCTATGCCCCCTCCAACGATACCACCACCATCGGTGATGCCCATCGCTTCACCTCCGGGGTCCAGTGGGATTCGGCTCTCGCTCCCGAGGGCTTATGATGGCACAGCGGCCGGGTGCCAGGGTTTCCTACTCCAGGTTGAACTCTACCTAGCAACCATTCACCCGGCGCCCTCGGGATACGAGAGCATGTCCGCCCTCATCTCCTGTCTGTCCGGCAAGGCACTGGAGTGGGCCAATGCCGAGTGGGGTGGGATAGACGCCGCTTCGGTCAACTATGCGGAGTTCACCCGCCGCTCCGGGCAGTATTCGATCATCCACCAGAGGGTAAAGCGGCGGGTGAGCGTCTATTCCACCTTAGACAGGGGAGGAGGAGCGCGCAGGAGTTCGCGCTGGTCTTCCGGACGCTGGCTGCCAACGCAGGATGGAATGAGAGGGCCCTCATCGACCACTATAGATGTAGCCTGAGGGAGGACGTGCGTCGGGAATTGGCCTGCAGGGACACCAACCTCAGCTTTGATCAACTGGTGGACATGTCTATTCGCCTGGATACCCTGTTGGCTACCCGCGGACGTCCGGATTCAGGGCCGTCCATTCCATCCCCCAGCACTTCCGAGCCGACCCCTATGGAGCTCGGGGGTGCTGGTGCTAGGGAGACCAGGAGGGAGACCAGGAGGGAGGCCGTCCCCTGCACCAACTGTGGCCGCAGAGGACACACTGCTGGTCGTTGCTGGGGAGGGTCTCCTAGGAATCGAGGCAGTGGGCGATGCACTGATGAGTCATTCCAGGTGAGTAGGCACCCAACTCACCCAGAGCTCTCTGTTGCTCATATGTGTATTAAAGTGGTGTTTCCCGAGGTTTCTCCTCACTCCCAGCATAAGGCGCTAGTAGATTCAGGCGCAGCTGGGAATTTTATCGATCGCCAGTTCACCTATAAGTTAGGGATTCCTATCGTACCTGTTGATGTGCCCTTCCCTATCCATGCCCTAGATAGCCGCCCTTTGGGGTCAGGATTGATTAGGGAGGTCACGGCGCCTCTCCGGATGAAAACGCAGGAGGGCCATGAGGAGATATTACGTTTGTATTTGATTGATTCTCCTGCGTTTCCCGTGGTGTTGGGGCTTCCTTGGTTAACATCTCATGACCCCAACATTTCATGGCAACAGAGAGCTCTCAAGGGATGGTCTGATCAGTGTACTGGGCGGTGTGTAGGCGTTTCCGTAGGGGCAACGACGGTGGAAAGCCCGAACCAAGTTCCCACCTTGCACATTCCACCTGAGTATGCCGATTTGGCACTCGCCTTCAGTAAATAGAAGGCGACTCAATTACCACCTCATCGACAGGGAGATTGTGCGATAGACCTCCAAGTAGGCGCTGCGCTTCCACGTAGTCACGTGTATCCTCTGTCTCAGGAGGAGACGGCAGCTATGGAGACCTACGTCACCGAATCTCTGAGACAGGGTTACATACGGCCGTCCACTTCCCCTGCGTCCTCGAGTTTCTTTTTTGTGAAGAAGGATGGGGGTTTACGCCCGTGTATTGATTACCGTGGTATCAATCAGATCACAATCAAATACAGCTATCCTCTCCCTCTGATTGCTAGCATGACGGAGTCATTACACGGGGCGCGATTCTTCACAAAATTGGATCTCAGGAGCGCGTACAACCTGGTGCGCATTAGGGAGGGAGATGAGTGGAAGACAGCATTCAGTACCACCTCGGGTCACTATGAGTACCTCGTCATGCCATACGGTTGAATGAATGCTCCTTCAGTCTTCCAATCATTTGTGGACGAGATTTTCCGGGACTTGCATGGACAGGGTGTAGTGGTATACAGTGGGGAGAACAAGTATTTGATACACTGCCGATTTTGCCGATTTTCCTACTTACAAAGCATGTAGAGGTCTGTAATTTTTATCGTAGGTACACTTCAACTGTGAGAGACGGAATCTAAAACAAAAATCCAGAAAATCACATTGTATGATTTTTAAGTAATTAATTTGCATTTTATTGCATGACATAAGTATTTGATACATCAGAAAATCAGAACTTAAGATTTGGTACAGAAACCTTTGTTTGCAATTACAGAGATCATACGTTTCCTGTAGGTCTTGACCAGGTTTGCACACACAGCAGCAGGGATTTTGGCCCACTCCTCCATACAGACCTTCTCCAGATCCTTCAGGTTTTGGGGCTGTCACTGGGCAATACGGACTTTCAGCTCCCTCCAAAGATTTTCTATTGGGTTCAGGTCTGGAGACTGGCTAGGCCACTCCAGGATCTTGAGATGCTTCTTACGGAGCCACTCCTTAGTTGCCTTGGCTGTGTGTTTCGGGTCGTTGTCATGCTGGAAGCCCCAGCCACGACCCATCTCCAATGCTCTTACTGAGGGAAGGAGGTTGTTGGCCAAGATCTCGCGATACATGGCCCCATCCATCCTCCCCTCAATATGGTGCAGTCGTCCTGTCCCCTTTGCAGAAAAGCATTCCCAAAGAATGATGTTTCCACCTCCATGCTTCACGGTTGGGATGGTGTTCTTGTGGTTGTACTCATCCATCTTCTTCCTCCAAACACGGCAAGTGGAGTTTAGACCAAAAAGCTCTATTTTTGTCTCATCAGACCACATGACCTTCTCCCATTCCTCCTCTGGATCATCCAGATGGTCATTGGCAAACTACAGACGGGCCTGGACATGCGCTGGCTTGAGCAGGGGGACCTTGCGTGCACTGCAGGATTTTAATCCATGACGGCGTAGTGTGTTACTAATGGTTTTCTTTGAGACTGTGGTCCCAGCTCTCTTCAGGTCATTGACCAAGTCCTGTCGTGTAGTTCTGGGCTGATCCCTCACCTTCCTCATGATCATTGATGCCCCACGAGGTGAGATCTTGCATGGAGCCCCAGACGGAGGGTGATTGACAGTCATCTTGAACTTCTTCCATTTTCTAATAATTGCGCCAACAGTTGTTGCCTTCTCACCAAGCTGCTTGCCTATTGTCCTGTAGCCCATCCCAGCCTTGTGCAGGTCTACAATTTTATTCCTGATGTCCTTACCCAGCTCTCTGGTCTTGGCCATTGTGGAGAGGTTGGAGTCTGTTTGATTGAGTGTGTGGACAGGTGTCTTTTATACAGGTAATGAGTTCAAACAGGTGCAGTTCATACAGGTAATGAGTGGAGAACAGGAGGGCTTCTTAAAGAAAAACTAACAGGTCTGTGAGAGCCGGAATTCTTACTGGTTGGTAGGTGTTCAAATACTTATGTCATGCAATAAAATGCTAATTAATTACTTAAAAATCATACAATGTGATTTTCTGGATTTTTGTTTTAGATTCCGTCTCTCACAGTTGAAGTGTACCTATGATAAAAATTACAGACCTCTACATGCTTTGTAAGTAGGAAAATTGGCAAAATCGTCAGTGAATCAAATACTTGTTCTCCCCACTGTATATTGATGACATTCTAATATACTCCGCTACACGAGCCGAGCACGTGTCCCTGGTGCGTCGAGTGCTTGGTAGACTGTTGGAGCATGACCTGTATGCGAAGGCGGAGAAATGTCTGTTCTTCTATGAGTCCATCTCCTTCCTGGGACATCGGTTGTCCGCGTCAGGGGTAGAGATGGAGATTGTCCGCGTTTCTGCCATGCGTAATTAGCAGACTCCCACCACGGTAAAGGAGGTGCAGCGCTTCTTGGGTTTTCCCAATTACTACCGTAGGTTTATCCGGGGCTTTGGACAGGTAGCAGCTCCCATTACCTTTCTGCTAAAGGGGGGTCCGGTGCGCCTGCAGTGGTCAGCTGAGGCGGACAGGGCGTTTAAACGTCTGAAGGACCTGTTTACCTCGGCTCCGGTACTGGCGCATCCGGATCCCTCTTTAGCATTCCAGGTGGAGGTGGATGCTTCCGAGGCTGGGATCGGCGCTGTGCTGTCTCAGCGCTCGGGTACGCCACCTAAACTCCGCCCCTGTGCTTTCTATTCTAAGAAGCTCAGTCCGGCGGAGCGCAATTATGACGTGGGGGACAGGGAGCTGCTAGTTGTGGTTCAAGCCCTGAAGGTGTGGAGACATTGGCTTGAGGGGGCTAAACACCCTTTTCTCATTCTGACTGACCATCGTAACCTGGAGTACATTCGGGCAGCGAGGAGGCTGAACCCTCGCCAGGCAAGGTGGGCTATGTTTTTCTCCCGCTTTGTATTTAAGCTCACCTATAGACCAGGGTCCCAGAACGCTAAGGCAGACGCCCTGTCCCGACTATATGACACAGAGGAGAGGTCCATTGAGCCCACTCCCATACTCCCGGAGTCTTGTCTGGTGGCACCGGTGGTGTGGGAGGTTGATGCGGAAATCGAGCGGGCGTTACGTTCCGATCCTACTCCTCCACAGTGTCCAGAGGGTCGGAAGTACGTGCCGCTCGAGGTTCGCGATTGTTTGATATACTGGGCTCACACGTCACCCTCCTCTGGTCATCCGGGTATTGGTCGGACAGTGCACTGCCTTAGTGGGAAGTACTGGTGGCCTACTTTAGCGAAGGACGTGAGGGTTTATGTTTCCTCCTGCTCTGTGTGCGCTCAGTGTAAGGCGCCTAGACACCTGCCCAGGGGGAAGTTACAACCCCTACCCGTTCCACAACGGCCGTGGTCTCACCTATCGGTGGATTTTGTCACGGACCTTCCCCCCTCCCAGGGGAACACTACGATCTTGGTCGTTGTGGATCGGTTTTCTAAAGCCTGCCGTCTCATTCCCCTGCCAGGTCTCCCTACTGCCCTACAAACTGCTGAGGCCCTGTTTACACACGTCTTCCGGCACTATGGGGTGCCTGAGGATATAGTGTCTGATCGGGGTCCCCAGTTCACCTCTAGAGTCTGGAGGGCGTTTATGGAACGTCTGGGGTCTCAATTAGCCTTACCTCAGGTTTTCACCCTGAGAGTAATAGGCAGGTGGAGAGAGTGAACCAGGATGTGGGTAGGTTTCTGAGGTCGTATTGCCAGGACCGGCAAGAGGAGTGGTCGGGATATATTCCCTGGGCAGAGATAGCCCAAACCTCACTCCGCCATTCGTCCACTAACCTTACGGCTTTCCAGTGTGTGCTAGGTTATCAGCCGGTCCTGGCACCTTGGCATCAGAGCCAGACCGAAGCCCCTGAGGTGGACGAGTGGTTTCGGCGCTCGGAAGAAACTTGGAACGCTGCGCATATCCATCTGCAGCGGGCTATCAGGCGGCAAAAGGCAAGCGCCGATCGCCACCGCAGTGAGGCTCCGGTGTATGCACCGGGAGATCGGGTCTGGCTCTCGACCCGAAACCTGCCCCTTCGCCTGCCCTGCCGGAAGCTGGGTCGGCGGTTTGTGGGGCCATTTAAAGTCCTGAGGAGACTGAACGAGGTATGCTATAGGTTACAACTGCCCATTAATTACCGCATTAACCCCTCGTTCCATGTGTCTCTCTTCAGGCCGGTGGTGGTGGTCCACTCCAGGAGAGTGAGGTACGAGAGGCTCCTCCGCCCCCGTTGGACATTGAGGGGGCTGCGGCGTACTCAGTCCATTCCATCTTGGATTCGAGGCGTCGGACGGGGGGCCTGCAGTATCTCGTGGAGTGGGAGGGGTACGGTCCGGAGGAACGGTGCTGGGTCCCCAGGAGGGACATCCTAGATCCCTCCATGTTGAGGGACTTCCACCGGAGTCATCCGACTCGCCCTGCTCCGCGTCCTCCTGGCCGTCCCCGAGGCCGGGGTCGGCACACGGCTGGGGCCGCGCGTCAAGGGGGGGGGGGGGGGGTTGGGGGGGGGGGGGTACAGTCACGGAATCAGCCGAGGCTGCTCCTCCTCCTTGCTTGGGCAGGCTTCGGCGTTCGTCGTCCCCGGAGTACTAGCTGCTACCGATCTATGTTTCTGTGTTTGACTTGTTTTGTCTTGATTGTGTACACCTGTTTCCTATTATGTTGTATTGTATTCCCTATATAACCCTCTGTCGTTCATTGTGTGTTGTGTGTGATTGTTCTCGTCATTTTCGGCAGTTGCTATTGTGCGGGTATTCTCCTCCCTGTTTGGAGGTTGTTTTTGTACTCTGGTTACTTTGTTAGTAAAAGTACGTTTCCAGTAGCTCGGTGTCCTGCGTTTGACTTCGCCTACCGCATTCACGTCACACTTTGACAAATGATGTCAATTAGCCTATCAGAAGCTTCTAAAGCCATGACATCATTTTCTGGAATTTTCCAAGCTGTTTAAATGCACAGTCAACTTAGTGTATGTAAACTTCTGACCCACTGGAATTGTGATACAGTGATTATAAGTGAAATAATCTGTCTGTAAACAATTGTTGGAAATATTACTTGTGTCATGCACAAAGTAGATGTCCTAACCTACTTGCCAAAACTATAGTTTGTTAATAAGACATTTGTGGAGTTGTTGAAAAACAAGTTTAAATGACTCCAACCTAAGTGTATGTAAACTTCCGACTTCAACTGTATCCTCGGTTTCTGGTTTGGGTAGGTTTTAATAGTCATAGTGGGAACAACATCCCCTATACACTTCTTGATGAACACAGTCACCATGTCCGTGTATACATCAATGTTATTCTCAGAGGATACCCGGAACATATCCCAGTCCGTGTGATCAAAACAATCTTGAAGCATGGATTCCGATTGGTCAGACCAGCGTTGACTAGACCTTAGCACGTGTACTTCCTGTTTGAGTTTCTGCCTGTAGGAAGGGAGGAGCAAAATGGAGTTGTGATCTGATTTGCTGAAGGGAGGGCGGGGGAGGGCCTTGTAGGCTTTTCAAAAGGGGGAGTAGCAGTGATCAAGTGTTTTACCAGAGCGAGTACTACAGTCAATGTGTTGATAGAACATCGGTAGCATTTTATTCAAATTTGCTTTCTTAAAATCCCCAGCTACAATAAATGCGGCCTCAGGATATGTGGTTTCCAGTTTGCATCAATTCCAGTGTAGTTCCTTGAGGGCCGTCGTGGTATTGGTTTGAGGGGGAATATACACGGCTGTGACTATATCCAAAGAGAATTCTCTTGGGAGGTAATACGGTCGGCATTTGGAGCAACCTCTGGGATAAGTTCAATTGCCCTGGGGGGTACGAACAAAGGATCCAATTTGGGAAAGTCGTATTCCTGGTCGTAATGCTGGTGAGTTACCGCCACTCTGATATCCAAAAGTTATTTCCGGCTGTATGTAATAACACAAAAAACAATCTGGACTAATAATGTAAGAAATAACACACAAAAAAACAAAATACTGCAAAGTTGCTTAGGAGCTAGAAGCAGAGCTGCCATGTCTGTCGGCGCAATCTTTATCTAATGATAAAGTAACAAGGAGAAGGGCAGCACTAAACGCTCAATAAAAGCTGTGAATGAATTTTACGACATTAGAGAGAGGACACCAGCTGTAGTGACTGTTTTTCCCCCTCCCGCTTGATGGAAGAAAGAGCTGGCGAGCGGGTAACCCACATGCTGTCTGATGATCAGGTGGGCAGTTTCCATGCATCTGGTACAGTCACCACCTCAGTTACGTCAAATACCAACATTCACTGAGCTGGCTCAAGGGCCATACTGAGAAATGACCCATAAAGACAGATAATATTGAGACAGGGCTCTCTGTTCCAATGTGGCCTGAGTTTGCAGGTGGTGTATGGCTGAGAGTAGTTGTGTTAGTTAGTGTGCTCAGTTTGCAGGTGGTGTATGGCTGAGTCTTAAAATTGGGGTGTTAGATAGTAAGTGTGCTTGCAGGTGGTGAATTGCTGGCTGAGAGTACATAGGAATCTACAGTAGGTTCGTGTGCCTGCTGTGCTGTCACTGCAAAGACAGCACACTATAAAAACATATTGTGCTAGTTCCATTAAAAAAAAAATTGAGGCAACTATTTACCTCAGCTTTTTGAGTCTTTCCAACATGTTGTATTTTTACGTATAATATACTTAACTTTTAGTGTTTCACAAACACTAATATATTATGTCCAGCATAAAAAAATTGCTAAGATCCAACTTAATTTTATCAAATCCAGAACTGTTATTGTACATTAGATCTACTTAATCTTTCTGATGAGTTACTTTCATTGATTGTGTCTTAGTGTTAAACATGGCTTTATGTATTTCATCACTTGACATTTTTGTCCACTATAGCAGGATTGTTGGGCACAGTTCTCATTCCACTAGCACAAACTGGAGGTAAAGCTGCAAGCAGTGTAGCTTGATATATTTGCCTCTTTCAAAAGTGGCTCGCATGATCTTACTTAAACAGAGCCACATGGCAAGTTGTTGGAAGAACTTAAAATTCTTAAGATATAAGGAAATATTATGATATATTATCCTTATAGTTGTTTTTACACACAAATAGTTGTTTATATTATTCATTTATCTTATGTTGAATTCATTTATTTTTATTTCAGGTTGGTTGAACAAGTGAAGTAGAGTAAAGTACTAATTATATTCAAGTAAATGTTTTTATGGCAAGTATAATTTACTAACCACCTGAATGTTTTTTTACAGTGCAGGTGTGAACAGTTTGTGTTGCTCATAGTTGGCTGTGGCAAGGCTTGCTATGTAAATCACCATTGTCTCTCCACAGCATCAAAGGGAAGATTCTCTACAATAGTTCTGCATGACATTTGCATCAGCAGGGATGGCAACAAAATGGGAAGGAAAAACATTTGAAATGGCACCAAAGTGTTGAAGGGTCTTGACATGGAAAACATAGATAATCCCCTCTCTAGAGACAGAATGGTGAATATATATGTGACTGTTCCAACATTTTGTCTTTTAGGACCAAATTAAAAACCCACCATGATGTGATTCCTATCTCCTGCCTGACTGAGTTCCCCAACGTGGTCCAGATGGCCAAGGTAGGATGACAGAGCCCAGAGGACATGGAAAGGGACTTCCTACATGTGGAGTTGAAACAAAAGTTATTGTATAAAGTTGCAATGGCAGGAGGAAAAGTGTTAAGTACTTTTTTATTTTGCAGCTGGTGTTTGAAGAGGTAAACGTGGACAGATTTTACCCGGTCCTCTACCCAAAGGTAGGCTCTGTATTCATCTTGACATTTACAATGGAGTAGCTAACTATTTTATTACTCGTTTATTATACAGTAATAATATGGTCCAGCAAGGAGCATTTATTGCTGTATTAATGTTTTATTTCTCAACTATTTATGTTCCCCCCTCACTGCTTTACATTGATGCTACACTATTAGAAAAAAAGGTGCTATCTAGAACCTAAAAGGGTTCTTCGGCTATCCCCATAGGATAACCCCTTTGTAGAACCCTTTTTGGTACTAGGTACAACCCTTTTGGTTCCAGGTAGAACCCTTTTTGGTTCCATGTGGAACCCTTTCCATGGAGGGAACCCTTTTTTCTAAGAGGGTAGTCACCATCCCCTTGACTCTGCTGAATGTACTATCATTTTCCAGGCCTCAAGGCTCATTGTCAACTTTGATGAGCATGTCATCAGCAACAACTTCAAGTTTGGAGTCATTTATCAGAAGTTTGGCCAGGTGAGTGGTATATAGCCTGTGGTAGTAAAATCATATAAAGTCATATATAATGTATTTATAACAGTTGGTGGCGTCCTGTATTTGGTGTATTATTATGACTGTGCTACTTCCTGCTCATCATTGCATGCCAGCTAATTCACTCTTAATAGAGTAAAGGAGTTTGAGCTTCTCCCTCCCCAAACTAAGAGGATTTGCTGTGTTTCCTCCTGTGGAACTCAGAGGAGGCCTGATCGTTTTCCTGTTGAGTTCAGATGTCTTACTTCCTCTTCACGGCCTTGTATTTCTCCCTGCAGACCACTGAGGAGGAGCTATTTGGGAACAGCGACGAGAGTCCTGCTTTTGTAGAGTTCTTGGAGTTTCTGGGGGACAAGATTGAGCTCCATGACTTTAAAGGGTAAGAATGGCCTTAGAATGGTATTGACATGGCAGATGATGGACTGGTCATGTCACGGCCTGGCTCTAGGGACTCTTTTATGTTGAGCCAGGGTGTGTAGTGTCTATGTGTTGTGTTCTATGTTCACGATCTAGTTTATGTATTTCTATGTTGGCCGGGGTGGTTCTCAATCACAGGCAACGTGAATCAGCTGTTGCTTGTTGTCTCTGATTGGGAACCATACTTAGGCAGCCTATTGTGCAATTGTCTTTTGTGGGATCTTGTTCCGTGTAGGTTTGTGTATGTTACCGAGGACTTCACGTATCGTTTTGTTGTTTTTGTTCGTGTGGTGAATTATAATAAAGTATGTACTCATATCACGCTGCGCCTTGGTCCGCTCCTTTTGACGATCGTGACAGAAGATCCCACCAATACTGGAACAAGCAGCGTGTCCAGGAGCACACGCAGGAGGTAACGTTAGTGGATGTCCTCCTCGGTTGGGGGCAGATTACAGAGGAGGAGGCCGTCCGTTACCGGAGGGCGATGAAAGGGGAGACCCAGGCAGGAGAGGAGAAGCGGCGCCAACCGGGTCGTCGTCGGACAGGCGAGAGGCACCCCCAATAAAAAAAATTGGGGGGGCACATGGCATGGACGATGGGGCTGCTGGAGGCAGATAAAGGGCGAGTTTGTGGACATGGAGAGAAGGCCACCAGGTTACAGGGGCCATTGGTCATTAGAGGGAAGGAAAGTGTAGAGGCACGGCGAGAGGTACTGAAGTGTGTTACCAGTCCGGTCCGGCCCGTTCCTGATCCGTTCCTGATCCCCGTATAAGGCCAGTGGTGTGTGTTCCCAGTGCGGTCCGGCCTGTTCCTGTCCCTCGCACCAAGCGACACCATTTTGTATACATCTGGCCCTTCATTGGACACTGTGTTAACAAACCTCCAAACGAGCTTCAATTCCATACAACACTCCTTCAGTAGCCTCCAACTGCTCTTAAACACTAGTAAAACTAAATGCATGCTCTTCAACCGAACGCTGCTTGCACCCGCCCACCCGACTAGAATCACTACTCTAGACAGGTCTGACCTAGAGTATGTGGACAACTACAAATATCTAGGTGTCTGGTTAGACTGTAAACTCTCCTTCCAGACTCACATTAAGAATCTCCAATCCAAAGTTAAATCTAGAATCGGTTTCCTATTTCGCAACAAAGCCTCCTTCACTCATGCTGCCAAACATGCCCTCGTAAAACTGACTATCCTACCGATCCTTGACTTCGGCGATGTCATTTACAAAATAGCCTCCAACACTCTACTCAGCAAATTGGATGTTGTCTATCACAGTGCCATCCGTTTTGTCTCCAAAGCCCCATATAATACCCACCACTGTGACCTGTACGCTCTTGTTGGCTGGTCCTCACTACATATTCGTCGCCAAACCCACTGGCTCCAGGCCATCTATAAATCACTGCTAGGCAAATCCCCGCCTTATCTTAGCTCATTGGTCACCATAGCAACATCCACCCGTAGTCTGCGCTCCAGCGGGTATATCTCACTGGTCATCCCCAAAGCCAACACCTCCTTTGGCCGCAATTCCTTCCAGTTCTCTGCTGCCAATGACTGGAACAAATTGCAAAAATCTCTGAAGCTGGAGACACTTATCTCCCTCACTAACTTTAAGCATCAGTTGTCAGAGCACCTTACCGATCACTGCACCTGTACACAGCCCATCTGAAATTAGCCCGCCCAACTACCTCATCCCTATATTGTTATTTATTTTGCTCATTTGTACCCCAGTATCTCTATTTGCACATCATCTCTTGCACATCATTCCAGTGTTAATACTAAATTGTAATTATTTTGCACTATAGCCTATTTTATTGCCTTACCTCCATAACTTGCTAAATTTGCACACTGTATATTATATGTATTTCTGTTGTATTTTTGACTTTGTTTTGTTTTACCCCATATGTAACTCTGTGTTGTTGTTTTTATCGCACTGCTTTGCTTTATCTTGGCCAGGTCGCAGTTGTAAATGAGAACTTGTTCTCAACTGGTTTACCTGGTTAAATAAAGGTGAAATAAAAAAAAATAAAAAAAGCCTGTGATGCACGTCGCCAGCCCGGCCCGGCCTGTTCCTGCCCCTCGCACCAAACCAATGGTGCGCGTCGCCAGCCCGGCCCGGCCTGTTCCTGCCCCTCGCACCAAGCCAATGGTGCGCGTCGCCAGCCCGGCCCGGCCTGTTCCTGCCCCTCGCACCAAGCCAATGGTGCGCGTCGCCAACCCGGCCCGGCCTGTTCCTGCCCCTCGCACCAAGCCAATGGTGCGCGTCGCCAGCTCGGCCCGGCCTGGCCTGTTCCTGCCCCTCGCACCAAGCCAGTGGTGCGCGTCGCCAGCCCGGTCCGGCCTGTTCCTGCTCCCCGCACCAAGCCTGTGGTGCGCGTCGTCAGCCCGGTCCGGCCCGTTCCTGCTCCCCGCACCAAGCCAGTGGTGCGCATCGTTAGCCCGGTCCGGCCCGTTCCTGCTCCCCGCACCAAGCTAGTGGTGCGCGTCGTCAGCCCGGTCCGGCCCATTCCTGCCCCCCGCACCAAGCCTGTGGTGCGCGTCGTCAGTCCGGCACAGCCCGTGCCTGGTCAGGTACCGGTCAGCTGCTCCACACCGGAGCCTAAGCAATCCGCTCCACCGATGTCCAGTCCAGCTCCAGCCAGTGGGACCAGACCAGGGGCGCTACAGGGGGGTTGTTAGAGGGTGGTGGTCACGCCTGGAGCCGGATCCGCCTCCGAGGAGGAATGCCCACCCGGCCCCTCCCCTGTTGGGTTTATGTTGGCGCGGTCGCAGTCCGCGCCTTTGGGGGGGGGGGGGTACTGTCACGCCCTGGCTCTAGGGACTCTTTTATGTTGAGCCAGGGTGTGTAGTGTCTATGTGTTGTGTTCTATGTTCACGATCTAGTTTATGTGTTTCTATGTTGGCCGGGGTGGTTCTCAATCAGAGGCAACGTGAATCAGCTGTTGCTTGTTGTCTCTGATTGGGAACCATACTTAGGCAGCCTATTGTGCAATTGTCTTTTGTGGGATCTTGTTCCGTGTAGGTTTGTGTATGTTACCGAGGACTTCACGTATCGTTTTGTTGTTTTTGTTCGTGTGGTGAATTATAATAAAGTATGTACTCATATCACGCTGCGCCTTGGTCCGCTCCTTTTGACGATCGTGACAGGTCATGTCTCTTATCGATTACAATTGACTTTGACGTGACTCCCTGGATGATGACACTGCAGTCGTTCAGCCCTGGAGATAATAAAATATATGTTTATTACCGTAGTTCTTCTCTTATTCTCTCAATTTAGAGCAATATAATATTCTTAGTGGTACTGACATTACGATTGAGTGGAAGGGAATAACTGCCTTTCACATTCACTGCATGATTGATGAGACAGGGTGGTGTGGATGGGCTGTCTGGTTGCACTGAGACTGAGACGACCTGTGCTGCCGCTGTAACGGTCTGGTTCACACTCTGTCTCTGCAGGTTCAGAGGAGGACTGGACATCACCCATGGCCAGACAGGAACAGAGTCGGTCTACACTAACTTTCACAACAAGGAGATCATGTTCCACGTGTCCACCAAGCTGCCATACACAGAGGGAGACTCCCAGCAGGTAACTGTCTCAGTCAACTCACAGGCCCTATCCTGTCTGTCATAATGTTTATCAGTAGCTGTAGATTGGCTGTATATTCTATTGTCACGAACCGGCTCAAGTTCGTAACAAAAGGGAGACACGTGGAGACAAGGAATACTTAAAGTATATATTTATTAACTAAAGTAAACTAACTGAAATAACAATGGGGTGTGTAATCAGTAATCAGTAGTGTAAGTGAGTGTTTGCTTGCATAAATGTAATATGGAAAAGTGTTGAGAAGTGCCAAAGCAAACAACCAAAAAAGCCACAAAAATACCACAACCAAAGTCAAAGTATCTGCCTGGAGAGAGTCCCCCTTCATGAATGTGGAAGAGGTCCATTTATGCTGGGACACACCCGGCCCAGGTGTTTCCCATGTAGCTGACGACCCTCCCAACTCCGCCCACCGGCATCCTAATAAGGAAACAAGAGCAAAGAGAGAATACGGCAGACAGAGTGGGAGGGTCGTCACACCCCCCCCCCCCCCATAAGACCGGGGACCAACAAGGACCCCGGACCAACGTACCAGCCCCTGCGTCCCAAACCGACAAATTGTACATGTTCACACCTCCACTTGCCCCACCCATCATCCTCCTCTCCAGACCTCAGCAACCTTTACACAGGAAGCAACCTTTAAGAGGAAAGAAGAACCCAAGACTAGGAAGGGACAAACAGGAAAGATAGAACATGACAAAATCAAACAATGGTCGGTCACATCAATACTGTCAAGGGAGCGACCACAGTAGAGAAGTTCCTACAAAAACCACGATAATACCCAATCATTCCCAAGAAACGCATCAGTTCCTTTTTAGTAGTTGGTAGTGGAAAAGCATCAATAGCTACCACTTTAGCCCGAACAGGACGCACTTCATCCTGCCCAACCACCTTTCCAAGGTATGTAACAGTCGCCTGAGCAAACTCACATTCAATCTACCCTGCAGTATGCAATCGTCAGGACCAGAAACATCTTCCTGCTCCTGCACAGACCTAGCATGACCAGAACTCAGGGAATAAACAGTATCAGCCAAAAGAACAGCCTTACCGTCCTCTGTAGACTCCCCCTGTTCAGTCTCAGAGGAACGTGCATAATAGGGTTTTAACAAATTTACATGGCACAGTTGGTTTGCTTTCCTCCGTTCTGGAGTGGCAACTAGATAATTTTGCTCAGTGTACTGGCGCCCCACTGTATATGGACCTTGAAACTTGGCTTGAAAAGGAGAACCAACAATTGGCAGCAGAGCCAGAACCTGATCACCTGGACTAAAGTGACGAGGCTCAGCTCGGCGATCATATATGCTCTTCATCCTGTCCTGTGAAGATGATAGCTTCTCTTTAGCCATTTCACCAGCGGCATACAAGCGTCGCCGAAAATCACCCACATATGATAACAGGGACTGAGGAGGCTCGGGAGACTTCCAGTCATCCTGGAGAACAGATAAAAGCCCACGCACCCGATGTCCAAACACTAGGTCATTTGGGCTAAAACCCGTGCTCTCCTGTGAAACCTCCCTAGCTGCTAACAATAACCAAAGCAACCCCTCCTCCCAATCCTTTTCCATCTCAGTACAATAAGCTCTCAACAACGACTTAAGTGTTTGATGGAAACGTTCCAGTGCTCCTTGACTTTGGGCATGATAGGCGCTAGACAAGTTGTGTTTAATATGGAGTTGTTGGAGAACCTGACCAAAGAGATTAGAGGTGAAATTAGATCCTTGATCACTTTGAATGACCTTAGGAATTCCAAACAGTGAGAGAAACTGAGTCAAAGCTTTTAACACAGCCTTAGTCGTGATAGACCGGAGAGGATAGGCAGCAGGAAACCTAGTGGTCTGACACATCACAGTCAACAAATAATTACTACCCTTCCTAGAACGAGGCAGAGGACCAACACAATCAATAATCAAATACTCAAAAGGTTTACTGAGTACAGGAATAGGGAACAGTGGTACCGGCTTAATAGCTTGATTAGGTTTACCAGTTAATTGACAGGTGTGACAAGTTTTGATGAAATCAGAAACATCCCTCTTTAATCTTGGCCAAAAGAAATGTCGTAATATACGATTGTAGGTTTTTCTCACACCCATATGCCCAGCAACGTCATTGTGAGAAGTTGTTAGCACCAACTCACGAAGCTTAACTGGTACCACCACCTGACTAATCGCCTCCCCCAGAAAACAACTACCATGAGACATCCACTTTCTCATCAGGACCTCTTCTTGGAGAAAATAGCCCTGTGCGACATCTCCCAACTGTTCCACAGGCACAATTTGGTCCCGCAACTCTTCTAATGTAGGGTCAGTCCGTTGCGCCTCGATTAAATCGGAGCGGGATATAGATAACGGGATAACAGGGAAAACAGTAACAGACTTCTTTGTAGTATTCTCGTTAGCCAGCTCCGTGACCAGGTCGTCATGGATCATAGAACGCGTCACTGCACACGCAGAAAACACCTCTGGGAAATTCTGCGCACTCTCATCAGGAATCCCTACAATTGACGGCTTAGTGGAAACCACTAAAGATGGAAACGCGATAGGCCACACACGCTCCCCAGCCAAGTTATTTCCAAGGATCACGTCAATACCCTCAATAGGCAATGAAGGACGCACCCCCACAACAACCTCACCTTTCACCAGTCCACAATCCAACATCAGTTTATGCAATGGAACTGACATAGTGTTCAAACCTATTCCCCTAATTAGAACACTATTCCCCGAATCAGTCTCCGCAGAGAAGGGTAACACAGATTCCAACACAAATGATTCAGAGACACCTGTGTCTCTTAGGATCTTTACTGGCACTAGGTTCTTACTTCCTACCATAGACACAAAACCCTCCGTAACGAAAGGTAAATAGTCGGGATCAATATAACCCTTCACCTGGCTCTGGGCATGAGACAATGCGTCAGGAGTGAACTGATGTGGAACAGGCGCTGCTAACGCTGCAGGCCTCGATTTACCATAAGCACCTGTACTGAATTTACCCCTAGACCTAAGAATCGGACATTCATTTTTCCAATGACCTAATTCTTGACAGTAGTGACACTCTTGACCAACGTCAGTTTTACCACGGGTATCAGGCTCAACCCTAGTTGAATGAAACTCTGCCCGGGAACCGAAGTATCTCGGCGAGCGAGGCCCAAATCTCTGCGAACGCCCCCACTCACTCCGAATCCGGGGTTCTGCAAAAACATTTTTGTGAGTCAACACATATTCATCTGCCAAAACCGCAGCTTCAGCGACAGTCTTTATTTTTCGTTCGTTAATGTACGTCGCTATACGATCAGGGATTGTGTCCTTAAATTGTTCTAACATAATCAAATCACACAGCCCTTGGAAAGTCATAACTGCAGAGGCAGAACACCAGCGATTGAACTGTGAAGATAATATTCGCGCAAACTCAACATGAGTCTGCTGATCATCCCTTTTTAAAGTTCTAAATCGTTGGCGGTAAGCCTCAGGGACCAATTCATAACTCTGTAACACAGCCGTTTTAACCTTCTCATAACTAACACTGTCTGCTACACTAAGAGCTGAATATGCTTCTTGCGCTTTACCAGTCAGCACACACTGCAACATCAAAGTGCGATCAGAATCAGGCCAACTCCTAGCGTCAGCAACACGCTCAAACAACGAAAAGAATGTCTCCGGGTCCTTTTCATTAAACTGGGGCAACAACCGTAAATTCCCAACAATATCAAATGTGTCTGGATTACGACCAAAAGAGGAACGACCCCTAGGTAACTCTGGGTCACCTTCCCAGAGCAAACTCTCCCCTGAGAGCTTTCCTTCCCTAACCAACTCTAGTCGCTCTTGTTGCAGCTTGATTTTAGCACGCTCCATATCCTGTTTAAATTCCAATTCCCTTTCATATTTTACACGATCATGCTCCATTTTAGCTCTTTGTCCATTTTGTTCATGCTCTAGCTGTAACAGAAGCAGTTCTTTCAGCTGTTCAAAAAGAAGACTACTATGACTAACCGATGGAGCAGTCATTGTAACATATCGGGGAGACAATGTGTCCTCAGCAGAGGCTGCCCCAGTGGTAACATCCAGAATACCACTCTCCATCAAATTGGCCTTCAATATTAACCTAATAGAATTTTTTAGGCGTTTATCACTAATTTCAACCTTGTAGTGTTCAGCAACTTTCAACAGCTGTTCTTTAGTACATAATTCCAACAGTTCTTCTGATGGAAAGCGAATGAACTCGTCTACATTAGACGCCATAATCAGGAAAAAAAAAAAAATATATATATATATATCATAATAATCTTGCTCAACCCCTCTGCTGAGCACACCAGACACAAGAGAAATGACAATCACACCGAGCACCACAGAAGAGAGCTGGGATATGGAGCTTCCCCATAACCTACAATAACTCAACCCTAGTCTTCGTGTGGATTCGCGGTGGGTAATTACGCACTGTAGCCCGCTGGCAAGGAATTAAACCCCCCAGCACGCTGGTAGATTCCACCAAGCCACGGATGTGCCCCCGAGACAACTGCTCAGTCCACAGACACCACACAAAAATAACAAACATTTAACCATGCCCAACGTATCCCAAAACAGAACACGTCACTAAGCCTATCAGGGGAAAAAGCTATAACTCCGGGTAGAAAATGTCACTACCCTACCCAATCTCCCACTGAGGTACACAGCCGATTGTACTCACCTCCTCAGACCGATGCCCCAACAGCGAGTAGAGCAAGAGTTTCCAGGCTGGGCAGGGACTGGAAACTAACCAATGTACTCTCTCCAACGCAGTACACAACCCAAAGGAAACCAATACTGGGCCTATCAAACTCAAACAAACTAACAAAATTTACTACAAAAACCTACAGAATTGGACATTAACTCCACGTTCTCCCAAACACAACCAGTTCAAGATCCCAGACGAGCCCCCACTTGTCACGAACCGGCTCAAGTTCGTAACAAAAGGGAGACACGTGGAGACAAGGAATACTTAAAGTATATATTTATTAACTAAAGTAAACTAACTGAAATAACAATGGGGTGTGTAATCAGTAGTGTAAGTGAGTGTTTGCTTGCATAAATGTAATATGGAAAAGTGTTGAGAAGTGCCAAAGCAAACAACCAAAAAAGCCACAAAAATACCACAACCAAAGTCAAAGTATCTGCCTGGAGAGAGTCCCCCTTCATGAATGTGGAAGAGGTCCATTTATGCTGGGACACACCCGGCCCAGGTGTTTCCCATGTAGCTGACAACCCTCCCAACTCCGCCCACCGGCATCCTAATAAGGAAACAAGAGCAAAGAGAGAATACGGCAGACAGAGTGGGAGGGTCGTCACACTATCTACTTAATTTCTATTGAGAAACATCAATATTTTTTTGCCCGAGGGACTAGCCAACATGGACAACACTATTATGCTTTTCACTGTTATTCTTTTCTCCTGTTGGTGTCCTCAGTGACCCTGTCTGCTCTGACCTGAAGGGGCTATTTTTCATGACAAGTTGTAACTTCCATGAAGATGGATGTGGAGTAGCTAGGCATGAGCAACATGTAGTTTCTCATTTGATGACAGTCTGGTGGCTTAATGCTTTCTCCTGCTGTTTTGAGTGACTTTAGCTACCTCACCTGCCCCCCTGGGAGAATCATCCCATGGAGAGTCCTTATTCTCAGCAGACGAATGAGCAGCAGAGCTGAGCCATGTGGACACACAGAAGATAGCCTTGTAGGCAAAGGGGGGCAGTTTGACACCAAAGAGATGAACAGACACAATGTGTTGAGAGGAAGAGGAAGGAAAACAACTAGCAGTCCAAAGCGGAGGTTGACTTGGCGTTGAGCCTGTGTTGAGATCATTATTGAGTGTCTGTGTTTCACCATGGTTATACATGACAGCTCTCACTCCCTCGCTGTCCATCTGCCCTCATGCATAGTGGCTGTTCTGGTGCCATCTGGCCCCTACTGGCCCTTGTGTGTGTGTGTGTGTGTGAGATTATTTAATAGATATATAGCCTCTATGATAATAACAACGTCTTCCTTATTTCTTTAGAGCTCGAAACAGATGGTTGATTGTTCTCATGTGTAAAACACAGTGCCAAAACACAGGACTATAAAGCAATTCAGCAGCTAAAGCCCTAAAAATAAATATGTGCCTTAATGTTTTATGCATACAATCAAAATGCTCTGTGATATTTTATGGCAGTGCTTTGCTCTGCAGTGAATGTCATTAATCAACAGGTGTCATGAATAACTCCCCCATGTTCACAATGGTGTGCAGAATAACATGTCAAACTGGTGACTGATCAGTGAGTCAACACATGTTAGAGAGCAGGTGCTAAGCTGTAGAGGCCTATAATCACAGTGCAGGGAAATATGATCTCCCAGTGACCAAAATGAGGTTGAAAAGAGACCCAAGTCATAGACTGTTCTCTCTGCTACCGCACGGCAAGCAGTACCGGAGCGCCATGTCTAGTTCCAAAAGGCTCCTTAACAGCTTCTACCGCCAAGTCATAAGACTGCTGAACAATTAATCAAATGGCTACCCGGACTACTCGCTGTTTATTATCTATGCATAATCACTTTACCCCTACCTATATGTACAAATTACCTCGACTAACCCGTACCCCTGCACATGGACTCGGTACCGGTACCCCCTGTAGGCCCCGTGTAGCTCAGTTGGTAGAGCATGGTGCTTGCAACGCCAGGGTTGTGGGTTCGATTCCCACGGGGGGCCAGTATGAAAATTTATACTCTCACTAACTGTAAGTCGCTCTGGATAAGAGTGTCTGTTAAATGACTAAAATGTAAATGTATATAGCGTCGTTATTTTATTGTGTTACTTTTTATTTTATTTTTTACTTTATTTTATTTAGTAAATATTTTCTTAACTCTATTTCTTGAACTGCATTGTTGGTTAAGGGCTTGTAAGTAAGCATTTCATGGTAAGGTCTACACCTGTTGTATTCGGCGCATGTGACAAATAAAATGTGATTTTATTTTCCAGACGTTGAAATTAGGTAAATTTTTGGTTCTGAATTAAAGTTGAAAATACATATTTTCCGAATGTTGAAAATACGTATTTTCCAGAAGTTGAAAAGACGTCATTTACAGACTTTGAAAATATGTATTTTACGGATGTTGAAAATACTTTTTTATTTTTTATTGATTGGACATGATTTGGAAAGGCACACACCTGCCTATATAAGGTCCCACAGTTGATAGTGCATGTCAGAGCAAAAACCAAGCCATGAGGTCGAAGGAATTGTCAGTAAAGCTCTGAGACAGGATTGAGTCGAGGCACAGATCTGGAAAGTGTACCCAAAAAGTTCTGTAGCATTGAAGGTCCCCAAGAACACAGTGGCCTCCATCATTCTTAAATGGAAGAAGTTTGGAACCACCAAGACTCTTCATAGAGCTGGCCGCCTGGCCAAACTGAGGAATCAGGGGGAGAAGGGCTTTAGTCAGGGAGGTGACCAAGAACCCGATGGTCACTCTGACAGAGCTCTAGAGTTCCTCTTTGGAGATGGGAGACCTTCCTTAAGGACAACCATCTCTGCAGCACTCCACCAATCAGGCCTTTATGGTAGAGTGGCCAGACAGAAGCCACTCCTCAGTAAAAGGCACATGACAGCCCGCTTGGAGTTTGCCAAAACCCAAAGACTAAAGACTCTCAAACCATGAGAAACAAGATTCTCTGGTCTGATGAAACCAAGATTGAACTCTTTGGCCTGAATACCAAGCGTCACGTCTGGAGGAAACCTGGCACCATCCCTACAGTGAAGCATGGTGGTGGCAGCATCATACTTTGGGGGTGTTTTTCAGTGGCAGGGACTGGGAGACTAGTCAGGATCGAGGCAAAGATGAACGGAGCAAAGTACAGAGAGATCCTTGATGAAAACCTGCTCCAGAGCGCTCAGGACCTCAGACTGGGGTGAAGATTCACCTTCCAACAGGACAACGACCCTAAGCACACAGCAAAGACAACGCAGGAGTGGCTTTGGGAAAAGTCTCTGAATGTCCTTGAGTGGCCCAGCCAGAGCCTGGACTTGAACCCAATTGAACATCTCTGGAGAGACCTGAAAATAGCTTTGCAGCAACGCTCCCCATCCAACCTGACAGAGCTTGAGAGGATCTGCAGAGAAGAATGGGAGAAACTCCCCAAATGCAGGTGTGCTAAGCTGGTAGCGTCATACCCAAGAAGACTCGAGGCTGTAATTGCTGCCAAAGGTGCTTTAACAAAGAACTGAGTAAAGGGTCTGAATATTTATGTAAATGTTATATTTCTGTTTTTTATTTTTTTATTTGGTCATTATGGGGTATTGTGTGTATTGATGAGAAAAAAATAACAATTTAATCAATTTTAGAACAAGGCTGTAACCTAACAAACTGGAAGAAGTAAAGGGGTCTGAATACTTTCTGAATGCACTGTATATACTCTACTCTTCTTTACTGTACTCTACTGTACTGAACTATACTCTACTTTGCTGTATTGTATTGCACTGAACTGTTCTGTACTGTACTGCGCTGTACTGACTGTCCAAACTTCTGAAACCTAGACAGCTATGATTTGTTCAGATTTGGTCCGATTCAGATTTGAAGGGACGTCTGTGGACATTGCAATCAAGGCCAGTCCGGATCGGACCAAAAAACGACATCTGTGGACATTGAAATCAAGGTCTTTTCAAAGTCCATGGACGCCAGACGGTGCTCACTGGGCTGGCCCCCGTCTCCATTCACTGAGTGGGCTATAGGCTGCCCTATGCCTTTCAATATGCATCACTTGACCGCAACTGTTACTTGAAAACTGCTTTTAGAGAGATGTTTCATACTTACAATTAATTAGTAAGCACAAATTGTTTCTGTACTATGCATTTAGTAGAGTTTTTACCTGTTTAATTCATCTAGGTGTTCTTGGCTGACCTTAATGCAGTGGTAAAATGTATGTCCATAATGGTGACACTGTTGTTTGTGCTGTTGTGTTTGCAGCTGCAGAGGAAAAGGCACATAGGCAACGACATCGTGGCCATCTTGTTTCAGGAGGAAAACACGCCCTTTGTACCAGACATGATAGCATCCAACTTCCTGCATGCCTATGTTGTGGTTCAGGTGGAGAATGCCTGCTCAGACAACGTCACGTACAAGGTACTGTAAGCCCAGGCATACTCTTCACAGTCTATAACCCTGCGCAATCCTGCTATTTCAATACATAGAGAGTCGGCCCAAGGCAACCTGCATGTTCCTTACTAGAAATCAATCAGTAACTGACTGCCCATTATCTGCCTCATAAAGGTTTTTAGGGGCTAGCCAGTGTTATGTGATTTAGTGGTGGCATTTGGATACACTTCACCTCTTTTTTACCACTCCAGGTGTCTGTTACAGCGAGAGACGATGTGCCTTTCTTTGGACCTGCTCTACCGGACCCGGCCATTTTTAAAAAGGTGAGAAGTCATGAATCTAAGTAATGCATAAACTAGGTGAGCCCATGAGAGGGACAACATATTAATTTAGCCCTTCCTCCTCCCTCCCCTTCCTCTCTAGGGACATGAATTCCATGAGTTCCTATTCACTAAGCTGATCAATGCGGAGAATGCCTGTTACAAGGCTGAGAAGTTTGCCAAGCTGGAGGTGAGAGCAGGAGCGTGCCACAGCATGCTGTGAAGTGTGGGGGCGGAGTCACGCTGCTCTCGCTGCACCACTTTACTATACCATCTGTCTGAGTGTTTGTGGATGTGTTGATTAATGACTGGATCATGTCGGTTTACAGACTCATTACGAGTGTGTGTTTACACGTATGTGTGTGTGTGTGTGTTTGTGTGTTGAACTCTATTGTACACTGAATGCATGCAGGAGTCCCTGCACAAGTGTTTACATGCGATTGATTTCTATAGTTCTGACCGACGTAGTGTGTGTTGTTGTCAGGAGCGCACACGGTCGGCCCTGCTGGAGACCCTGTATGAGGAGCTACACATCAACAGCCAGTCCATGATGGGCCTGGGAGGGGACGAGGACAAACTGGAGAATGGGGGTGGAGGGGGAGGAGGCTTCTTTGAGTCCTTTAAGGTAACCCTCCACTATACGAGGTGCAAGCTTAATCGGGCACTTGACATGCATGAGAGAGGTTGAATATTATTTCCTGGAAGGGATTCTGGGTATTCAAACATGAAAAATAATGCACAGAAAAGGAAGTGCCAGTGCCAGTGCCAGTGTCAGTGCTCTCTGGTAGTGCCCTGGTGCTGTTGAAGATTCCATAATTAGCTGTTACCATATCACATCCCACTTTTAGAGTGTCATGTAACCAGGCGACGATCAGGGAGTTGGGAGCATCCCTGTCGATGTGCATCCTGCACTCTGACTCTATGTCCTTCATCAATGACCATTAGGTTGGCTGAGAGTGGAGCGTGGGCAGGACAGTGTGCCATGGCAGTGGAGGAGCTGTGATTATGTGTCTCTGATGAACGCTGTAATGGACTCTCATTAGCGAGCTGATGATGCTGCTCGCATGGCAAACCATGTGCCACTATGCTCTTTTCCTCTCTGGCTCTGTTTTGTCTCTCTCTCTCTCTCTCTCTCTCTCTCTCTCTCTCTCTCTCTTTTCTCTATCTCTCTCTCTCTCTCTTTTCTCTATCTCTCTCTCTCTCTTTTCTCTATCTATTTTATCTGTCTCAGTCTCTATCCAGCCCTGCACTTCATTCATGGATGAGTCTACTGAGCACCTGCAAGACATTGAAGGATTATATCACTCTCCTCTGAACACCCACTCTCAGACCTCAGACTTCATTTACACCTTCCTATCAGTGTGAGGCACTGGAACAGTCTACTCTCTTATACTAATAGACATCTTCTCTCATTTGGCCTCTTTCCCGCTCACTTATCTACACTGCCCCCAAGTGTTCAAATACGGTCCTGCACGATCTCCATCACTGGTTATCATTAGAATCAGGGTTAGTGTGGTTAAGGCAAGGGTTAGGGTCCATACACACTCACAGACCGTGTCTCCTCGTCTCTCTCTGTACTCTGTAGCGGGTGATCCGCAGCAGAAGCCAGTCTATGGATGCCATGGGCCTCAGTAACAAGAAGCCACACACTGTCTCCACTAGTCTCAGCGGCAACTTTACCGAGACCCCCAAAACCCCAGGGATAGTAAGTAACCCTTTTGGTTTGACCAGAGGCCCACTACTGACTCCCCTGTAGTAGACACTGACCCTCCCCTAACAACACTCAATACATTCTACTGCATACCCTATCCTCTCAGCCCTGTGGAATTGGCCTACACTGTCTGTAGCTAACACCATACTCCTCCCTTCCTTGTCTATCCTACCTGTGCTCAAACCCCTTTATTTAACACACTGTTTCGTATATGTGGTCCCATACCTTAACCCTCATATCAGTCACCTCCATAGTTTGCCATTTTCCATGACTTTTTTCATGGCATTTTTAAATGAACCACTGTTCATTTCACAGTAATGATTGTCATTTTCATATCATGATAATGTTATAGAAAGCCATGCTAAATCTTAAACCATATACATTTTCATATTGTTAAACCCAGAGATCTGTTGAGGCATAAAAGTAGGCACTGGTGTGCCTTTTGGAAAGTTTTTCTTATGTGAATGATCCCAAAGACCCTATAACCCTTTCTGCCCTTTTACAGACTTAGTGGGCTTTTGACTCAGACTCTCATAACATTGTGAATCCGGATTTGCTTTCTCTGACAACCTGAAAGCCAGTTGAGAAGAGATGAGTTGAGCTGTCTGACTACCCAGAGTTCCTCCCTTGTTACCTTGCTGGCATGAGTGTTGCATGTGCTGCTGTAGCCTCTTTATGCAGCCTAGCATTGTCGCTGCATGAAGCCTGTCTAGCATGGAGCTGTGCCTGGCGGCCAGTAGTGAAGATGAGAAGTTAGTACACAGTCTCCTTTATGAATGCACCTATTTCCACTTTGTGACACACTGTTGCAGGTTGCAGAATACTCTGACTGGCAATCCAAAGAAACAGCTGCTGTTTTGCAATTAGTTCGCCAAAGTAAATCTGCCCTTTCACATACTAACTCTTTGGATTGTGACAGACCCTCCTCTATCTCTCGCTATCTGTCATATATTATTTTAAACAGGCCTACATCTATAGCCTGGTGGTCCAGGCTATATACAGTCTGTTTGTGCTTTGGCACTTCCTCTCTGTGTTAATTCATTGTCATGCCAGATATTACATGTATGGCATGACAATGATAGAATAATGGGACCAAGCTACCTGGGCTATGCTGCCCATATACTGGAGCTGGACGATATGGCCAAAAAGCCATAATCACGATAAATGGACTAAATTATCACGATAACGATAAATTGAATGATACGTTTATAACATCACAATGTTTCCCTTACAACTAGTACTTTGAATGTTGTAGCTATCAATTGTTCCATTAACAATCGCCCATATTAGCAAACTAATTTCATTTTAAACGTCACATTTCTCTAGTAAAGGCTACTTATCGTAGTGAATGATATCTGCAAAATGTCCACGATAAGTGGTCGGTATGGTCGGTGTCAATACTTTTTGGTTTATCGTCCCAGCTCTACCATATACAGTACGTAATGCCACTCTGTGGTCTCGGACTCTAGACGAGCTTTCAATATGAATGACCTTTCAATGTGTGCTCAATATGTCGCCTGTCTTCTGTGTCTTATGGTGTACTGTGAGCTCATGTTCTAATTTGCAACTTGCTGGTCCAATGCTACCTGCTGCATGAAATCTCATGGTGTCTTCTTTTCTCTGCTACTCTCAATCTCTTTATATTTATATATTTATCCCTCTTTCTCTTTCTCTGCTTTCTACTGCCTTATGTGATTCAGTCATTACTTGTCCCAGGGAAAGGTCCCAGTAGGTATCATGGACGTCGCGGCAGTGCCATAGGGATAGGAACAATAGAAGAGGTTCATGTATAATTCTCCCTTCTAATTTGCTGTTTCTCTGCTGTTTTCTTTGCTTATTTGTCTGGTTATCTGTCTCTTTGCATAACTCATACGGTTGCTTTCTGCCTAAACCAATATTTTTATATCCATTTATGAAGCAATAATTTTCTACATCTCAAGTGTGGGGTAAAACCATTGGGTTGTAATAAAGCTATAATTTAGGTAATAAATAGTTTATGAAGGGTATCCATTGCAAAAATGGAAAGGTTTGTGAGAATACTTACTGGTTTATTACCTTACTCCGTGTATCAATTCCTCTCTTTCACTCATGATGAAGTGATGGAGTATCTCAAATTGTCTTTCACCAACAAGCCACTGTCACTTCATTTTAGTCCCCCATAACGTTTATCATGTGTTGTAGATAGCAAGTATCATATACTGAAGGCATTTGAGTTATTGTGCAGACTCTCAATGACATTCACCAAATGCCATTCACCCATATTTGAATGGAATTCACATTTTCACTGACTGTAAAACAGACCAAGTAATATCTTAGACAGTGTATTATAGCCTCCATCTTTTACAATACGTCATGCTAGAGGAATATAGTACTGTGGCTGACTAACCTATCCACTCCTCCCCAGTCTCTGATCATTCCTGGGAAGAGCCCCACCAGGAAGAAGTCTGGGGCTTTCGGCACCCGACGGAGCAGCGCCATTGGGATCGAGAACATCCAGGAGGTGCAGGAGAGGAGGTGAGAGGAAGGCTTGGGCTACCTGGAGATGAAAGAGGAAAATGGGGAGTGTCAGAGAAAAAGGATAGAAAGAGATGGAGAAATTAAACATTTCAGAAGTGAGGGCAAATACCAAAATTTACTATAAATGGCTGTCAGCTGTCACATGGTATTTTACAGAAGTGTCGCAGTTGTGTTAGGATTAGTGGCTAACGTTAGAAAGGAGGTTAGGTTAGAGTTAGGGAGAGGTTCATGTTATGGTAGGGTTAGCTAACATGCTAAGTAGTTGCAAAATGCTATGGTTGTGTTTAGCTAAATTTGATAATTAGCTAAGATGCTAAAGTTGTCCATGCCGTGATTCAAACACACAGCCTTGGGTTGCAAAACATTCGTATTATACGCCTACCCATCCTCCCCAACAACCTCCTTACTTTCGTTTCAGTCTAAAGTACCTCCCACAATGTATGACATCAGATTGCCTAGTGTTTTTTTTGCCAATGGTACGACAGTTACAAACTAGTGGTTTTGGCCCGCACCTTGGGATGGTTTTATACTTCAAGAGATGGGAGACAACGGGGTAAAGAGAGAGATGAGGCATTCAAAGATACAGGGCTGCCAACTTTTGAAGAAAGCTTGGAGTGAGATTTGCTATGTGAATTTCATTGCCCCCTGGCACAATCCCTAGAAGGGGGACTGGGAAAATGTTACTGTTTTAAAGCTAATTTCCTGCAACTCAATGTATTTTGACATGTCTTAGGCCTATGACCAGGGTGGAAGATAAAAAAATCAAAACCACAGGTCCGGTGTATTTAGGATGCTTTGAACATTAAATGAACACTCAACATTTGACGACTTTGTTACTTTGAGATTTTGGGGAGATTAAATTTAAAGTATGCTAATATTTTTGTTATCATATTTTTTAGGTTGTTTGACACTTAATTCAGACAGTAATTAAATGAGATGGGGAGACAGGCAAGTTGTGTGCGATATGTGCCAGGAAGTGTTACCACTACACCAAGGCTCTGCACAGGAATTTTGTAATATTAATGGTTGATGGCAGAGGGTAACCAAATCATAGATTACAGTCTCCTTGACCATAGACTGCTTTCAAGGTAAGGACACAAACATTTTGTAATTTGGATGAACTATCTCTTTAAAATAGGGCTTGAATAAAATCCTGCTTGCTCTCCAGGAGGGTTGGCCACCCCTGATCTACTGTATGTTTCCCAGGTGCTGGGTGTTTGAAAATGTTCTTGTTATAACAATTCATTTCTCAAAATCACCCAACCTTCAAGAAAAATCTAATGAATATCAATATTCAGGTGGTTTATGCCTAGTAGTTGAATATCCTTGCCATCATCTTACTCTACATAGAAAAAAGATGATGCCTTTATGAGTTGTGAGTACCCTTACCATCTCTGCCTATCATGTGCACAATACTAAAATGTCAAAAATGATATTTGATTCCTGGAGCATTTAATATCCAACGCTTATTTGTATGCCTTATTCAAAACTGTCCATTAATGGCTGAAAAATACATAGCCTCATATCAAGTAGGCATATCAGATTTCAAATATGTGATTACACTGGCAAAATAGGGAAGAAGTGGAATAATAAAATATGTTTGGGGAATAACATTGGTGTTCTTGCTGACAAGCACAGTAATTACTCTATAGTTTAGCCCATTGTTAAGAATGAGAACTGTTCCACTGATCAGACTAAATAAAGTAAATAGATAATCAAATCTCCTGAAGACAATATTACATAAATCTGCCCCTACACCCTAACCACATTCTACTTCTATTTTTCCCACTCTAGAATACAATTTTGGGTTCACAATTTGCTTGACAAAATTATTTTCACAGTTACGAATCAGGTCACCTAACCAAACTAAACCAAAAACATAATGTAGGTCTGTCTGCTGCCTTTTTGTTGTCACAGCCTAAACGCCAATCACCAAACGAGGGGACTAATGCAAGTGTGGATTACATCGATTTTAGTACATGCTGTCAAAACGAATAGATTTATGGACGGGAGTAACAGCAACCTAATTTTGTTGACAACATTTGACATAAAACAGCGCTACCATGCTACTCTTTTTACAGTTTTATAAAATCAGCGGAGAACGACTAGTTACCGGAGTGTAACTCCAGTTCTATGAGTGGAGCGGAGCCCCATAGGGGAGCTATGCTCCTAGTGGTTTACCCTCTGCCCTACGGCAGAAACAGCCTGAAGCAAAAATTATGCACACACCTGCAGCCAATGGGAGCACAGGTGCCCCTATATAAAGGGACCCGTTCCCTCAATCTGCCTCCCGAGATATTATCTTCAGCGAGACTAGAGAGGGTCGGCAGGGCCTTAAGTCCTATGGGGCTCCGCTCCACTCATAGAACTGGAGTTACACTCCGGTAACTAGTCGTTCTATATCGTGGAGCTCCGCCCCATAGGGGAGCTATGCTCCTAGTGGTTTAAGGCGGAGCGAAACGCTCCAAAATGTACTCCCTGCCGAGCCTAACACTTCCCATTAAAAAATGAAAAAAGGTCAAGCCCAGCAATGGCTGCAACCAATTCCCGCAGTACTGCGACTAAAAAACCCATCCGGGCGTCACAATATACCGCGTCATCGGTTATAGACCCGCCCCATCTAGCTCAATAGCAATGCCAATGGCTAGTGGGCAGACCATCAGAATAGAAGCCATGCTAATCTGTACTAGCAGATAGCCGTGCCTCAATATTCTGTGACAACACTATCGTCCACTAATGGAATGACATAAATGTCACTCTACATTATGTGTCCAATATACCGCCTTACTCACTCAATGGAACCCAGAGATTAGTAGGCAGGAACAAAATATACTAGTCATACTAAACTGAACCATCAGATAGATGACCTCACATTCTGTCCCCTCAATACATGTCTCTACCATACTGACACTGTCAGTCAGGAGACATGCCACAAGATATGCTTTTCATCCAAAGCGGACCTGATAGAGACCTGTCTATCATCCTGCTTCTCTCTCCTCCAGCTCAAGATTCTCCTTCAGCTGTGCTGAGTGCAATCGAGCTTGAGAGTTAAAAGCTTATCCTAGACATAACAAGTTTTCCTAACCAAAGCGGACCTGATTGGAACCTGTCCAAGGTCCTGCTTTGTCCATTCTTTCTAGCTCAAAATCGCCTTTCAGCTCTGCTGATGCCGACCGAACTAAAGAGTTAGAAAACATGTCCATCCATAATATGTTTCTTCTAATAAAAACGGACTTATGAGCATGGTCACAATCCTGCTTTCTTTCTCTGTTTTTTTCTCAAGATCTCCCTTCAGCCACGCTGAGTACAGACCGAGCCAAAGAGTTAGAAGACATATCCAACAGATAGAAACGGATAAAAGGAGACGGTGTCGACCATGACGCTGCTCTACAAATATCCTCTACCTCTGTTCCTCTGAAGAGGGCAGTAGAAGCTGCTACTCCACGAGTGGAGTGCGCTCTAATACCCTGAGGCGGTTGTTGCCCCGCCGCCTCGTACGCCGTCTCAATACCTTCACAAAGCCAATGAGACAATCGCTGTTTTGAAAGTGGTCTACCTAATGCAGCCGCACCGTGACACACAAACAGCTGAGGCGATGACCTAACCGCTGCTGTGCGCTCAATGTAGCACGCCAAAGCGCGTACTGGGCACAGACAATGAAGCTTTTCCTCACTCCTCTCCCCATGGGGAGGGGGATGAAAAGCCCACAATTCCACGATCTGTGATCTATATGCACTGTTAATAACCTTCGGCACAAATGCCGGGTTAGGACGTAACACCGCTCTGCTCAGATCGCCATTGATGGCAAGGCAGTCGGGTCTCGTCGACAGTGCACACAAATCACTGACCCGCTTAGCAGTAGTCAAGGCGAGCAACAGCGCCGTCTTGATAGACAGCATCTTGAGGGGTATTTGATTCAATGGCTCGAACGGCGACTTACATAGCGCTTCGAGAACCAAGGCCAAATCCCACTTGGGCAGCGTAGCTCTAGGCATCGGCCTAAGCCGTCGCGTTCCCAATAAGAAACGTTTCACTAATGGGTGACTGAACACGTTTTTCCCGTTAAACCCTTCATGACCAGCTGAAATTGCCGCTGCAAACACTCGAATGGTGGAGGGCGATTTCTGCTTATCAAACATAGACTGCAGGAATGAGAGCACACTCTCTACCTGACAGCTCATGGGGTCCACGTCCTGTGTGTCACACCATTGTGAGAAAACATTCCATCTGCTGGTATACACTCTAGAAGTGGAACTGGCTCTTGCGCCCTGTATGGTTCTGATCACTGCATCAGATAACCCACGGCGCCTCAACCTGTCCCATTCAGGAACCAAGCCTTCAGTGGTTGGCCGATTATGGGCCACTGCCCTATCGAGCCTCCCGCCTGGGTCAACGCGTCTCGTCGATGTGGAATTGGCCAAGGTGGCGCAATCAACATCTGACTCATCTCCGCAAACCACGGAGCCCCCGGGCGATCGGGCGCTATCAGTATCACTGACAGCTCCTCTGACCTCACCCTGGCTAGCAGTGGGAGAATGCAAGACAGCGGAGGGAATGCATACAGAAGAACTTTCGGCCACGGGTAGTGCGCGAATGCGTCTCTTCCCAGTGGTGGTTCGTCCTGTTCCCTCAGGGAAAACCATAGGAGACACTGTGCGTTCACACGTGACGCGAACAGGTCCACCTCGGCTCTCCCGAATTGTTCCCAAATTCGTAGAACAATGTCCGGGTGCAGACACCACTCGTCGTCTCGAGGACCCCCTCTTGACATGAGGTCTGCCCCTACGTTCAAGTAGCCCGGAATGTGCGCTGCTCTCAATGAGCGAAGGTGCTTGTGAGCCCACAGCCACAATTCCACTGCCGCCCGATGGAGGGCAGGAGACCTGACCCCTCCCTGGCGGTTTATGTGAGCCACTGTGGTCCGGTTGTCTGACCAGACCAACACATCGCGACCCCGAAGGGTAGACGCGAAGTGGGTCAAAACCAGTCGAACCGTTTCCAACTCTAGGAGGTTGATGTGACGACCTGATTGAGGCCATGCACCTCCTATCGCTTGAGACTGACATGTCCCTCCCCATCCAGTCAGAGAGGCATCTGTAAACACTGGAATGTAGGATGACACCTTGCCCATCGGGACTCCGTGCGTGAGAACGCTCGGGTTCCTCCAATAGTCCAGGTCTGCTCTTAGCGAGAGAGGAACCACCACCAACCGATGACGTTGACGCACTGGGTCTAGTCTTAGTTGGGCGAACCACCGCTGTGTTCTGCGCATGTGCAGAAGCCCCAGCGGGACCACAGAGTGGGCTGCCGACATGAGACCCAAAAGTGACATGATCGATAGCGCCGTTACTGTGTGATTCGGACGACACCTCCTCAGGGCTAGTAACAATGCTGCCCTTCGAGGGTCCGAAATTCGAGCCCTCATCATTACAGTGTCTAGCTGTAGTCCCAGGTAGACAATCTGATGACTGGGCCAGGGTGCGCTCTTTTTCCAATTCACAGCGAACCCCAGACGCGTGAGATGAATCACTGTCTGTGTCGTGTGAGTGAACGCCAGCTCTGCTGACGGGGCGAGAACCAGCAGGTCGTCTAGGTAGGCTAGTATCCTTATCCCTTGACGACGCAGCGGCTCCAATGCCGCCTCCACACATTTGGAAAATGTTCGAGGTGCCAGGGCGTACCCAAACGGCATCCTCGTGAACTCGTACGCCACCCCTTGAAAGGCGAACCGCAGAAACTTTCTGTGGCGTGATTGTATCGGCACATGAAAGTACGCGTCCTTTAGGTCTATGCTTGTACAAAAATCTCCCTTCTGGACACATTCCAGTAGACGTTTTGTCGTCAGCATTCGGAAGGGCCGTTTGGTTATGCTCTCGTTGAGAATGCGTAAGTCCAAAATCGGCCTCACTCCCCCCGTCTTTTTGGGCACTAGGAAATAGGGCGAATACAGCCCTTTGTTCCTTTGCTCTCGGGGAACTACTGTGACCGCCTCCTTCGCCAAAAGTTCCGTAATCTCTGACATCAGAGTGGCTACTTTGTCTGGCGTTTTCATCACCGTTTCCACCACTCCCCTGAACGGGGGTGGGGGCCGATGGAATTGGAGGGCATAACCCTTCTGCAATGTCTGATCTAGCCAGCGTGAGAGGGTACAGCTTCGTTGCCACTGCCAGCGATGCAGAGAAAGCGGGCGCGCACGAAGCTGTGGTGCATCCAGTAGGAAGGACCTGTATTCCTCTATGGCCCTCGCCGCCGCTATTCCCCAGCACTGAGTTGGTGGAATAGCCCAAGGCGGGCCCCCCTCGAAAGGGAGAGGAAACATCAGCTCGTTCTGGGTGAATCGGGGGCCTTGATACGTTAGTTACGACCGTAACTCCAGTAATCCGGCCCTCCGTGAACGCAGCACGGTTCTGAACTGCACTGGCTGAGGCATTGGCCTGAGACAGAGCGCTCTCCCCGGATAGCAATTGCGTCATCATGTCATTGTCTGACTGAGACTGCTGCTTGCCATGAGACCCATCCATTACAGTACTCAACAGAGTCTGAAAGATGTGATCACTGACTGGTACCACACGGTGGTGCCACAATACCTCCTCATTGGTCTCATGCGGCTGCTCAACAGCACACTCAATGTGTGGTGAGCTGCGCTCAGAGCCATGGGCATTGTTACGTTCTGAATAGACCGGAGGCGTCCATACCTTGGTTATACTTGTAACTCTGGTATTCCCGCTCTCCGTGAACGTCGCACGGGTCTGATCTGCGCTGGCTGAGGCATTAGCCTGCAGCAATGCGTCATTCCCGGCTAGCGGCTGCGTCTTCATGTCACATTGGGACAGAGACAGCTGCCTGCTGTGTGAGACCTTTACTACAGAGCTCCTAGGAGTCTGTAGTAAAATATCTTTATTAAGTGAGCTAAGGCTGCGCCTTGCTACCTTTTCCCTTTTCCTCTCCTGAATGCGCTCAACTACGCACTCTTGGTGGGTTGAGCTACACTCAGGATGGTGAGAGAAAACCATAGAACGTGAAGTGTTCTGTAGTACGTTATGGAATAAATGTCCTTCTTTGACAATGTCAGTGAGAACCAGCTCTTTATTCACACAACCACAAAACACACCCTCCACGCCCTGAACAGTGGGGTGGGGGGGAACAGTAAGCTCAATTGCGTCTTGCGCCGAGCCGTCTTCCGTCCTCTCCCCCTCGCCTCGTCATTGGTGCCGCCTTTTTTGGGAGACCTTCTGGTGCTGCCAGGCCAGCTTGACGGCGACTTCCCTCGCCGGCGGAACCGTCGCTGCCACTGTCGCTGCTGGAGGGGCCGAACCCGCTCTCTTGCCGCCTGTGGTGGACGCCTGTCGCCTGGCCCTTCGCCTCCCTGTAGCTCTACTGGGGGCGTTGGAGGTGGACGGAGTAGCTGGGGCTCTGCTGGCCTTCATTGCCAATGGCAGATGTTTGGCCAGGTGATTCCTCTCCTCATCCAATTTAGCGATACGCTCTGTTGCGTCTTTCACAGCGACCCCAAATAGGCCCTCGCTGGAGACGGGAGCGTTGAGCAAGGAGGCTCTGTCAGTCTCCTTCATGGCCGTCATAGATAGCCACAGGTGACGCTCTGTGACCACCGAGGTGGCCATGGTCCTGCCTGCGCAGATTGCCACAGCCTGCGTCAGATGGAGGATGGCCCCGGAAATCCTGGACGCCTCCTCGATTTCCTCGCTGGTCAACTCCGACCTACCCGTTGTGAGACGGGATAGGGAGGCCGCGAGGAGGGCGATGTTATTCGCCGCTGACACGCCCTGGGCTCCCAGCGTGAAGGACTTCTCAGCCAGCTGTGCTGTGAGCCTGTCCCTTTGTGCTGGCAAGGTGGCCTTCTTGGAGGCTGCCCAGGGACTCGAACCTGGCACTAAGTACGCCGCCATGGCGCCTTCGAGCCTAGGGATTCCCTTAGCCGCCCACTCATTACCGGCCACTCTGGTGAATGGGATATACGCTCTGGCCGGCGAACGCGCCGCCAGAGGTGAGCCCCACGAGCCCTCGACATATTTGCCAAGGGAAGGCATGGCTGGAGCCATTGGCTCAGCCGCCCTCCTTGGCTTGGAGTAGGGGCCGCCTTCCATCAGGTCCACTTCCACAGGGAGGGGAGCTGGGGGCAGCGCTATCTCCAGTCGATTAGCCGCCTTCTCAATGAGTTCGGGAAAGTCCGAACACAGAGAGGCTGCCGCGAAGGACAGGGCTTCTGATCTCACAGAGCCCATGTCGTCATCGTACAAGGAGCCTTCAGACCTCGCGCTCTCCAACGGAAAGGGGGTCTTGAAAGCTGGCGCCAGAGCTCCGGATTGTCCCACTGGGATATCCATCTCTGTGCCTTCCTTGCCGTCCTCTGAGCCAGCACTGTCCGTCGACGCCTCTGAAGCAGAGGCGAGAGTGGACAATACATCCTCTAGAGGGACGTCCTCTCTAAAGAACGCCCAACGCTGCTTCCTCTCCTTGCTAGGAAGGAGGGCGCAGGAGGCGCAGTTAGGAGGGTTGTCGAGACCGTCCTTAGCATGCTGCGGTCCCAAGCACACGAAACAAAGGTCGTGGGGGTCCGTAGCTGCCATGTCAGTGCATCGACATAGAGCCCTAAAAAGGGCTTTTGGGGGTGGGAAATTCCCTGGTGCGCTCATGCTGGAAGACGTTGATGGCTGGATATCAACGACGAGATCTTCCTGAGTCTTCTATGGCTTCTTCAATTCTAGTCCAGTCGCTGAAGATAATGGGAGGCAGATTGAGGGAACGGGTCCCTTTATATAGGGGCACCTGTGCTTCCATTGGCTGCAGGTGTGTGCATAATTTTTGCTTCAGGCTGTTTCTGCCGTAGGGCAGAGGGTAAACCACTAGGAGCATAGCTCCCCTATGGGGCGGAGCTCCACGATATAGAACGTTGTCTCTCCATTCAGCTCCACCCTAATCTTGAGTGGCGTTTCTTTAAAACATGCATCCAATCCCCTTGATCCATCACATAACTAGACCAATCATATGCTTCAATGTGCCGCATTTCACAGTGCTGTGGCAAGACAGGACAATGATAGAGATTTCTCTCGTCATGTTAAATTGCTGGCGCAGATGCTCTGATTTCAAAAGGACTTGGAGCACAGTTAAAAAGTTAACGCGCTAATGGACTAATTAGTAAAATAAAAGCAGTAGTTTTCAATGCGTTAGATATGAGGTGAGCGTGAGAAGAGGGTCAAATGCGTGTTTCTCACATCCAATGCGTGAGAGTTGGCAGCTCTGAAGATATGTAAGGTCACTGGAGAGACAGACTCGTCCAATCAACAAACTGATAGGCATTAGCATGCTGATACCTCTTTCTCCCCACCTCCCTCAGTCGGGAAGTGTCCCCCAGCACACAGAGGACCCCAGACAGCGGACACATCTCCCAGGACCCCAAATCAGAGAACTCATCCAATCAGAGCTCACCAGAGATGCCCACCACAAGGATCAGGTGAATAGACAGCACTCAAAAGTGCTCAGTTAAACCCATGCTGAACAGCGTGTGTTGGTATGTGTGTGTGTATGCACTGCAAAAAGTAATTTATCTTATTTCAATATGTAAAATATCTAGAAAAATATATTGAAATAAGATAATTTATTTGTATAAAGCCTTTTTTAGGTTAAAATAAGACAAATTATATGACAATGAAGTTAGATAAAAAAATATATATAAGATATTTAGGTTAGTTTTCACTTTTTGCAGTGAGTGCATGGGTGTATTAGAGTGGCAATTTAAATTTTAGTAATTTAGCAGACTCTTATCCAGGAGCAATTAGGGTTAAGTGCTTTTTTCAAGGGCACATCGACAGATCTTTTTACCTAGTCTGCTCAGGGATTCAAACCAGCAACTTTTCAGTTACTGGCCCAACGCTCTTAACCGGTAGGCTACCTGTCACCCCAGAGTGACTCAGGTGTGTAGTTCGGCCATGTGTTGCAGGGCTCCGTCCATCCCTGAGGCCCAGGACCTGTCCCGCTCCTCATCTAATGCCAGCAGCTTTGCCAGCATGGTGGAGGAACACGATAATGTGTGCATCGAGGAATACAACACTGGACTGGTAGGTGCCCCTGTTTTCCTACCCTCACTCACTAACATACAACACACCGTAACATTGAGGTTCATGTCAATATAATTGTGACACACACTCGAAATAAATCCTGACTGACATTTGCGCTTGTGTTTTTGTTTGCTGCAGGAGAGTCTATGCTCTTCTGGAGCACCACACAAGAAGGACTCATTTGCGTATGTCTCCTGGGTAGAGGATAGTGTGAGCAGTACTAGTGCCACCAGCCAGGGCAGCTCTCCAGGTGAGCTGTTTTTAATAGTGTTTTCAATACTGCCGTAAGGCACCAAAGGTTTAGTTTGTTATGATGGCCCATTGTCTGCCCCTCCCTGACAGCACCTGCACTGCCCCAGCAGACTGAGGGGGGCAGAGGGGTAGCGCTCAAAAGGGCGGAGAGCCGAGACAAGACAGCGCGGTCACAGGATAAGTCATCATCGGTGAGATGAGGTTTTACTATTTTAATAATCAGATTCACTGTAACGTCTCTGCTCGTTCACTGTATTAGCTGTGTACAATGGAATACAAACAAAGACAGATTTAATTCCGCTTACATACACACAGGAGGTTGGTGGCACCTTAATTGGGGAGGACGGGCTCTTGGTAATGGCTGGAGTGGAATGGTATCAAACACATTACATTTACATTTTAGTCATTTAGCAGACGCTCTTATCCAGAGCGACTTACAGGAGCAATTAGGGTTAAGTGCCTTGCTCAAGGGCACATCGACAGATTTTTCACCTAGTCGGCTCGGGGATTAGAACCAGCAACCTTTCGGTTACTGGCACAACGCTCTTACCCACTAAGCTACCTGCCATGGTTTGATGCCATTCAATTCGCTCCGTTCCAGCCATTATTATGAGCCGTTCTCCCCTCAGCAACCTCCACTGACATACAGGTATATATTACTGTTAATAAATGGGCTTATAAATCTATAAACTTACCCTCTTCATTGTTGTTCAGTAATTGTGGTCTTTGTTAACCATGTCATTCTCTTTCTGTGTCTGTCTGTCTAGAACTGTTAGCCTCTCCCCATTGATCACTACATGGATGTCCATTAGCAGGTACCTGGAGTTTTCCAAGTCAGTAGATGTAACTGACCATGTGTTACCCATGTCTGGTTTGTTTGTGTGTGATGACCAGATAGGGTCTGAACGCTGTCTCTCTCTTCTCCCACAGCATTACCATAAGAGGCACCCACCCTGCAGGAGATGAAGCAAGCACACGTGTTTTCCACCACAGACGCAGAGGATCAGAGCTAGTCGCTGGGACAGACAGATAGACCTGGGGTAGGCTAGTCTAGTCTGAACAGCCAGGTCCATGGACATGCACTTACAGGCCTCCCTCATTCCAACTCCATGTGACTGACTCCCAGCATGCCTAGAGGGGTGAAGGAGAGGAGTGACCCGCACCCCACCCAAAACGAATGCCACTCACACAGCATCGCCTCTGGCTGTCGTCTGTTGGCTCGCTTAGCCTGCATACATGTCTGCTCCGTGAGCTCTGTGAAGCCTGAATCTGTTCATGTAGTTTGTTATTGTATACTCTCCCTTGTCCTCTCAATGGCATTGTTTATTGTTTTGTTTTGAAGGTCGAAGCAGGGGTGGATCTTAAGATCCGTTGACCATGTGTCAGGTACAACAGGACTTTTTCTGTTAGGCTAAGGAGGAATGCATGAGGAGGATAAGAGGGTGTTGTCCTGTTGCCATTGTGGGAAGAAATTACATTATTGCACCCATCAACCTCACATCCCACCATGATACTGTACGTGTTACTCTTGGTGTCCCGGATCCTTTGTTGGCACACCAAGCCTTGTGTTTCAATTATGAGTGTAATGCTGGATGTTGACTAGAAACTTTTAGTAAATGTTACATGTTTTTGATAGAAGGTACTTTTATCATCATCATGCTGCTGCTGGTTTCAATTCCACTACTTCCCCTGACAAACTGTACAATTACAGTTCATAGTTGATGTTGATAAATGGAAAATCTTTTACTGACTCCACAATTATGCTCAACCTATTTCATGCCATTTAAGCTGAGCAAAAAACATGACATATTGAATTACTGATAAGGTCCAGTGTCCAAACTAAATGACTTCATCCCTGTTCCATACTGTAGATAATACCACACGGTCAGACATTCCACCAAGGTGACCTAACCAAAGCAGACAGCCTCCAAAGTCAAGCTACTGTCCAGTGACTACCGTTTTAAGCATTTTCTTGCTTTTTTCCAAACCACTAGTTTGATTTAAAGTATGTGTTTGGATGTGTGTATACAACTGTGCATGGTGTAAATCTGCTTGCAAACTCCAGTCAACTGGTACCATGCTCAAAATAGAGGTGTTGTCCCTGGACTGTTCCTGTGATGTGTTACTCTAAACCAGTCAACTTCTCCAAATTCATTGCACAATGCAGATATAAAATCACGTTATATCAGTTTCACATAGGTTTTGATTGAGAAAGATGGGGATACATTGTGTAGATGTTGAAACCGGCACTATGTTTTCAGATGATTGCTGATCTTTTGAAAAGCTGACATTTCTAAAAAGAATTACACTGTGACAAGTCTTGAAGTTGCCTTTTTAATGTTTGTGTTAAGTAAGCTGCTTTATAGGAGGGTAACCCCTTCATATAGGGAATCTATTCCATGGTGGATATTGACAACTGGAATCTATCACCAACTGGTTTGAATGTAAAACTAAACAGATGTGTATTAATTTGTATATATCTGCTCTCAATGAATGGAACCTGGGTCTCTTGTGAAATGTCTTACATTGTAGAGACATTTTCCCTCTTCTCAGATGTATGTGATGAAAAGAACTGATATGAAGGCATGGTTTTCATGACTTTTTATTTCAATGAAGTGAAGAGCCAATATGGAATTTAGTTGTGCTTTATTGTCTGTTGTGACATTAGTACATTCCGTTTTCATACAATCCTTTTGGAAATCTTTCAGTTGAATCTTAAGGATCCCTGCCTAAGTAAGAAACACTACATCAAAATACAGTTAGTCTTACATTTACTTAATCATTAAACATCATTCTGAAGATTATGATTCAACAAAATACTATTAATTGGAATGTCATTGGAATGATGAGAAAGTTAAGTTTCATCATGTTAACAGCGCCTTTGGAGTCATAGTGTGTATTGCAGGCACACACTAAAACTATATCAAGAAACTATTTTCATCTCAGTCTCACTAGTCTTTGGAAAATGCTTGAATACCAGTAGTTGGATTACGCCCTCTGGTGGCTCCAGTTTATATTTGCACATTTCTCTGTGGTCCTGTTGTTCTGTTTGTTGTACATGCAAGACATTTGGATTGAGCCCCCAGCCAATTCAAACAACAGATTCAATCTGCAATGTGCTTGATTCAGGTGATTGTATTTCTCTTCTCGTTGACAGTCCGCTTAAGCCCTTGTTCAAGTTCCAAAGTCTTGTTTGTAAATATTGCTTTTCACCCTTTTGTAAATAAAGCCAAATATGTTTAATAAAGACAAAAGGGGTAATACCACTCGAGGACTACTGTTGTTTGAAGGCAACTGCTGCTGGTGATTGTTACTGCTGTTTATTTCAAGCATGATTCCCTCTTTCTAACTACAACCGTTCCTTCCCCCCAAATCCTTCACATCTCCAGGTTCCACCACTTGAAGGAGAACAGTTCCCTGCGGACATTGGAGCCACAGTGAACCTCTCCCTGCCTTTTGTGGTAGGAGGCAAAGTCATCAATGTATGTGCAGCTGAGTCCCAGGCCCCCCATGAGGGAGGTCATCTCTGCCTCCAGGGCACAGCGGCCGTCCACCTTGGGCCCAAACGGCTTAGGGATGCCCAGGTTCTTTCCCAACACAATCATGTTCACCTGGAGGTAGAGACATATGCCTAAATTAGGATCTGCCTCTTGGGCTACTTGGGTAGTAGATGACTTGAACATACTCCCTAATCACATGTAGAAAATCATCACAAAACTACAAAGCTGATTTGGCAGCATTTTTGAGAGGTTTGCCATTCTGTCATATAATAGGTCCAAAAAAATATAGTAAGAAGTACTTTTGGCCTGGGTTAGGGGTCAGCATGAGGTGTTCTAGTGTAGAACCAATGTAGTCTCACCATGTCTGGGTAGTAGGCCACTGCCCTGTTCCCCCCCGTTACATGGAAAAGGATGGGCAGGTCAATGATGTCATGGTCGTCTAGACCCAGCTCCCTCTTCAGGACATCCCTGTTCCAGTCTATACAGCTCTGTAGGATGGCAGCATGGTTATTATACCAAGCCATGCAAAGCTCTGCTAGCTTCTGAGTAACTAGTCAATCTGGCCTCAATGTTTCCCTCACCTGGAAATAGTTGTTGTCTGCCTTGAGTTTCTCATCACTCAAAATCTCATCTAATGTAATCTCTTCTGCTCCAAGACCTGTTGGGATCGAAAAGCTGAAGTCGGTGTTGATGAGTAACAAATACAGTTATTACTACAGTGAAACACACTGAGACGAGTCCCCTAACAGAAGGCCTACCATCAAACATTTTGGCTTGTCCATGCCCATCATTCTGTAAGCCCCTGAATAGTTTGTAGCTTGCATCGGGGCTGGCGAGCAGAAGCCGGAATCCCTGCAGAGAAACGGGGGACAAAGACAACATTGGCTGTACGCTTCCTTTGACATCCTGAGAGCTTTACATTATCACATAACCACAGGGCAGCCAAAGCCTGTGTAATGTCCAAGTGCAAATAGATGGGATGAACAATTCTGGTGCTCAAAGGATCTCACTAATGTCTACTCTAGATTACAGAGCAATGTCATTTTACTAGTGGTTTTTGAAAGAGTGAAAAAAAATGTTTTCCTTGAGAAGATATGTACCTTCTTGTCCGGAGCTGGGACGAAAGTCATGAATTCATCCACATGCCCAACCGTGAGCCAATCAGAGAACAGTGCAATGGGCTCCTGGACTTTCTGAGCCCACAGGAAGTCTTGCACTACTTTGGTCATGTTGCGGCCCTTAGTCGCCCTGAAAAGTCAAACAGCCTTATCACCACTGGCCACAGACTTATCTGAATGTTCCAAATACTCATTAACAAGAAGGAAAGATAGATATCGGTATCTAAAAAAAACTGATTAAATTACCCTTTACAGACAGTCTTTACGGTATGTTGCCTGTCAATTTGTTTTATCTGCGTGTGTTTTTTAGAGCATTTTTAACACATTCTTGCCAGAATAAGCCTTTTAGATGTAGATGTAATAAATCCATGAATATACACCATTACATTATTCATTCATTTTAGGTCCTAAGATACATTATAAGACTAATAAAATGTATTTTCAAAATAATAGAATGGCATATTTTGAGTTACTGGTCTATGCAGCCTATTTGCTACATAGCTGCACCATGCATGAAACCAATATTTATTTTGTTCATTAAACCGACAAGACACACTTAGGCTACCCTGATCACAGTCAACACACATATAGGCTATTGTATAGTAAGCTAAGAATATAATGAAAAATAACAGAATAAAATACAAATAATATTTTTCCCACACAACTTGCATCATGGCAACGTGTGGATCTGCTGTCATCAACAAAAAAAACATATTTTGAAACAGAGCCCAAGGCAAGCCCATGTGTTTTAAGCCACACTTCATCTTTCCACCCTCACTCCACTTTGTTAGGGAGCAGGTGTAGGGTCTCACATTGAGAGTAGGCCATCTTCATCATAATACTGATAGAAAATAATAGCAACCTATATTTTCAAAAGCATGTGAGTCTCATATTCATATTTCACAATCATATTACACAACCTCTGCAGGCTTTTGGAGTTGCCTACACACGATCAAGCAAAATAATAGGCCTACACTTGATTTAGGCTAAATTATTGCATGCTAAATGTTTCTGATCAGTGATAGATGAGCTATACCAGCTGATCAGTGCTAATAAATGAGCTAACTAGACAAGATGATCATGAGCCACACTCACCTCAATTTAGCTAACATTTCCACAGCCTAATTGTAGCCTAACCAATATCAAAACAGAGATTCAGTGAAAATAAAAATATGACTTGATCAAGACCCCAACTTGTCTCAAAGCAGCGCGAAACGGTACTGAAATAGTTGACCACACGCTAGTAGGCGTTTGCTTCAAATGTAGGCCTATTATAAGAATTTGATTATTTTGGGAATTTCAGTAAACAACAATTTGATGCCTTCAATTGCATTAGCCTACTTTATTACAATAATTTCCACATTCAGTGATATTTATTCTCACAGTAATTCTTTATGAATCCATCCAGTTGTGGTTAAGAAAACACTGCATGTGGTGGGCTATGCGAAGAGATGGGTGAAGTGACATGCCTTAGTACATTTCATACTAAGCCGTTGGCAGAACTTTACTGCAATCATGACTAGGTCATTTGGCGAAAATAAAAGTAGAGGCTTTGTCGCCGGCAATACCTTTCATATATAAAGACAAGTCTGCAAAAAGTTGGTGGGATGCTAAAGTTGGAGGAAAAACGTCTTGATTTGAAATGTGTATGTTACACTCACGTGGGGAAGGCCACTCCAATGATGATCCTACCCAGAGGGTAGTTCTTTCCATTTACAGTGACTGGAGGGCTAACCTCCAGGTTACCAAACGAGTCCAGGCTGCTCACTTTCTTGTCATATGCTGTCCTCGTCACATAGCCAAAGTCTGGGCCCTGAGGGCACCAGGTAGAGCAAGGTTAAGACACAGATCCACCACACCGCTCACAATTCAGAGATAAGTACATTTTAACTCCAGGTGTTGTGAATGCCTTTTCTTACCAGTAGCACATCATAAGGGAAGTCCTGTAGGGCTCCGTTTCGGGGGGAGTCCAGAACAACAGGGAAACGTTGGTGAGGAGAGTCAATGTAGCCGAACTCAATCTCATCCTGAGAGAGAAACCTCCATTACATTTCTATACATTGTTTTTAGTGCAGTTAGAAACAAGACACCGGTCTTTGTTCTGATGTCTTTCATTTAAAGAAGAGGGTATCTAGAATTTAAATTGACAATGATTAGCATTGATGAAAAAGCATATGGAAGAAATGTTGTTTAGATTGAAAAAAGGTTGGAATTGGAAAGTGATGAAATGACAAAGAGTTCAAGCACAAAATGGCATGAAAGATTACGAGCTGAATCCCACTGCTTAAAGTACCTGCATCCAGCGGTCTCCTCTGTTCATATCCTCAGGGCAAACCTTCAGCTTGTACCCACTGTTCTCCACCAGCCTCCTCATTCTCTTTAAGAACTGGTCGTTATCAGTTGTGCTGGGTTACCAAATGCACAGAAACACTTGTCTCAGTACGCTTACAGCTGGCATCATCAACATCAATGCCATCCTCCTCATCATCATCATCATCACCTCTCACCTGCAGACGAAGACCTCCACAGGGTTGAGTGTGTTGGGTGTCATGATCCAGGGAGCCACTCGGAACATCACCCTGTCTGTAAAGATGGGCGTCTCAGGGAAGCCCTGGCAAAAGAAAATAACAAAAACATGAGAGAGTCCAGGATAGAGATATATAAACTTGGAAGTTTTAAACTAGAAAATTACATTTATTGAAGTAAATGTGGTGTGCTTGCTAGTCTTGAAGTATTTATGGTTGTGAAATAGTAGTAGTAGTAGTAGTAGTAGTAGTAGTAGTAGTAGTAGTAGTAGTAGTAGTAGTAGTAGTAGTAGTAGTAGTAGTAGTAGTAGTAGTAGTGTGGCAGTAGTAATGGTAGTAATAGGGTTTTCATAGGCTATGTGTTAGTTATAGTGACCTATTTTGGGGTGGTTTGTAGGTGTGGAATTATTATAGTAGGTTATAGTGGGCTAATATAGTAGGCTAGAGTAAGTACTATATCATCACACGCCATATGTGTTTTTAAGCTCTCAAAATATATTTTGGGGAATATTCTGAGTTTTGTGGCAGTGATTTTGACTATTGAAGCCTGCATTCCGCCATTTAAATTAATGGGGACACAACAAGCATTTTAGTTTATGAAGTAGGAATGGCAGCAAAAAGCTGTGTTGAAGCCATCTAAGTTCAGTCAGTCTACCCATGCCAACGTTGGGATGGTGTTTGTAGCTTTAACGGTTCAAGAGCAGAGGTGAATCCAAATACTTCCTATTCAAGCCTATGGAGCTTTTATGTACATTTAAAATGGTTATAGTTCAAAAGTATAAATGGTATCAAAAAGCTGTATACAAGCACACTATTCCAGATCGGTCTGCACCTTTTAAAGTTTGAATGGTGTTTCTAGCTTAAACGGTTGAAGACTAGTTATGACCTGAATTTTTCCCATTCAAGTCTATGGCCATTAAATTGCATTGGGATTTATGCAAATATGGTTGTAGCATGAAAAGTATAAGTAGTATCAAACATGATTTTTCAAGCACACTGACCAGTGGTAGTCTACACATTCTAACGTTGTTTTGGTGTTGGTAGCTTTTATGATTTTGGCGCTAGAGGTTCCAGTGGAATAATAAGAAGTATGAACAGTTTCTAAAGTTGTGCCACACCTAACAAACAAACAGTAAAAGTGTTAAACTACAACGTACCTGAGAGCTCGGCTCCAGCATGCTGAGGCAGATGCTGATTAGGCCCTCAAAGTCTTTGTCAGGGAACCTCAGGCCCTCAACGTAAAAGTTCATCTCAGTGTTTCCCCCAAGGTAAGGTACCTCCTTGGACAGATCCTCACTGCCCACCACTAGTGGGTAGTCCTTCACAAAGCTCTTGTAAAACAGGTTTTCTGCTGCAGTAAATAATGTTTTAAATGTAAATAATAGGGCTGGCAAACAATTAAAGCTGCAATATGTAACATTTTCGTAGACCCGACAACATTAACATAGACATGTGAGTTATAGATCTGACATTTGCATTAAAAGCAAGTCTAAGAAGTGGTAGATCTGTTCTATGTGCGCTATTTCTATGCTTCGCGTTTTAAAGTTTTGTTTTTTGCATCTTTTACTTTTGGTTTTGTACACCAGCTTCAAACAGCTGAAACAACAATATTTTGGTTATGGAAAATATATTTCACAGCAGTTTAGATGGTACAATGATTCTCTACACTATACTTGCTTGTTTTGTCACAAACTGAAATTAACTATTAGAATATTAGCAACCAGGATATGGCAGAGCGATTTCTGCATAGTGCATCTTTAAAAAAATATATCTAGATAATCACAGGGTGGCAGGTAGCCTAGCGGTTAGAGAGGCGAACCAGCAACCGTAAATTATAATCCTGGGTCTGACAGGGAAAATCTGTTGGGAAGTGAGCTGGCAACCGGAGGGTTGCTGGTATCAAATCCTAGATACTGTTGAGCCCTTGAGCAAGGCACTTAACCCCCCACAACAACTGCTACACAGGCACCCAGTGTGGCTCCAACCTGTATGTGTCTCTTTCGGAGGGGTTGGGATAAAAATAAATAAAGTGAACTCAATCACAAATTCAGAATTTGCTCAAATGAAACTGTAATTTAAAAAATGTCATACAAAAAACATTGCAAGAATATTGACATCTTGATTTTGTCTTAAGTAACGGTTAGCAAATTGGGGTAACTTGATAAAGCACACTTTCATTAACCTCTTTAAACTCCCATTAATATAATATTCAGCCATAAAACTATAATTGTACACACATTGTACCTCACGTGTCAAACTCATTCCACAGAGGGCCGAGTGTCTGTGGGTTTTCGTTCCTGCCTTGTACTTGAATGATGAATTAAGGTCACTAATTAGTAACTCCCCTCACCTGGTTGTCTAGATCTTAATTGAAAGGAAAAAACTAAAACCAGCAGACAATAGACCCTCCATGGAATGAGTTTGACACTCCTGTTGTACATACATGGACAGCCACACACACCACATACAAGATCTGAACAGACTGGACTCATTACATATTTTATTTGACTCACTCAGGGTTTGGTGCATGCCTGCCGTGGAACTGGTCCTAAAGACCCTCACACACTCTGCATCACCCTGGGAGATGTGCATGGTTAGCTTGTAGCCTTCTGGGAGTTTGGCAGGGCCACTGGTCCGCAGCACCATGGGGGACATATCTTTAAGATCTGACATTTCAAAATATTGGCATTATTGTACATCAAGTGTCAACCCATCAACCACACAAGACACAAGGATCCATCTAATCAAACAAGACACACTCCTAGCTCAGGCATTTTGTATTTAGCCAAAACAAACACCTACATCACTGCTGTTCCTCTCTGCTGAATCCACACAAGCGACAGAGACCTGCAGCCTTCAAATGTTGATTTATTGCAATGCCCAGCACTGTCAGCCTGGCTGTCAGCTCAGTAGACCAGGATGACTTGGCTGTTGTTGTTATATACCTGAGACTCTGGTGACCTCAGCACACTCACTGTCCAGCCTCTTCCGATAGGTGTGTTCTGAGTCACAGTTGACCAGTAGGATGGCACCGTGGCCATTAGGCCCCCACATCCAGGATCCCTGAAGTGAGATGAACACTGTCATTCAGGGACAAAAACAAACACTGCCCTGTCGAATTAGCTTTTCCCAATGTGTTTGCAAGAGGTTAGATTACATTTACAGCTGAGTGGAAAAGTACTACATTCAATTGAATTTCTTACGAATGAATTGGCAATCTTCCATGAACACTAGTCTTCTGACATGCCTATTCATGTTAGAGCGTCTCCTTCTGAATCCTGCTGTGATAGGAGAGAGAGATAGTGACCTCTGTGCTGAAAGCGACCTGCCTGGACAGACCCAGCAGATATAACTAACCTTGTTGGGGTTGTTCCTCTCCACCTGGCCATCACGATCAGCATCAACATCCAGGGAGATCTCTGCAAGATAGACAGGGCCTGGGTACCACTGAAGCTCATAAGCTGCTTTAGGTCTGGAGTAAACCAGTGAAATATACATTAAAGGGGCAATCTGCAGTTCAAACAAAGTCGCTGACACTGTTTTGGTAAAAGGTGGAGGGATGGCGCTAAAGAAATGTAACCACTAGAGAAATGTAACCAGAAATTCATAGACAGAGATGACCATCCATGATATAAAATTATAGTTTTAACCATGTTTTGAGACCATACAGTGTTTTACATTTCCATTGCTTACAAACACTGGAGTAAAACAAGCTTATATTTTGGGTTCTGATGGAGTATGACAGTTGACCTAAGCTAATGAGGTATTATGAGTTATATTCTTCAAAAATCAATGGATATACAGTATATCATTATCATTAATTTAAAGATCCATAAATGGATGTCGCAATCTCAGATTGCCTCTAACACACACATTTACAACTGACAGATTTACAGTACAAAAGGTATGGTATTAATGGGGTCAGGGTAGTGTATATGTGTGTGCTCTCCTGTCATCAGCATGACATACCAACAGCGGTGAGGTGAACGACAGCTTTACCCAACACCTCTGTCTTCTTTCCATAATACATGACTGATAGCTGCAACAAAGGAGAACATTTACATAGTCACAGGTAATACAATCTCTAGACCAAAGCAGTGGTTGTGTTTTGATGGGGGTCTTCAATGTTATATTCCTGTCCAGATATGTACAGTACATTACTTCAGTGGAGAATCTGGACACCTGGCCCATTTTGGAACTGGCACTGGCTTAACCTCTTATGGATCGGACTCTTTTTGTCAATTTTCGCCTAAAATGACATACCCAAATCTAACTGCCTGTAGCTCAGGACCTGAAGCAAGGATATGCATATTATTGATACCATTTGAAAGGAAACACTTTGAAGATTGTGGAAATGTGAAATTAATGTAGGATAATATAACACATTAGATCTGGTAAAAGATAATACAAACAAAAAAATATGCTTTTTTTAATAATCTTTGAAATGCAAGAGAAAGGCCACAATATAATATTGCAGTTTAGGCGCAATTTAGATGTTGGCCGCTAGATGGCAGCAGTGTGTGTGCAAAGTTTCAGATTGATCCAGTGAAGCATTGCAATACTGGACTATTTTATATCAAATCTGCCCAAATGTGCCGAATTGGTCAATTGATACATTTTCAAGTACATAACTATAGAGAACATACAAAAATGATATGGTAATACAAAATGTAAGTTTACACACTCCCGGGAATGTCATACATGATGGATCATTAGCTTATACACTAACTTTCACACATCTAGATGGCCGGGCAGGGTTGGTGTGGAGCCAGAGACAGCAGGGGTTCAAACTGTAGAACCCAGTTCCTACATTTTAATATAAAAATTGATTTTATCAAACATAACTATGCTACATTTTATCTCTGGGACCCGTAGGATGACAAATCAGAGCAAGATTACTGAATGTAAGTACATTATTTACCTTCAGAGGTGAATGTATCAAACCAGTTGCCGTGATACGTTTTTTGTTGTTGTGCGTTCTCCTCAAACAATAGCATGGTATTTTTTCACTGCAATAGCTACTGTAAATTGGACAGTGCAGTTAGATTAACAAGAATTTAAGCTTTCTGCACATATAAGACATGTCTATGTCCTGGAAAGTTTGCTGTTACTTACAACAGTCATACTAATCACATTAGCGCACGTTAGCTCAACCGTCCCGTATACGGGACACCGATCACGTAGAGATTGACATACCCCTGGAATCCCTTATCAATCGAACTGGCACTGTGGTGTACCACTTCACTTTCCAATGTTTGACATTTCTCTGGTATCAGGTTGAGACAGCGCCACATTGGCATTATTTCCATGTGGTTTGCACGCCACTCTTGAGAGGAGCTGTGGATACTTGTCTTATTAACAAACTTCCCTGCAGCGTGTTCAGTCACAAGAGGGAACAGTCAACTCTGGATTCTTTGAATATGATTTCACATACTGACGTCTCAGGGTAGCTATCATGGCTGTGCTTGTGGCCTACTTCACCTTGCTATCATTTTCCACTTCGCTGGCAGTGTCCATGGTGATAAGAAGCACTGTATTCCCATTGAAAGGGGCGGGGATTGGCCCACTCTTCGCTGGGGGTGGGGTGATCCAGTACTGCACACTGGGGCTGCATTTCACAGAGAAGTACTTGGAGCTGGGAGGGGCACTCCTAGGGGAAAAACAAATACATGTGACAGTTACACATCACATCCTGATGCTTTGATTACACAAATCTATAGCAATAACAGAGACAACACAAGATAATATACTGTACCTATAGTGCAGTGGACCACCAGGAGTGAGTACAGTTCATAATCTCCTATTTCCAGAAGCAACGGGTGGAAGTGCTTGTTCTAAAGTTACATTGCTACAGTCATCGTAGAGGTATGATGTCTTCTACATCCTTCTAAAATGAGTCATGTAACAAAGTGGGAGAAATACTGGACTATCAACCTACACTAGTATAATTTCACAAGAATACTGGCAATGAGGATGTACTTACAGTATATATAAATGTATCAAACAACATCTCAAGTTGTTTATACTAAGTATGACACCTGTTTATAAACATGAAGCTTGGGCTGTAAAAGCTAGCACCTGAAGTCCAGGGCTTCAGGCTGGACCAGGGAGGTGGTCCACGCCAAAGGAACATAGAGTTTTTCGCGAAAGGATAGTATTTACCAGAACAACAGAGTCTAAGCTACTCTAAACAATACCACAAAGAGAAATGCCCCTTTAGAGGTAGCATTTAATTTTTACACACACCAATGTTATGAAACCATCTGTATCTGCTGTGTAATAATATCTTGTGGAGTCTCAGATAAACTAACCACAGCCTCAGAGGCACGACAGGCCCACAATATTGTAGCGACCTTAACTCAACACCTAGCAAGCTCATCAGTTCAGACCTCTTGGCGTAACGGTTAATGTGTTGGCTTCACAGTCGCTGGATCTGGGTTCAAATCCCAGTCAGAATTCCCTACGATATGTTTCTTTCTTCAGGTTGGTGGTTTGTGTTGGGCTTACCACTCTTTTCTATCATGTTAACTTCGAAATCATAGGCCATAATTTCTCATAACCCGTCTAATTCACTTGCACTGTATCTTTGCCCTCGATTGGCAAGGCTGGTGTCATATGAATTGGCAGCTTGTAAGGATAACAAAATAGTCTGTTGACTAGCAGAAAGATATCACTGATGCAGACTCCCTCCGTTAAGAACATGTGGTCTGACTCCTCCGCTGAATACAAATGCCATCCACAAACAGTCCTTTCAGTCCAATTTGAGGGAATTATCCAACTATTTATGCAATTGGAATATCCCAAAAGTATGACAACAAAATAGTCAGTTGATCATGTAGCCTAATTAGTCATTTGAAAATATATTATCATTTGACATTTGATTGAACTTCTTAGGCTAATGAAATTTAAATAATGGCACCACCACTTTACATGAGACAAATTGTCTATAGTAGTGATGACCTTGCGACAGTGGCTTGCTTGCTGCTACTCCTTCACTCTATTATACAAAATATCTTTATAACTAAACCAAGATGGGAACAAATGAGTCATAGTGGGCAGAACAAGCAAGGAGGTGGGCAGAGCCAAGCACAAGCTAGCGAGATCCTGTTGGTGCGTTGTAGCAGACATATTTCCTTTAGGGAACGCCTACTCTGTGAAGTACGCAATAACTAAATTTGCCTTTGCACTCCTTCTAAACAATGCATTTTTTTACAACTTTACCAAAGGGTAAAGTCTACAAACCTAAGTCCACTCTGTTCGTAACAGATTCTAGTTTTGAGAACAGAAAACTGTATTGAGATCAAATGTTTAAACGATGAGAAAATTAGCAGGATGTCGGCCAAAATCCATCTTGTTCCATTTTCTCCCACTGCCTGACTCTTTGCGTCCTACTCACTACCATATTTGGTAGTGAGTGGAAACGCCAAGCGGATGCTTCACATTTACACATCCGGTGAAATATCTGTCTCATTGTTCTATCTGTGGTTATACAGTATTGGCAGGAAGTAATTGCATGCTGCTGGCACAGACAGAGATACTTTTGAGGAGATGGGAAACTCCATTGGAATTGTACTAACGCCAATTGTGTATGTTGCCCACGCGTCGTTAATGGGCCGCGCAATGCATTCTGGGCGATTCTTGGACAAGAGCTCTCCTTCAAGGAATGAATGGGAGTCAATCGGGCGCTAGCACAAAAACCCAACATTAGCATGAATTTCGTCAACAAGAAGCACAACATTACAAATATTTTCCGAGACGTGAGATAATTAACTTATTCTCTGTAATATCATCTAGCTTTGGAATCATGACATTATGTAGGCAGGTTTCTCGACTCATACCCTGACTTTGAGAAGGGATTGCGTGACGATTAGCTTAGCAACTGCATGACGCAGCATTACAACGTGAACGCGATTGGTCGACAGTCTGTTGGGTGGGGCGTTATAGAGCCCCACAGTGGAGGTGTCATAAAACCCATAAAACCTAGCAGCCAAACAGGGAACTGGTTCCAATCATTTTTCTGCCATTCTGTAACTCAGCTGGTAGAGCACGGCGCTTATAATGCCAGGGTAGTGGGTTTGACCACCCATACACAAAAATGTATGATGCACACATGACTGTAAGTCGCTTTGGATAAAAGCGTCTGCTAAATGGCATATTATTATTATTGTTATTATTATTATTATTTTCCTCATAGGGAATTTTAGTAACACTTAAAACAAGGGCTGTGTTTCATGTAAGCTTACCCTGGCGTGATTTTTTGATAAACATGTAAATCTCTCTCGGACAAGGTGCCTTTTATCAATATAGTCGGCTCTATTTACTCTCAGTTTCGAAAAATGCAAATTAGCATCATAGTAGACATCATGGAAGACTACAAATCCCTGCAAGCTCCTGCACCTTATCTCTAGCTGACACCTTTACTAACAGGTATAGTGTCAATTTAAAAACAGTTCACAGAATTGTCAATTTAAAGAAATGTAGCCAATTTATTCATTACTAAATTTAGCTAACATTTGATAGTTAATCCAGAGATTCTTACCTTTGCTACAATTCGTCAGTCTCGTCCAGATCATCATGGCACTTGTACTTCTTTATGATAGCCACATTAGCAGCTAATTAGCGTTTCATTTTAGGGGGGTATTTACAGGCAAATATATTGATAAGGCACCTTGTCGTAGAGAGATTTACACGGTTATCAAAACGTCACGCCAGGGTAAACCCACATAAAACACAGCCCTTATTTTAAGTGTGTCTAAAATCCCCTATGGGAAAAATGAATGGTGGAAAAACTATTGAAACCATTTCCTTGTTTGGCCGCTAGGTTTTATGGGTATTATGACTCATACTGTGGTACTCTAAACGTTCTTCCATTCACTGCCCAATGGGATTCCTATCTCCTCCTTTCTCTAAAAGTAATGTGAATAAAGGATGGTTTATTAATAGGTCATATGCGTTAATAGGCCATCATTGGGGTTTTATTAATAAAATAAAGTAATCATTAACATACTAAAAACAAATGTAATATACACAACCAAAATATTTGATTTAAGTAAAGTCATGTGAATAAATGATGGTTAGTGCCTAATAAGTGATAGTAAGGGGCAGTCACTACCATTAATTGTTTTATTTTGTGTTGTTACAGCATTGAACCCACATAATGCATTTATTGTTTTAAAAAAAATCTAAACCGAAATTAAAAACCGTGATTATTTTTCAAAAACTGAACAGACCTCAAAAAGCACTAGTTGCTCTACACTACAAAATATAAAATGCCAAAATGAACACTTGCAAAGCATTCTGGGTATTATTCTAATGAGCTCCGCCCCCAGCAAACCCCATATTTCGTTGGTCCGGACCAAATTTGAACCAATCATATACGTCTAGGTTTCAAAGTTTGGACAGCACAGTACAGCACAGTACATTAGAGCACAGTAGTTTAGTTCAGTACAGAAGAGTACAGTACAGTAAAATACAGTAGGGTACAGTACAATATAGTACATATCCTGTACTTTACTGTACTATACTAGATTGTACTGTACTTCACTGTACATTACTGTGCTCTACTGTCTACACTTGTGAAACAAGTTTGGTTCAGATTTAGTCTGGACTGGATGTCTGTGGACGTTGAAATCAAGGCTGGTCCAAACCGGACCAAAAAACGACATCTGTGGACGTTGTAATCAAGACAAGGACGGACACAACACATTTCAACGTCCATGGACGGTGCTCACTAGGCGGTTACAAAATTAATGCTCTGGCTTAGTTACTGTACTGCACGCAACCAGCCCCATACAGAATCGGCAATGGAAACATGTGGCACAACATTGTATCACATAGTTTCTAAACCTAGAGGCGCAACATCGCAAGACTTCCGGGAAAGCTTGCGAAACAGACGAAACAGACCACGCCGGGGTTTGAGAAGTCAATGAGAAGTGAAATCTTTCCTTAGTTGTTAATTATCCCAATATCTAAAAAGGCACAACCTAGATTTCAGACAATGTCTGAACTAGTTGAACATGCTATTACTCAAACCTTGTGAAAGTGACAAACTGAAATGTGTTTATTTTCGTCAAAAACAACTTTATAGCGAAGGAGTGCCTTTGATGGCCTGCACATGCGCAGTTCGGCGCGAGACGACCGTTAGACCCGATGACGTGTTTCTACGCATGAGTTTATCTATATCTATCTAATAATAATAATAAAAAATAAAAATAAAAAACATTGTAAAGTGGTTGTCCCACTGGCTATCATAAGGTGAATGCACCAATTTGTAAGTCGCTCTGGATAAGAGCGTCTGCTAAATGACGTAAATGTACAATGTAAATCCAGCCAACGTCGCCATGACATCGCCTACAAGTGTGATCGGGGATTTCTATTGGAGAAGCAATTTTACCCCATATTCATACTGTACTGTCTTTGATTGTATCTTAATTCTGCAATATGTAACTTTTTGGGAGACCAGAACAAATTGACATAGAAATATGAGTTATAGATCTGTCATTCTCATTGAAAGCAAGTCTAAGAAGCCGTAGATCTTTGTTCACCAGCTTCAAAACAGCTGAAAATACAGTATTCTTGGTTATGGAAAATATATTTCACAGCTGTTTAGATGGTACAATGATTCTCTACACTACCCATATGGGAAAGTAATATGGCAATATAAATTATGTTTTATATGGGCATATATGGTGGAAACATATGCCCATATATGCTTATATACTGCATGTATCCACACAAATAAGTACATACAGTATGTCACATATGTTGACATATACAAGAACTGTCAGTTTTTATATGTGACATATTTCTGCCTTACACACACACACACACACACATATAAAATACTTATATGTAGTCCCCTCTAGCTCAGTTGGTAGAGCATGGCGCTTGCAACGCCAGGGTTGTGGGTTCGTTTCCCACGGGGGGCCAGTATGAAAATGTATGCATTCACTAACTGTAAGTCGCTCTGGATACGAGCGTCTGCTAAATGACTAAAATGTAAATGTAATATGTTCATATACTGTATGTGTGACACAGAGTATTCAAATGTTTATTACATATATGTCACAATATGTGTTAGCATATGTTACGGGAGCATTATTTCAGTGATACTTGTAGTCCTGGTAATAAAACGTTAGAACAAACGACACAAAACACTAAACTTAATCCTATTACATTTTTTTTTCTCTCATCGCTTCTCAATTCAGCCATTTTACTGTTTTAAGTCGTTCCCACTTTGTTGCACCCGGGAAGTGCTTTATGACAGCATCTTTGGGGGGAAAGCAACAAACATAAGACAAAGAGCACATGTAATTTGTGTGTATTTGTATTTCTTTTGTACACATTTTTGTACACGCTGCTATTTCCCTGTTTTGCCTTCTTGCCAGGTCGCCCTCACAAAATAGGTTTTTACCTCAATGGGTCTTACCTGGTTAAATAAAGGTTAAATATTTTTTTTTAAACATAAAACAGTAAGGGGTTGGGGTCATTAAAAAAAAATAGGAAAATCCTTTATGTGAAAAGTATATTTCCCTGTTTTTGAGAGGAGCTGCGCTAACCTAACGACATGCTAACTTCAATAATCTCCAAACTGCCCGCAAAGACATACAATTTTTTTCCCATGAGTTCGTCTGACTGGGTAAGTAAAAAAACAACCTAAATCTCAAAATCACTCAGTATTTAAAACATGTCAGTGTCTGGAATAATATTCACCATTCTTTCTGCCATGAGTCATTTATAAGTCATTATTTTTAAAACAATATCATGACGACACCCGCACACTTTCAAATGCTCATTTGCAATCGATTAACAAAAACCTACTCACTAATTACTGTGGTCCCTTTTTCAGGATCTAATCCATCTTTTTTTTTCAAATAATTATCCAAAGTCATAATGGCACAGCAAGATATTTAAATTTGAGTTAGGTCTGAAGATGACTCTGGCTTAGCTGTACAATGCTACATCCTCTGTATTTAAAATAGTCATATAGCTAATACATTATAGAGTGGACTAAGTTTTGTAGACTTTAATTTTTTATTGTGTTATTCTATGGGCTAGCCTTGCTTAGCCGCAAACCCAATCATCTCTATGTCAAGATCGCTAACAGTTACACACTATCAATTTACACATATAACCTTCACAGTTTCAACATAAAAGTTAAGTAACACTCCAATAACCATGTCGACTAACATTTTCTATAGATAATGTGCTTCTTCGAGTGTTGATGAGGGGAGGGGAGACGCAAACCGCGGTGGTAACAGGCATTAACAATTCCCAATGGATATCCTTGTAGGACTCAGCACAAAATAGTGATTTACAACCTATACAGTCATTGATTAACACAATATCTAAACCATGTTTTATAAATACAATGTGATTCTATAACCTTATGGGCAGCCACATTCATACTTAGATTTGTGTGTTTTCAAAACTTGTAGATCACAAATTATAAACCTACAATAGTCTACACCATCTCAATTTTAATTTCAAAATGAGCTGGCAATTATTATCTACAGTAGATACAAGAAACAAAGTAGTCATAAGGTTGACTAACACTAAATGCAATTAGAAAATAATTCATACCTATGTGTGAGATTTATATATTGTTTTTCTTATAACTGTCATGTAAAATTTCAAAGCAATAAATGCATTGAGAAAAAAAATTACGAATGTTCCGAGTACATTTTGCATGACGAAAATACATATCACTGTTATAATTTTTTTGTATGGGGGTGTAATTTTATCAACCAGGAAATGGCGGAGCGAGTTCCGCAAAGTGCACCTTTAATTACAGAGTAGCATGGCCCTATAGCCTACAATTTCGGAAACGCAAAAAATAAAGCAAAATAGACTTATGCAGCGTTCACGTGCTAGTCAAAACTAGGAAACCGGGGACAAACTGGGCTACTGGAGATAATCCATGTATGTGTCAAATTGTATGTGTCACATGCGCCGAATACAACTGGTGTAGACTTTACTGTGAAATGCTTGCTTACCAGCCCTTCCCAACAATGCAGAGTTTAAAAATAGATTACAGCAGTGTGTTTAATGTCAAATAAATTGTCGCCTACACTAGCTAACAATAATAGGGCTACCCAGCTACTACAGTCATACATTTTCGTCATTTAGCAGACGCTCTTATCCAGAGCGATTTACAGTTAGTGAATGCATACATTTTCATACTGGCCCCCCGTGGGAAACGAACCCACAACCCTGGCGTTGCAAGCGCCATGCTCTACCAACTGGGCTACAGTTGTCTTAAGAGACAATTCTATCTGGATGGGGTAGCATTGACACGCTTACCTGATCAGGTTCACTTTCAACACTGTGCCGACAACGTAAAGAGCCCTCGAAGTTTTCTCAATGTCGAGGCGAAATGTCCGTTGATACATCTGGTCTACTGCGTTGTCGGTGGCTATTCTCTTATTATTAAAGTGCTGGAAGAGATTGGGGTGCCCGGTCAAAGAAACGTGCTCCTGGGAAACATCCATGGTGATAGGCTATATTGCAGAGAAGCAGAATTATGGAATGAGACTTGGCGGTGGAGGGTTTATAGGTCTAAAGTTTGGCCCAATTGTTGAGGGGGTGTTTTACTGCTTGTAATTTGAGGCAGATGAGGCTGCAAAAGATCTGTGCAGGAGGACCAGCTGCAGCAGAGGGATTCATGTAAAACCAAGTATCTCAATTACATTTATGGTGTATCCTCCATTTGCTCCCATAAACAAATCCCAAACATGGATTATTTCTACTGGCTCATAGGCTACTTGAAGGTTAAGGAATCATCTTACTATTACTTAAAAACGTTATCTTTATAGCTCTTAAAGAGACAACCAAACATGTAATGATTTCACTCATTTCTGAAAGTTAGTCCCACACATTTTCCATTTTCAATTGCTCATCTCTCATTGTAGAGCCCTATCAGAACAAATAACCAACATACACCCTAAAAGTGTGTGTGTGTGTGAGAGAGAGAGAGAGAGAGAGAGAGAGAGAGAGAGAGAGAGAGAGAGAGAGAGAGAGAGAGAGAGAGAGAGAGAGAGAGAGAGAGAGGTTAGAAGACACACACACACATAATTGTAACTAATATCTTATGTTTGTTTTTCAGAGGCTGTGATAATACGATTCCCAGGTGCCATCAAGGGGCAGCTTTTGGACACCAATAAATTGCAAAGATCTGCTTCCAAAGCAGAAATGAATGATTATTGATAACTCCAAAATACCTAGTCATTGTTTTGTTAGTTTTGTATTTTAACCAGCTTACTTACACATAATATATTCCAATAGTTTAAAGATATATGATGATTAAATATATTGGAATACATTTGTCAGTTGAAAGCAAAATGTGTCTATATACCATACATTTACTTATATTTGTTTTATGGATGGTCACAGTACCTTGTCAAACTGTATTTATATGACATATATTTACTTATATTTAAATATACACTACCAGTCAAAAGTTTGGACACACCTACTTATTCAAGCGTTTTTCTTCATTTTTACTATTTTTTTTACATTGTAGAATAATAGTGAAGCCATCAAAACTATGAAATAACACATCAAAATATATTTTATATTTGAGATTCTTCAAATAGCCACCCTTCTTATTGGTGTCCTTTAGTAGTGGTTTCTTTGCAGTAATTCGACCATGAAGGCCTGATTCACACAGTCCTCTCTGAACAGTTGATGTTGAGATGTGTCTGTTACTTGAACTCTGTGAAGCATTTATTTGGGCTGCAATTTCTGAGGCTGGTAACTCTAATGAACGTATCCTCTGCAGCAGAGGTAACTCTGGGTCTTCCATTCCTGTGGCGGTCCTCATGAAAGCCAGTTTCATCATAGCGCTTGATGGTTTTTGCGACTGCACTTGAAGAAACTTTCAAAGTTCTTGAAATGTTCTGTATTGACTGTATTGACTTGTCTTAAAGTAATGATGGACTGTCGTTTCTCTTTGGTTATTTGAGCTGTTCTTGTCATAATATGGACTTGGTATTTTACCAAATAGGGCTATCTTCTGTATAACTCAGTCAGGAGGGATGGATCGAGGATGTCCCTCCTAGGCACCCAGCACCGTTCCTCCGGACCGTACCCCTCCCACTCCACGAGATACTGGAGACCACTCATCCGGCGCCTCGAGTCCAAGATGGTCCGGACCCTGTACACCGGGGCCCCCTCGATGTCCAAAGGGGGCGGAGGGGTCTCTCCTATCTCATCTTCTTGGAGTGGGCCAGCTACCACCGGCCTGAGAAGAGACACATGGAACGAGGGGTTAATATTTTTGTATTCAATAGGCAGTTGTAACCTGTAACACACCTCGTTCAATCTTTTCAGGACTTTGAAGGGCCCCACAAACAGCCGACCCAGCTTCCGGCAGGGCAGGCGGAGGGGCAGGTTTCGAGTCGAGAGCCAGACTCGATCTCCCGGTGCGTACACCGGTCCCTCACTGCGGTGGCGATCGGCGCTCGCCTTTTGTTGACGGATGGCCCGCTGCAGATGGACATGGGCAGCGTCCCACGTCTCCTCCGAGCGCCGAATCCACTCGTCCACCGCAGGGGCCTCGATCTGGCTCTCGTGCCACGGTGCCAGGACCGGCTGATACCCTAAAACACACTGGAAAGGTGTTAAACCGGTGGAGGAGTGGCGGAGAGAGTTCTGGGCCATCTCGGCCCAGGGGATATACCTGGACCACTCCTCCGGCCGGTCCCGGCAATAGGACCTCAAAAACCTACCCACATCCTGGTTGACTCGTTCAACCTGCCCATTGCTCTCTGGGTGGTACCCCGAGGTAAGGCTCACCGAGACCCCCAAGCGTTCCATGAACGCCCCCCAGACTCTGGAGGTAAACTGGGGACCTCGGTCAGACACAATATCCTCGGGGACCCCATAGTGCCGGAACACGTGGGTAAATAGGGCCTCGGCGGTCTGTAGGGCAGTAGGGAGACCCGGCATTGGGAGGAGACGACAGGCCTTGGAAAACCGATCCACAACGACCAAAATGGTGGTATTCCCCTGGGAAGGGGGTAGGTCGGTCACAAAATCCACCGAGAGGTGGGACCATGGTCGTTGTGGAACGGGCAGGGGATGTAACTTACCCCTGGGCAAATGTCTAGGCGCCTTACACTGGGCGCACACCGAGCAGGAGGAGACATAAACCCTCACATCCTTAGCTAACGTTGGCCACCAGTATTTCACGCTAAGGCAGTGCACTGTCCGGCCAATACCTGGATGTCCAGAGGAGGGTGATGTATGAGCCCAATAAATAAGACGATCACAAACCTCGAGCGGAACATACTTCCGCCCCACAGGACACTCGGGGGGAGTAGGGTCGGCACGCAGTGCCCGCTCGATTTCCGTATCAACCTCCCATACCGCCGGAGCCACCAGACAAGACTCCGGCAGTATGGAAGTGGGCTCAATGGACCTCTCCTCTGTGTCATACCGCCGGGACAGGGCGTCTGCCTTACCGTTCTGGGACCCTGGGATGTATGTGATCTTAAAAACAAACCGGGTCAGGAACATGTTCCACCTAGCCTGACGAGGGTTCAATCTCCTAGCTGCCCGGATGTACTCCAGGTTACGGTGATCGGTCAGAATGAGGAAAGGGTGTTGAGCCCCCTCAAGCCAATGCCTCCACACCTTTAGGGCCTGGACTACAGCTAACAGCTCCCTGTCCCCAACGTCATAATTGCGCTCCGCCGAGCTGAGTTTCTTAGAGTAGAACGCACAGGGGCGGAGCTTAGGTGGCGTGCCGGACCGTTGTGACAGGACTGCCCCAATACCGGTCTCGGACGCGTCTACCTCTACTTGGAATGGTAAAGAGGGATCCGGATGCGCCAGCACCGGGGCCGAGGTGAACAGGTTCTTCAGTTTGACAAATGCCCTGTCCGCCTCAGCTGACCACTGCAGACGAACCGGACCCCCCTTTAACAGGGACGTAATGGGCGCTGCAACCTGTCCAAAGCCCCGAATAAACCTCCGGTAGTAATTAGCAAAACCCAAGAACTGCTGCACCTCTTTTACAGTGGTTGGAGTTTGCCAATTACGCACGGCCGACACACGATCTACCTCTATCTCCACACCAGACGCGGACAACCGATAACCCAAAAAGGAGACAAACTCCTGGAAGAACAGGCATTTCTCTGCCTTGACATACAAGTCATGCTCCAACAGTCTTCTCAACACTCGGCGCACCAGGGCTACATGCTCAGCTCGTGTAGAAGAGTACACTAGGATGTCGTCGATGTACACTACCACACCCTGCCCATGCATGTCCCGGAAAATCTCGTCAACAAAGGATTGGAAGACTGAAGGAGCATTCATTAGCCCGTATGGCATGACGAGATACTCGTAATGACCCGAGGTGGTACTAAATTCCGTTTTCCATTCATCCCCCTCCCTAATGCGCACCAGATTGTACGCGCTCCTGAGATCCAACTTTGTGAAGAACTGCGCTCCGCGTAATGACTCCGTCATAGTCGCAATCAGTGGAAGAGGGTAACTGTACTTAACCGTGATCTGATTGAGACTACGGTAATCAATACACGGGCGCAAACCCCCGTCCTTCTTCTTCACAAAGAAGAAACTCGAGGAAACCGGGGAAGTGGAGGACCGTATGTATCCCTGTGCCAAGGACTCGGCTATGTAAGTCTCCATAGCCGCTGTCTCCTCTTGAGACAGGGGATACACACGGCTCCGTGGAAGAGCCGCTCCTGTTTGGAGATTTATCGCACAGTCCCCCTGTCTATGAGGTGGTAGCCGTGTTGCCCTCGTCTTGCTGAACACGAGTGCTAAGTCCTCATACTCAGGGGGAATGCGCATTGCGGGCACTTGGTTCGGACTCTCAACCGAGGTTGCCCCTAAGGAAACACCTAGACATCTCCCTACACACTAGACCACTCCATAAGAGCCCTCTGTTGCCACGCAATGGTAGGATCATGGGTGCGTAACCAGGGAAGCCCCAACACCACGGGGTACGCAGGAGAGTCAATCAGATAAAACTGAATGATCTCCTCATGACCCCCCTGCGTCGTCATAGTAAGTGGTGCTGTGACTTCTCTGATCAGCCCCGACCCCAACGGCCGGCTGTCTAAGGCGTGGACAGGAAAGGGGGCTTCTACCGGCCGAAGGGGAATTCCAAACCTATAACAAAATGCCCGATCAATAAAATTCCCAGCTGCGCCTGAATCTACTAGCGCCTTATGCTGGGAATGAGGTGCCACCTGTGGAAATCTCACAGGAATACTCATGTGACCAACAGAAAGCTCTGGGTAAGTGGGGCGCCTACTCACCTGAAATGACTCCCCAGTGTGTGACCTGTTGTCCCCTCTCCCAGGAGACCCTCCCCAGCACCTGGCCGCGGTGTGTCCTCCACGGCCACAGTTGGTGCAGGGGGTGGCCCCCCTCGGGTTCTCTCTCCTCCTCTCTCTAGCGCCAGCACCCCCGAGCTCCATGGGAATCGGCTCGGAGGTGCTGGAGGGTGGAATGGTCGGCCCCCACTCGGGACGTCCGCGGGTAGCCAGCAGGGTGTCGAGACGTATGGAGATGTCCACCAACTGGTCGAATGATAGGTTGGTGTCCCTGCAGGCCAGCTCCCGACGAACGTCCTCTCGTAGGCTGCACCGGTAATGGTCGATGAGGGCCCTCTCATTCCACCCCGCATCCGCCGCTAGCGTCCGGAACTCCAGTGCGAACTCCTGTGCGCTCCTCTTCCCCTGTCGGAGGTGGAACAGACGCTCCCCTGAAGCGGCGGGAGAACTCCGCGTAGTTGATGGTAGCGGCGTCTATTCCCCTCCATTCGGCGTTGGCCCACTCCAACGCCTTGCCGAATAGACAGGATATGAGGGCGGAGACGCTCTCGTATCCCGAGGGTGCTGGGTGTATGGTAGCCAGGTAGAGTTCCAACTGCAGGAGGAACCCCTGACACCCGGCTGCAGAACCGTCATATGCCCTCGGGAGCGAGAGCCGAATGCCACTGGGTTCCGGTGCTGAGAGAGGAGGACTGGCCGTTGGTGATGGGATGGAGTAAGAAGGCGTAGGCACCTCTCCAGTCACCAACCGGCGCAGAGTGTTGGACACCTCGTGTGTTGTTCTGTCAAAAGAACCGATGTGGATGTGGTGGAGGAGTCAGGCGCAGGACACAGAGGATTCGTCCAAAAAGACTTTACTAGTCCAAAGTGCAACAAAACAATACACGACCTCGAAAACAAACGGAGGCGAGGGAATTACGCAACATGCGTAAAACAATAAACAAAACTAACAGAGCGCAAACACGCAGCTCCGCACGACAGGCAAACAACAACACACAATCTAACTAATACAAAACAGGGAACTTATAGGACACGTAATCAGAACACAAACAGACACAGGTGTACAAGACAGACTAAAGCAATCACACCACGAAACATACAACGGTGGCAGCTAGTACTCCGGGGACGGCGAACGCCGAAGCCTGCCCGAACCAGGAGGAGGAGCAGTCTCGGCCGAAACCGTGACAGCAAGTTCTCCCACTTAAAAAGATGAGAGAGGCCTGTAATTTTCATCATAGGTACACGTCAACTATGACAGACAAATTGAGATTTTTTTTCTCCAGAAAATCACATTGTAGGATTTTTAATGAATTGATTAGCAAATTATGGTGAAAATTAGTATTTGGTCACCTACAAACAAGCAAGATTTCTGGCTCTCACAGACCTGTAACTTCTTCTTTAAGAGGCTCCTCTGTCCTCCACTCGTTACCTGTATTAATGGCACCTGTTTGAACTTGTTATCAGTATAAAAGACAACTGTCCACAACCTCAAACAGTCACACTCCAAACTCCACTATGGCCAAGACCAAAGAGCTGTCAAATGACACCAGAAACAAAATTGTAGACCTGCACCAGGCTGGGAAGACTGAATCTGCAATAGGTAAGCAGCTTGGTTTGAAGAAATCAACTGTGGGAGCAATTATTAGGAAATGGTAATCTCCCTCGATCTGGGGCTCCACGCAAGATCTCACCCCGTGGGGTCAAAATGATCACAAGAACGGTGAGCAAAAATCCCAGAACCACACGGGGGGACCTAGTGAATGACCTGCAGAGAGCTGGGACCAAAGTAACAAAGCCTACCATCAGTAACACACTACGCCGCCAGGGACTCAAATCCTGCAGTGCCAGACGTGTCCCCCTGCTTAAGCCAGTACATGTCCAGGCCCGTCTGAAGTTTGCTAGAGTGCATTTGGATGATCCAGAAGAGGATTGGGAGAATGTCATATGGTCAGATGAAACCAAAATATAACTTTTTGGTAAAAACTCAACTCGTCGTGTTTGGAGGACAAAGAATGCTGAGTTGCATCCAAAGAACACCATACCTACTGTGAAGCATGGGGGTGGAAACGTCATGCTTTGGGGCTGTTTTTCTGCAAAGGGACCAGGACGACTGATCCGTGTAAAGGAAAGAATGAATGGGGCCATGTATCGTGAGATTTTGAGTGAAAACCTCCTTCCATCAGCAAGGGCATTGAAGATGAAACATGGCTGGGTCTTTCAGCATGACAATGATCCCAAACAAACCGCCCGGGCAACAAAGGAGTGGCTTCGTAAGAAGCATTTCAAGGTCCTGGAGTGGCCTAGCCAGTCTCCAGATCTCAACCCCATAGAAATTATTTGGAGGGAGTTGAACGTCCGTGTTGCCCAGCGACAGCCCCAAAACATCACTGCTCTAGAGGAGATCTGCATGGAGGAATGGGCCAAAATACCAGCAACAGTGTGTGAAAACCTTGTGAAGACTTACAGAAAACGTTTGACCTGTGTCATTGCCAACAAAGGGTATATAACAAAGTATTGAGAAACTTTTGTTATTGACCAAATACTTATTTTCCACCATAATTTGCAAATAAATTCATTAAAAATCCTACAATGTGATTTTCTGGATTTTTTTCCCTTATTTTGTCTGTCATAGTTGACGTGTACCTATGATAATAATTACAGGCCTCTCTCATCTTTTTAAGTGGGATAACTTGCACAATTGGTGGCTGACTAAATACTTTTTTTCCCCAAATATTATTTTTCCATATGGGTGTCATGTTGTAGGCTATTTGAATAGAAAATATATAAAAATCATTCCCTCCCCTAAAAGCTATACAGTCGGTAGACATTAGACACAGGTATCTGTAGCAAGGGTGTCAAGCTCATTCCACGGAGGGCCGAGTGTCTGTGAGTTTTAGTTTTTTCCTTTCAATTAAGCCCTAGACCACCAGATGAGGGGAGTTCCTTACTAATTAGTGACCTTAATTCATCAATCAAGTATAAGGGTGGAGCGAAAACCCGCAGACACTCGGCCCCTCTGTAAAATGAGTTGGATGGGGTTGGGAGGGTTTAGAAGGGATTTGGGGGATTGGGAGAGTCTTTTAAAAGTTAGTAGGGCTCTTTTTTATTTTATCAGAAGTACTGAGTTAGGTAGGAGGATTTAGAAATGTGGAGCTAATGTTGTAAACCGTGATTGACCACAAACTCCAGCACAGTTGGTGGCGGCATACACCTTAAACGTTTGTTTGCGGACCTCCATTATATCATAGAAGATGAAGAAGACGCTGAGAACAATTGGTTATCTCCTACCTGTATCTCCAACGGTTACCTCTTACTGGTGGGCTCTCGTTCTACCTGGCCGACGTGAGTAAGACATTTAAGCGTGTTAACCCTCGCAAGGCTGCTGGTCCAGACGGTTTCCCTAGCCGCGTCCTCAGAGCATGCACAGACCAGCTGGCTGGAGTGTTTACGCACATATTCAATCTCTCCCTATGTCCACCATTGTTCCTGTGCCCAAGAAAGCAACGGTAACTGAACTAAATGACTATTGACTCGTAGCACTCACTTCTGTCATCATGAAGTGCTTTGAGAGGCTAGTTAAGGATGATGTCACCTCCACCTTACCTGACACCCTAGACCCACTTCAATTTGCATACCACTTCAGTAGATCCACAGATGATGCAATCGCCAATGCACTGCACACTGCCCTATCCCATCTGGACAAGAGGAATACCTATGTAAGAATACTGTTAATTGACTATAGCTCAGCCTTCAACACCATAGTACACTCCAAACTCATCATTAAGCTCGGGGCCCTGGGTCTGAACCCCGCCCTGTGCAACTGGGTCCTGGACTTCCTGACGGCCTCCCCCAGGTGTTGAAGGTAGGAAACAACACCTCCACTACGCTGATCCTCAACACATTGGCCCCACAAGGGTGCGTGCTCAGCCCCCTCCTGTACTCCCTGTTCACCCATGACTGCGTGGCCACGCACGCCTCCAACTCAATCATCAAGTTTGCAAACGACACAACAGTAGTAGGCTTGACTACTAACAATGACGAGATAGCCTACTGGGAGGAGGTGAGGGCCCTGGCAGAGTGGTGCCAGGAAAATAACCTCTCCCTCAACGTCAACAAAACGAAGGAGCTGATTGTGGACTTCAGGAGACAACAGAGAGAACACGCCCATATTCACATCGATGGGACCGCATTGTAGAAGGTGAAAAGCTTCAAGTTCCTCGGTGTACACATCACTGACAATCTGAAATGGTCCACCCACACAGACAGTGTGGTGAAGAAGGCGCAACAGCGCCTCTTCAACCTCAGGAGGCTGAAGAAATTTGGCTTGGCCCCGAAGACCCTCATAAACTTTTACAGATGTACAATTGAGAGCATCCTGACAGGCTGTATCATCGCCTGGTACGGCAACTGCACCACCCGCAATCGCAGGGCTCTCCAGAGGGTGGTGCGGTCTGCCCAACGCATCACCGGGGGCACACTGCCTGCCCTCCAGGACACCTACAGCACCCAATGTCACAGGAAGGCCAAAAAGATCATCAAGGACATCAACCACCCAAGCCACGGCCTGTTCACCCCGCTGTCATCCAGAAGGCGAGGTCAGTACAGGTGCATCAAAGCACCAGGCCATCAGACTGTTAAATAGCCATCACTAGCCGGCTACCACCCGGTTAATCAATCGTGCACCTTAGAGGCTGCTGCCCTATGTACATTCACATAGAATCACTGGTCACTTTAAATGGAACACTAGTCACTTTAATAATGTTTACATACTGTTTTACTAATTTAATATGCATATACTGTATTCTACTGTATTTTAGTCAATGCCACTCAGACATTGCTCGTCCTAATATTTACATACTTCTTAATTCCATTATTTTACTTTAGATGTGTGTGTATTGTTGTGAATTGGTATATACTACTGCACTGTTGGAGCTAGGAACACAAGCATTTCGCTACACCCACAATAACATCTGCTAAATATGTGTATGTGACCAATAAAATTTGATTTGATGACCCTCGTAGGATTGTTTGATAAATCACACTTTTTCTATGCGTACGAACATTCTAAATTCCCTTCATAAGTAGTATTTTTGAATAGTTTTTACGCAATATTGATAAATGAGGCTTCTGGTGCCCAAATTGATGACGTTGCAATTCTACACATTTTGCCATGGGTGGAGAGAAAAATTAGCAGTTTTACAGCAAATTTCCTGCAATTCTACTCATTTTGCCATAGGGTGGAGAGAAATGTTTGCAGTTTTGAATATGATGTCTGAGTGTGAGTGACTAACAAAATCAATGGGGACCCCGTTTGGTAATTTGACCATGATTACCACAAGTTTAGATAGCTGGCTAGACTAATTTACCAATCTAGGAAATGTTAGACATGGGCTAATTAAGTGACTGTTAGTGACTGACGTAACAAAAACTGGTTTTTACTAGGTTTACTAGGCTACCTGAATTGTTTGGATTATCTGGTTTCCACCACTAGCTAGGTTTTGATGACAATTTTTTCAGTAAACTATTGGATAAACAAAGTTAAATCACAAACATGACGAACATATATGACGAACTTGATTGGTTCCTTTCACTGGGTTTGTGTGTGTGTGTGAAATGGGGATCTGACCTAGGGTCGAATTCCTCGCTCTTACCTAATCCATGGCTGTCCTACCTTATCAGAGACTGAAACCAGACTGTGGCCTTTTGCCTCTCTCCTCAAAACAAGGTAGAGAGAGCGGAGCCAGAGTTTTAAAGAGTTCAGACTAATCATGAGTAATTACAGCATGATGGGAGGGAAGAGAGGAGTGGGTTTGGGTACGTTCGAAAGATTGAGTGTGGACCTGCCATGTTCAACAATCAATTTTCAGGTCAAGCCAGCGTGAGCCGGGGTTGAACAGAGTTTAAACTAAAACATGCTTGTTTTTGCATGACAAGGGCTTGATTGATTGTACTACACTATTGATTCTAAACTGAATAAAAGTCTAATTTAGCCGCTATCATAGACTAAGGAAGTGGGCGGAGCGGTCGAGAGGGGGAAACTGAAGATGCTGTGGGGGAACCCAAGAGGGAGGGGCTTTAAGCTAGGATGTATGTGGATATGATGATATAAACGGAGAGCTGAGAGGTAGACGGGAGGATGCTTTACAAATCACCCCGGCTTTGTCTAATTGTAAAAAGTCTATCTTAATTCTACAAAAAACTCTGAAGTACTTTGATTGTTTGATTAGTATTGGGACGAAATGTTCCACAACATATTGGTGCCCGAACAGGGACTGGAAAGAGATCATTGGATTCCTGCGCCATCGGAGAAATCACACACAAAAATACAGTGGCCACTGTTAATAGAGGTAAGCGACGTTCTTACTTTTAACATAGGTATTGTGTGATTCGATCAAGTTGAATCTGAAGGTCTCTCCAGTATTAAGGACTAAATTTAGCAAAATTACAGAGTTTTTGTTGGAATGGGAAATAAGCATGCATACAATGTTATTGTTTATAAGTGTAAACAGATTAAATCCTGTGGATACCGCTTTGGAGAGCTAAAATTAGCACTCCAGAGGGCTGAACGGGCAGGTGGCTAGCCAAGAGTGCCTACGGTTACTGCTCTAACGTGGGGTGCATTGTTAGAGGCTGCACGGGGATAGGTTGTTCATACGTGAAGAGTGCCTATGGTTACCGCTCTAAGGTGGAGTTCATTGTTAGAAGCTGCTCGGGGGTAGGTGGTACATACTTGAATAGGGGCCTACGGTTACCGCTCTAACGTGGGGTGCATTGTTAGAGACTGCTCGGGGATAGGTGGTACATACGTGAGTAGGGGCCTATGGTTACCGCTCTAACGTGGAGTTTATTGTTAGAGGCTGCTTGGGGTAGGTGCTGCATCATCCTGTGGGGGTAATGCAATAATTAGACAGGGCCAATCGGGTACAAAAAAGTAGGTAATCCTGAGTAAGCGACACCATAAATTGGAAGTAGCGCCGGTCATCCAGAGTAGGTGAACGGTTGTGAAATAGCCACAAGGGCTTCAAAATATACAGAAAGTGTTAAATAGAGTAGATCTGCTCATCTCGTGCGGGTGAATGGTTTGCTTGAGTGGCTGTGGTTCATTCAATTGTGATTAAGTTGTATGTTTCATCTGTCTCATTCAGGTTGCTCATTTGGTCAGCTTGATCAATTATTTTGGTTTGACAGTTTTTTCTGACTTGTTTTGTACAAGACTGGTTTGTTGGACCTGCTTGGGTTTGCGAAAGCAACTCTTTCATCTTTGTCCACTGGTCTGACTCAATTCGTGCATTCAATCTGTCGAATTCACTCAGTAGTTAATCTGATGTATTTGTTCAATTCGTCTGATTCATTTGTTCGTCCTGCTGGTCATTTTGTCTGATTCATTTAAGCATGAGTGGCTGCTCATCTGTGCGGGTGATCAGAAAATAACAAGAAACCCTGCAAATAACAGCATTTTCTGGGTAGTTAAAGTTGTTGTTCCGCTGGGACTAGATTATGATAAACTGATGTGAATGGATTGGTTGATATTAATATATTAAAATATGATGAATTGTATGTGCGTGTAATTGATTACTAGAGATTGGATAGGATAATAAGTGGAATAATGTATAGGTGTTGACTTGTGCACCCAAAACGTAGACATACGTGAGGGGTGGGAGACAGTACATAGATCATTTGATAGAAATAAGATTAAGCATTATAATAACTATCTATATTTTCAGAGCAGAGGTGATATAGTAAAGGAATTTTAGTATATTGTAGGGGAAAAACATAATCCATTTGATTAAACTCGTTAGATCTGTTTCCAAGTCAATAAATGTACAGTGGGGAGAACAAGTATTTGATACACTGCCGATTTTGCTGATTTTCCTACTTACAAAGCATGTAGAGGTCTGTAATTTTTATCATAGGTACACTTCAGAAAATCAGAAAATCACATTGTATGATTTTTAAGTAATTAATTAGCATTTTGTTGCATGACATAAGTATTTGATCACCTACCAACCAGTAAGAATTCCGGCTCTCACAGACCTGTTAGTTTTTCTTTAAGAAACCCTCCTGTTCTCCACTCATTACCTGTATTAACTGCACCTGTTTGAACTTGTTACCTGTATAAAAGACACCTGTCCACACACTCAATCAAACAGACTCCAACCTCTCCACAATGACCAAGACTAGAGAGCTGTGTAAGGACATCAGGGATAAAATTGTAGACCTGCACAAGGCTGGGATGGGCTACAGGACAATAGGCAAGCAGCTTGGTGAGAAGGCAACAATTGTTGGCGCAATTATTAGAAAATGGAAGAAGTTCAAGATGACTGTCAATCACCCTCGGTCTGGGGCTCCATGAAGATCTCACCTCATGGGGCATCAATGATCATGAGGAAGGTGAGGGATCAGCCCAGAACTACATGGCAGGACCTGGTCAATGACCTGAAGAGAGCTGGGACCACAGTCTCAAAGAAAACCATTAGTAACACACTACGCCGTCATGGATTAAAATCCTGCAGCGCACGCAAGGTCCCCCTGCTCAAGCCAGCGCATGTCCAGGCCCATCTGAAGTTTGCCAATGACCATCTGGAAGATCCAGAGGAGGAATGGGAGAAGGTCATGTGGTCTGATAGGACAAAAATAGAGCTTTTTGGTCTAAACTCCACTCGCCGTGTTTGGAGGAAGAAGAAGGATGAGTACAACCACAAGAACACCATCCCAACCGTGAAGCATGGAGGTGGAAACATAATTTTGGGGGGATGCTTTTCTGCAAAGGGAACAGGACGACTGCACCGTATTGAGGGGAGGATGGATGGGGCCATGTATCGCGAGATCTTGGCCAACAACCTCCTTCCCTCAGTAAGAGCATTGAAGATGGGTCGTGGCTGGGTCTTCCAGCATGACAACGACCCGAAACACACAGCCAGGGCAACTAAGGAGTGGCTCCGTAAGAAGCATCTCAAGGTCCTGGAGTGGCCTAGCCAGTCTCCAGACCTGAACCCATTAGAAAATCTTTGGAGGGAGCTGAAAGTCCGTATTGCCCAGCGATAGCCCCGAAACCTGAAGGATCTGGAGAAGGTCTGTATGGAGGAGTGGGCCACAATCCCTGCTGCAGTGTGTGCAAACCTGGTCAAGACCTACAGGAAACGTATGATCTCTGTAATTGCAAACAAAGGTTTCTGTACCAAATATTAAGTTCTGCTTTTCTGATGTATCAAATACTTATGTCATGCAATAAAATGCAAATGAATTAAAATATACAATGTGATTTTCTGGATTTTTGTTTTAGATTCCGTCTCTCACAGTTGAAGTGTACCTATGATAAAAAATTACAGACCTCTACATGCTTTGTAAGTAGGAAAATCTGCAAAATCGGCAGTGTATCAAATACTTGTTCTCCCCACTGTAGATATGATTAGTTGACTGCTAATTCATTCCCTTCAAGCTTGTTGTCACGCCCTGGCTCAGGGGACTCTCGTATGTTGAGCCAGGGTGTTAGTTTCTATGTTTTGGTTGTGGGTTCTAGGATATTGTATTTCTGTGTTTGAGTGACTCCCAATCAGAGGTAACGAGTGTCAGCTATTGGCTCGTTGTCTCTGATTGGGAGCCATATTTAACTATCTGTCTTTCACGTTGTGTTTGTGGTTTCTTGTTCTCAGTTTGGTTTGTGTATGTAACCAGAGACATCACGTTTTCGTCCGTTATTTTGATCGTGTGATCAGTTTAATAAATAATACTATGTTCACCTTCAACGCTGCGCATTGGTCCTCCTCCTCATTGGTAGACGAACGTGACAGAAGAAACCACCAAGATGGGACCAAGCAGCATGAAGAGGAGAGCGGAAGGACCTTGGATCAGGGGAGTAGGAGTTTCGGCTGGGCCACGCTTAGTGAAGAGGAGAGAGGCTGGTCGATGAAGCAATGGATCGAGGTTCTGGCGAGGACTAGGGAGGCCTGGTCCACGGGGAGAAGAGAACCCCAGAAAATTTTTAGGGGGGGGCTCACGACGTGGACGACGGGGCAGCAGGAGGCCGCGATGGAGCGGTCCAGCGGGTGTGAAGAGGAGGCCGCCGGGTTACGGGGGCCACTGGTAGAAGAGGGGATGGAAGGTGTGGAGGCACGGCGAGAGGTACTGGCGTGTGTTGCCAGTCCGGTCCGGCCCGTTCCAGATCCCGGTGTAGAGCCAGTGGTGTGTGTCCCCAGTACGGTCCGGTCTGTTCCTGCTCCCCGCACCGAACCTGCGGTGCGCGTCGCCAGTCCAGTCCGGCCCCTTCCTGCTCCCCGCATCAAGTCTGTGGTGCGTCTCGTCAGCCCGGCTCTGCCCGTTCCTGCTCCCCGCACCAGGTCTGTGGTGCGCGTCGCCAGCCCAGTCCGGTCCATTCCTGCTCCCCGCGTCAAGTCTGTGGTGCGTCTCGTCAGCCCGGCTCTGCCCGTTCCTGCTCTCCACACCAGGTCTGTGGTGCGCGTCGCCAGCCCGGTCCGGCCAATCCAAGCTTCCCGCACCAAGTCTATGGTGCGTTTCGTCAGCCCTGTCCGGCCCGTTCCTGCTCTCCGCACCAGGTCTGTGGTGCGCGTCGCCAGCCCGTTCCGGCCCATTCCTGCTCCCAGCACCAAGTCTGTGGGGCGTTTCGTCAGCCCTGTCCGGCCCGTTACTGCTCCCCACACCAAGCCAGTGGTGTGCGTCGTCGGTCCGGCACGGCACATGCCTGGTCCACTGGAGCCGGATCCGCCGCCTAGGCGGAGTGCCCACCCAGTCCCTCCCCTGTTGTGTTTCGTTGGCGCGGTCGGAGTCCGCGCCTTTAGGGGGGGGTACTGTCACGCCCTGGCTCAGGGGACTCTCGTATGTTGAGCCAGGGTGTTAGTTTCTATGTTTTGGTTGTGGGTTCTAGGATATTGTATTTCTGTGTTTGAGTGACTCCCAATCAGAGGTAACGAGTGTCAGCTATTGGCTCGTTGTCTCTGATTGGGAGCCATATTTAACTATCTGTCTTTCACGTTGTGTTTGTGGTTTCTTGTTCTCAGTTTGGTTTGTGTATGTAACCAGAGACATCACGTTTTCGTCCGTTATTTTGATCGTGTGATCAGTTTAATAAATAATACTATGTTCACCTTCAACGCTGCGCATTGGTCCTCCTCCTCATTGGTAGACGAACGTGACACTTGTGAGATCTTTTGTCCTGTAAAGCTATTTTCTGATAACTGTGATATGTGCCTGATGTTAAGACTACAGGCCATTATAATTGGAATATTGGAGTATTTACTTGTCATTTCAATAAAGCATAGGTTCTGCATTACTGACTAAAATCTAGGTTTTCTGATTGTAGTTCGACTATGGTTATGGGTTGCTTAGATTGATAGAACATTCAGTGTTAATTTTGTGATGTAAGACTGGACGATTTAGCAGTTTGCTTCTTTCAAATTGAAAGACTCACTTATTCAACAGGAATAGTGGGATAATTTCGAGGTAGTCATTTTTGCGTTGCCTAATGATTTGATAGTTTAAACTACTGTGAATAGGGTTGTAATTTGGAATATTGAATTGAATATGGATATGAATTGAATGTATGCTTGTCAACTATAGCAAGTATTTGTTTGATTAACTATAGCCTAATTAGATGGGACAGTTACCTAAATCTACTGACTTCTAGTAATAGCGGAATGGCAGTTGCGATAGCGCTATGGCCATGATCTTAATTGATAACATTATCGGAAAGGGGCACAATCTAAAAGCAGTATCTGTAGTGTTGAGAGAGTTTTGGTGGGAAATTCCGAAATGAGCGACAGCAATGGGTAGGCAAGTGGGCACATATAGAATTACACAAATTGGTACATGAAATTCGGAGGTGGGGCGTAGACTGGCGATTATTAAAACAGTGGTGGGCGTAAGAAATAGTAATAACATAGAAGGTAGGAGAATTTAGGATATGAACTAGGCGTCCAGATATAGACAAGTAAAAGAGAAAGACTAAGAAGAGAAAATTAGTTGAATAAATGCCAAGAGGAAGATTAGAACGAGAACCAGCCGCATTTAAGTATAGGATAAGGCAGGGGTGTCAAACGTCCGGCCCGCGGGCCGGATCAGGCCCGCAAACGGGTTTAATCCGGCCCGCGAGATGATTAAAAAATAAATAAAAATGAAAACAAAATGAATTTTTTTTTTTTGTAAAGTATAAAAATGCACTGCAATTTTTCAATAAAATATACTGCTGTTCCAATTGCGTCCACTGGATGGCGCAATAGCAATTGTGTTAAGCAAGCAAACTGTTTATACCGGGGCAGAGCAAGTAGGTCAAGCATGTGCAGCCAATGAGCTACTTTGTTTTGCCCGCGATATTTATTACGGCTTCTACTTTTAACATTATGTGCTTTGGCACCCTCATTGCCCCAATATGTCTCTGTCAAAAAAGAGAAAAGTGGACGCAGAGTGCAGAGTGTTCCAAGAAAAATGGTCATCCTATTTATTCACGGAATTGAATGGGAAAGCTATATGTTTGGTGTGTTCAGAGCATGTTGCAGGTGCTGAAAGAATATAACCTTCGTCGCCACTATGTGAGTCTTCATGCCGACAAATATGACAACTTTCAAGGACAGCGGAGATGAGAGAAGGTGAATGAACTGTTGGCGGGTCTGAAGAAACAGCAGTCTGTGTTTACTCACAGCCGAGACATCAGTGACGCTGCAGTGAAAGCTAGCTACCTCATTGCTAATGAAATCGCAGTGGCTTCAAAACCATTTAGTGAGGGTGAATTTGTAAAAACATGCATGATGAAAGCAGCGGAGATTGTGTGCCCTGAAAAGCGGCAGGCTTTTGCAAATATCAGCCTGACAAGAAACACAGTTGCAGACAGGATTTCCGATCTTTCAGTGGATTTGGACAGCCAGTTGAAGCAAAAAGTAAAGTAATTTATTGCGTTTTCGGTTGCAATTGATGAAAGCACGGACATTACAGATGTTGCACAACTGGCCATTTTCATCCGCGGAGTTGATGACACATTGACCGTCACCGAGGAGTTTGTGGAGTTGGTGCCGATGACAGATACAACGACAGCAGCTGATATTTTTACCGCACTCGTCGGTGCGCTGGACAGGGTCGGAGTGGACTGGTCCCGTGCTGTCAGCCTGGCTACAGATGGTGCGCCCTCAATGATCGGGAAAAAAGCAGGCGTTGTGACAAAGTTCAGAGAGAAAGTGCAATCTGCAAATGGAGGACGTGATTTTTTGACTTTTCACTGTATTTTGCACCAGGAGGCTTTATGTTGCAAGTCATTAAAGATGGATAACGTCATGAAGGTGGTCATCCAAACTGTTAATTTCATCCGATCCAGAAGCCTGAATCACCGTCAGTTTGACAGCCTTCTCAGAGATAAAGACCACATCTATGGCCTGCCATACCACACTGAGGTAAGATGGTTAAGCCGAGGTGCTGTGCTGAGGCGTTTCTTTGATTTACGAGAAGAAATTGAACAGTTCATGGGAAGAAAAGGGCAAACCAGTGTTAGAATTTCATTCCGCAGAATGGATGCAGGACCTTGCATTTATGGTGGATGTTACAGAGCACCTGAATAACTTGAACAAACAGCTGCAAGGGCGCAACAAAGTTGTCACGCAGTATTATGACAGCATACGTTCTTTCAAATTGAAGCTGTCATTGTGGGAGACGCAACTTGCCGGTGGTGATGCAGCTCACTTCCCCTGTCTGAAAAATGTGTGCGCGACCCAACATGTGGCAGACATGAAGCGGTTCAAAGATAAAATAACGGGACTGTTACGGGAGTTTGAGCAACGCTTTCAGATTTATGTTTATATGTTTTTATGTTGATGTGCTATTTTTTTTAATTGATTTTATTTTATTTGTATATTTAACCTATTCTTGACTCTGTGGTTCTTGCACTTGTTTGGGGAACAGGATTTCATTATTTTTATCTACATTTCTGCCTGAGAAATGACACCCTGATATAGTTCTGTGATCTTTGAAACAGTTCTGTTAATCACTGAGGCATTGTGTGTTTGTGTGTTCTTTGTCCTCAGAACTTTCAAATAACTTGAGGTGTTTTATGATTAATAGTGATGTTGTGCTTTTGGACACTGTCCTCAGGCTCCAGCTTTATGTTTATATGTTTTTATGTTGATGTGCTATTGTTTTTAATTGATTTTATTTTATTTGTATATTTAACCTATTCTTGACTCTGTGGTTCTTGCACTTGTTTGGGGAACAGGATTTCATTATTTTTATCTACATTTCTGCCTGAGAAATGACACCCTGATATAGTTCTGTGATCTGTGAAACAGTTCTGTTAATCACTGAGGCATTGTGTGTTTGTGTGTTCTTTTTCTTTAGAATTTTCAAATAAACTTGACGTGTTTTATGATTAATAGTGATGTTGTGCTTGTACTATTTTGGACACACTGTCCTCAGGCTCCAGCTTTATGTTGTATGTTGATCGTATTAAAACAAAGAAAACAATCTGAAGTTGTTGTTTTTAAGTTATATATACCATGATTTTTCCGGTCCGGCCCACTTGGGAATAGATTTTCCTCCATGTGGCCCCTGAGCTAAAATGAGTTTGACACCCCTGGGATAAGGGGATATACAATAGTGGATTAAACAGTGACAGGAAACATAAAAATTATAACATATTATATAGACATACTGAGAGACAGGAAAAGAAGGTATAGGAAGATATACTAGGGATACCTAAAGTAGAGTACGAAAATAGAAACATAGGAATATTTGAGGGAAGAGTAACGTGAATATTATTTGGGAAAATAGGGGGTGGTTTAGTGACCTAAAACTGAATAGACTACTGGGAAAATACCTAAGGACAGGAGAGTGAGTGGGTATTTTATAGGTTTGAGATAAGATAAGGGAACAAATAAAAATAAGAATATAATACCGAAGCACAGGGAAGTGAGTGTGTTGTGTTAATGGGAAGTGGAGCACGTAGACAAAGATAATAAAATAATATTAAAAGGAGGAGCACAAAGGAGAAAAACACATTTTTGGAAAGAAGCAGAATATGAAGATATATTAGGGAGAAAGATACCATGAACGGAGGAATGTAAAAACTTTTAGCTGAGCTCACTACAGAAATATTACTGACCCAACATCCTAACCTAGACACTGAACCAAACATAGGGATGGCAGGAACAGCAGTAGCAATCATGAAGAGAAGGTTCCCAGGAGATAAAGAAGAGATTGGAAAAATCTCTGCGAAATGGGAAATAAGAACTAGAAAAATAGCAACAAAATGGCCAAATGAAGGGACGTTTAATGTGACAGTGTGTGAGGAAATTAATACCCTAATAAAGAACTATAAAACAGGAGAGAAAGGGGAAAAAATTAAGAAGAAGAGAGAGAAGGAGAGAGACATTTTGAAAATGTTTTGGGAGGAAGGAAAGATGGAAGATGAGAGGGACATTCAGAGAAAACTGAGACAGATGCAGCTGGAAGAACTGACAAGAAAGGACAGACAAAACACAAGCCCCAGTGATCGCTCCGGCGCTGCCAGAAGAGGGCGCCATGGCACCTGTCATCCATAGAGGCCAAAAACCACCGCCTCAACACAGGGCCGAAGAGGTCCTGCCGTACTAGTAGTAAATGTGTACACACAACTATCCCCTGGACAGTGGCAAAACAAAAATAATGAAAACGGACCCAGGAATCAATGGTACCGACCACAGCAGCAGACACACCAGAATGGGGACCAAGAAGACCAGGTGTCTGCTGGAGGTGCAATCAATCAGGACATACAAGAAGGAATTGTCCTACCAAGCCGTGGTGGCCTAGGCAACCACAAACAGGGTAATTGACAAGGAAATGGCTCCAGCTCAGATGAATGGCAGAAGTCTTAGATATAGGCTCCACAGGGCCCAGTGAACTCGTGGGAAGGACCAAATCAGGGTAGGTAGAGAAGCATTTATTTTTGACTATTACGCTGATGGGACAGCACCAACTTTTTGTAGGTTCTGATTTGATTAAACAACACATTTATATTTTTACTAAATCAATGCGACAGGTTGAAATGATTAGATTACCAGAAAGTGATTATGGGTTTGTTATTTTATAGGTGTATATCCACTTAATGAAACGTGGTAATATCTGATCTGATCTGTCTTGAGTGGGAGTTTTTCTTCTAGGATTGATGGAAGTCACCTACAGTATGAATGTTAAGGGAGATGTAGGAGACCACGTCTCAAACAAATTTTTTATAGATGCTTGGGATCAAATATCACAGATTCCTTACACTGAGAAATTGACTATATTTGCGACAGGGAAAAGTGGGATTAAAGAGTCCTTCTGAGAGTCAAAGATAATAGATTCTGAAGGGGGTGACATGTAAATTGGCAGTATGTATGGGCGACAGCACGAATGATTGTTACAAATAGTCAAATGTTGTATCACGCTGCATTTAAAAATCTCTGAAGGGGGTGAATTTGAGGGTTGTTGTTATGGGCGTCAAATGACGAGAACACTGATAGGCCAGACTATCATCACATTAGTAAACTATTTTGGTAGAGAGGGGACACAAGAGGTGACAGACAGATACTTAGATCCATGTGTCCCACTATAGGAGTGTTCCAACCCCATGAGAGGAAAATGGCCCCGCCATTGGGTAGCATAGTTTTATTTTGTTTCTGTCAGTGTTTGTGTGTCTTTGCAGCAGTGGCTCCGAGCTTCCCTATTGGTAAGCTGCCAGAAGGACACTCTCCGCAGACCGATGTCGATGGATTGAGAGGGACTCTGGCTGATCCGGAGACCCTAGTGACGGAATAAGGTTAAGAGCTAAAGGGACCATACATCGTCATCCAGGCTACACCAACGGCTGTACGGATAGAAGGGAGATCGACCTGGTATCATCTAAACCACTGTACCACGAGGAAACCGATGACCTAGAGATGAGGGAGCTGAGGACACTGGAGCTGGCGAGAATCAGGAGATGGGGGAGGATGGCAATGGGGATGCTACTGATGAGCTACGTGCTCTTGCTGATTCCCTCGGCGGAGGGGCAGACCTTCAAGACCTTCCAGACCTACAAGACCTCCAAGAAATCCCAGACCTCCAAGATATTCCAAACATCCAAGACGCACCAGATATCCCCATCATTGATTTCTCTGCCCTTGACTAGTCCCCCTAAGAATAAGGGGAATGCATACTGACAATAGTAAAGAGCAAAAGAACAAGACATAGAAGAGAAACAGACAGGATTAAAATGTATATTCCTGCACAAGCAGGAACCATAACTAAAATACAAAAAGGAATCGCTATTAAAGTACGAGGGTTAAATGGTTATTGGTGTGGGAGGAACCAGCACAAGGATTATGGGGAAATCACATGGGGTAACTGTGACCTTAAGATAATAAAATAAAAAGACAGGTGGATCATAGACATAAGGATAACAGCCCAAGACTTAGATAAACAATTTGATGTAGTACTTAGTGCTACATTTCCAGCGGGAAGGGTTGTTGACGTAGTTATTCCTTGGGAAGGTGCGCTAAACCCCTTACATGTTAGAGCCCCACCAAACGCAGAAGAAAGGGAATGGAAGGAGGCATTAAACAATGACTGGTATAGATGGGTACAATATACTACATTAAAATTAAATAAAGAAAATAGTCCAATATGCACCACATCTCCTTTAAAATAGTTAACAGTCGTTCCAAATCCCCACAGTTACCAGGACTGTGCTGTGTTCAACCACAACTTCTGTCATCTAAGGAACTCGGAAAGACCATATTGCCTAGCAGAATGTTTGTCATATTTAAGGAATCCTAAATATAAACAATTTTATAATCAACCAGGATGGGGAGAGAAGTGTAAGCAATTAGACGTTAGAATAGAGACAAGGAAAAGGGAAACACCAGAGAAATATCAAATAGACTATGAGCAGAAATATGAGTGTTACAATAAAACAATTGGGTTATATAATTCAGGAGAATTCAAGGGAGAATGTGAAACTATATGGCACTGTCACGTTCGTTTAAAGAAGGGTCGGACCAAGGCGCAGCGTGATATGCGTACATGTTTATTTAACTATAAACACTCGACAAAACAACAAAGGAAACGAAACGTGAAGTCCAAAGGCACAACACAACAAACCTTATACGGAACAAGAACCCACAACTAGACAGTGCCAAAAGGCTGCCTAAGTATGATTCCCAATCAGAGACAACGAGCGACAGCTGCCTCTGATTGGGAACCACACCGGCCAACATAGAAATACAAATCTAGAATATTCACACCCTGACCAAACTAGCTAGAGTTCTGTAGGCTAGGGCGTGACAGTACCCTCCCCCCCAAAGGTGCGGACTCCGGCCGCACAAACCTGACTGAATAGGGGAGGGTCCGGGTGAGCTTCCAGCCTCGGTGGCGGCTCCGGCTCCGGAGTGGAGCCGCTGCCCGGAGCTGGCTTGGGCACCGGTGGGGCGGACTGCTCTGGCTCCGGAGTGGAGCTGCTGACCGGAGCTGGACTGGGCACCGGTGAAGCAGACCGCTCTGGCTCCGGAGTGGAGCAACCGACCGGATCTGGATCAGGCACCGGTGGAGCGGACTGCTCTGGCTCCAGAGTGGAGCCGCTGACCGGTGCCGGACCAGGCACCGGTGGAACGGGCACGGGTCATGCCGGACTGGCGACGCGCAGCACTGGCTTGGTGCGAGGAGCAGGAACAGGCCGGGCCGGACTGGCGACGCGCACCACTGGCTTGGTGCGAGGAGCAGGAACAGGCCGAGCCGGACTGGCGACGCGCACCACCGGCTTGGTGCGAGGAGCAGGAACAGGCCGGGCTGGACTGGGAACATGCACCACTGGCTTGGTGCAAGGAGCAGAACAAGCCGGGCCGGACTGGGAAAACACACCACTGGCTTGGTGCGAGGAGCAGGAACAGTCCGGGCCGAACTGGGAACACGCACCACTGGCTTGGTGCGAGGAGCAGGAACAGACCGGGCCGGACTGGCGACGAGCACCACAGGCTTGCTGCGAGGAGCAGGAACAGGCCGGGCCGGACTGGGAACACACAATACTGGCTTAAAAAAAGAATGCTCAATATACGGGTCAGACCGGTGCAGACTGCAATGCAGAAACAGAATCAGTAGAGCATCTATTTTGGTACTGTCCATCGGTGGCTTGTTTTTGGAGTCAGGTCCAGGAATGGTTGTTATGCCATAATATCAGGGTGCGGTTGGACCTGCAAACTGTATTGCTGGGGGATTTGAAGGACCACAGTCAGTCAATAGGAAATATAATTGTGCTCTTGGATAAAATGTTTACTTTGGGTCAATTTCAGCAGAAATGTTGCAGATGGGGAGGTTCAAGGCGCTAGTGAGACACCATGGGAGAATGGAGGGATGTATTGTGAGAGGTAATGGTAGAATTATGCTTTATTGGGAAAGATGGGTTGATCTGTGGCTGTCTGAAGGGTGGAATTGATGAGTGTTGAAATAAGTATATACACAAATGTACAGTGTACATTTTTGAGGTCCTCCTATCAGGGGTGAGGGTGTGCATGCGATTATTATACAGTACCAGTCAAAAGTTTGGACACACCTACTAATTCCAGGGTTTTTCTTTATTTTTACTATTTTCTACATTGTAGAAAATCAAGACATCAAAACAATGAAATAACACATATGGAATCATGTAGTAACCAAAAAAGTGTTAAACAAATCAAAATATATTTTATATTTGAGATTCTTCAAATGGCCACCTTTTGCCTTGATGACAGCTTTGCACACTCTTGGCATTCTCTCAACCAGCTTCATGAGGTAGTCTGAGACGGTGGGGTCAAGGGAACTTGTGGCCCTGTCCAAAGCTACCCGTTGACAGGGCCAACCAGGCTGGATATAACCCCACCCACAACCCCCACACCACCAAAGGGATATCAACAGACCACTAACTTACTACCTTGAGACAAGGCCGAGTATAGCCCACAAAGATCTCCCCCACCGCACAAGCCCAAGGGGGCGCAAAACCGGACAGGAAGATCACGTCAGTGACTCAATCCACTCAAGTCTAGTAAAAATCCTGGTACAACCTGATGCACCCCTCCTAGGGATTGCATGGGAGAGCGCGAGCAAGCCAGTGACTAAGACCCATTAATAGGGTCAGAGGCAGAGTATCTCAGTGGTGAGAAGGGAGCCAGCCAGGCAGAGACAGCAAGGGTGGTTTGTCACTCCAGTGCCTTGCCGTTTGCCGTTCACCTTTCACCTGGGCTAGACTACACTCAATCATAGGACCTACTGAAGAGAAGAGTCTTCAGTAAAGACTTAAAGGTTAAGACCGAGTCTGTCTCTCTCACATGGATCGGCAGACCATTCCATAAAAATGGAGCCTCCAGCTGTTTGCTTTGAAATTCTAGGAACAATAAGGAGGCCTGTGTCTTGTGACCGTAACGTATGTGTAGGTATGTACGGCAACACCAAATCGGAGAGATAGATAGGAGCAAGTCCATGTAATGCTTTATAGGTTAGCAGTAAAACCTTGATTAGCCTTAACAGGAAGCTAGTGTAGAGAGGCTAGCACTGGATGATATGATGACGTTTTTGGTTCTAGTCAAGATTCTAGCAGCCGTATTTAGCACTAGCTGAAGTCTATTTAGTGCCTTATCCGGGTAGCCGGAGAGTAGAGCATTGCAGTAGAAGTGCCAAAAACGTGGATTAGCTTTTCTGTATCATTTTTGGACAAAAAGTTTATGTTTTTTTCTATGTTCTGAAGATGAAAAAAGCTGCTCTTAAAATATGTTTTAAATATTTGTCAGAACACAGATCAGGGTCCAGAGTAACACCGAGGTCCTTCATAGTTTTATTTGAAATGACTGTACAACCATCGAGATTAATTGTCAGATCCGACAGCAGATCTCTTTGTTTCTTGGGACCTAGAACTAGCATCTCTGTTTTGTCCGAGTTTAAAAGTAAAACATTTGCCACCCACCAGTTCCTTATGTCTGAAACACAGGCTTCCAGGGTAGGCAATTTTGGGGCTTCACCATGTTTCATCAAAATATACAGCTGTGTGTCATCTGCATAGCAGTGAAAGTTTACATTGTGTTCCTGAATGAAAACAATAGTGGTCCTAGAACGGAACCTTTAGGATCACCAAAACTTACCATTGATTTGTCAGAGGACAAACCATCCACAGAGACAAACTGATATCTTTCCGACAGATAAGATCTAAACCAGGCAAGAACTTGTCCACCAATTAGGGTTTCCATTCTCTACAAAAGAATATGGTGATCGATGGTGTCGAAAGCGGCACTAAGGTCTAGGAGCACGAGGACAGATGCAGAGCATTGGTCTGACGCCATTAAAAGACGTCAGACGTCAAACGTCCAAAACCAGACTGGAGCGTTTCGTATACCTTATTTGTCTTCAGGAAGGCAGTGAGTTGCTGAGCAACAGCTTTTTCAACAACAACAAAAAATGAGAGGAAAGGGAGATTCGATATATAGGCCAATCGTTTTTTTAATTTTCTGTGTCAAGTTTTGGCTTTTTCGGGAGAGGCTTTATTACTGCCACTTTGAGTGAGTTTGGTACACATCCAGAGGATAGGGAGCCATTTATTATGTTCAACATAGGAGGGTCAAACACAGGAAGTAGCTCTTTCAGTAGTTTAGTTGGAATAGGGTCCCGTATACAGCTGGAAGGTTTAGAGGCCATGACTGTTTTAGTGAATGTGTCGAGAGCTCCAGGATTTAAAAACTTGAGTGTCTCCATTGATCCTATTCATTTGATGAGAATTGACATTCCAACCTGTCTCTTTTGCAGTCAAGTTGCACTCATGACAGGATATAGGCTATATCATAAGGATGTGGTAGTGGTGATGTTAAACACTTCTCCAATTATTGTTGAGATCTGATATTCTGCACAGCGCAAGACTAGACGTAGGCCAATGTCAGATCGTCAACCAAACACATTTGTCAAATCCTTTTGGGCTAAATTCCAGCTAAACTTGGAGAGGACAGTTATAGCCTAACTATACTGAACCAAAATAATAAAAATAAAAAATGTCCGCGTTATTTGTAATTTATTTTGTACATAATGTTTCTGCCATCGTCTCTTATAACCAAAAAGAGCTTCTGGATATCAGGACAGCGATTACTCACCTCGTATTGGACAAAGATTTTTTCTTCAACGAGGCGGCCGCGAAGGATATCATACAGACACCCGACAAGGCCCAAATCCCCGTCATTCGCGTGAGGAAGAGACGGAGATATCGTGGACGTAGATCGGGGTGCCTTGTAAGGATCCGACGGCGAGCGAGTAAACTGCCTCTTCCATCAATCCTATTAGCCAACGTTCAATCATTTTAAAATAAATTGGATGACTTAAGATTACGGTTATCCTACCAACGGGACATTAAAAACTGTAATATCTTATGTTTCACCGAGTCGTGGCTGAACGACGACAATGATAACATTCAGCTAGCAGGCTATACGCTACATCGGCAGGACAGAACGGCTGACTCCGGTAAGACAAGGGGTGGCGGTCTGTGTATATTTGTAAACAACAGCTGGTGCACAAAATCAAATACTAAGGAAGTCTCAAGGTTTTGCTCGCCTGAGGTAGAGTATCTTATGATAAGCTGTAGACCACACTATTTACCAAGAGAGTTTTCATCTATATTTTTCATAGCTGTCTATTTACCACCACAAACCAATGCTGGCATTAAGATTGCACTGAATGAGTTGTACAAGGCCATTAATCAACAGGAAAACGCTCATCCAGATGCAGCGCTCCTAGTGGCCGGGGACTTTAATGCAGGGAAACTTAAATCCGTTCTACCTAATTTCTACCAGCATGTTAAATGTGCAACCAGAGGAAAAAATACTCTAGACCACCTTTACTCCACACACAGAGACGCATACAAAGCTCTCCCTCGCCCTCCATTTGGCAAATCTGACCATAACTCTATCCTCCTGATTCCTGCTTATAAGCAAAAACTAAAGCAGGAAGCACCAGTGACTCGGTTAATAAAAAAGTGGTCAGATGACGCAGATGCTAAGCTACAGGACTGTTTTGCTAGCACAGACTGGAACATGTTCCGGGATTCTTCAGACAGCATTGAGGAGTACACCACATCAGTCACTGGCTTCATCAATAAGTGCATCGATGATGTCGTCCCCACAGTGACCATACGTACATACCCCAACCAGAAGCCATGGATTACAGGAAACATCCGCACTGAGCTAAAGGGTAGAGCTGCCGCTTTCAAGGAACGGGACTCTAACCCGGACGCTTATAAGAAATCCCGCTATGACCTCCGACGAACCATCAAACAGGCAAAGAGTCAATACAGTACTAAGATTGAATCGTACTACACTGGCTCCGACGCTCGTCGGATGTGGCAGGGCTTGAAAACTATTACAGACTACAAAGGGAAGCACAGCCGCGAGCTGCCCAGTGACACAAGCCTACCAGACGAGCTAAACCACTTCTATGCTCGCTTCGAGGCAAGCAACACTGAAGCATGCATGAGAGCACCAGCTGTTCCGGATGACTATGTGATCACGCTCTCCGTAGCCGATGTGAGTAAGACTTTTAAGCAGGTCAACATTCACAAGGCCGCAGGGCCAGACGGATTACCAGGACGTGTACTCCGAGCATGTGCTGACCAACTGGCAAGTGTATTCACTGACATTTTCAACATGTCCCTGACTGAGTCTGTAATACCAACATGTTTCAAGCAGACCACCATAGTCCCCGTGCCCAAGGACTCTAAGATAACCTGCCTAAATGACTACCGACCCGTAGCACTGACGTCTGTAGCCATGAAGTGCTTTGAAAGGCTGGTCATGGCTCACATCAACACCATTATCCCAGAAACCCTAGACCCACTCCAATTTGCATACCGCCCCAACAGATCCACAGATGATGCAATCTCTATTGCACTCCACACTGCCCTTTCCCACCTGGACAAGAGGAACACCTAAGTGAGAATGCTATTCATTGACTACAGCTCAGCATTCAACACCATAGTGCCCTCTAAGCTCATCACTAAGCTAAGGATCCTGGGACTAAACACCTCCCTCTGCAACTGGATCCTGGACTTCCTGACGGGCCGCCCCCAGGTGGTAAGGGTAGGTAACAACACATCTGCCACACTGATCCTCAACACGGGGGCCCCTCAGGGGTGCGTGCTCAGTCCCCTCCTGTACTCTCTGTTCACCCATGACTGCATGGCCAGGCACGACTCCAACACCATCATTAAGTTTGTCGACGACACAACAGTGGTAGGCCTGATCACCAACAACGATGAGACAGCCTATAGGGAGGAGGTCAGAGATCTGGCCGTGTGGTGCCAGGACAACAACCTCTCCCTCAACGTGACCAAGACAAAGGAGATGATTGTGGACTACAGGAAAAAAAAGAGGACTGAGCACGCCCCCATTCTCATCGACGGGGCTGTAGTGGAACAGGTTGAGAGCTTCAAGTTCCTTGGTGTCCACATCACCAACGAACTATCATGGTCCAAACACACCAAGACAGTCGTGAAGAGGGCACGACAAAGCCTATTCCCCCTCAGGAGACTGAAAAGATTTGGCATGGGTCCTCAGATCCTCAAAAAATTCTACAGCTGCACCATCGAGAGCATCCTGACTGGTTGCATCACCGCCTGGTATGGCAACTGCTTGGCCTCCGACCGCAAGGCACTACAGAGGGTAGTGCGTACGGCCCAGTACATCACTGGGGCAAAGCTTCCTGCCATCCAGGACCTCTATACCAGGCGGTGTCAGAGGAAGGCCCTCAAAATTGTCAAAGACTCCAGCCACCCTAGTCATAGACTGTTCTCTCTGCTACCGCACGGCAAGCGGTACCGGAGTGCCAAGTCTAGGTCCAAAAGACTTCTCAACAGCTTCTACCCCCAAGCCATAAGACTCCTGAACAGCTAATCATGGCTACCCGGACTATTTGCACTGCAAACTATTTGCACCCATCCTTTTTACGATGCTGCTACTCTGTTAATTATTTATGCATAGTCACTTTAACTCTACCCACATGTACATATTACTTCAACTACCTCAACTAGCCGGTGCCCCCGCACTTTGACTCTGCAACGGTACCCCCCTGTATATATAGCCTCCCTACTGTCACTTTATTTTACTTCTGCTCTTTTTTTCTCAACACTTTTTTTGTTGTTGTTTTATTTTTACTTTTTTTTGTTTAAATAAATGCACTGTTGGTTAAGGGCTGTAAGTAAGCATTTCACTGTAATGTCTGCACCTGTTGTATTCGGCGCATGTGACCAATAAAATTTTATTTTATTTTATTTTATTTGATCGTCAACCAAACACATTTGTCAAATCCTTTTGGGCTAAATTCCAGCTAAACTTGGAGAGGGCAGTTATAGCCTAACTATACTGAACCAAAATATAAACGCAACAATTTCAAAGATTTTACTGAGTTACATTTCATAAAAGGAAATCAGTAAATTGAAATAAATTCATCAGGCTCTAATCTATGGATTTCACATGACTGGGAATAGAGATATACTTTTGTTGGTCACAGATACCTTAAAAAAAGGTATAGGTGTGGATCAGAAAACCAGTTAATATCTGGTGTGACCGCCATTTGCCTCATGCAGCGCTACACATCTTCGCATAGAGTTGATCAGGCTGTTGATTGCCTGTGGAATGTTGTCCCACTCCTCTTCAATGCCTGTGCGATGTTGCCTGATATTGGTGGGAACTGGAACACACTGTCGTACATGTCGATCCAGAGCATCCCAAACAGGCTCAATGGGTGACATGTCTAGTGAGTATGCAGGCCATGGAAGAGCTGGGACATTTTCAGCTTTCAGAAATTGTGTACAGATCCTTGCGACATGGGGCCATGCATTATCATGTTGAAACATGAGGTGATGGCGGCGGATGAATTGCACGACAATGGGCCTTAGGATCTCATCACGGTATCTCTGCGCATTCAAATTGCAATCGATAAAATGCAATTGTGTTCGTTGTCCGTAGCTTATGCCTGCCCATACCATAACCCAACCGCCACAATGGGGCACTCTGTTCACAACGTTGACATCAACAAACCGTTCGCCCACACAACGCCATACACGTTGTCTGCCATCTGTCCTGTACAGTTGAAACTGGGATTAATCCGTGAAGAGCACACTACTCCAGCGTGCTAGTGACCATCGAAGGTGAGCATTTGCCCCCTGAAGTCGGTTACGATGCAGAACTGCAGTCAGGTCAAGACCCTGGTGAGGACAACGAGCACGGCTGAGACGGTTTCTGACAGTTTGTGCAGAAATTATTCGGTTGTGCAAACCCACAGTTTTATCAGCTGTCCGGGTGGCTCGTCTCAGACCATGCTGCAGGTGAAGAAGCCGGATGTGGAGGTCCTGGGCTGGCGTGGTTACATGTGGTTTGCGGTTGTGAGGCCGGTTGGACTTACTGCCAAAGTCTCTAAAACGACCTTAGAGGCGGTGTATGGTAGAGAAATTAACAGAAATTATCTGGCAACAGCTCTGGTGTACATTCCTGCAGTCAGCATGCCAATTGCACGCTCCCTCAAACTTGAGACATCTGTGGCATTGTGTTGTGTGACAAAATCTCACATTTTAGAGTGGCCTTTTATTGTCCCCAGCACAAGGTGCACCTGTGTAATGATCATGCTGTTTATTCAGCTTCTTGATATGCCACACCTGTCAAGTGGATGGATTATCTTGGCAAAGGAGAAATGCTTACTAACAGGGATGTAAACACATTTGTGCACAACATTTGAGAGAAATAAGCTTTTTGTGCTTATGGAACATTTCTGGGATCTCTATTTTCAGCTCATGAAACATGAGAAAAACACTTTACATGTTGCGTTTATATTTTTGTTCAGTATACTTGCATGCTTCTAATGAAGCGCTACAAAAGTAAATAGCCATATTAGACTGAAAGATATATAAGGTAATTTCGTGAAATGTGTGAGGCTCTCCATGCTCATTAGTTGCTCATTCAACATATTTCCTGCTACTTCACTTAATCCCATGTTAAGTATCCCTTCCTAACTGTTTTAGATTCCCTTAGACCAACCAGAAATGTTTCCTTGGCTAAATATTCCCAGATTTTTCAAGATTCCCAGATATTCATAAAACAGCCACAAATGTGTCTTAATTTAACGTTAGGTATAAGGTTATCGGTGTGGTTAAGATTAGGGATAAGGTTAGGTTTTAAATATTGTAGCAATAGGTGGGGTTTAGCCATAGTTATGACTTTGCCCTAGAGAAAGAGGTAGGTGAAGTGAAATTAGCTCAGCTCATTGGAAATAGTAGATAGTTAATATTTTGTGGTAGTCAGGCTCAGCAAGAGAAGATTCTGAAAATTGGAAAAGATTAATGGGAAGAAGATTAAAAGCCATGTCCCTGGTGCTTGTGCTAGATTGAGGGGAGTCATCACTGGGGTCCCAATATCTATGTCCATAGATGATATTAGAGAAAATGTGAAGGGAGGAAGAGTGATTGAGGCCAAAAGGTTGATCAGTAGGAAAGAAGGTCAAAGAAGTTAAAGCCTATCTGTGCTGCTGAGGTTTGAGAAGGTTGTGCCTGGTGAAGTACAGATAGGATTCCTTAGTTTCAATGTCAGAGAATTTGTCCCATCCCCATTACAGTGTTTTAAATGCCAAAGAATGGGACATGTAGCTGTTCAATGTAAAGGAAGGAAAAGATGTGCCAAGTGTGGAGGGGAACATGATTACGGTGAATGTGGGAGCAATGTGGAGGTTAAGTGTTGTAATTGTGGGGGGGAACATAGTGCAGCATTTGGTGGATGCCAGGTACAGAGAGAGGCTAGAGAGGCTCAGAGATATAGAATTAGTCATGATGTATGGTATGCAGAGGCTGTAAGACAGATTGGTAGAACTACGGTGTGGAATGATGGAGCTTCCATGGCTGCTCCTGTAGTAAGTGGACCTAAGGTCGGGGCTGGTGTTTCTGCTGGTACTGGCATAGTTTGGAGGCCTGTTCAGAAATTGGGGTTGGGGAAGGGTTTTGGGGGGTTGGGTGTGGTAGAAGTTAGTAGGGATGTATTTATTTATTTTTCATGGTAGTACAGAATTGGGCAGATCATGATTGATCGTATTTTCCAGTAAGTGGTGGCATGCACTTAAACGATTGTTTGCGGACCGCCATGAAATCAAGAGAGAGCGCTGAACTTTTCGGACGTGTTAGCCAAGAACAAAATAAGAAAATTGAGAGAAAGGCAGCGATGCCAGAGTCCCCTGGTGCAAACCATCAGTAAGGTGGAAGTAACGTTAGACAAAGATTCGGTTGGAGAGCCTCGTAAATGGCGTCCCTTTGCGTTGTCCGGGTTTGGCCGGTGTAGGCCGTCATTGTAAATAAGAATTTGTTCTTAACTGACTTGCCTAGTTAAATAAAGGTAAAATAAAATAAAAATAAAAAATAAAAAAGCAAGAACAAGATGTATGTTAGGAGAAGTGCAGTATTATCATAAGGAAACGTATACTTGGAATACGGAAGAGGAATGGAGGGGAAAAGAGAGGCAGAGGAGGTCTAAGAGAGAGAGGGAGGAAGATTGTGAGCTTGAGTCGGTTAAGAAGGGAGAAGGTTTGTTAAAGAAGAATGGTAGAAAATGTAAGCAGAGTGAGGAGAAATGGAAGTGAATGAGGGTGAAGTATCGGAGGTGGTAGGTGTGGTGAAGTACTTGGAGCCCGAGGCTTGCACCGAGGGTCAGGATAAAGATGAGTCTGTAACAGTAGGAGTGAAGATTTTGGAAAAAGTAGACCCTTGCCTTTTGGCTGATCCATTTGTGGTTCCAGGGTGGGTGAAAAAATAGTTGGGTATAGTGGAATCGGTGAGGGTAACCAGAAGTGGTCTAGTGATCATTGTTTGTGTTTCTGCTGGTCAGAGGGAGAAGGCGCTCGAAGTTAAACAAATGGGGGCAAGAAATGTGAATTGTTTCATTCTCAAGAAAAGGAGTGATTACTGGGGTAGCAGTAAATGTAAAAGTTGACCAACTGAAGGGGAAGATTCCCAGTGTTTGTGATGCTCGTTGTTTGGTCCGACGCAAACATGGTGGCGAGAGTGGGGAAACAAAAGAGTGATTGTCTGTTCTTTTGAGTTTTGAAGTTGAGTCTTTGCCCGACAAAGTGAAGTTAGGATATACAGTGAGGGAAAAAAGTTTTTGATCCCCTGCTGATTTTGTATGTTTACCCACTGACAAAGACATTATCAGTCTATAATTTTAATGGTAGGTTTATTTGAACAGTGAGAGACAGAATAACAACAAAACAATCAAGAAAAACACATGTCAAAAATGTTATAAATTGAATTGCATTTTAATGAGGGAAATAAGTATTTGACCCCCTCTCAATCAGAAAGATTTCTGGCTCCCAGGTGTCTTTTATACAGGTAACGAGCTGAGATTAGGAGCACACTCTTAAAGGGAGTGCTCCTAATCTCAGCTTGTTACCTGTATAAAAGATACCTGTCCACAGAAGCAATCAATCAATCAGATTCCAAACGGATCATTTCTTTGTCAGTGGGCAAACGTACAAAATCAGCAGGGGATCAAATACGTTTTTCCCTCACTGTATAAGTCATCCTGTACGAGCTTATGTGCCGAATACATTACGATGTTACAGGTGTCAAACTTATGGGCATGTGGCAGCAATGTGTAGGAGGGAGGTTCCAAGGTGTAAGAAGGGCACGAGACAAAAGAATGTGTAGCATTGGGGAAAGTAGTGGTATGCACTAATTGTAGGGGTGCCCATGGGGCTGGGAATCAGAAATGTCCCGTGCGAGAGAGGCAGGTTGAGGTTTCCAGTGTAAGAGTAGTGAGGCAGTGAAGAAAGTAGAGGAAGATGGGTCAAGGGGGGAGGAGTGGTGAGAGTAGTAGATATGTACCAGTACAGAGGGCTAGGCCAACAAGTGATATATGTTTCAGTAAGATTGGATTTTTAGCATTTATAGCAATGGTTATTAATTGTATTGCAGGGATGGAACGTAAGTCGAAGAAAATTGAGGTTGTGGTGGCAGCTGCAGAGAGGTATTTGGGTGTGTGAGAGTTGACATCAGAAGAGTTACAGGGTGTGTTAAGTGGTGTCCCATCCTTTCAGGTTGAGGGCATGAGGTAGGAATAAATAGATTGAAATAGTGGAGTAGGGTGGTGTTAAAAATTATTATTCATTTATTTTTGAATTTGTGAGTGTAGCGTTAGATGGTAGGGTATTACTTTATTTTATTTTTCAAGCAAAATATAAGGGAGTTGTACTCCAGTCTAGTAGGTGGCGGTAATGCAACATATTGGATGCCAACCGCTGTAAAACTTCATCGAAGAAGAAGTGGCTGCGATAACTAGTGTCGACAGAACGCAAGTCGCTTTTGTTGTTCCTTCGATTAAATAGAAGTCGGGGAAATCATATCTACTTGGTAGCTAACGTTAGCGATTTATTGTGGTAAATTAGCCAGAACACTTTGGACGATCCAAAGCCGTTTGATATGAAGTGAAATTAACTTGGTTCGTGGATCATCGACGCTCGGGTTACTTAACGAAAGCTAGCTAGGAGTTGTGTTGAGATTGGAAGCGGAAAGGGAAAGAAGGAAAAATCCGTGGTGGGAGTGGGATGCCTTGCGCAAATTGGAAGAAAGACTTGCCCGATGTTATGCGACAAATGGGTTTTCCGACTCGTGAAAGCGGGGCGTTATTTTATTAATATCAAGTTATAGGAATCGGTTGTTGGTGAGACATATTTCATAATTATCAGAAGCGAGCCACGTAACTAGCTACAGTACAGTAGGTATTGATAGTTAGCTAGACTTTTAAAATGGCGGAAGCCTGGCCCAGACCCCCGGCCCTCTTTTTGTTGTTGAGTTTGAGTGCCTGCTGGGAAGTGGATTCCTGCCCTGCTCCATGCTCTTGTACGAGGGGATCAGACGAAATCCAAATCCTGGATTGCAATAGGAAAAGGTTGTCCGTGGCCCCCCTGGATCCACCTCACGGGATTACTCATCTGTAAGCAGCTCGCCTAGTTAGCTACTACGGCTAGCTAACGTTAGCTAGCACGTTTGTTGACAAGCAACAGTGGGTTTCCCATGTTCTCTGTGGTGGCTCCTTAGCAAGCCACCTGGCCTTGTTAGCTTGCGAGCTAAGTCTATATTAGTTGTTTAACTCACAAGATACTAGTATAAAATCTGGATGTGATAATTTTTGTTTTTCTTGTAAAGATGCCAACTCAACTGCTACATCCACTGTAGCGGACTAACTGAAAGGTGGCTATGGACTTCTCCTGTAACGTTATGTAATAAATAATGCAATCTCCTTTTCAGCACTATGAATCACAATGATCTGACAACTGTTCCATACCTTGGAGAAGTTACCTCAAACATCACAACACTCTTATTGTAAGTCAAACCTATTTTATCCTCCTGTCAGTCTTGCAAGTTGTGCAATGTGATTCCTAGATGTCCTGTATTATGATAGAGAAGTGTCAAAGAAAGGAATCACTTCTGTCTTCCCTTAGTCATAGCCTACATGGTTTGTTTGTGTCATTACATGTTCACATTGATGGTGTCATCATATAGGTTCATGTTGATAATTATGTACGTTACTGATCATTGTGCACAGGGTCCACAACCTGATCTCAGAACTGTCGATGCATCAGCTGCAGCCATACATCTACTTGGAGACACTTGACCTGTCATCTAACTCTATCTCAGAGATCAAGGCTGGAGCCTTCCCACCAATGCAGCTGAAATACTTGTGGGTCCTGCCTGTGGCATTGTTTTCCAACTATTGTATACTACTTCTAATGAGGGAAGAGCTGGTCATTTCAGTCATAACCCAGTATTTGGCCATAGCCCAGAAGGGTATTCTACTTTACTTGTTGTCATTGGTTTGTTCATTTTGTGTTTCTGCTTCTCTGTCTCCCAGGAATTTAAGCAATAACAAGATCAGTATCCTTGAACCTGGCTGCTTTGACAACATTTCCAGCTCCCTGCTGGTCCTGAAGCTGAACAGGAACAGAATAACAATGCTGCCGTACAAAGTATTCAGGCTTCCCCAGCTGCAGTTTCTGTAAGTCAATGTTCATCTTTAGTCAATATATTCCCATAGTAATTATGAGCAGTTAAATACATTTTCTAACAAAAGTTTGCATTCATGACAGAATTTGTATGTTTCACAGATTCAATGTTGCACTGTTTTCGAGTAGTTAAAACAAATGGCTCTAAACTGCCTGTCTGACTACCCTAGGGAATTAAAGCGCAACAAGATCAAGATAGTGGACAGCCTGACCTTCAAAGGGATGGACTTACTGAAATCACTGAAGATGCAGCGGAATGGCATAACTAAGCTGATGGACGGTGCTTTCTTTGGGCTGAACAACATGGAGGAGCTGTGAGTTATTTTGCCTTATTGTCTTGTATTAGAAAGTTCATTACAGTATGTGTTTATATGCAATTAGGACTAGGAGGTGTGATATCCTGTCTTTTTAATACCTCAACCTTTGTCTTCTAATATATTCAGAGAGCTGGAGCACAACAACTTGACAGAGGTCAACAAAGGCTGGCTGTATGGCCTGCGCATGCTGCGTGTCCTGCGGATCAGCCAGAACGCCATCGGCATCATCCGACCAGACGCCTGGGAGTTCTGCCAAAATCTGGAGGAACTGTGAGTGTTCTCTTCCTAACCCCATCCCCACTTTTCTCACACTAGTACAAGACGGGAGTGCATCTGCACTAGTTTTGCATAAGAGCAATTTTTACCCCTTTTATGAAGCTGAAGGACCAGTATATAGTTGGGACTTGGGGAGGGTGTATTGCAGATCATTTATGTTGCACATGTATTTATGCTAATTCGTAAGGGGCCCGGATGTTTTAGTACAGTGTGATTGCACAAGACCATTGTCCAAGCTTGTCTCCTGTGGATGTCCTCCTCAGGGATCTGTCCTTCAACCACCTGACCCGGCTGGAGGAGACTGCGTTCAGTGGACTGGGTCTTCTGGAGAACCTGAACCTGGGAGATAACTCGGTCAGTCACCTGGGAGAGGGAGTCTTCAGCAGCTTGGCCAATCTGCACTCACTGTAAGGACGTCACACCACAGTATTAAAAACCTGTGCCTTTCATTCACTCATTATACATTCACATAACACAATAAACACTAACATGTTTTTGGCACCTCTGCATTCTGATGAAGGCTGCAAACTACAGTAGGTTTGTGTTTTTTTATATTTGTTGATTTGTCCTGTCTTTGTTTTGTTGATTAGTCTATTAGACTTTTGTAAGGTAAACCACTAAACTGTAGTATAGTAACTAGCACCTTCATGTTCTCATCATCATGTCTTTGCCTGTAGTATAGAACCACTCTTTCCATTGCTTAGTTGGACTGTGTAGTGTTTAATGCAATAATGACAAACATAGACTACGCATAATTGTTCTTAAAGACCTCTGAGGCAGGAAGAATAATGTTGAGTACCGAATAAATAGTGAATGTGGCCTCCGGCCAGAAGATTGGCTCAATTAACCAAATACTTTCCAAAATCGCTCTGGGAAGAGGAGAAGGGGCACTAACACAATTGACGTGCTGAGTTCCAAAGAAGGCATTGGGCTACAAAGAGAGAAAGTCAGGGCTCGGGGTCAGCACACCTCCCTGGGCCCTCCGTGGCAGGGGGAATTAGAGGGTTCAGGCCCTTTGAGAGCCACCCAGGCATGTGGAAGGAGAAACAAAAGCGCGCATGACCCGTCCTGTGAACACAAGCCCTCTGCAGGTTTTAGAAGGAGCCGTGAACCGTTAAATGCTAAACGCAGCCAATTAATCCCCTCATCAGAACTGCAGGAGTACTGAGCTATGACACTCTGTAAAGTATGCCGCTTTACATTTGCCAAGTGAATGAAATTGGTTTAGACACACAGAGCAGAAATTAACTTCTCTCTCACCAAGCAATGAGGCTCAGGGTGAGCTTTGTGCTTCTTATTCTGGGGAAAGTATTTTTTCTTACATACAGTATTTCTGTTTGCATTTCAGAGACATACGGAATAATGAGATCTCTTGGGCCATTGAGGACTCCATTGGTGTGTTTGTTGGAATGAAGAAGCTGAACACATTGTAAGGGCATTCTGCATAATATATATTAATGTTGTTGCTATGGATACTGATATCAGCAGTATATTTGTAGGCATATTTAATCTGAGACTGTTTATCCCCCAGGATTCTCCAGCGGAACAAGATCAAATCTATCACAAAGAAGGCCTTTGAGGGTCTGGAGGAACTAGAGCACCTGTAAGTACCTCTATAGCAAACCCACTCTGAGAGATGGTTGGTCTCCATTAACAGACAGCTATCACTTCAAGCCCGAGACAGGAGATGGTTCTGATTACCCCAGTGCAGCTGTTTTATTGCGCTAGTATCATAGGAAACCACTTTGATAATGTCATGATGCTAGCGCAGCACTTCATTTATATTTATTTTCTCCAACAGAGACCTGAGCAAGAATGGGATCATGTCCATCCACCCTGATTCTTTGTCTCACATGAAGCTGAAAGTCTTGTAAGTAGGACCTACTAATGTCTGAGGTGGTGGTCCTGAGTTCTTGTAGCAGAGGTTACAATATTTATTTCATATAGAATACAATTACAAATTGAAGAATGCTTTAATAATTTCATATTGTTGTGGCTGTGTGTCCTGTCCTCAGTGTCCTGAACACTAGCAGCCTGCTGTGTGACTGCCAGCTGCAGTGGCTGGGCCCGTGGTTGACTGACAACCACTTCCTGCAGTCTGTCTCAGCTACGTGTGCCCACCCTGCCAGCCTGCTGGGCCGCAACGTCCTGTCTGTCAGCCTGGAGGAGCTCGTCTGTGGTTAGTCACCTAGCTACCTACCCTGCTGTATTTAGTCTGGACCAGATCTTACTAACCCGGTTTCCATCCATCCTTTCTATATGAGTAAAGTAAATGTCAAATAAAAAATGTCACAACAGACCTGATGGAAACATCACATTTGTGTGATCTTTTTGTCGGTAAAATTAATCATGAGAGAAATGGAGGTGGAAACGCTTTTATACGCAAATATTGATATAATAACCATCATTTGGAAGTAAACTTAGAGTTACGTGATGACGTTGTGTGGTCCTCCCACTACGACTCGAAAGTATGCCGTTTACTAGGCTACAGATTAAATAAGTAATGATGAACTTCACAGGGTGGTGAAAGTGCACGGTGACGAGCTTGATGCTCCTTTCCAATAAATACTGAGGGTTTTATTCATGATGATCGATGCTTGGCTGCCGTTTGACAAATAGAAATGATCACGCTCTTTTGTCCATAATAATCTCATGTAGGCTACACCCGCACTGTATCTGCGAGCTGTTGGTTGCACGTGCCAAGACCAGAGTAGGCACATTCTCTATATAAAACCATCAGTAGAGTTGAAAATGCGATGGAAACACATTTAACTTGTATTTTGTATTCGGTACATGGGAATTTAACCGTAAAAGTGATTGTATGTGCACTATGTTATCACGCACAGTCTTTTATCTGCAACAAGCCAATTTGATGGAAACACGTCTTGTGGGAAAATGCGCATATTGTTTTGAATATTCACCTGAAAATCTGTCGCCAGTTGGATGGAAACTTAGCTACTGACTGGGACAATTATCACACAACGTGTCTCAGAACCTTTCTTTAAGTTTTTTTTATTAACTCATGGCCCTCTCCCTCCACTCTTTCCCACAGATTATTTCCCGAAGCCCCGGATCACTGAGCACCCTGAGACTGCCACCGCCCTGCGTGGGACCAACGTGACTCTGAGCTGCCTGGCGTCCAGCAGCAGTGACTCCCCCATGACCACGGCCTGGAGGAAGGACGGGGAGGTGCTGTACGAGGCAGAGATGCAGAACTACGCCCGCTACCAGGAGGGAGAGTTGGTCTACACCACCGTGCTGCACCTGCTCAACGTCAACTTCACAGACGAGGGACGCTACCAGTGTGTAGTCTCCAACCATTTTGGTGCCAACTACTCCAACCGGGCCAAGCTCACAGTCAATGGTGAGGGGGCTTTAAAGTTTCTCTTAAAAAGTTTAAGGCGTTTTTTCTATACATTTACGAACTGTTATCATGTTTCTTGGTTGGCATTGAGCTAAGTTTGAGCTGGCATGGTTGGGCTTACATATCAAGGCATTGCAATCTTCAACCTTTTTTTCCTACTTTCCTCTCTCAGAGCTACCGTCCTTCCTGAAGATACCCATGGATCTGACCATCCGTACAGGCACCATGGCCAGACTGGAGTGTGCCGCCGAGGGCCACCCCTCACCCCAGATTGCCTGGCAGAAAGACGGGGGCACAGACTTCCCTGCTGCCCGGGAGAGGAGGATGCACGTAATGCCTGACGATGACATCTTCTTCATTGCCAATGTAAAGACTGAGGACATGGGGGTGTACAGCTGCACAGCCCAGAATGCTGCAGGAAGCCTGTCAGCCAACGCTACACTCACTGTGCTAGGTGAACTGCCACTTAGAGTATCTCTTTATCAATTATCAGGTCAATACATACAGTTTTATATAATGTGTTCATAATTGGATTGCTGATTGTTAAATGTGAACTTAAATGTAAATCTCTCTCCTCCCAGAAACGCCGTCATTAATGCGTCCTCTGGAGGACAGGATGGTAGCTCGTGGGGAGACGGCGGTGCTCCAGTGTATAGCAGGAGGCAGCCCTGCGCCCCGTCTCAACTGGACCAAGGACGACGGGCCCCTGGTCCTCACAGAGCGTCACTTCTTCGCTGCCGCCAACCAGCTACTCATCATTGTGGATGCGGGGCCGGCGGACACCGGGAAGTACACATGCATCATGTCCAACACGCTGGGCACTGAACGCGGCCACATCTACCTCAGCGTGTCGCCATCGCCCAACTGTGACACGGCCGGCGGCTACGACCAGGACGGCTGGACCACGGTGGGCATCGTGGTGATCGTGGTGGTCTGCTGCGTGGTGGGCACCTCGCTGGTCTGGGTCTTCGTCATCTACCACATGCGACGGAAGAGCGAGGACTACAGTATAACCAACACAGATGAGCTGAACCTGCCGGCGGACATCCCCAGCTACCTGTCCTCTCAGCGCACGCTGTCGGAGCCTCAGGAGGGATACAGCAACTCTGAAGCAGGGAGCCACCAGCAGCTCATGCCACCACTGTCCAATGGCTATGTCCACAAGGGCACTGACGGTAACCTTACTATATTGACTTCCTAGATTCACCCTCTGTCTCCTTCATCGGAGGCCCTTTGACATGACAATGTTTTTTCTGTTTTTGTACTTACTAAAGATGGTTTGCTCAAATTTTGATTGACTGGTAAACTATTGCCCCTGACTGGTGAAAAGAAAGATGAGTCCCCATCCTGTTTGTGTTATGTCCAGGTGTGTGTTATGGTGACACAGGCAGCGAGGTGGACACAGAGGCCAACGGGATGCTACACTGCCACGTGGGCTCTCTGTTTACGGGACGGAGCAGCTTCCATCCTGGGGAGCCCCGCGAGGGACTGGCTGGGGTGCCTACAGGTGGGTTTAGTCATTAGAACCAACCAACCAACCAACAAAACTCGATCTTCTAAACAACACTTTTACAGCACAGTTTGTTGAAAGGTCTCCATCAGATAGTAGGGATTTGTTTCAGAGTAAGAGTATGTAGTTGACTGTCCTCAACAGGTGGTGCAGGGCCGCTGGTCATCTGCTCGGACTGCTACGACAACGCTAACATCTACTCTCGAACCCGGGAGTACTGCCCCTACGCCTACCTGGCCGAGGATGACCCCCTGGACAAGGGTCTCTCTGGCATCATGACCCACCTCCCCAAGGAGCCCTACAGGGAGCAGCACGCCCAGCATGAGGACACAGCCCTGGAGAGCCTCATCAACAACCAGGACTCCTCAGTCTTCCTCACCAGCCACGACCTTACCAAGAGGCTGAGCACAGCCCTCAGCCCCCCAGAACAACACTACAGCACCGGTGAGAGACCAGCTACAGACAAGCTATCTGACCTCCGTGGCATGCATGTCAACAATGAGCTCACAGAGATCTGTTTAGGCAGTGATTTCACAGACTGGTTATCTAACAGTGACCTCAGACATACTGTGAACTGACAGACATTCATTTTATATTAGGAGCTCAGACACTAGTTTTAACAGTCAGTTTTCTGGCACAGTCTAATCTATGAGCTCCTATGGATGCAAACCCTTTTTGTTGAGTAATAATGTATGTTTGGTCTCTCTGCAGATGTTCCCTCCAGGTCGTTTTGGGGCAAAGGAGAGGACTTGTCTACAGTGCCCCAACCAGGTCTGTCTCAGCAGCCTGTGAATGTGCACAAGACTCCCCACGTGTCTTCAGTTGGTGTGGGGGGAGAGGAGAGGAGTGGAGAGGGGGATGCCTCCCTTTCCCAGAGCACACAGGACCACAGAAGTGCCTCTTATAGGACTAAGCCTCAAGAGCACACCCACTCCCCCACATAAAGCCAGGCCCCTCCCCTATACACCTGGCCATCCTCTTCTCCAGCCACTACCTCCAAAGAGACGTATCACTTTCTGCCAAAAATGTTTTCTTGTATGTTTACATTACTTTCAATCACTCAGAGACGATTTGTTCCTACGAATTTGAAAAAGGACTGAACAGGTGACTGACGCCCCCCCCCCCCCCTGATTCCCTCCACCTCCCCTTCCTCCCTCTCTTTCTAGAGGAAACTATGAATGTATGCATCAAAGAGCCATGTTGGATGCTGCCTTTTGAGTTTTGAGACACCAGAAGTTTGAACGTGCTCACACCGTCCTCTGTACAAAAGTAGAGAATGGCAGCAGTGTTGATGGATCTCCTGAGCATTGTGCTTTACGCTTGCAGTTGCCACATTATTTGTACAGTCACTTGTTGGAGCAGCCTTCATGATTTAAGGTACAAGTCCAGGACCACCTCTGCTCTCTCGTCCAGGACTATCGGGGTCAAAGAGACCCCAGTTGTTGCTTGTTCAGCAGTGAGTGGTACGTACCTAATAGGACCTATAGGGCAAGAAGGATCCTCACTGAATGGATCCCACCTCTAGCCATCCGTATTGACTAACAGTCTGCTATTATACAAACCCAGAGACTGACACCCGACGTGGTGTGTGTGTATATATGCAATATTCATTTCCCCTATTCTCATCAATGTATCTTAAGCTCAGATTGTTTTGCCTTGTGTCAAATAGAGGCAGTCGTACCGACAGTTACTCATGTTTTTTTTAATATGAAAGCGCACTGTCAAAGCGAATAACATATTTGGTATTGCACATTTGACAATCATGGTTTCGGTGGCCTCTGATGGTTCTTTCAGATGGTTTTCAACAGGCATTCTCAGTAACACTCCATCAGGGAACCGTATGGTTTCTAGTCACCTATATGCACTGATAATATTTTCCTCAATCTTATTTTACAGGCACTTACCTCTTATGGTGGTATGTTTTATTATGCAGTGTGCATGCCATTTCAGATTCCTAGAATGATAATATGCCTTTACCACCAATTTCATCAACCCTAGATACTTACCAGATTTTACCTTGGGACTGTGAAGAATGTATTATATGTATTAAACATGTATGTGTACATATGGTCATTAATCTATTCAATACTATGTCCCTCAAGACCTTAGCAGAATCATTTTATTCCTAAATTGTAGTAAGTTTTAATTTTATTTCATTTGTATTTTTTGCATGTGTGTCTGTCAGTATTGTTTTTGTAGTCACTCCTGGGTGAATCCTAACTTGAGATAGATTTCCACAACATTGCAGATACTGCATAAACACAAGTGTTTCTTGTCACATGCTATTTATTTAACTGTGTTACATAATGCATTCCTGCTGAAATCAAAACCTTTAGATGAGACATTCTGTGTGGCATTGCTTGAGAAAGCATCTGGTACAAAACCATTCCAAGCCCATGCCACTGCATTCATTATTAGCTTAAATAGGGATCACAGATTACGCTCTCTGCTGGATAATTAAGGCAGGTAGTTATTGTAGCTGATCGCTTAACCATCACACATTTATGACTCACTCATTGCTCCAGTGGAAGCCGTTCTCCAACCCAAGTCTTTGTGTATTGCTCCTCTAAATGATGTTGGATTTTATATGGACCATTCTTTCTAATGGGAGCTCAACTATGTCCACAGGACATGCATTTTAATTTTTGTTGAAACATGTTTTTATTTTTACTAACACATCTTAGTGTCTGCTTTGTGTTGCTCTCAGAACATCTTGTTTTTTGTAATTCTACCAAAGTTCAGCAGTAATGCTCTGGCAATATTTAAAATGCTGCTTGTTTTCTGTCTTATTGGAAGTTTTGCATTTTGTCAAGTGTATTTTTCTAATCTTGACTACTTGTACATTCTGTAAAGCATGTATAAAGATTATTTTGTTTCTTGAAATGTAGTTGTCATTAAAACAATAATCACAAATTCTGATAATTCCGACCGGATGTGATTTAAAATGTATTTTGTGAAAATAGGCTTTAAATATGTTTTGGTCACACGGACTGGGACATGTTCCGGGTTGCCTCTGCGAATAACATTGACATATACACAGACACGGTGACTGAGTTCATCTGGCGGACTCACTAAAGACATGCTTCGTTTGTAAATGATGTCTGAGAGTTGGAGCTTGCCCCTGGCTATCTGTAAATTTTTAAAAAAAACTAGAAAATGTGTCCGACTGCTTTGCCTAATATATAAGGAATTTTAAATCATTTATACTTGTACTTTTGATACTTAAGTATATTTTAACAATTACAATTACTTTGGATACTTTAGTATATTTTAAACCAAATGCTTTTAGACTTTTATTCAAGTTGTATTTTACTGGGTGACTTTCACTTTTACTCAAGTATGACAATTGGGTACTTCTTCCAACACTGCGTGATTTGATGTCATTTTATCTGAAGCAAATGACCTTTAGCCTTCTTGGATGGGCACTTCTAATGTAACTCTATGGCAGCACCCAATCGGCTTTAATTTTCGAGCACTCCCCTTAGATTTTGTGGTGAAGTAGTGTCCCCATGAGTGACAGAACACTGAGCCGATCACGTCGCAACTAGAGAACATTACCAACCCCTACGCTCCGTATTTTCTGATGGCTGCCCCACCACAGAAAGCACTGAGCTAGGCTGAAACACCTGCATTTTGGAGCTGACTTACTCCAGAAAGTAAAAAAGAAACTGTTTTTATGCAGCTTTATTAACTCAATGATTATATGTTTTACATTGTTTGCAAACTGATATGTGACACTTAATAATGCCAAAATAACATGCAAAACAGGCTCTGTCCTGAATGACGGGTAGCCATTGCATATGTATATATTGTATTCTAGTGAAGTCCATTCTATTCAACTATTGCTGTACACGTATTCTTCAGATATACTATATATATGTGGTCCTCTGTAGCTCAGCTGGTAGACCACGGCGCTTATAATGCCAGGGTAGTGGGTTCGATCCCCGAGACCACCCATACACAAAAATGTATGCACGCATGACTGTAAGTCGCTTTGGGTAAAAGCGTCTGCTAAATGGCATATTATTATATTCTATCCACATACTGTCCATAATGTCTATACATCCCATCACATATATTTACAGTACCAAGTTTGGACACACCTACTCATTCAAAGGTTTTTCTTTATTTTTACTATTTTCTACATTGTAGAATAATAGTGAAAACATCAAAACTATGAAATAACACATATGGAATCATGTAGTAACCAAGAAAGTGTTAAACAAATCAAAATATATTTTATATTTGAGATTCTTCAAATAGCCACCCTTTGCATTTATGACAGCTTTGCACACTCTTGACATTCTCTCAAGCAGCTTCACCTGGAATGCATTTCCAACAGTCTTGAAGGAGTTCCCACATATGCTGAGCACTTGTTGGCTGCTTTTCCTTCACTCTGCCGTCCGACTCATCCCATACCATCTCAATTGGGTTGAGGTCGGGGGATTGTGGAGGCCAGGTCATCTGATGCAGCACTCCATCACTCTCCTTGGTAAAATAGCCCTTACACAGCCTGGAGGTGTGTTTTGTGTCATTGTCCTGTTGAAAAACAAATGACAGTCCCACTAAGCCCAAACCAGATGGGATGGTATATCGCTGCAGAATGCTGTGATAGCCATGCTGGTTAAGTTGGGTTGAGGTCGGGGGATTTGATCATATTACTCCAGTGCTAGCTTCCCTACACTGGCTTCCTGTTAAGGCAAGGGCTGATTTCAAGGTTTTACTGTTAACCTATAAAGCGTTACATGGGCTTGCTCCTACCTATCTTTCCGAGTTGGTCCTATTACTCCAGTGCTAGCTTCCCTACACTGGCTTCCTGTTAAGGCAAGGGCTGATTTCAAGGTTTTACTGTTAACCTATAAAGCGTTACATGGGCTTGCTCCTACCTATCTTTCCGAGTTGGTCCTGCCGTACATACCAATACGTACGCTACGGTCACAAGACGCAGGCCTCCTAATTGTCCCTAGAATTTCTAAGCAAACAGCGGGAGGCAGGGCTTTCTCCTATAGATCTCCATTTTTATGGAACAGTCTGCCTACCCATGTGAGAGACGCAGACTCGGTCTCAACCTTTAAGTCTTTACTGAAGACTTATCTCTTCAGTAGGTCATATGATTGAGTGTAGTCTGGCCCAGGAGTGTGAAGGTGAACGGAAAGGCTGGAGCAACGAACAGCCCTTGCTGTCTCTGCCGGGCCGGTTCCCCTCTCCACTGGGGTTCTCTGCCTCTAACCCTGTTGCAGGGGCTGAGTCACTGGCTTGCTGGTGCTCTTTCATGCCGTCCCTGGGGGGGGTGCGTCACTTGAGTGGGTTGAGTTACTGACGTGATCTTCCTGTCTGGGTTGGCGCCCCCCCCCCCCTTGGTTTGTGCTGTGGTGGAGACCTCTGTGGGCTATACTCGGCCTTGTCTCAGGATTGTAAGTTGGTGGTTGGGGATATCCCTCTAGTGGTGCGGGGGCTGTGCTTTGGCGGAGTGGGTGGGGTTATATCCTTCCTGTTTGGCCCTGTCCGGGGGTTTCTTCGGATGGGGCCACAGTGTCTCCGGACCGCTCCTGTCTCAGCCTCCAGTATTTATGCTGCAGTAGTTTATGTGTCGGGGGGCTGGGGTTAGTTGGTTATACCTGGAGTACTTCTCCTGTCTTATCCAGTGTCCTGTGTGAATTTAAGTATGCTCTCTCTAATTCTCTCGTTCTCTCTTTCTCTCTGAGAACCTGAGCCCTAGGACCATACGTCAGGACTACCGGGCATGATGACACCTTGCTGTCCCCAGTCCGCCTGGCCTTGCTGCTATTCCAGTTTCAACTGTTCTGCCTGCGGCTACGAAACCCCTACCTGTCCCAGACCTGCTGTTTTCAACTCTAAATGATCGGCTATGAAAAGCCAACTGAGAGACCTGAGCCCTAGGACCATACGTCGGGACTACCGGCCGTGGTGACTCCTTGCTGTCCCCAGTCCGCCTGGCCTTGCTGCTATTCCAGTTTAAACTGTTCTGCCTGCGGTTATGGAACCCCTACCTGTCCCAGACCTGCTGTTTTAAACTCTAATGATCGGCTATGAAAAGCCAACTGAGATTTATTCCTGATTATTATTTGACCATGCTTGTCACTTATGAACATTTTTGAACATCTTGGCATGGTTCTGTTATAATCTCCACCCGGCACAGCCAGAAGAGGACTGGCCACCCCTCATAGCCTGGTTCCTCTCTAGGTTTCTTCCTAGGTTTTGCCTTTCTAGGGAGTTTTTCCTAGCCACCGTGCTTCTACACCTGCATTACTAGCTGTTTGGGGTTTTAGGCTGGGTTTCTGTACAGCACTTCGAGATATTAGCTGATGTAAGAAGGGCTATATAAAATAAAATTGAAAATTGATTGATTAAGTGTGCTTTGAATTCTAAATAAATCACACACAGTGTCACCAGCAAAGCACCCCCACTCCATAACACCACCTCCTCCATGCTTTACAGTGGGAACTACACATGCGGAGATCATCTGTTCACCCACACCGCATCTCACAAAGACATGGTGGTTGGAACCAGAAATCTCCAATTTGGACACCAGACCAAAGGACAAATTTCCACCGGTCTAATGTTCATTGCTCGTGATTCTTGGCCCAAGCAGGTCTTTTCTTCTTATTGGTGTCCTTTAGTAGTGGTTTCTTTGCAGCAATTCGACCATGAAGGCCTGATTCACACAGTCCCCTCTGAACAGTTGATGTTGAGATGTGTCTGTTACTTTTATTTGGGCTGAAATTTCTGAGGCTGGTAACTAATGAACTTATCCTCTGCAGCAGAGGTAACTCTGGGTCTTCCATTCCTGTGGCAGTCCTCATGAGAGCCAGTTTCATCATAGCGCTGGAAGTTCTTGAAATGTTCCGTATTGACTGACCTTCATGTCTTAAAGTAATGATGGACTGTCGTTTCTCTTTGGTTATTTGAGCTGTTCCTGCCATAATATGGACTTGGTCTTTTCCCAAATAGGGCTATCTTCTGTATACCCCCCTACCTTGTCACAACACAACTGATTGGCTCAAACACATTAAGAAGGAAAGAAATTCCACAAATTAACTTTTAAGAAGGCACACCTGTTAATTGAAATGAATTCCAGGTGACTACCTCATGAAGCTGGTTGAGAGAATGCCAAGAGTGTGCAAAGCTGTCATCAAGGCAAAGGGTGGCTATTTGAAGAATCTCAAATATAAAATATATTTGGATTTGTTTAACAATTTTTTTGGTTACTACATGATTCCATATGTGTTATTTCATAGTTTTGATGTTTTCACTATTATTCTACAATAAAAGAAATAGTAAAAATAAAGAAAAACCCTTGAATGAGTAGGTGTGTCCAAACTTTTGACTGGTAGTGTAGATGTATATATATACACTGCTCAAAAAAATAAAGGGAACACTAAAATAACACATCCTAGATCTGAATGAATGAAATAATCTTATTAAATACTTTTTTCTTTACATCGTTGAATGTGCTGACAACAAAATCACACAAAAATGATCAATGGAAATCAAATTTATCAACCCATGGAGGTCTGGATTTGGAGTCACCCTCAAAATTAAAGTGGAAAACCACACTACAGGCTGATCCAACTTTGATGTAATGTCCTTAAAACAAGTCAAAATGAGGCTCAGTAGTGTGTGTGGCCTCCACGTGCCTGTATGACCTCCCTACAACGCCTGGGCATGCTCCTGATGAGGTGGCGGATGGTCTCCTGAGCGATCTCGTCCCAGACCTGGACTAAAGCATCCGCCAACTCCTGGACAGTCTGTGGTTCAACGTGGCGTTGGTGGATGGAGCGAGACATGATGTCCCAGATGTGCTCAATTGGATTCAGGTCTGGGGAACGGGCGGGCCAGTCCATAACATCAATGCCTTCCTCTTGCAGGAACTGCTGACACACTCCAGCCACATGAGGTCTAGCATTGTCTTGCATTAGGAGGAACCCAGGGCCAACCGCACCAGCATATGGTCTCACAAGGGGTCTGAGGATCTCATCTCGGTACCTAATGGCAGTCAGGCTACCTCTGGCGAGCACATGGAGGGCTGTGCGGCCCCCCAAAGAAATGCCACCCCACACCATGACTGACCCACCGCCAAACCGGTCATGCTGGAGGATGTTGCAGGCAGCAGAACGTTCTCCACAGCGTCTCCAGACTCTGTCACGTCTGTCACATGTGCTCAGTGTGAACCTGCTTTCATCTGTGAAGAGCACAGGGCGCCAGTGGCAAATTTGCCAATCTTGGTGTTCTCTGGCAAATGCCAAACGTCCTGCACGGTGTTGGGCTGTAAGCACAACCCCCACCTATGGACGTCGGGCCCTCATACCACCCTCATGGAGTCTGTTTCTGACCGTTTGAGCAGACACATGCACATTTGTGGCCTGCTGGAGGTCATTTTGCAGGGCTCTGGCAGTGCTCCTCCTGCTCCTCCTTGCACAAAGGCGGAGGTAGCAGTCCTGCTGCTGGGTTGTTGCCCTCCTACGGCCTCCTCCACGTCTCCTGATGTACTGGCCTGTCTCCTGGTAGCGCCTCCATGCTCTGGACACTACACTGACAGACACAGCAAACCTTCTTGCCACAGTTCGCATTGATGTGCCATCCTGGATGAGCTGCACTACCTGAGCCACTTGTGTGGGTTGTAGACTCCGTCTCATGCTACCACTAGAGTGAAAGCACCGCCAGCATTCAAAAGTGACCAAAACATCAGCCAGGAAGCATAGGAACTGAGAAGTGGTCTGTGGTCACCACCTGCAAAACCAGTCCTTTATTGGGGGTGTCTTGCTAATTGCCTTTAATTTCCACCTGTTGTCTATTCCATTTGCACAACAGCATGTGAAATTTATTGTCAATCAGTGTTGCTTCCTAAGTGGACAGTTTGATTTCACAGAAGTGTGATTGACTTGGAGTTACATTGTGTTGTTTAAGTGTTCCCTTTATTTTTTTGAGCAGTGTATTATACTCGTCCTAAAATTTAGATATTTCTTAATTCCATTATTTTACTTTTAAATGTTTGTGTATTGTTGTGTATTGTTAGATTCTACTGCACTGTAGGAACTAGGGACACACTTACTTCCATACACCAGCAATAACATCTGCTAAACATGTGTATGCGGCCAATAACATTTGATTTGATTTGAAGAAATAAGCCAATGGAAAAATGTGTAGTTAAGACATTCCCTATTTCAAATGAGTCATGCCAACTTTAAAAGGCACTCATATTTTACTGATCTTGGTCTTAAATTATGCCATTAAAATGGTCAACTAGACGTCTGCATTGGCCGTACAGCATTTACGGTGATACGGCCTCTGCAGAAGTCAGGGCATTCATACTTCTTGCGCAGTGCAGAGCTGTTGTGAAGGAAGTTGTCAAGGAAGTCAGTTTGTGTTTATGTAGATGTCAGCGTGGAGCTATAACGGAGCCCTCCGCATTGTTACAAAATTTGAGAGGCGCATGGTGATGCGATATAGACACAGATAGAACAATGCGACAGATATTTCACTGGATGTATAAATGTGGAAGATGGAACGAGATGGATTTTGGCCGACATTCCGCAAAGTTTTTCATCAATTAAACATTTGATCTCAATACAGTTTTCTGTTTCCAAAACTAGAATATGTTATGAACAGAGTAGACTAAGTTTAGTAGACTTTACCCTTTGCAAAAGTTTTTAAAAATCGAGCTGGTTAGAAGGAATGAAAATGTATTCACTCACTAACTGTAAATCGCTCTGAATAAGAGCGTCTGCTAAATTACTAAAATGTAAATGTGTTGCAATGGCAAATTGAGATATTGCACACGCGCACTTCACAGAGTAGGCGTTCCCTAACGGAAATATGCAGAGTATACTAGAAAGCGGCAATAGGATATCCCTTGCGCATGCTTGGCTCTGCCCACCTCCTTGCTTGTTCTGCCCACTATGACTAATTTGTTCCTATTGGAAACGACAAGCTGTGGTCTATCTTAGTTTAGTTATAAAAATATTTGGTATAGAGCTCAATTTGGCCTCTCATGCCTCTGGAGGCTCCGCAATGCATCACACCCTCCATACGGAGCCTCCGATCACATACGGATCAAGCATAAATTCCCTCCATACGGAGCCTCCGATCACATTTCGGATCAAGCATACATTGGTTTTAAGCCTGTCTCATCCTTCCCATTCGAAATAGTTCGCATATATTATGACAGTTTTGTGACCTTTTTGTTCGTTGGTGTTCGGCAGAGTTTTTTGGGGGATGTTCGCGCACATTTTTCTTGAGGCAAGTCGAAGTTTGGTAGCCGAAGTTACGCCCTACGTCTGTGATTGGTCAACAGTACTAGTTGAGTGGGAACTATGGACGGGATTCTTCAATGAAGTGTTAGTTGTCATTCAACGAGAGACGATTCATTTTCATGCACATGCTTTCACTTGAAAAATACTGCACCAAACATCTTAGACTAAGACCTTGGCAAAAACGTCAATTAATTAGATTTCCTGATTTCTTAGATTAATTCCGCACAGACGTTCTCTTCGCCTAGCTGAGTTCTGCTAGGCGGCAAACCGAACCTATGTATGCAGACGCTTTTAGGGCATATCATGCTGATAAAGAACAAAGTTGTAAAGAAGTTTATCTGATTTTTGACTAATCCTTGAGTCTTTGGGCTTTGAAGTGTGCAGGGGGGTAGAACAGAACTGGGTGTGAGTGAGTCATTTCCTAAACCTCATCAAAGGCATCATCATGGCAATGCTGCTCACCACCCTCCATCAGGCAATGAATTATTCAATACAATGTCCAGGGTGGCATCATCTCACTAGCCAAACACACATCTGATCTCACCCTTTTATGTTTCATCCAGATAAATTCTGGTATGCAGATGCAAGCTCTTTGTACCATGCCACACAGCATAAACTGCATTGCAGAGGGTAAATTCATAAATATCTGGGTGAGTCTGGATTTTTGACATATTTCTTGACTATTCTCTGCCATTAAAAAGTATGTTCAGGTACATTTTAATGGCAGCAATTTGATTTCGACCTATTGCTGTTGAATTGGACTATCCCTGTCAGTTTGGCAAATATCTGTGTATCACAGGGAAGACGGAATAAGGGCAATAAAGTCTCAGATTAAATAGAATTTACTGTATACAAATTATTTTTTAATGTAATTAATTGTAATGCCTTATCTCTCCACTTCTGCTGGGTTGAAGTTATATATAATAGTCAGAGGGTGGCACTGTGGAGACGTGTACAGAATAATAGACAATTTGTGAAGGATTATAAGCAATTTGGTCTCCCAATTTGTATGCGTTTTAACAGCAACCGTGTAGCCTATATTTGGTATTCTAAAGTTTCCTGTTATCCATCACAGGACTCAACCTCCACCCAAATAATTCTGCCATGCAATAACTACTGAGAGAAAGCATGCACAAATGTATTTCTATCTATATTGGTAATACTTGATACTAAGCATGTATAAAGGGGCTATAAGTAGTTTATAAAAACGGTTATAGCAGGGGTATTCAACGGGGGGGGGGTTATTCAATGTTTTTATGAATATCGCTAGCAACAACAGAATAAACACATTTGAATTGAATTACATAACTACAGTAGAAAAGAGGAGCATATCTTCATTCGAATGATTACACAAATTACACTCATTGGAGCAAATTATGGAGTATCTGACATAGGCTACCAGTGCGGGAAGTGCCGCTGACTGCTGGTAAGCTTTCTTGACTTGGACATACATTTTTGACAACACATGGCTAACTTTTGTTTAAAGGAAAAATCCAGTCAAACTATCTTTTGGTATTTTTTGCATTATTCCACTGTTGATACAGATGATGATGTGGCAAGTGACACTTTGCTTCTTGAAGTTCCTATATCTTGACTGCTGACATGCAAAACATTTTGGGACTGTATTAACAGTGGACTAATTTAAAAATACCTAAATATGGTTTTGAGTGAATTTTCCCTTTAACCAGCTAAACAGCTACTCAAAATGTGTTTGGATTTACCTTTCTAGGCTATGTTAGAGTTTACACTTCCTCTTCCAATTAGGTAACACTTTATTTGGATAGTCCATCTGTAGATGCTCTACAGACTATCTACAGACTATCAGTAACATGTCAACTATCTACTAACCCTAACCCTTATCCTAACCCTAAACTTAACCCTTAACCTAACCCTTATTCTAAACCTAACCCTAACCATATACTTAGCAAGCAAACAGTTGTTTATCAACAGATAGTTTGTTGATAGTGTGACCATCTGAAGAGCATCTACAGATGGACAATTCGGACTATCCAAATAAAGTGTGATCTCCAATTATAATGTGGGAAGGTCAAAATAATGAAAAACTATTTACCAAATCTATTAATTTTAAAATAAATATTGAGATCTCTTTGCCATTATCATTCACCTGGTAAGACAAGACGTGAGGTCCCTGGGTCGCCTGTTTGCCAGGGAGGCAAGAAAGAGTTGAAGACCCTGCTGAATCCTCCTCCCCCTCCTCCCTCTCTGTGGATGACTTTGTCAACCATTTTGAAAAGAAGGTTGACGACATCCGATCCTCGTTTGTTAAGTCAAATGACACTGCTGGTCCTGCTCACACTGCCCTACCCTATGCTTTGACTTCTTTCTCCCCTCTCTCTCCAGATAAAATCCTGCGACTTGTGACGGCCGGCCGCCCAACAACCTGCCCGCTTGACCCTATCCCCTCCTCTCTTCTCCAGACCATCTCCGGTGACCTTCTCCCCTACCTCACCTCGCTGATCAACTCATCCTTGACCGCTGGCTATGTCCCTTCCGTCTTCAAGAGAGCGAGAGTTGCACCCCTTCTCAAAAAAACATCACTCTGATGTCAACAACTACAGAGCAGTATCCCTTCTTTCTTTTCTCTCCAAAACTATTGAGCGTGCCATCTTTAGCCAACTCTCTTGCTATCTCTCTCAGAATGACCTTCTTGATCCAAACCAGTCAGGTTTCAAGACTGGTTATTCAACTGAGACTGCTCTTCTCTGTGTCACGGAGGCTCTCCGCACTGCTAAAGCTAACTCTCTCTCCTCTGCTCTTGTCCTTCTAGACCTGTCTGCTGCCTTTGATACTGTGAACCATCAGATCCTCCTCTCCACCCTCTCCGAGCTGGGCATCTCCGGCGCGGCTCACTCTTGGATTGCGTCCTACCTGACCAGTCGCTCCTACCAAGTGGCGTGGCAAGAAGCTGTCTCCGCACCACGTGCTCTCACCACTGGTGTCCCCCAGGGCTCAGTTCTAGGCCCTCTCCTATTCTCGCTATACACCAAGTCACTTGGCTCTGTCATATCCTCACATGGCCTCTCCTATCATTGCTACGCAGACGACACACAACTAATCTTCTCCTTTCCCCCTTCTGATAACCAGGTGGCGAATCGCATCTCTGCATGTCTGGCAGACATATCAGTATGGATGACAGATCACCACCTCAAGCTGAACCTTGGCAAGACGGAGCTGCTCTTCCTCCCGGGGAAGGACTGCCTGTTCCATGATCTCGCCATCACGGTTGACAACTCCGTTGTGTCCTCCCTCCAGAGTGCGAAGAGCCTTAGCGTTACCCTGGACAACACCCTGTCATTCTCCGCTAACATCAAGGCGGTGACCCGATCCTGTAGGTTCATGCTCTACAACATTCGGAGAGTACGACCCTGCCTTACACAGGAAGCGGCACAGGTCCTAATCCAGGCACTTGTCATCTCCCGTCTGGATTACTGCAACTCGCTGTTGGCTGGGCTCCCTGCCTGTGCCATTAAACCCCTACAACTCATCCAGAATGCCGCAGCCCGTCTGGTGTTCAACCTTCCCAAGATCTCTCACGTCACCCCGCTCCTCCGCACACTCCACTGGCTTCCAGTTGAAGCTCGCATCTGCTACAAGACCATGGTGCTTGCCTACGGAGCTGTGAGGGGAACGGCACCTCCGTACCTTCAGGCTCTGATCAGTCCCTACACCCAAACGAGGGCATTGCGTTCATCCACCTCTGGCCTGCTGGCTCCCCTACCTCTGCGGAAGCACAGTTCCCGCTCAGCCCAGTCAAAACTGTTCGCTGCTCTGGCACCGCAATGGTGGAACAAGCTCCCTCACGACGCCAGGACAGCGGAGTCACTCACCACCTTCCGGAGACATTTGAAACCCCACCTCTTTAAGGAATACCTGGGATAGTATAAAGTAATCCTTCTACCCCCCCCCCCCCACACCCCCCCCCCCCCCCACACCTTACCCCCCCCCCCGGAAAAACAAGAAAAAAAAAAAAACATTTTAAAATGGTTATCCCACTGGCTATAAGGTGAATGCACCAATTTGTAAGTCTCTCTGGATAAGAGCGTCTGCTAAATGACGTAAATGTAAATGTTATAGCCTTTATATTAATATGTTGGATGATTTTTTTTATGTTTGTGTGTGGTTGTTTTGGGTGCAATATGGAAAATTATGTATTGACCATAGGTTATACGCTATTATATAGTTTAGTTATGTAGGCTACTATTATATAAGCCTGCTAAAAGTGACCGACTATACTGTATATGCAAGACTTTTCAGTGTTAATTCTGCTACAATACACCGAAGGATGGAGCCTGCTGAAAAGGTTGAGTTGAGCGGCGCGCAGTGACATCTGGGCGTTCCGGGATTCGCGCATCTCGCTTGGTGCTACCACGGTGCCAGGTGTGTTTAAACCTGTGGCGAGGGATGCAGTCGCGGTTGTCACTACATCAAAATGCGTGCGATCCGAACTACGACCTGGAACGATAATAAATGACCATTAAGTGAATGATGCGATAGAAAACGGCTCGTGTCGTCGTTATCTGTTAGTCTAGTCACAGGTATAAAGGCACTCTCGTTGAAGCACTGTACGGCTTCGGATTCTAAATCTCCAAGCAGATTTGTCTCTCACTCAGTACATGGTGAGGTGAGTGGATACCTTGTTTTGACAACTTCCATCCAAAGGTTTAGGAAATAAGAAGAACCAACCTATGATAGGGTGATGGGGAGGCTAAATATGCATTCATTTAGAAATTGTATTGCTGTCTTGTTTACTGTTTTACGCACATAGAACATTCTGAGTATTGCAATATTACGGACATACTTTCAGTGGCACAGCCAGCTACTGGAGTGCTCGTACTGATTTTTATTGGCAGTGGTGCTACTCCAGGATTACTGTGGTTTATTCTTGGACAATATTACACTTATTTACACATTACCGGGAATACCTCATCCATGACGCAGGCTGGATCTCAAAAGTGAATGATCAATTATAACAGAGAAATGAAACTCCGAACAGATCCAGGGAATAACTCGAGATTAGAAATCTTTGTTCGACCATATTTGCTCCTGCTTTAGTGCTTGTGAAACAAAGCAAAACCAAACAGACCATTTCAGATCAGTGACAGACCACATCAAAGGGATACAATATGTCCAGAACATTGAAAAAGAAGAAACATTGGTCCAGCAAAGTGCAGGAGTGTGCCGTGTCATGGGGAAGCCTCGGAGAATTCGGCAATGTGGTGGAGGTGCTGGGGGGTGCCGAACACGGAGAGTTCCCTTACTTGGGCCAGATGAAGTTGGATGTGATGGTGTGCCACGTCGGGAGAATGCCCTATTTTGGGGACGTTTTGTTGGAGATCAACGGAACCCCCATCAGTGGACTTACAAACCGTGACACGCATGCTGTCATTCGCCACTTTCGGGAGCCCATTCGTTTGAAGACTGTCAAACCAGGTGCGTCCTAATTTTCCTCTAACTTTTGTGCTATTTTACATCAAGTATTTGATATGCAAAATTGGCCTAGCTTGACATTAGCGTATGCTCTATGCCAGAGTAGTCTACCAACTACCAGTTGTGGAGTAGTCTACCAATACCCTGTGTAATTGTCCTGTAGTAAGTACATATCTTTTATGGGGGTATTTACAATTTATTCTATCCCTTTTTCTCTCATATAATGAATGTGCATACTTATAGTGCAAGGTTAATATACAGGTTATTCTAGCTACCCTGCAATAACCCAATGTGAAGTATAGTGCCCTTTGTTGAATGTGTTGTAGTGCCTTTGTTGAATGACTACACAAGAATCATGTGGAGGAGTCAGTGTCCATCACTTACTGGGGCTCATCACATACCCCATTTGGCTTTGGGCATTGGTCAAGTCTGACTTAATGTTCTTATGCCCTCAGAGTAATCCCCTTTGCATTGTGTTATTGATAAATGCCAATGCCACTCACATTGCTGGTTGTGACGTGAGTGGCATGGCAAGTAATTTGACAGATGCACATCTGCCATTGATGTGACATGACCTCAAACAGTGATGTGTCTGTCATTTAACCCCCTCCACAGACATGGTCCTTACCTCTGTCTCTTAATATATTTCTATATATGCTGGTTTCATGACTTCCTTTCTTATGGTCCTAATGGAACCCTGGTTTCTGCAGTCTGTATGCACTGAGGAGTAGGGCCTCAGGGGTCAGCCAGGCTGGAGGGTTGGCTGTCTGTTTATCTAGTATAGGGGAAGGGGATGACTCACTTGTTGTTGTGTATTTCAACTGGAATATCTAAACAACAACTGAGACTGTGCAGAGGTTGCTTTAGCAGCTGAGTCTTAGGCCTCCAGGCCAGTAGCCCTGAATATCAGCTGTGTTTGGGAGAGTGTGTGTGAGTGTGTGTGTGTCCACTGCACTGCACACCTTAGAGCTCCTCACACCACGCTCTATGCCCCACTAACCAAGAATGATTAATAAAGGGCATGGGAGGGAGAAGGAATCAGCTCAGCCTTTGGATCTAGGCTCAACACCTACACTATGCTGTTTTTGTTCTTAAGCTTATAGTGATAGCAATATTCCTCATCAACTTCAAAATCATCATCACCAGCAGCAACAACAACGGCCTGAGTTAACTTAATTACTCTTTACCAGTCCGTGAATTGTATCAGTCATTCATATGATGGGTGACAGTGAGGGCTTGAACTGTCTTGTGGAGGCTCCTCCTTAGAAATGTGCTTGCTTCCATAAAGGTCAAAACTCTCATAACAAACAGCTTTTTGTATGATCTATATATGTAATTATATGCTATAATAATGTGTGTGTACACTCGCGCAGTGCGCCTGTGTGTATGTCTTTGCGCACATAGATGCACACACATACGCACACAGTGTTTCCTGCGCGGTAAACTCATGTTTAATTCACACCTCTTGCATTACTGAGGCAGCGAATGTTTCTGCCTCCACGCTGATGGGGGCGGTGCGGTGCAGGGTGGTGTGGTGGCGAGGGGCCTGGAGGATCAGCTGTTACCAGGAAGCTGTGGCATAGCACTAATGGTTGGCGGGAGAGGGGAGAGCAGAGGGAGAGGAGATGGAGCTGACAGAGCTTGGTGCAGCAGATGTTCTACTGCTGCTGTTCCCAGGATCCTCTGCTCTTTCTCCCCTGGAACCTGGAGCTGGTGGACTTATTTTATCTGCTGACAGCTGAGCGGAAGAGCTAGGAGGAGGAGTTGGGAGTGTAGTATAATTGCAGTATTAATCACTTTTGTGTGGGAATACCTCTGAGTATGGATTAGGCTGTTTGAGAAGGGTTGAATCCTAAGGAACCTGCCTACATGTTGGTTAAAGTAGCTACTGTAGTAGGGCAAAGCTGTGTGCTGGAAAACATTGGTAGAGCATGGGTGAAGACAGGCCTTGTTAGGCCTTGTGGTGCTCATGTGGAGGAGTGTGACTGAGGAGGCATTGTGAGAGGACAGGAGGAGTCTCCATGGAAGTTGTAGTCATGGAGCTAAAGAAGGCCTCAGCCTGCTTCTACTACTTAATGCATAATCTACATCAATGAGCTGCCATAAGGCATCCCTCACACACGTAACCCACTTTGATATGTAAAAATGCACAGAGAGCCAAAGGCAAGAACCTATGTTAGGTGGCATGTGTGCCAGTGGAGGCTGCTGAGGGGAGGATTGCTCATAATAATGGCTGGAAAGGAGCTAATGTAATGGCATCAAACACACAGAAACCATGGGTGTTTCTCAATATGCATACTACCGTGCTCCACACTCTCATGCTCCAAGTGCATTCTCCGACTATGTTCTCTTGAGTACGTTCTTGTGAGGACGAGAGTGTGGAGAATGCATAAAACATTACATTTGAGAGGCACTCGCACTCCCCCTACTGTATTACCTCACGCTTCACCTCCCCATTCATGGAACCTTCTTCTAGCCAGGACAATAGCAACAATAGACAAAACAAGATATACACAAAGCAAACGTTTTACTTCATAATTATCAGCTAGATATGTTAATCGTAATAATCTAGCTCTCCAGCTAGTTAAACAGGCAAAAATGACCTAAACCTAATGTTATGCAAGGTAGATGTACATTCTTCGTGGCTAGCTAGCTAGCCAGTTAGCCCTATTTACCTATGGACTTACCCATTCTCTGAACCTTCTTCTAGCCAGGACCAGTGGCGGCTCCTGAAAAAATTCTCAGGGGGGGCAATTTTTCTGATGATTTAGGTGACCTACACACATTTAAAAAAAGATATGTCCAGCAACAACATGAAGACAGGGGCAGCATATAAATCAATGCCAGAAGCATTTATTGACTGATCTCAAAAGTGTTGGCTTACAAAAGCAAAATAAGTTATCACAGTAAAAATAATCAAGGGTGTTCTTTCACATTCCTCAACACTGCATAAACAATATGCATTTCCATAAACAAATGAAATATCAGCTGAAAATACAGCATCTTGGTATTTGTTCAGATTGCAGGATCAACAAGAGCTTTTACCACATTTTTTGCCTCATGGTTGAATTGGAAATATGTGCACCTGAGCATAATTCACAACAAGCAAGCAGGAGCTTTTGATAGAGGCTACTGAAAACATTGATGCAATTTATTGGTAATAATAATTTTTTATAGACTTCCATATTCTGCCCTCTTGTATAGATTTGTGAAAATGAACAGTGATAGACATTTTGCCTGAAAACATAATTTGAAAATAATTTATACAAAAGTTAAACACAGCTATCTGTATGGCTTTGTAAAAATGAACAACCATATTCTGGCCAATTGTATAGATTTGTAAATATGAACAACCATATTCTGGCCAATTGTATAGATTTGTAAAAATGAACATGAACAGATTATTATTTTTTTTATTTTTTTTTAATGAAAAATAACTATTTTAAACAACATCAACTGTGAACTGATTTGGGCGTGTGTGTGTTAAAGAGACAGACAGGGAGGGACAAAGAGAGAGAGAGGCTACATTACTTGTACTGAAACTGTTCTCTTCTCTCTTTCAATGCAGCAAAGCGGTCAATGACTTTCTCATTGAAATCAGGCATGCTGAGGACTAGTTCCCTCTCCATGGAAAGCATGGCCAGTGCATTCAGACGTTCCTGGCCCATTGAATTTCGCAGGAATGTCTTAACTCGTGTCAAAGTTGAGAAACATCTCTCAGCTTCAGCTGTTGTCATGGGAGTAGTTATGAGGATGTTCAACAGAGTCACAGTCTCAGAGAACGTCTCCTGGAGGTTGTAGTTCATGAGAACCTGGTACAGTGCCAGTGCACCACAGTTTGACTTTCTCGTCGTCTGCAAAAAGACCGTTCAGTCTCTCCAAAAGCACACTGGCGATTGAGACTGAGGTTGATTCCGAGATGGGAAGGAACTCAAAAAAGCGCTCCTGCACTTTGTGGTTGCTATCTATGTACCTCAGCACAAGCACCAGCTGTGTCTGTGTAGAAACGTCCGTGGTCTCGTCAGCTTGGATAGCTACGAAGTTCGCCGACTTCACCTCCTCCACAATATGTTCCCTCATGACCGCTAGCATACACTCCAGTAGCTCGTTTTGAATGGTCTTTGATGTGAACTTCTTTCAAAGAGACAATCGAGTTGCACTGAACGCTAGCCATCTTGATAGTAGTACGTGAATTGATTGACGCTGCTACCCGCTCTTTTCTTAGTTACGTTCATGGTTATGTTACGTATGACGAAAGCGCGTAAGTGCAAGCCCTCAGAAACCCATAGAGATTGTATTGAAACTCTGATATTTGAAAAAAAAAGATTTTACATGAGAGGCTATGAGACACTTCTGGGCGATTTTCAACCTGACTGAAATCGCCCCAAAAGGGGCGGGGCCATTTGAAGCACGACTTTAGCCTGATTGGACATTTAGTGGCAGATCAGACGTCTAGATTAGAACACTGATAACTACTGTTGCCGTGATATAATTGATTAGAAAAAAAATCCCTTCCTTTTCCCGTTTGGTAGTGCGTCGCCCATATCGCCCTAATGAACACACCGCCCCTGGCCAGGACAATGGCAATAGAGACGAAACAAGATATACACAAAGCAACTGTTTTACTTCATAACTATCAGCTAGCTACAGTTGAAGTCGGAAGGTTACATACACTTAGGTTGGAGTCATTAAAACTCGTTTTTCAACCACTCCAAAAATGTCTTGTTAACAAACTATAGTTTTGGCAAGTCGGTTTTTCCAACAATTGTTTACAGACAGATTATTTCACTTATAATTCACTGTATCACAATTCCAGTGGGTCAGAAGTTTACATACACTAAGTTAACTGTGCCTTTAAACAGCTTGGAAAATTCCAGAAAATGATGTCATGGCTTTAGAAGCTTCTGATAGGCTAATTGACATTGTTTGAGTCAATTGGAGGTGTACCTGTGGATGTATTTCAAGGCCTACCTTCAAACTCAGTGCCTCTTTGCTTGACATCATGGGAAAATGAAAAGAAATCAGCCAAGACCTCAGAAAAAAAATTGTAGACCTCCACAAGTCTGGTTGATCTGTACAAACAATATGACGCAACTATAAACACCATGGGACCACGCAGCCGTCATACCGCTCAGGAAGGAGACGCGTTCTGTCTCCTAGAGATGAACATACTTTGGTGCGAAAAGTGCAAATCAATCCCAGAACAACAGCAAAGGACCTTGTGAAGATGCTGGAGGAAACAGGTACAAAAGTATCTATATCCACAGTAAAACGAGTCCTATATCAACATAACCTGAAAGGCCGCTCAGCAAGGAAGAAGCCACTGCTCCAAAACCGCCATAAAAAAGCCAGACTACGGTTTGCAACTGCACATGGGGACAAAGATCGTACTTTTTGGAGAAATGTCCTCTTGTCTGATGAAACAAAAAAATAACTGTTTGGCCATAATGACCATCGTTATGTTTGGAGGAAAAAAGGGTGAAGCTTGCAAGCCGAAGAACTCCATCCTAATCGTGAAGCACAGGGGTGGCAGCATCGTGCTGTGGGGGTGCTTTTCTGCAGGAGGGACTGGTTCACTTCACAAAATGGATGGCATCATGAGGAAGGAAAATTATGTGGATATATTGAAGCAACATCTCAAGACATCAGTCAGGAAGTTAAAGCTTGGTCGCAAATGGGTCTTCAAAATGGACAATGACCCCAAGCATACTTCCAAAGTTGTGGCAAAATGGCTTAAGGACAACAAAGTAAAGGTATTGGAGTGGCCATCACAAAGCTCTGACCTCAATCCTATAGAAAATATGTGGGCAGAACTGAAAAAGCGTGTGCGAGCAAGGAGGCCTACAAACCTGACTCAGTTACACCAGCTCTGTCAGGAGGAATGGGCCAAAATTCACCCAACTTGTTGTGGGAAGCTTGTGGAAGGCTACCCGAAACGTTTGACCCAAGTTAAACAATTTAAAGGCAATGCTACCAAATACTAATTGAGTGTATGTAAACTTCTGACCCACAGGGAATGTGATGAAAAAATAAATGCTGAAATAAATAATTCTCTCTACTATTATTCTGACATTTCACATTCTTAAAATAAAGTGGTGATCCTAACTGACCTAAGACAGGGCATTTTTACTAGGATTAAATGTCAGGAATTGTGAAAAACTGAGTTTAAATGTATTTGGCTAAGGTGTATGTAAACTTCCGACTTCAACTGTATATGTGAAACGTAATAATGTAGCTAACCAGATAGTGACCTAAAACTATGACCTAAAACAAATATTATGCTTTTTTTTTTTTTTTTTTTACATTTTTTACATTTATGCAAGATAGATGTCAATTCTTCGTGGGTAGCTAGCTAACAATTCTTCGTGGCTAGCTAACAGTAGTAGCTAGCCAGTTAGCCCTATTGACTTATTATCGGCTTGCGATCAGGTAAACATGCCAACATTAACACAGCATGTATTTCTTAACGTATCAAGATAAGATATTGTAGTCAGCCAACATATGAGATGTGAATAGGCAACATTTCATTCTGAAGTTGAAGTGTATTTTCTCTCGCTTCAGCTCAAATAATGGCCACCATTGATTTCAGGAAATGTTGCATCGTTTTTTTACGTGGTTGTGTCATATTTCTTTGCATACTTTCCATTGAAGCTTGTATCGATGCATGCTTCAAAATGTGTACAAACGGAGTACGCATTCAAGAAGTGCCCTCCGTGCTCCGTTTCGCATAGTTTAATTTGGACTCATACTCCGACCCTCCCGTGCTCCAATTTGCGTGCTCGGAGCACGGTAGTATGCATTTTGAGAAACACCCCATGTGTTTGATATATTTGATACCATTCCACTGATTCCGCTCCAGCCATTACCACGAGCCAGTTCTCCCCAATTAAGGTGTCACCAACCTCCTGTGATGTGTGTTATTATTCAATAGAGAATCTCTGTAATGGTTTGCATGCTGTGTCTGTCTACAACGGGTCCCTCTAATGAGTGTGCTGAAGGCAGTGGAGCAGCCTGGCTCTCACAGCCCTCTGTCTTTCACACACGTAACCATATTTCACATTACCTGCTGATAACACCAATACAGACTACAGAGGAACGTGAGTGGATCCAGTCCTGCGCCCTGTAATTGTTTCCAATGGAGATGGTGGACGTGGGTTAATCGTGCTAATGTACAACTCATATCTGGAAAGTGGCTCTCCAGTCTCGATAGAGTCCTCCTCTTGACAGGCCCTGCTTTGTCATCGGAATGAGATTTGTGTCGGTCGGTCGCTTGCCAGGAAACTGGAGAGGGACACACAAGCTCAGAGGCCCCCTGGTTAGGCAGAAACATCTGGCTCCTGCTCTAGCTGGAGAGAGAGTAGAGAGCTGAGCTAGCCACTCACCCAAAATATGTCAGCAGTGGTACAGAGAACTCCAGGCAATATTGACACCGGAGAAGTAGAGCTTAGTAGCCTAGATAGGTACATCAGTCAACATGATGTGAAAAGCATACTGAGGTCCTGCAGGCCCAGTACAGTTATATGCTTCTTGGCATCAGAATTTTGGAACGCTTTACACATCTGATAGGGCTTGTGTTGCATTCTTAGCAGCAGGTGATGTTACTATAATGGGCCCAGTATGTCAAACTAATCCTCTACAAATTGCATGTTTGAAACACTTTGTCACATCCTCGTTCAGTGTCTACCAGCAGCAGGCCACTAACACTAATCACCAGCATCCGTGCAACAGAGGGACACGAGCCTGTCAGGAACTAAGAAGTGGGCTGCTGCTGCCGCAATGCTAGAGCATGACAATTAGTTTGTGAGTGTTTCTCCATGCCGGAAGCATCCCACTCTGCTCAACCTTTCCTCATTAATGACTTTCTCTATGTATCTCTCTCATTCTTTTTCTATCTCTCTTTCTTTTCTTCCCTCTCCCACTCTGACACACACACACACACACACACACACACACACACACACACACACACACACACACACACACACACACACACACACACACACACACACACACAAACACACACACACACACACTCTTCCCCCTCCTATTTGCTTTCATCTTGGTGGTTCTGAGAGAATAAATTGCACGCCAGCAACCAGTTGTTCAGGAAAAGAAGTGGTTGCCGTCTCAACGAGGAGAAGGCAAAGTAATAATAATCACTGAATGTGTGGGATATGTTATTCTCCAGCAGCACGACAGCCAGTCTTCTGTAGTCTACTACAACCACCATGGACACCGGAACACACACAATCACACAAAATACTATTCTTTAAATATCCTGCTCTTTTTGCTTTATTTTGTTACAATGTGTTTTGATGACATCACTTCCTGTTTTTGCTTCTGTTTCTGCTTCTTTTACTGTCTGCCATCAGAGCCTTAGGCAGCTGCCCAGCCCTCACTGTTGGCTCACCTTACCTTACACAGCTAGCCTACATCACAGACCTTCCCATATCATCCTGCTCTCAGCAGACATCATCTAGACTTCTCAGTTAAGAACACAACCTAGTCTCACATGCAATGGTGTGTGTGTGTGTGTGTATGTGGGAGCGGTGAGGGGGGAGAGGAGGATACATGGTACAACTGGAAAACAAACTAGCGTGAAGTCGATCCCAACCCTACTCCTAGTGCTCAATAATGAATTTAGGCGAGGCAGCTACTCTCCGTACTCTCCCCAGTGTGTGTGTGTGTGTGTCGTGGTGGTGGTATTACAGTAAAACTGTAACATCTAAAGCACATTGTAGTCCCTAGTGCTCTCATTAGTCCCACCATAATTAAATTGGTGACGCTCTCACTCTCCAGCATCGCCTTGGAATAGAAAACATAAGGAAAAGGAGGCTTATAGTCTGTGAGGATAGGCTGACAGCTGCAGCTTCTACGTTAGGATTGGATGATGGCTGGAGCTTCTGAGTGGGGATTGGCTGATGGCTGGAGCTTCTGTGTGAAGATTTGACGGTGACTGATGGCTTGATCTACAGCAGGGTTCCCCAATTAGATTTCCAAAAGGGCCAAATTTGGTCAGGTATGCCAAGCCGAGGGCCAACATGTTTGTTTTTTTGGCGACAGTTTTATGTTTTATCAGTTTTCACTTCTATTGTGATTTTATAATTATTAGTAGTGGTGTTAGGAGTCACATAAGAGAAAAATGAAAAATACTAAATTAGTCCAAAACCAACTATTTAATTATGAAATGCCCCTGGAGCATATTCTGTGCAAACAGTCAGCAAACAAAGTCAAACACATTCACACACACACACACACACACACACACACACACACACACACACACACACACACACACACACACACACACACACACACACACACACAGCGCCCACTTCTGTCTGGATCACCCATGCTTTGGATATCTGCGTTCAGACGGTCTTTCTAAGAGAAGAGACACAAGGACAAACACAGACAGACAGAGATTTAGTTCAAATGTGTTATCAGAATATGCCACATTAGTTTTTAAACTTTTAAAATATGTGAACCAAATAATATCAAGCTGTTAACAACCAAAAGTGTTTGATATTAATGTGACAATATAATTAATTAGCTTTTATTTGTGTATTATTTTTTTATTGCTGTGTATTAAGTTTTAAATTTTACTAACTAGTTGGATGCCATTTACTTTTATTTAAGCTGTGTAGCATATTTAGTAGGAAACATGCTATTAAATATGAAATGGTTATTTCATTGTAATAATTATTATACCACGAGAAGATTGAAAAATAGCAAAAAAATAATTCACCAATCAGTGAGAGAAGTGAGTGCGACGGGATGAGGCAACCTTTCTGATGTCAGGTTTGTATTCTGTTGTGGCAATCCTGAGGCACTGTCCAAGATGTGAATCTGAGAGTCTGTTACTGTCCTGGCTCTTGATAGCATTCATTGAAGAAAATGCTGATTCACAGATGTATGTTGAGGGGAACATCGTGTGTAGGAGCATTGCAATATCTCTGGTGTTTTTAAAACGAGCTTGGGGAACCACGTTGATCCAAAAGTCACTCACCAGTGCATCCTTGTGTTGAGCTTTGAGCAAATCAGATGTTCCCATCTCCAAGATTTCCATCTGAAGAGCAGCCTCATCTATGGAAGGCACCAGCTTTTTGGCCTCTGCAGTCCACTGGCCGTCAGCTGACACAGAAAACGGCTGTCTTACGAAGAGAAGGATGTCAGCTGAGTGTTTAGGGGAGCTTTCAAATCTTTCCTTGAAGTTTTCTGCCAGCCTGGACACAAAATCCTTCATTGCTGGATCTTCCTGCATTTTATTCTTCTCACAATGCTCACGCAGACGTGGAAAGTGCAACTTTCTCCCATGAATGTCTCTCTCCAGGAGGTGCAGCTTTGACCGGAAAGCTTCAATCGCCTCATACATGTCAGCAACAGTGTGGTTCTTGCCTTGTAGTCGCAGGTTAAGGTGATTTAGATGAGACATGATGTCACACAAAAAAGTTACATCTGATATCACCTTGTTGTCAGTTAAAAAGCTCAAAAAGTCGCTGGCTTTTTGGCTCTGCAGGCTGGATAAAAATGACACAAGTTCATCACGCAGGTCACACACCCTCTCCAACACACGGCCTTTGCTCAGCCAGCAAACGTCATTGTGGAGCAAAAGATCCTTGTGTTCAGCTGACATTTCCTCGAGTAATGCTCTAAAAAGGCGATGCTGCAGACTAGAGCTCTCACGGACAAAGTTAACTAGTCGAGTCACAGTATCCATGGTCTCTTTCATTTTTCCACTTGTGAATAATGCAGTGAAATGCCAGGAGTGCTGGGTTAATGGCAGAAAGCCTGCTTACCAAGCCCTGGCGGTGTCCCAACATTGACGTAGGCCCCGTCGGTAACAACAGAGACAATTTTACTCACATCTAAGCCATTCCTTTCGAAGAACTGTGTCAGCTCGTTGAATATTATTTCCCCGGTTGTACGCCCAGGTAGAGAAATCAAACACAGCAGCTCCTCCCGGAATGTCTTCCCATCAAAAAATCTTGCGAACACAGACAGCTGTTCCATGTCGGTTTGGTCACAAGACGAGTCTATTGCCAGTGAGAATGTTTAGCTTTTCCTCAAATCTGTGAGTAGACTGGAAAAACACTCCTCCGCTAAAACTTTGACTCTTCTGGTTGCCGTGTTAGCCGACAGCGGCACTTGCTTCAACAGCTCAACAACTTCTTTTTTTATTGGTTCCTCTTGGTTTAAAACTTCGGCAGGCATGTCGATTGCACATTGTTTAATTAACTCTTCATCGGCTAATGGCTTCTTAGCTCTTGCAAGCTTCCACGAAACGTGTAATGAGGCAGCTGTTGCGCTCTCATGTGCCGATGTTGTTTTACACATAGTTAAAACCGAGTGCTTGTATGACGTTAACATGATTGCAATTTTTTGTTTGCGCTGGTCAGATTTTTCTGGGTAGTTTGCATTAAAACTGGCAGCATGAATAGAGTGAAAATGCTTCTTCAGATTGTCAGCTTTGATTACAGCTACAGTCTGCATGCATATTAAGCATTTGGGCTTAGCACTGTTGTGGTCCGGTAAAAAAAAGCAATACCTCTCAGTCCAGTCAGTGTTGAACAGGTTCTCCTGGTCTACCTTGCGTATCTTGGCGAATGCCATGTTGGTTTGACTGGATTTAATAATTTTTTGTGAGGAAGGGGTCAGTCCTTTTGATGAAAGAGGGTTAACTGGCGAGCGGCTGCGGCTACTGTGTGTGTGTGACACTACACTAGGTAGCTAGTCGAGTGGAGACGAGTACGCAAAGGGCGCGAAGCACCCTAAAGGCCACAGGTCAAGGTGTGGGATAATTTCAAAATAAAGCAGAGCCGCGGATATTAAATTCATGTTTATTATAACAAGTGAATGCCAATGCTGTCAGTGTGGGCCAGACATTTGGCTCTTGCGGGCCGGATCTGGCCCGCGGGCCGCTTATTGGGGTTGGCTGATCTACAGTGTGTGTGGATTTACTGGAGCTGCTCCTATATAGGACTGGTCGTATTCTTAGTCACTGAAATGTAACAAAGGAAATATTTCACAATGTTACTTACAGGTACAAAGCAGCCTCCATAGAAAAATTATGCCTATCTTTACTTGATGTTAGATTGTATTGGTTATTATTACAAGACCATAGGTGTGATGATTGGCTGAATGCTTAGTTGGCCTGTCAGGCCTCCTGTCCATCAGCAACCTCTGTCAGGCTATTTAGTAAGGCACTGGGGCATAGCTGGGGCTTCTGGGATATCACAGTCCTCCAGTGCCTGGGGAATTACATGTAACAGTGACGACATAGGTCACAATTTCACTGTTTAATGAGCAATAAGAGACAGAGGAGGGAGGGATGGAGGGATGGAGAGGGGACCATTTCAGACCATTTCCGGAGACCTTCTCCCTTACCTCACCTCGCTCATCAACTCATCCTTGACCGCTGGCCATGTCCCTTCCGTCTTCAAGAGAGTGAGAGTTGCACCCCTCCTCAAAAAACCTACATTCGATCCCTCCGATGTCAACAACTACAGACCAGTATCCCTTCTTTCTTTTCTCTCCAAAACTCTTGAGCGTGCCGTCTCTAGCCAACTCTCCTGCTATCTCTCTCAGAATGACCTTCTTGATCCAAACCAGTCAGGTTTCAAGACTGGTCATTCAACTGAGACTGCTCTTCTCTGTGTCACGGAGGCTCTCCGCACTGCTAAAGCTAACTCTCTCTCATCTGCTCTTATCCTTCTAGACCTATCCGCTGCCTTTGATACTGTGAACCATCAGATCCTCCTCTCCACCCTCTCCGAGTTGGGCATCTCCGGCGCTGCTCACTCTTGGATTGCGTCCTACCTGACAGGTCGCTCCTACCAGGTGGCGTGGCGAGAATCTGTCTCCGCACCACATGCTCTCACCACTGGTGTCCCCCAGGGCTCAGTTCTAGGCCCTCTCCTATTCTCTCTATACACCAAGTAACTCGGCTCTGTCATATCCTCACATGGTCTCTCCTATCATTGCTACGCAGACGACACACAATTAATTTTCTCCTTTCCCCCTTCTGATAATCAGGTGGCGAATCGCATCTCTGCATGTCTGGCAGACATATCAGTGTGGATGTCGGATCACCACCTCAAGCTGAACCTCGGCAAGAAGGAGCTGCACTTCCTCCCGGGGAAGGACTGCCCGCTCCACGATCTCGCCATCACGGTTGACAACTCCATTGTGTCCTCCTCCCAGAGTGCAAAGAACCTTGGCGTGACCCTGGACAACACCCTGTCGTTCTCCGCTAACATCAAAGCGGTGACCCGATCCTGCAGGTTCATGCTCTACAACATTCGCAGAGTACGACCCTACCTTACACAGAAAGCGGCACAGGTCCTAATCCAGGCACTTGTCATCTCCCGTCTGGATTACTGCAACTCGCTGTTGGCTGGGCTCCCTGCCTGTGCCATTAAACCCTACAACTTATCCAGAACGCTGCAGCCCATCTGGTGTTCGACCTTCCCAAGTTCTCTCATGTCACCCCGCTCCTCCGCACACTCCACTGGCTTCCAGTTGAGGCTCGCATCTACTACAAGACCATGGTGCTTGTCTACAGAGCTGTGAGGGGAACGGCACCTCCTTACCTTCAGGCTCTGATCAGACCCTACACCCAAACGAGGGCACTACGTTCATCCACCTCTGGCCTGCTAGCTCCCCTACCTCTACGGAAGCACAGTTCCCGCTCAGCCCAGTCAAAGCTATTTGCTGCTCTGGCACCCCAATGGTGGAACAAGCTCCCCCACGACGCCAGGACAGCAGAGTCACTGACCACCTTCCGGAGACACTTGAAACCCTACCTCTTTAAGGAATACCTGGAATAGTATAAAGTAATCCTTCTACCCCCCCCCCCCCCCAATTCCCCCACCCCCCCATAAAAAAAGAAGAAAAAAGTGGTTGTCCCACTTGCTATTATAAGTTGAATGCACCAATTTGTAAGTCGCTCTGGATAAGAGAGTCTGCAAAATGATGTAAATGTAAATGAAAAGGTCACACAGGATAGGATTATACAGTCGTGGTCAAAAGTTTTGAGAATGACACAAATCCTCATTTTCACAAAGTCTGCTGCCTCAAATTTGATGATGGCAATTTGCATATACTCCAGAATGTCATGAAGAGTGATCAGATGAATTGCAATTAATTGTAAAGACCCTCTTTGCCATGAAAATGAACTTAATCCCCAAAAAACATTTCCACTGCATTTCACCCCTGCCACAAAAGGACCAGCTGCCATCATGTCAGTGATTCTCTCGTTAACACAGGTGAGAGTGTTGACGAGGACAAGGCTGGAGATCACTCTGTCATGCTGATTGAGTTAGAATAACAGACTGGAAGCTTTAAAAGGAGGGTGGTGCTTGAAATCATTGTTCTTCCTCTGTTAACCATGGTTACCTGCAAGGAAACTGAACATCATCATTGCTTTGCACAAAAAGGCCTTCACAGGCAAGGATATTGCTGCTAGTAAGATTGCACCTATATCAACCATTTATCGGATCATCAAGAACTTCAAGGAGAGAGGTTCAATTGTTGTGAAGAAGGCGTCAGGGCGCCCAAGAAAGTCCAGCAAGTGCCAGGACCGTCTCCTAAAGTTGATTCAGCTGCGGGATCGGGGCACCACCAGTGCAGAGCTTGCTCAGGAATGGCAGCAGGCAGGTGTGAGAGCATCTGCACGCACAGTGAGGCGAATACTTTTGGAGGATGGCCTGGTGTCAAGAAGGGCAGCAAAGAAGCCACTTCTCTCCAGGAAAAACATCAGGTACAGGGATTGGACTGCTGAGGACTGGGGTAAAGTCATTTTCTCTGATGAATCCCCTTTCCGATTGTTTGGGGCATCCGGAAAACACCTTGTCTGGAGAAGACAAGGTGAGCGCTACCATCAGTCCTGTGTCATAACAACAGTAAAGTATCCTGAGACCATTAATGTGTGGGGTTGCTTCTCAGCCAAGGGAGTGGGCTCACTCACAATTTTGCCTAAGAACACAGCCATGAATAAAGAATGGTACCAACACATCCTCCGAGAGCAACTTCTCCCAACCATCCAAGAACAGTTTGGTGACGACCAATGCCTTTTCCAGCATGATGGAGCACCTTGCCATAAGGCAAAAGTGATAACTAAGGGGCTCGGGGAACAAAACATCAACATTTTGGGTCCATGGCCAGGAAACTCCCCAGACCTTAATCCCATTGAGAACTTGTGGTCGATCCTCAAGAGGCGGGTCGACAAACAAAAACCCACAAATTCTGACAAACTCCAAGCATTGATTATGCAAGAATGGGCTGCCATCAGTCAGGATATGGCCCATAAGTTAATTGACAGCATGCCAGGGTGGATTGCAGAGGTCTTGAAAAAGAAGGGTCAACACTGCAAATATTGACTCTTTGCATAAACTTAATGTAATTGTCAATAAAAGCCTTTGACACTTATGGAATGCTTGTAATTATACTTCAGTATACCATAGTAACATCTGACAAAAATATCTCATAACACAGAAACAGCGAACTTTGTGAAGACCAATACTTGTGTCATTCTCAAAACTTTTGACCACGACTGTACAGTGCATTCGGAAAGTATTCAGACACCTTGATTTTTTCCACATTTTGTTACGTTAAAGCCTTATTCTAAAATTGATTAAATAGTTTTTAGACATTTTTGCAAAAATAAATAAATAAATAACTGAAATATGACATTTACATAAGTTTTCAGACCCTTTACTCAGTACTTTGTTGAAGCACCTTTGGCAGCGATTACAGCCTCGAGTCTTCTTGGGTATGATGCTACAAGCTTGGCACATCTGTATTTGGGGAGTTTCTCAAATTCTTGTCTGCAGATCCTCTCAAGCTCTGTCAGGTTGGATGGGGAGTGTTGCTGCACAGCTATTTTCAGGGCTCTCCAGAGATGTTCAATCGGGTTCAAGTCCGAGCTCTGGCTGGGCCACTCAAAGACATTCAGAGACTTGTCCCGAAGCCACTCCGGCTGTGTGCTTAGGGTCGTTGTCCTGTTGGAAGGTGAACCTTTGCCCCAGTCTGAGATCCTGAGAGCTCTGGATCTCAAGGATCTCTCTGTACTTTGCTCCGCCGTTCATGTTTCCCTTGATCCTGACTAGTCTCCCAGTCCCTGCCGCTGAAAAACATCCCCACAGCATGATGCTGCCACCACCATGCTTCACCGTAGGGATGGTGCCAGGTTTCCTCCAGACGTGAGGCTTGGCATTCAGGCCAAATAGTTCAATCTTGGTTTCATCAGACCAGAGAATCTTGTTTCTCATGGTCTGAGGGTCCTTTAGGTGCCTTTTGGCAAACTCCAAGCGGGCTGTCATGTGCCTTTTACTGAGGAGTGGCTTCTGTCTGGCCACTCTACCATAAAGGCCTGATTGGTGGAGTGCTGCAGAGATGGTTGACCTTCTGGAAAGTTCTCCCATCTCCACAGAGGAACTCTAGAGCTCTGTCAGAGTGACCATCAGGTTCTTGGTCACCTCCCTGACCAAGGTCCTTCTCCCCTGATTGCTTAAACTTCTTCCATTTAAGAATGATGGAGGCCACTGTGTTCTTGGGGACCTTCAATGCTGCAGAAATGTTTTTGGTACCCTTCCCCAGATCTGTGCCTCTACACAATCCTGTCTCAGAGCTCTACGGACAATTCCTTCGATCTCATGGCTTGGTTTTTGCTCTGACATGCACTGTCAACTGTGGGACCTTATATAGACAGGTGCGTGCCTTTCCAAATCATGTCTAATCAATTAATTTTACCACAGGTGCACTCCAATCAAGTTGTAGAAACATCTCAAGGATGATCAATGGAAACCGGATGCACCTGAGCTCAATTTTGAGTCTCATATAAAGGGTCTGAATACTTTGTAAATAAGTTACATTTGCAAACATTTCTAAAAACCTGTTTTTGCTTTGTCATTATGGGATATTGTGTTTAGATTGATGAGGATTTGTATTTATTTAATCAATTTTAGAATAAGGCTATAACATAACAAAATGTTGAAAAAGTCAAGGGGTCTGAATACTTTCCGAATGCACTGTACCAACAGCATTTTGTCATTATCTGACTGGTTGTTTGAATTATTAGGGACAGGCAATACAGTTACTGACCCAAACGCTCCTGTTCATGAAGGACACTATCTTTATGCAACAGTGAGCTCCAGCCGCCTTAAGAAAGAAAGTCATTGACTCTCCCCTTCAGCATGGGTCAGAGACGTGAGATACCACTAATAGCAACTACTGACTAACTACCCCAGACCAGAGTGTCACTTTTCATTCAGCAGCATTTATTATTATGTCCCCATTGGTGTTTATCCACTGGAAGATTATCTCAGGTCACTTCTAAATCGCTCCCAGCTAATGGGCCTGGACATTTGAATTACCGTGCTCTTTTAAAAGGAACATTAGCCACCAGCTTAGGTTTCTGACTGAAGCTAAATTAATAGGCCGGCATAAACATCAGCCATGGAGAGATTGTGTGTGTGTGTGCAGCTTGTGATGGGAAGCCTGCCAGTGATACAGCTCAGTGTTGTAATGATGATAGGAGGGGGGCAGGGAGTGTAGATGGCTTTCTCAGGGTTTGTGCCAGGGCCGTGTTAAAGTTTGTGTGTCTGTGTCTGTGGGTGTGTGTATACAGGCAGGCACACACATTGAGCACTAAAACAGTGAATCAGGCCAATGCCGGACACCTCAAATAGACAGTCTGTCATAGCATGAATGCCAAAGTCAGTCCCAGGTAAGGACACAATGACCATGGTTACATGCGCACAATAATGCAATTATTGTGGATAGTCAGGATAATATAATAGTTTGTTTAAAACGTTTACATGCTTTGCAAGAAGAACGATTTCCCTAATAATCCTGTTTACATGGACACATCTGAAATAAGGCTGCTCAGAAAAACAGGTGTTTTAATTGGCATATGCTTACTTAGATTATGACCTTACGGCAATTAAGATAAGCAGAGTGAGGGCCTCCCGAGTGGCTCACTACAGACCCGGGTTCGATCCCAGGCTGTGTCACAACTGGCCGTGACCGGGAGTCCCATAGGGCGGCGCACAATTGGCCCAGCGTCGTCCGGGTTAGGGGAGGGTTTGGCCGGGGGGGGGCTTTACTTGGCTCATCACGCACTAGAACTCTTGTGGCGGGCCGGGCACCTGCAGGCTGACTTCAGTCGTCTGTTGAACAGTGTTTCCTCCGACACATTGGTGCAGCTGGCTTCCAAGTTAAGCAGGTGGGTGTTAAGGAGCGCGGTTTGGTGGTTCATGTTTTGGAGGATGCATGACTTGACCTTCGCCTCTCCTGAGCCCGTTGGGGAGTTGCACCGATGAGACAAGATTGAAATTGGGGGTAAAATACAAAAGATAGAGTGAGGTGTTTACATGACTAATGCCATACTTGGCCTTCTACCATAATCAGTTAAATATCAAATTATTAGTGTGCATGTAAATGTACTCTATGATAGAGAGCAATTAAGTTATTTTTAACAAAAGATACTACTTATAAAATGTAGTACCAAACTGTGCCCTCCATAAAGAATATCAACAGCAGAATGTCAACCTTCTCTGGGGTCAGTTTCTCTGCTCTTTCTGAGCCCTGTGTCTGGCCTGGCGTCCAGCCAATACCCAGGTGTTTTAATATTCCTCAGAAGTGTGATTTGTGGTCCACTGTGGCGGCCCGAGAACAGTTGGCTTTCTGGAATCTTAATGCTGGCCAGTGCCAAGCTCTCAGGCCTCTCTTACTGGCCTCGTGTCGCCGAATGCAAATGAGACATTACAGGGCCGAGCAACAGTGGCAGACCCTCAGACTGACTGAAGAGCCCTTTACAGGACGACATGGGTTCCCAAAGCCTTACGACCAGGAGTTCTGGGCTTTTCTCTAACCCTCATACTCAACAAGATGCTCCTCTCCTCATGCCTCTCTTCAAAGTACAGCACTGGATACTCCAGATGAATTAATTCTCTGTACTTTGGGGTTTTCACAGTGTACTTTAGTCTGAGCCACCCTAGGCAGGGCTAAGCAAAATGGCAGTCATGATTGTGTGATGGAGCTGAACAGATCCCAGATCAGAGTAGTCCAGTCATAGTGCAGAACCACATACAGTGCCTTCAGTAAGTATTCATACTCCTTGACTTATTCCACATTTTGTTGTGATACAGCCTGAATTCAAAATTGATTAAATATATACATATAATACCCCATAATGACAAAGTGAAAATATGTGTTTAGAATTTTTTTGCTCATTTATTGAAAATAAAATACAGAAATATCTAATTTATGTATGTATTCACCCTTGAGTCAATACTTTGGCAGCGATTACAGCTGTGCGTCTTTCTGGGTCTCTAAGTCTCTAAGAGCTTTCCACATGTGGATTGTGCAACAGTTGCTCATTATTCTTTTTTAAATTCTTCAAGGTCTGTCAAATTAGTTGTTGGTCATTGCTAGACAACCATTTTCAGGTCTTGCCATAGGTTTTCAAGTGTAATTAACATAAACACATTTAGCATCTCCTGGCTTCCACACATAGCCTACAAGCCACTGATGTACACCTTTGGAACATCTACATTTTAAAGTTTAATAAATCCATAATAATATATATAGCCTACACCTTCACAATAAATCCATTATTTATTTTAGTCAGGTCTAAAGAAACATGATATGAAGAAAATGTAGTCTATTTCAGAAGAACAGAATAGCATACTCTGAGTTGTCCTTATGTTAGGTCCTCATCTGGCTATGCCATATGGCTGTGGGCTACACTAGTTCATTTAGCAGACAAGATTTGCTTAGAATTCCGTGGCATTATTTTATAGTATGAAGAATACAATTGAACAAAGCTGAATAAAATAGAAAGGATATTTTCTCCAAACGGTTTGAGGGAGTGCGCACATGCGGCTATTCTGTGTTGAGCGGTTAACAAAGAAATAGGTACTCCTATATGCTTAATTTAGAGTTATTAATGTAACTTTAGTTGTTCTACAAATGTTGGGCTATATGTTAAAAATTTTAACACATTGTAAGGCTGCATAATGCAACTCTAATGATGATTTTTTTTAAAGTTGCATGAAAGGCATGAGCTCTGTTTTGTTGCGCAGGATGTACACATTTTAGTAATTTAGCAGACGCTCTTATCCAGAGCAACTTACAGTTAGTGCATACATTATTTTTTTTTTCATACCCCCGTGGGAATCAAACCCACAACCCTGGCATTGCAAACGCCATGCTCTACCAACTGAGCTACATCCCTGCCGGCCATTCCCTCCCCTACCATGGACCAATTGTGTGCCGCCCCATGGGTCTCTCAGTCGCAGCCGGCTACGACAGAGCCTGGATTCAAACCAGGATCTCTAGTAGCACAGCTAGCACTACGATGCAGTGCCTTAGACCACTGCGCCACTCGGGAGACACCCTTCATCAGTCTCTCATTCACAATTTGACAAGCACTTGATAATGCCTCGAATTTCCCTGCGGCATCCCCTTTGTGTGGCCGTAAGTCAAGGGGTGGGAATACTTTCTGAAGGCACTGTATTACCTTCATTACCAAGGTAGCTAGGTTATTGAGAACACATTCTCTCATAACAAGCATCTACATGCAGATCTGCCTTTAGCCGAACCTCTCCCTCCCCTCTAGCTCTATGATCATGGGATTACCAAGAGCAACTAGAAAGCAATGTCCTGAGAGAACGTCTGTGTTTAAGAGGTTACATAATTTGTAGTAATCCCCATAGGCTCCCCATAGAGCCACAGACCCCATGGCAGCCATGGGGGAGAGGGGGAGGTGTGTGTTTGTGTGAGTTTTTGTGATATCTTCACTGTGGGATCCACTCTGATCTGTTGATGACAAAGAGCAGCAGTAGCATACCTATAGAGCTGACATGCAGAGCTCTCTCTCTCTCTCTCTCTCTCTCTCTCTCTCTCTCTCTCTCTCTCACACACACACACACACACACACACACACACACACACACAAACAAACACACACACACACATACAGACGCTAATCTGTCCCCATATGCTTACACATGGGTCTCCACACGACACTATGTTAAACAGTTCAACTACATGCAATAACACCACAGTGGAGCCACCTCTCTGGCTGTGATCTGATTATAAACCGGTTCATATAGGGGTACTGATGGAGGAAATTGTAGAGGATGAGTAGAGGAGATGAGCATGGTTTTATAGCAGTTTTTATTGTGTAATGGGTAGTGATATGCAGTAAGTAACCCATGAATGTGTTAACATTAACACACCATCCCTCTTCTCTCTGTCATAAAACAGGTCATGCCATGTCGGGTTGTGATATTCTTGAGTGAATGGCTATGAATATTCATAAGTGATGCTGCCCCTGCCCTGGCCTGTGAACACATTTGCTCAGAGTGTTCTGAGCTGTGGCTTAGTAAGGATACAGATGTAGGATCTTCATTTGACCTATATTGTCACAGCAAAATAATCCTGCAGCAACAGGATTTGAACGTTTAGTCCATAATATTGTTTGTTCGGTGTCTAGGCTATTAGTTAGCCAAAAGTACGCTACATGAAAAGTGCAATACTGTTACTATAACCATGTGTTAGTGTGGGTTTTCAGTGAATTTATGTAAATCACGAAATTCATCTGCATTTCCTGTGTGCAGGAAAATTCTCAGCAACAAAATAGTGATCAAATTAAGATCCTACATCTGTAGTGGTGATTTAGGCCTGACCTGGTTTGACAGGTCCGGTGGATGTGTGTGTGTGTGTGTGTGTGCGTGCGTGTGTGTGTCTCTCTCTCTGCCGGGGGTTGTGTACAGTAGTTGCGTGGTGCAGGTGGTGCAGCATTATGGTCTCTCTGCACCGGCTCATTACAGATACTCAGTTTCTGTTTGACATGGTTGCCTCTGCTCCGTTCGTCAGCCTTGTTGTCCTCTTTTCTCCCTGGCTGAACTGCATGACTGCTGCTGCTGCTTGGCTCCCATCATGTGAAGGGGATGCTCTGCAGACGGCTGTCTGTCGAGACAACATCCATATCATACACCACATGCCCAGCCTCGCATGGCACGGCTGCATTTGATTTACTGTTTACTTGAGGAGAATGTTATGTTGGAAATTAATAGTTGCACTCGAGCATTTCAATTTTGGAGAATCTCTTATAAAATGGGTCAAAATCATGTATAGTAACCGTAGGTGTAAAATAGTAAATAATGGCTATTTCTCAGAAAGTTTTAAACTGTCAAGAGGAGTGAAACAAGGTTGTCCACTATCGGCATATCTATTTATTATGGCCATCGAGATGTTAGCTATTAAAATCAGATCCAACAATAATATCAAGGGATTAGAAATCCAGGGCTTAAAAACAAAGGTGTCATTGTACGCTGATGATTCATGTTTTCTTTTAAATCCACAACTAGAATCCCTCCACAGCCTCATAGATTATCTAGATACATTTTCTAACCTCTCTGGATTACAACCAAATTATGACAAATGTACTATATTACGTATTGGATCACTAAAAAATAAAAATTTTACATTACCATGTAGTTTACCAATAAAATGGTCTGATGGTGATGTGGATATACTTGGAATACATATCCCAAAGGAAATAAATGATCTGTAGCTCAGTTGGTAGAGCATGGCGCTTGCAACGCAAGGGTTGTGGGTTCGTTTCCCACAGGAGGCCAGTATGAAAAATATATGCACTCACTAACTGTAAGTCGCTCTGGATAAGAGAGTCTGCTAAATGACTAAAACATATTTTTTGTAAAAAAATTATCTCACTCCAATACATTTTAATAGAAAGTTAGCAAAAATAGATAAGATCTTGCTACCATGGAAAGGTAAATACTTGTCAATTTGTGGAAAAATCACCATGATTAACTCTTTAGTATTATCCCAGTTTACCTATTTGTTTATGCCTAGCGAACAGTTTTTTAAATTATATGAGAAAAAAATATTCCATTTTATTTGGAACGGCAAGCCAGACAAAATTAAATGGGCCTATTTATATAATGAATATGAATTCGGAGGACAGAAATTATTAAATATTAAAGCATTAGACCTATCACTAAAAGCTTCAGTCATACAAAAGTTATACTTAAATCCGAACTGGTTCTCTAGCAAATTAGTAAGATTGTCTCACCCAATGTTCAAGAATGGCCTTTTTCCCTTTATTCAGATTACAACCTCTCACTTTCAGTTATTTGAAAAGGAAATCATCTCCCAAATATCACTATTTCTAAAACAAGCCATAGAAAGTTGGTTGCAATTTCAATTTAATCCTCCAGAAACAACAGAACAAATAATTCAACAAATATTGTGGTTAAACTCAAATATACTAATTGACAAAAAAGCTATTTTTTTGACGAAATGTTTATAAAAGGTATAATCTTCGTAAATGATATCATCGGTAGGACTGGTGGAGTTATGTCGCACATGCAGCTAACAAAAACATATGGAAATGTCTGCTCTACCCAAAATTACAACCAAATAATTGCAGCCTTACCGCAAAAATGGAAGAGGAAAGTGGAAGGGGGAGAAAGTAAGGAACTTGTCTGTCTGCCTTGCATTAAAGAACATAATTGGTTAAAGAAAACTGTGATAAATAAAAAAGTATACCAGTTTCATTTAAGGACCAAAGGATTGACAGCCGTCCCATATAGATTGCAAAATAGTTGGGAAGAGATTTTTGACGTACCGATCCAATGGCTTAGTGTTTATGAACTGATACGCAAAACGACACTGGATTCAAAACTTAGAATCTTTCAATTTAAATTATTATATAAAATTCTTGCTACCAATAGAATGTTATTTATATGGGGGATACAATCTTCCCAGCTCTGCAGATTTTGCCATTTGTAGCTTGTTTTTGGACACAGGTCCAGGAATGGCTAAAGGATTGCAATATTTACCTGGAGCTAACCTTGCAGATAGCATTACTGGGTGATCTGAAAAGTCATAGTCAATCGATCAATAATATAATAATGCTTTTAGCAAAAAAGTTTATTTTCAATTTACAATCTGTAGAAACAATGAGAATAGAAAGGTTCAGAACTTTTGTAAAACATCACAGTACAATTGAAAAATATATGGCAAATAGAAATCCTATATGGATGGTGTTAAGAGATAGATGGGTGGTGTTGAATGGAGTTGAAGGATGGGACTAATAACAACTAACAACAACTAATAACAAGATAACTAATAATGTAAGCATACTGTGTCCATAATAAGTATATAGGTTGTAAGTTGGGAGCTTTTGTGAAAGAGCACAGTTAGAAAGATATGGCATATAGAAGCAAACCGGATGGACATCATGAAAATGATCGGAGAGGTTGAGAGTAGAAGAAGTTCAGGAGAAAAAACTAACAAAATATAATTATTGTAAAATTGACTGTGTCCATAAAATGTATATAGTAAGAATAAGCTGGAAGTAGAGGCCTAAGCAATGTTGTTCACTAGTTTACTCCAATTGGGGAAAGGGTGGTGGGGTTGGAAAGTAATAAAGGGGAATATATATATTTTTTTTAAAGGATGTGTATGTATGTATGTATGTATGTATGTATGTATGTATGTGTGTGTATGTGTGTATGTATATATGCATATGTATGTATACAGTGGGGAGAACAAGTCTTTGATACACTGCCGATTTTGCAGGTTTTCCTACTTACAAAGCATGTAGAGGTCTGTAATTTTTATCATAGGTACACTTCAACTGTGAGAGACGGAATCTAAAACAAAAATCCAGAAAATCACATTGTATGATTTCTAAGTAATTAATTTGCATTTTATTGCATGACATAAGTATTTGATACATCAGAAAAGCAGAACTTAATATTTGGTACAGAAACCTTTGTTTACAATTACAGAGATCATACGTTTCCTGTAGGTCTTGACCAGGTTTACACACACTGCAGCAGGGATTTTGGCCCACTCCTCCATACAGACCTTCTACAGATCCTTCAGGTTTCGGGGCTGTCGCTGGGCAATACGGACTTTCAGCTCCCTCCAAAGATTTTCTATTGGGTTCAGGTCTGGAGACTGGCTAGGCCACTCCAGGACCTTGAGATGCTTCTTACGGAGCCACTCCTTAGTTGCCCTGGTTGTGTGTTTCGGGTCGTTGTCATGCTGGAAGACCCAGCCACGACCCATCTTCAATGCTCTTACTGAGGGAAGGAGGTTGTTGGCCAAGATTTCGCGATACATGGCCCCATCCATCCTCCCCTCAATACGGTGCAGTCGACCTGTCCCATTTGCAGAAAAGCATCCCCAAAAATTGATGTTAAAACCTCCATGCTTCATGATTGGGATGGCATTCTTGGGGTTGTACTCATCCTTCTTATAGACCAAAAAGCTATATTTTTAGACCAAAAAGCTCTATTTTTGTCTCATCAGACCACATGAACTTCTCCCATTCCTCCTCTGGATCATCCAGATGGTCATTGGCAAACTTCAGACGGGCCTGGACATGCGCTGGCTTGAGCAGGGGGACCTTGCGTGCACTGCAGGATTTTAATCCATGACGGCGTAGTGTGTTACTAATGGTTTTCTTTGAGACTGTGGTCCCAGCTCTCTTTAGGTCATTGACCAGGTCCTGCCGTATAGTTCTGGGCTGATCCCTCACTCAATACAGGTAATGAGTGGAGAACAGGAGAGCTTCTTAAAGAAAAACTAACAGGTCTGTGAGAGCCGGAATTCTTACTGGTTGGTAGGTGATCAAATACTTATTCATGCAATAAAATGCAAATTAATTACTTAAAAATCATACAATGTGATTTTCTGGATTTTTGTTTTAGATTCCGCCTCTCACAGTTGAAGTGTACCTATGATAAAAATTACAGACCTCTACATGCTTTGTAAGTAGGAAATCCTGCAAAATCGGCAGTGTATCAAATACTTGTTCTCCCCACTGTTTATATATATATATATATATATATATATATATATATATATATAAATGGGGGATTGGAAGTGATGCAGACAATTACACTGATGGAAGTTACAATCTCTCTGCAATATTAAGATGATCTACCCCCTAAAAAAAAAAAAAAGATTAAAAAAAAAAGAAAAAAGAAAGTTACATTCAAACAATGCCTGCAGTACTGGTTATGAGAGGATTATGGAAGTGAATTTACTGTCTGTTTGCAAGGTGACATTTGAACAATTAATAAACCTGATATAACTGTCTATTATAGTTACAAGGCTGATGAATGATGCAGCCTTCATTATTCCTTTAGTATTAGTCCATTGTGAATACTCTTATTTGTTGGGCATGTCTAGACCTGAACCGTCCCACCCATGTGAGTCATGGAGTGAGCTTTATACCTTTCTCCTGCACTTTTAAATGGAAGTAAGAATCAATCAATGGTGTTACATTGCATGTAGTGCTGAGCGATTTGTGCTTTTTGAGGTCGGTTCGGTTTTGGTTAGATTCTAAAAAAATAAGCATGTTTTTCGTACATTTTATTTTGACACTAAATGCGCTATGTGGGTTGAATGCTGTAACAACACATGATGGTAGTGACTGCCCATTACTGCTTATCACTTATTAACATTAAGTTATTCATATTACTTTACTTTAATAAAATATTTCAGTTATTGTGTATATTACATTTGTTTTATTTGATGACTTTTATTTAATTCAAAGTCATCATCTCATCTCTATAGAGCTGCTGCCTATACTCCCAGTCGGTATTAGATAGAACGTCGTGGCCCCGTCCGCCTGTGGGGAAACAACCTGTGGTTACCTAGGTTACCCCATTGGCTCACAGAAAATACTTGACCTTTTTCAAATGAAATTTTCTTGTTGTCTGCTTGTTTTAATCAGTTACAAAACTACATTTAAGAAAGGTACAACATGTCTAAAAATTACTTTTCAGCATTGCCTGCTCGCGAGCGTTCTTACGTAATATTGTAGGGCTTCCCTCATGCCCCTTTTCATTACGGTGCTAGCAGCCACGTGAGCGAGTGCTAGCTAGCTACCGACCGGAAATTAAGCGAGCCAAGACCAACACAAACAAACCAAAAAATTACCAACATTTCTGTTAATCGCTCAGCACTTAAACCCCAACATACACTATGAAACCAGAGTATGGCCATTCTCCCATTCTCCCTGTTGCTCAGGTAGAGAGGAGCAATCTCAATCTCCCTGTGATGGTGACCTTATCCCTGCTGCTGGAAGGCAGGAGTAAGAGGCATGATGGCATGAGGTGACTGGAACGGGAAGCACACTGGGATAGTGATGAATTAAGGCACTATGGGCCGTGACAGGACCCGGCCTCTGTGTTCAGCCACAGTGACAGGCCTGGAAAGGGCTTTATGAGAGGAGCGTTTGTCACCCTGATGGCCAGGACAGGGATTACACGCTGTCACTGTCACCGGCCCCCGCGTTGTATGTCTGTGGCATGCAAAGAATCAGATTCTGCATCATGCTTTTTTGTTGTTGACAAGGGAGAATGGTGTTTGATGAAAACCAGTTGGACCTGAAACAGAAATCGCATAGTACTACTGAACAAGCCTCTCGGTTATAGTGGTTTTCATGGCTGAATACCTTTCCATCTACCTGACATGATTCTATTACTGATGGCTGGTATAGACGGCTTCCATTCAGCTATCACACTTGATCTACTGTTACCCAGCAAGTTAACCCATTATAGATATAGCACCCTATAAACCTGACAGTCTTTTCCTCTCTGACCTGAAGGACATATTGCCATTCAGTGAATGTGTCTGATGGAGGTGTTAAAGCTGCAATATGTAACTTTTTGGGCAACCCGACCAAATTCACATAAAAATGCGTGTTATAGATCTGTCATGCTCATTGAAAGCAAGTCTAAGAGGCGGTACATCTGTTCCATATGCGCTATTTCTACGCTTCCCGTTCTTAACTTTTGTTTTTGTGTCCTTTACTTTTGGGTTTGTACACCAGCCTCAAACAACTGAAAATACAATATGTATGGTTATGGAAAATATATTTCACAGCGGTTTAGATGGTACAATGATTCTCTACACTATACTTGCTTGTTTTGTCACATAAACTGCAATAAGGTGAACTATTAGAATTTTAGCAACCAGGAAATTGCAGAAGCGATTAACAGAACTATATTCATGAGTTAGAGAGCTTCAAATCTTCCCTGTAGACACAAACTCTAACCTGACACTCTATGTGAATATAAATATTGACATACTGGACAGAGATAGCTCATGGTTATTTGTCAATGCAGATGTAGACAGCTCATTGCATTACATTCATAGTCTTCACATCACTGTCGGATATCTGTACCTGCTTTCTATATTACCATTTAGATCTCAAAATGTACCTGTGAAAGATGAGAGCAAACACTCTCTTTAATTAGTGGGGCAGAGGTGTTGTGGTTTTTTCATTCAGCTCATTGCATTACATTCATAGTCTTCACATCACTGTCGGATATCTGTACCTGCTTTCTATATTACCATTTAGATCTCAAAATGTACCTGTGAAAGATGAGAGCAAACACTATCTTTAATTAGTGGGACAGAGGTGTTGTGGTTTTTTCATAAGGCATATTTATGACTGAATTCCTGAGTGTCTGAACACCAGACGTGTTTGGAACAGAACAAATGTTTTCAGAACAAATGTTTTGCTCAATGTGGCTGTCATCTGTTTATACACCACCTCCCTGTTATGCAGCCAGGGATGGGCATTCACAGTGCACCGCTTGGGTTGATGATCCTGTTTCCTAGCTTATGATTAAAGCCATTGGTATTCAGATCCACCCAGCCTGATAAAAAACATTCTATAGGCTTGTCTGAACTCTTATGCCCTGTCTATACCAAATCCATCCACAGCGGCTTTCCCAAATATTCTCCCTGTTGTAATGTCGTACTCTATGACAACTATGAACATAAAATGTCCCCCAAAAAATTATGTTGGTGCTTGTCACGAGTAGAGAGTTCAATTACTTTCTGTAATGCTTATGTTTTCGTGATATTCCTGTATTGGATTTCACAGTGTCTCATGGATGTCTCTGTCTGAAAAGGCATTGGAGGTGTGATAAAGCTGGATTTAATTTTTCCAGCTCTGGGTTTTGCTCTCTTATCACTCCTTTCACTCTGACTGTTATTATAGAGTTTGATTGAGACATGTGAGACCTCCCAGCAGCCTTATTATGCCCCACCTGAGTTTCATTTCTATTAGCTCAGCATGAAAACCTCCACACCACACAGTCTTTATTCATAGTCTCATGGCAGAATGGCAGAATATTGTGTGAGCAGGTGGCCACACGTCGACCTTAAGTGACAATGACAGATAGTAGTCTAAACCAAATTCCATCCTCAGGCGACATTTTAGATGTGAATGAAGGGAGGGGGTTAGTGTAAAGGAAGGCAATAGCGAGCAGATGAGCAGGTCACATGGTGTTAGCACTGCTCTGTGAGCCTCCATGGACCCATTGCCGCAGGAGACGTTGAGGAGGAGAGAGCGAGGCTAAGAGATAATGTAAACCATGTGCCATTGTGGGGTTTTCCTTTGTATAGTGTATGGACTCTAAGGAATGTAAAGGAATGTTCTATCTTCCCCCCAAACCCCAGTTCTCTTCGTAGATGTGTCTGTGCTCCTTTCCTATCCAGGGGTTTATTCCTGGCCAAACAGTTTCTATTATTGGTCCGCTTCTGCATTCATCTGTCAACCTCTGCTCCGTAATGCGAGGTGGCAGGCCGCAGAGGCAGTGAAGCATTTCCGCTCCAAGTGCCCTCTCTCCCCATTTCCCCTTCTACCTCTCCTTTCCTCCTTTCTCTTTTTCTCACTTTCTTTCTTCAGTCTATTCTCCTCCCAGTACCACACACACATTTATTTTCACCTCCTGTTCAGGCCCTGGGGGGAACGTACCGAGATATGTGTCTTAACCACAAATCCTTGAGTCAAAAGGCTGATCATTGATGTTTTGCCCGTAAAAAATAAAACTGTATTTCTTATTTTCACTTCTATTGTAATGTGTGCACAGTGGCATTCACACTGATGGAATTGAATGGAATATTCTATGTGTGTGTGCATGTGTGTGTGGGTGTACGTGTTTGGGGGGCAGTAGGGCAGGCTGATGACAGAGTCCATAGAGCTAGCGGATAAAGCAATGGCTAGATAAATAGGCCATTGTGTACTGTAGAGTTGGACTGATTCAGAGGGCTGAGGAGAACTGGCTATGCTCGTCCGTCTGTGTTGATTTAGTGGGAAGGAGGCTCTAACTGTCTGGTTTCTGCTATAACCTGTCTTTCCAGATTGGATGTGTGTCGTGGCCTGGGACATGTACATTCCTGTATCCATACCTGTGGGAGGACAAGTGAAATTGGACAGCCATTCTGGTGAAGATGTTTACATGGACTCCAGGAAAGGGCTAGGTGACAGGTCATGGAGATACAGTAGTATAGATAGATCCTCCATCATGTAGGTTATGCTACAGTCTCAGGGGAATTGTCATGGTCGTTGTAACACCACAGAATAGACAGATACAATACTCAAACATAGTACATGTAGGCCAAATGGCAGGAATGCACACACACATGCACAAACCACAAACACCTGTTTTCCAACCAAAGATAGCTCTGTCAGCTGAGTTACTTTTCAGATAAATCTCAGAAAAGTTTTAGAGAGAAATCTGATATGTAACCTTGTGTTAAAGAGCTTATATCCAGCTGCTTCTGTCTGCTGAGATCCTACTGTAGATTTCACTTCACGTAAGATCAGTTCTCTTTGAGCTACCAGCTCACATTTCTACTTTGAAGTTGTCTGCTTTTCGCTGCTCCTTTTTCCCATGCTGTTACTTTGCTCCACTCAAAGCTGTGTTCCCATATTCCTCCCTGAATAGATCTGGGGCATGGCTGTCATTGTTGCACAGCTTTATACCGGATTGGTTTGTATGGGTTTTATGATAGTAAAAAGATATGCATCTCTTATGTATTTTGGAATCTCTGTGTAGCCGATGCTGTCTGTGCACACACACAATGCCACTGCCACTGCTGCAAGCAGCCGTTTGTAGAGAATGTGAGTGATGTTCTCCATTTGCACAGTGAGCTTGACTCGGTTGCTGTGTTGGAGTGTGTGGAGAACAACGTGATTTGTGTTGCACTCTCAAGAGGGCTTTCTCTCCTGAAGTGCTTGAACGCAGAATCGATCTGTTTACTTATCTATTGACAACATCAAGGTGCTGGTTCAATTCATTCGATGTCCATGGGGAGACCTGGAAGCCAATTTAACCAAACTGGAAATCACTACCAACCTGCTTTTGATATGTACCCTAATGAGGATTTTTATTTGCAGACCATTAACCATTAAGAATGTTATTGATGGTAAAAACAAAAAATGTATTCTTATATGGGCTAACAAACATAGGGAAATCAATATGGTATTTGTCATTCTAGAAAGCTGAAGGTGTATTTGTGTACTTTAGATTGATTTTATGATTTTAATATGTGCTGCCAATTAGCAGTGTCGGTTTGCACAGAAAACAACCCATGACATCTATTTCAGATCAGAATAGGTGTTGGACCACTGGGACCTTGGTTATATCTTAGGGGGTTCTGATGGGTGTGAGTTCTGACTTGCATTGGAAACGTGTTAAATTGATTTGCAGGGAATTATTTCTAGCTCCAAGTGAAATAATTAGTTGACATTCTCTCCCCAATGCAATTAACAATGAGTGCAGTACAATCTTTGACCTGTTAGCTGTTTGATTTCATGGGCTGTGTTTCTTATTAATTTTCCATGACGCGTAGCAGTTTCAATGCAGCGAGGCAGCAACATCTCACACTCACCAGGGATATGGGGTGGCAGGTAGCTTAGTGGTTAAGAGCGTTGTGCCAGTAACCGAAAGGTCGCTGGTTCTAATCCCTGAGCCGACTAGGTGAAAAATCTGTTGATGTGCCCTTGAGCAAGGCACTAAACCCTAGTCGCTCTGGATAAGAGCGTCTGCTAAAATGTAAAATATGTTTAGTTTAGTCCAATCTGCCCATGAGACATATCTGGTTCACAAATCTCATTTTCTTCAGGTGTTGTATGCTCGGCGTGCTTGTGTACAAATTAGCCTACTGTAATATTGAATGTGAGCCGCTCTGAATTGCATTAGCTTGTGCATTAGCTTGTCTATTCGTGTGTGTGTGTGGGAGAAAAATACGTGTGTGCCTATATCTAGGTGTTTTCTCATAGATATGTATGCTTATGATTTGCTTGTTACCTACCTACGGTGTACTATAGATCTAGCTACTCCCTACACATCAGACTAAAGACTGAGCAGGATGCTGCCTGCCTGCCTGCCTTCCTGCCTGCCTGTGAGATCCAGATGCATCATGTGCTGCTAGGGAGCTGCCTCTGATGTATTTTTAGCTGGTCTAAATAATGAATGTCTGAAAGGCCTGCTAGCTAAGACCCCAGCAGTCAGTGTAACGTTCCACCCTTCCCCTGTTCACCTGCTCCACTGGAGTGGATTCACATAGATCTACAGTACTATGGTGATGTTGTCACTGGCTGGCTGTCTGACATAACATCCCTGCTCCATGCTTAGGGACCAAGCACAGGGAGAGGGGTGAGGGGTGTGGAGAGCTGTTCTTGGCCCAGGGGCTTGAAGTGAAAAGGGGAAAGGGGAGAGTGACCCATATGGAAGCGTTGTTGCTGGGCATAGGGCTCCGCAGGAGAGGGCAGGCAAAGTGTGCCACAGATGCCATGAGCGGCAGAACGGGGCTCACAGCGATGGAACCCAGCTGAGCTCCTCCACACTTCAAACCAACCCCCCCACCACTCAGCCAGTGGGCATTGTAAAGGCTAAGTAAACAGCGCCAGAGGGAGGGGGTGTATTTTTATGGGTGAAAATGATACTTTAAGTAAGAATTTTAGGGAGAAGAATGTTGAACCACCTGGGTCCTTACTGATCTACACTTCTAGAAAAAAAGGTGCTATCTAGAACCTAAAAGGGTTCTTCGGCTGTCCCCATAGGATAACCCTTTTTGGTTCCATGTAGAACCCTTTTGGGTTCCATGTAAAACCCTTTCCACAGAAGTTCTACATGGAACCCAAAAGGGTTCTACCTGGAACCAAAAAGGGTTCTCCTATGGGGACAGCCGAAGAACCCTTTTGGAACCCATCTTTCTAAGAGTGTAGTATTAAAGCCAATGGAGTACAGGCAGTATGAGCACGGCTTGGTTTGGAAATATTGCTAATGGTTTTGCTAATCCTGTTTTCTACAGAGAGCTTTGGTAAGGGGCCAGAATGCCGTTTTTTTAAGCCTCAAAGGCAGTGTGAATGTGACTGTTAAGCCTAGGCTCAGACTCACAGTATGGGTTCCACTTTGCTTTTCTATTTCCCATTGAGAATCATGAATCTTGTAAACCAGTCGTTAGAAGCGCATGGTTAGTAGCCATGCAGCTGAAATGATCGTAGACGGCTGGTAACTGAGCACTGTTGGAGATACAGGAGGTGCAGGTGGGAGGTACTCTACTACGTCTGGCTCAGCCTGCCTGTAATGTTTGTGCCTAGATGGGGCTTCACTGGCCCGTCCTCTACCTGTCCTGAGACCTCTGTCCAGCCCCAGAGCCTCAGTAGTCACAGCTAAACACCTGTCACATCTGCTCGTGTCACCGGCGGCAGGGGGGCTTTTGAGAGGCCACGTCCTATCAAGTTAACATCAGCGTGTCTGGAACAGGAGCACATGCAGGAAAGAACCAACCCTCCGTTCCCTGGCCGACGCAGTGAGGAAGAGGAATCACCCGTCTGGATAGTTAAGCGCAGGAGATAAGAGCTGGACTTAAAGACTAGGCGTGATTACTGCTGGGGGTTTAGGAAGTGTGTTTTGAAAATAAACACCCTCATGCTTGTTGAGCAGCTTAAAGGACATAAGGATATTTAAGGGTATAATCTTGTAAGCCCTCAATAGCCTGATACCACCCCAGAGTGGCTAGTAACTGCTAAAATGTCACTAGAGGAGATTTGCAGGCCCTCGTTTCAGTGTACCGCTTTAAGTGGAAATGATTGCTCTGCCAGTGCTTCTTACAAGGGGAAAGCAAAATAGTAATGTGTGTGTGTTGTTAAACAATCTAACTCTCCAGAGAAGAGCAGCAGAATGTTTGCAGCAAAGAATCCAGAGCTCAAAGCCAAACATGAAGAGAGAAAGCAGCGGGAGAAATGGAAAGGAAAGGGTCTACCACATTACTCATGTCCAAGGATGGGGTGTGTGTGTAAACCACTGAAGAGCAGAGCAACATTAGTCATTTTCCTGTGTGAGGACAGAGATCGTTCCATTTCTAGTCTGTTCTGCTGCTCTATGGCTGCAGCCATTCTTTACAGGAGTAATTGGAAGTGCAGAAAGTGTAGGCAAGGTCTCTTTGATTTGTTTGTAGGGAATGACTACTTGCATTGCGTCCTTGGTAGTTGATATAACCAGCCTCTCTTGTGCTGGTACAATGTGGTTGCCATAGAGCCCTGTGCAGCCTACAGTGTATACATGTACATGGTGATATGAGACAAACTCCGTAGCAGAGGAGAGTCCCAGCTAGCACATAACGTTCTGAAAACTATATGTTTCTTAGAGCTTGGTGAGAGTGTGGTTGTCCTATGATTATTTTGCATACCTTCCCACAATGTTCTGGGAATGGTGCAGGATAGTTGCTTGGCTTTGGAACAATCTCAGCACATTTAAGGAACTTGACAAAATAATTTTTGGGTGTTTCATTACTTTAACAGAACGTTTCCTAAAAGTTCAAACATGGTTACATTTAATAAAAAATGTGGTAATGTTCTAGGAACGTTCTCCAACTGGTTTGACATTAGGAATGTTCTCAAATTGTTCAGAGATAATTAAGAAACAATGTTTTTTCTGTTGGAATTTCAGTACTTCAGCATAACGTTTCCTATAGGTTTCCTCAGATTCAGATTCAGATCAACATTATTATCCCACCAGGGGGAAATTCATTTGGTCATGTGCTTAAAAAGACAGTATATGAAACATGAAAACACAGAAACTACACAAAATAATTCATTCAAAGTACTATAGCTGCACATTTAAAGTGAAAGTGCAATAGCCTAATGGCTGTTGGAATAAAATAGTCCCCATATCTATCTGTTTACATTTTATTTTGAAGAAGTCGCTTTCCCCTTGTCCGGCTGCTGCTGTGACTGAATTTTGAGTGAAGGGGATGAGTACTGTCCTGTAAAATGATTTCAAGTTTTAGGAGGATGAGTTTTGTGTACAGGTTGGTGGCTGATTCTTGATCTATACCAATTATCCTTCCTGCCGTCTTAATCAAGCGCTGAAGCTTGACTTGGTCTTGCACCCGCATGTTTCGGAACACGCATATCAGACCAAAGGACAGCACAATCTGCAGGACATATATGTGGTCACTCTATCGACTGATTCCCCATTGATCTTTGTAGGGGGTAGTGGAGTTTTGTTTCTTCTGAAATCAATTCCCATCTCTTTTGTTTTCTTAACGTTTATTTCAAGAAAGTTATCTGCACACCACTGGACGAATTTAGCCATTTCTCTGTCAAAACCTTGAAGAGAGGCTTGGTCTGGGGGGAGGAAACCCACAACAGCAGTGTCCATATTTAAAAAAATGTGTGGGCTGCGTCAGAGGCTTGACAATTGTTTGTGTACAGTATCGGTGAAAGTATGCAACCTTGAGAGGCTCCCGTATTCACCGTTCTAGATGTAGAGATGGCGGAGTTAAACTTCACTTGTTGAGTACAGTTCACAAGGAAACTATTAATCCACTTGATCAGTAGAGAGTTGACACCCAAATTCACCAGCTTATCCACCAGTAGGTGGGGTTGGATTGTGTTAAACGCGCTACTGAAGTCAATTAATATAATTTTCACTAGGCTATTTGCCTTTTCTAAATGTTCGTAGATATTGTTCAGCATGACCAGTAACGCATCATCAACACCCCTGGAGGCACGGTAGGCAAATTGGTTGGATTCTAATTGGGATGAGAGACCAAAGAGAATTTGTTTTTGAATTATCTTTTCAAAATATTTCATAGGTACAGATGTCAAGGCTACAGGGCGTAAATCGTTCTTTTCTTTTGGCCTATTGTTTTTAGATATTGGGACAATCAGCGACTTCTTCCATAAGTCTGGAATTATCCCACTGTTTAGTAACAGCTGGGACAGCATCTGGAACGGTAATGCGAGCTGGTCTGGGCATGTCTGAAGTGCCTTGCTGCTGACGCCGTCTGGACCATATGATTTTCATTGGTTGACACGTTGAAAGTATTGCTTGACGTCATTCACAGAGATCTGTATATCAACAGCTGGTATGCTGTCAATATTGTCCAAGGCCATGGTTCTATTTTCCATAAAAACCACAAGAAAACATTAGTAACGTTCAAAGAACGTTCTAGGAATCTTGTTAAGTGTGTTCAGGTGTGTTGGCTGCGCCCACTAATTGGCCACACCTGATCTTAATGAGTGCTTGTTTCCTTTGAAATGGGGTCTGTTTGAATAGACTAAAATGAAGAGCTTTGTTTGAATAAAAAGAAAAACCATAATGCTAACTCCATCCTGGTGGCGCAGTGGACTAATTCCATGGATAAAAAACAGAAGATTATAGGTTTGAATCTCACTGACACTGTGCCACAATAAACAAGCATGATTACTGCCTAAGCAAATTAATTTCCATGTCCTATTTGTGCTTGGAGTTCAAAACAGTTAACATAAGCTAGCAGTGTTGTTAAAAGTCTTAAAACATTCAGTGGAATTTTTTCAAAAAACTCAAAATAACCTATAATTTCTCACAACGTTAATTGAACCTCCAGGAAAACTTTCAAGGAACCATAGTAAGAACCTCCCTGCATCCTAAAAATGTACGTTACCAGAAGAGGTAAAATGTTCACTTCCGTTCTCAGAGTGTTTAAAAAATGTATGGCTTCGTTCCCAGAACCAATGGGAAACCAAACACTTTTGTTCCCACAACTTCCTAGGAACCAAATGTGCTAGCTGGAGTGGCTTTACTCTGATGTCTAGGAGTTAATTGGCCATATTGGTGAGGCACCAAAGCTGCATTTCCATGTTCCTTCATCTATCTAACCTCTGCAGTGCAACACATCCCAGCAGCAGTCTGTGTAATCTACTAATTTCTCATGCAGGTCACACTGCAGCACCCAGTCATCCTGCCAGTTTGTCTGTCTGGCCCAGTCCCCCGCTCTGCTCTCAAGTCGCTAGTGCATGCATGGCTAAGAGTAGGATAGCCTCTCGTCTATCGGGAACAGTAAGTGCTGTCTGTGTGGGCAGGGGAGGAAGTGACATATCACAGTGTAGAGTAGGCTGTGTGAGTGAGATACAACCCTGCTGTGATACCTTATCAGACAGACACCCAGTAAGCCCAGAGCTGTTAACACAGGAGAGGCAGGCATTAAATAGACAGGTAGATGGGCATGATGCACAGAGAGGCACAGAGATAGGCATGGTGCTCAGAGCAGAAGACTGACTGCCCAGTCAGTGGGATGCTCTCTCTCTCCATATCTCCACTCCCTCACATACACACACCAAAACGATTTTTCCACCCCCCGCTGTGGTTCTTGAGTCCAGCGCCAGGGCAGCATTTCTTCTTGGAGGCAGGGGGCTTTGGAACACAGGCGATGCTTGTTACCTGGCCCTGTTGGAGTTTACTGCAGAACAACTGTGGAGCCATCGACTGCAGATGTCCTGGGGATTGGATAGATTGATTGATCAATTAGGGGAATAAGTAATCCCCTTATAACTCTACGGTTGTTCACTCTACGATCGATTCTCACCGTGATACCCAATACACTGGACGTCTGGTTATTTGAAGAACTACAACCCTTTGTGGTTTCATGTGTCTTTTGAGGCCTGCTAGAGCAATAAGAATGTATTACAACTGGAGATAGATCATGATTCTGTAATGTTCCCCTAATGTTTAAGTGTCCAGTTTTCCGTTAGTTAGGGGAAGATTCAATCTATATTATCAAAAAACTTCTGAGAACCTTTTTAGCATGTTTTGGTGTTAAAATTAGGAGAACATTCCCTTAATGTCAAACAGAATTTATCTAGAACGTGGTTATAATGTTCTCAGAATAAACAACATTAATATTCTAGACGCGTTTTATGGGACATTGCAAGAACATTCATGTGTCCAGTTTTCTGAAAATTAGCCCCCTAAAGTCGATGTCCGCATAAATCTAATTAGCATAATAAAACAGCGCTGTTTGTCAGACCATGAGACATCCTAATTGGTCTTCTCACGGAAACGTCTGTAGTGTCCGAACGGTTTGGCCGACAAACTAGTATGACCCCTCTATGGAAAGATGAGACTCTCATGAACACTCTCGACGACCCCCACAAGTGTCACAGGACTCGTCTGAAATCAGTACCACCGATATGCCAACTTCTGTCTGGCTGCACACTAATATGACCCCTCAATGGAAAGGTGAGACTCTCACGAACACGTACATGTCGGTGTTTTGCTCTAGGACACCCACAAGCCTCACAAGACTTGTCTGAAGGTAGCCCGGTGGAAGTATATTATGGAAGTATATATGGAAGTAGTTTATTCCCCAAAAAAGGGTTAAATATGGGTAAAAAATGTAATAAATAATTTCCTGTTCTTTCTTATATCTCACAGATACAGGACACACACTTTAAAACTTAATTTTTTGACTATCTGTTTTTCAATTAATGAATCTGTTATTCAATGTGTCTCTAAAGTTGTGGGAATGTTTGTTGTTAGCTGGGTAGAGGGTGTAATGAGAACACTCATGAGCTCCAAATGATTAGTTTCTTTTTTTCTTTTTCTTTAACTAGGCAAGTCAGTTAAGAACAAATTCTTACTTACAATGACGGCCTACACCAGCCAGACCCAGACAACGCTGGGCCAATTGTGTGCCGCCCTATGGGACTCCCAATCACGGCCGGTTGTGATACAGCCTGGAATTGAACCAGGGGGTCTTTAGTGATGCCTCAAACACTGAGATGCAGTGCCTTAGACCGCTGCGCCACTCGGGAGCTTATGGTTCACATTGAGTTTTAATTATAGTCCAAAACCAATTGCTGTGTATGACTCAATACCCAAAATCTTAAGCAACCCCTCTCAGAGAGTGGCTACAACAGGGGGTTTTGGAACATATAACTTTTAAGAGACTTTTGAACCACTTACTCGGGGCCCTAAAACCTTTTCAATTATAGGATTGATCGCTGCTGCCTGTAAAGTTTTGAGTGAAGTAGACAAAGTGCAGAGATAGGCTAATTAGCTCCCAGACTGATGGGCCAGGTCCTGTGCTGTACGTCTCGCCTAGCACTGGACTCAGGGAGACAGCCATCGCCCTGCTGGGGAGGCACAGAGCTCTACCACCCACTGGTGTGGCATCACTGTCACTAGATCTAAAGCATGATACCGAGAAATACAGAGAATCTCACTGCAGATGGACTGCAGATAAGTACTTATCACCGTGCTAGAACAAAAGCAGTACCTGCTGCGTGCCAACCCGGTAGCGACGAACCTACTGATTCTACTTGTAGAATCGCAATGCTCGTAAGTTGCCAACAACTTGACTTTGAGCCAATCAGAGAGCACAAACCCCTATGTCGGGGAGCCAACAAAAAAAAGAGGGCATTTTCTCCGTAAATCCACGGATTAACCAGTCACACTTTGGGCTCTATTTAAAAAAAAGAAAAACACAATGGTAAATGTAAGCACAGGCGGTAGCGCTAAAGGGTCAGGGATGTGTCAGAAATATATTTGCTATTTTCACTATCACAATTAATCGGCGCACTTGCTGTCGTTGGCGAACGGGCTGGATTCTGATAAATAAACAAGTTGTGGGTGTGTCGAGGCTTGGCCCCTCACTGGCCAATCAGAACGTGCTACATGGCAAAATACAGTGAGGGAAAAAAGTATTTGATCCCCTGCTGATTTTGTACGTTTGCCCACTGACAAAGAAATGATCAGTCTATAATTTTAATGGTAGGTTTATTTGAACAGTGAGAGACAGAATAACAACAAAAAAATCCAGAAAAACGCATGTCATAAATGTTATAAATTGATTTGCATTTTAATGAGGGAAATAAGTATTTGACCCCCTCTCAATCAGAAAGATTACACAAGGCTGGAATGGGCTACAAGACCATCGCCAAGCAGCTTGGTGAGAAGGTGACAACAGTTGGTGCGATTTTTCGCAAATGGAAGAAACACAAAATAACTGTCAATCTCCCTCGGCCTGGGGCTCCATGCAAGATCTCACCTCGTGGAGTTGCAATGATCATGAGAATGGTGAGGAATCAGCCCAGAACTACACGGGAGGATCTTGTCAATGATCTCAAGGCAGCTGGGACCATAGTCACCAAGAAAACAATTGGTAACATACTACGCCGTGAAGGACTGAAATCCTGCAGCGCCCACAAGGTCCCCCTGCTCAAGAAAGCACATATACAGGCCCGTCTGAAGTTTGCCAATTAACATCTGAATGATTCAGAGGAGAACTGGGTGAAAGTGTTGTGGTCAGATGAGACCAAAATCGAGGTCTTTGGCATCAACTCAACTCGCCGTGTTTGGAGGAGGAGGAATGCTGCCTATGACCCCAAGAACACCATCCCCACCGTCAAACATGGAGGTGGAAACATTTTGCTTTGAGGGGGGGGGGGGGTTCTGCTAAGGGGACAGGACAACTTCACCGCATCAAAGGGACGATGGATGGGCCATGTACCGTCAAATCTTGGGTGAGAACCTCCTTCCCTCAGCCAGGGCATTGAAAATGGGTTGTGGATGGGTATTCCAGCATGACAATGACCCAAAACACACGGCCAAGGCAACAAAGGAGTGGCTCAAGAAGAAGCACATTAAGGTCCTGGAGTGGCCTAGCCAGTCTCCAGACCTTAGTCCCATAGAAAATCTGTGGAGGGAGTTGAAGGTTTGAGTTGCCAAACATCAGCCTCGAAACCTTAATGACTTGGAGAAGATCTGCAAAGAGGAGTGGGACAGAATCCCTCCTGAGATGTGTGCAAACCTTGTGGACAACTACAAGAAACGTCTGACCTCTGATTGCCAACAAGGGTTTTGCCACCAAGTACTAAGTCATGTTTTGCAGAGGGGTCAAATACTTATTTCACGTATTAAAATGCAAATCAATTTATAACATTTTTGACATTCGTTTTTCTGGATTTTTGTTGTTGTTATTCTGTCTCTCACTGTTCAAATAAACCTACCATTAAAATTATAGACTGATCATGTCTTTGTCAGTGGGCAAACGTACAACATCAGCAGGGGATCAAATACCTTTTTCCCTCACTGTATGTGGTTGCTTCAAGTTGTGTATTTATGGTATTTTAGTCCTTTATAGTTTGTTAAAGGGCTTACAGAATCGAAATAACAAAATATAGACCTATCTTTGCTAAATACATTAACTTGAACCCATTTGCAGTCCACATTGTTTTAAGTAATTGCATGGCTTTAATAGCATTCACACTGATATAGGGGCTAGGCCTACTGTAAATTGCATTATGGCTGATTCAATTAATTATTGATAAGGCCTAAAAAGAGAATTAATAATTCAAATCAAATTTGAAACAAAACAACAACTTGTTTTAAATAGGCTATGTCACACTTACAGGCACTTACATTTCTCCCCCTGGGCATATAATATTACACACAGACTATGGATGGATTTACGCTTACCTAAACTTTTCACAGTAGTTGGACAAAGATCCAATATAAATAGAAAGGGAAAAAGTCCACTTACCGTTATACTGCTCCCAAATAGGCCTATATGATTTATGAACATAATCGGAACCATCTTACAGATCAGATCGCATTCAAACATCTCCAGAAGTTGTATTACAAGTGTGCCACGGATGTTGTCACCATAATACCAGGAAGGTGAATGATTCTAAATCAGTTTGGTTGTAATAAAATTAAACGAAAAACAAGCAATTCTTTTTTTTTTTTTCAACAACAACAACAATAAATACATGTAAAATGTAATGATATCATCAAATAGCCAGGATAAGAAAGAAACGCATTGCTGTTGAACCAGCCTTCGTTATAGTAGGCCTTAGGGAGGGCTTGTGTTTTGAACATATGAAACAGAAAACAAGCAATTTTTAGGAGGTTCACCGGTATTCACCGAAGGTTCTCATCTCTCATTTCATGATGGCATGGACCCGTAGTCCAACTTCATGGAGTGGGTTTTACGCACGTCCAAGACGGGACCTGCATGGCTAAAATAATGTGGGCCTGCCTACAATGCAGAGACAAAAAGGGAACGTTAGCTCACTGTTTTACTCCTCTCAAACTTGATATTTTAATAAAGCTTTGGTGATTAAGATTTCATTCCAGGTGGTCTCAGGAGCCAAACCCTTTATCGACAGTCTTGACTACTTCGCGATTGCATTGGGCAGACAAAAAAAGCCTTAATTGAGAGGATGGGAGGCTATGCTTGGTTTTTTATGTTTCTAAATATGAAGTATACAGGCACCAAAAGCACATTAGGCTCTTGTTCCATGCGCACATGGGCAGTGTGCGTCACGGCTGGATAGGCTGCGTTTCCGCTGTCAAAATTCATACCATAAACAACTGCGTTACAGCTAAAACCAGCTTTTGGTCTTAAATATCCCTATCAGCGCTGCCTGAAATTAGCACTTTGGATCATGTTTTTAAGGACACACCTCAAATATTTCCACCCCGCCCATCTGAGCGCAAGCGAGCTGATATAAGACAGGTAAAATGCAGAACCTGGTGTTAGGGCTGGAAAATGCCAGTGTGCCAGTTTTTACATGACGAAATTGCAAACTAACATGCTTTTGACACTAGCGCCGCCTTTTTATTTTATTTATTTATTTAACCAGGTAAGCCAGTCATACACAAAAATGTATGCACGCATGACTGTAAGTCGCTTTGGATAAAAGCGTCTGCTAAATGGCATATATATATATATATATATATATATATATATATATATATATATATATATATATATATATATATATATATATATACACACTGCTCAAAAAAATAAAGGGAACACTAAAATAACACATCCTAGATCTGAATGAATGAAATAATCTTATTAAATACTTTTTTCTTTACATAGTTGAATATGCTGACAACAAAATCACACAAAAATTATCAATGGAAATCAAATTTATCAACCCATGGAGGTCTGGATTTGGAGTCACCCTCAAAATTAAAGTGGAAAACCACACTACAGGCTGATCCAACTTTGATGTAATGTCCTTAAAAGAAGTCAAAATGAAGCTCAGTAGTGTGTGTGGCCTCCACGTGCCTGTATGACCTCCCTGCAACACCTCGGCATGCTCCTGATGAGGTGGCAGATGGTCTCCTGAGGGATCTCCTCCCAGACCTGGACTAAAGCATCCGCCAACTCCTGGACAGTCTATGGTGCAATGTGGCGTTGGTGGATGGAGCGAGACATGATGTCCCAGATGTGCTCAATTGGATTCAGGTCTGGGGAACGGGCTGGCCAGTCCATAGCATCAATGCCTTCCTCTTGCAGGAACTGCTGATACACTCCAGCCACATGAGGTCTAGCATTGTCTTGCATTAGGAAGAACCCAGGGCCAACCGCACCAGCATATGGTCTCACAAAGGGTCTGAGGATCTCATCTTGAGCATGGCTGAGGTGCACCCATTACCTGCTCGGAAGCCGGATTGCATAGCGGAGAAGGTACGGTGGGATTCGAAATGGTCGGTGATCTGTTTGTTAACTTGGCTTTCAAAAACTTTTGGAAGGCAGGGCAGGATGGATATAGGTCTGTAACAGTTTGGATCTAGAGTGTCACCCCCTTTGAAGAGGGGGATGACCGCGGCAGCTTTCCAATCTCTGGGGATCTCAGACGTTACGAAAGAGAGGTTGAACAGGCTAGTAATAGGGGTTGCGACAATTTCGGCTGCTAATTTTAGAAAGAAAGGGTCCAGATTGTCTAGCCCAGATGATTTGTAGGGGTCCAGATTTTGCAGCTCTTTCAGAACATCAGCTGTCTGAATTTGTGTGAAGGAGAAGCGGGGGAGTATGGGCAAGTTGCAGTGGAGGGTGCAGAGCTGGTGGCCGGGGTAGTGGTAGCCAGGTGGAAAGCATGGCCAGCCGTAGCAAAATGCTTGTTGAAATTCTCGATAATTGTAGATTTATCGGTGGTGATAGTGTTTCCTAGCCTCAGTGCAGTGGGAAGCTGGGACGAGGTGCTCTTATTCTCCATGGACTTTACAGTGTCCCAAAACGTTTTGGAGTTAGTGCTACAGGATGCAAATTTCTGTTTGAAAAAGCTAGCCTTTGCTTTCCTAACTGCTTGTGTATATTGGTTCCTAACTTCCCTGAAAAGTTGCAAATCGCGGGGGCTGTTCGATGCTAATGCAGTACGACACAGGATGTTTTTGTGCTGGTCAAGGGCAGTCAAGTCTGAGGAGAAACAGGGGCTATATCTGTTCTTAGTTCTGAATTTTTTGAATGGGGCATGCTTATTTATGATTGAGAGGAAAGCACTTTTAAAGAACAACCAGGCATCCTCTACTGATGGAATGAGATCGATATCCATCCAGGATACCTGGGCCAGGTCAATTAGGAAGGCCTGCTCGCTAAAGTGTTTTAGGGAGCATTTGACAGTGATGATGGGGGGGTCGTTTGACCGCGGACCCATTACGGACGCAGGCAATAAGGCAGTGATCGCTGAGATCCTGGTTGAAGACAGCGGAGGTGTATTTAGAGGGTAAGTTAGTCAGGATGATATCTATGAGGGTGCCCATGTTTAAGGATTTAGGGTTGTACCTGGTAGGTTCCTTGATAATTTGTGTGAGATTGAGGGCATCTAGTTTGGATTGTAGGATGGCCGGGGTGTTAAGCATATCCCAGTTTAGGTCACCAAGCAGTACAAACTCTGAGGATAGATTGGGGGCAATCAATTCACATATGGTGTCCAGGGCACAGCTGGGAGCTGAGGGGGGTCTGTAGCAAGCGGCAACAGTGAGAGACTTATTTCTGGAAAGGTGAATTTTTAGAAGTAGGAGCTCAAACTGTTTGGGCACAGACCTGGATAGTATTATAGAGCTCCACCCCCTTTGGCAGTTCTATCTAAACGGAAAATGTTGTAGTTGGGGATGGACATTTCTGACTTTTTGGTGGGCTTCTTAAGCCAGGATTCAGACACTGCTAGAACATCAGGGTTGGCGGAGTGTGCTAATGCAGTGAATAACTCAAACTTAGGAAGGAGGCTTCTGATGTTAACATGCAAAAAGCCAAGGCTTTTACGGTTACAGAAGGCAACAAATGATAGTGCCTGGGGAGTAAGAGTGATACTGGGGGCTGCAGGGCCTGGGTTAACCTCTACATCACCAGAGGAACAGAGGAGGAATAGAATAAGGATATGGCTAAAGGCTTCAAGAACTGGTCTTCTAGTGCATTGGGTACTGAAAATAAAGGGGGCAGTTCTCCGGGCGTTGTAGAATAGATTCAGGGCATTATGTACAGACAAGGATATGGAAGGATATGAGTACAGTGGAGGTAAACCTAAGCGTTCGGTAACAATGAAAGAGATAGCATCACTGGAGGCACCAATTGAGCCGGTCTCCGCGTGTATGGGGGGTGGAACAAAGGAGCTATTTGAGGCAGTTTGAGAGGGACTTGGGGCTCTACAGTGAAATGGTATAATAAGAACTAACTGTAACAGCAATAGGCAAGGCGTATTGACATGGAAGAGAGGCATAAAGCAATCACAGGTGTTATTCGAGAGAGCTAAGACAACAACTGGTAATGGCGATGAAAGTTTGGGCTGAGGCTAAACAGATAAAACAGGACAGGGTACCGTGTAAAGGAACAGTCCAGCATGCATCAGCTGTGCAGCTGAGTGATCATAAGGTCCAGTGAACAGCAATGTGAGTCCGAGAGCAGTTTGAATTGGTGCTACAGCACAGGCGATCAGGAAGCATGGCTGTTGAATTGCGTGTGCTAGCGGGCCGGGGCTAGCAGATGGATCTTCGTGGTCGTCGCAACGGGAAGCATGTTGAAACCACAGACGATTACATCGGCAGACCAGTCGTGATGGATCGGCGGGGCTCCGTGTCGACACTAGGAGGTCCCGTCCGGTTGACAGAGGTAGATAGCTGGGAGATGGGCCTGACTCGAGGCTAGCTCAAGGCTGATTAGCCAACCACAACATCCATTCGGTTGCAGCTAGCCAGTTGCGATGATCCGGTGTTAAAGGTCCAGTGATTCATTGATTCTGGCAGAAAATCCGATATGTTCTGGGTCAATAACGTGCTGTGCAGACTGGCCGATAATAGTCCAGGCTAGAGCTGGCTGGTAGGTAGTGCAGGCCACGGACAATGGTGAAGAAAAAAACAGCTAACAGTGGCTAATAGCAACTAGCTAGTTAGCTGGCTACTCCCGTCCGGTAGACAGAGAGGTAGATACCCGGGATATGGGCCTGGCTCGAGGCTAGCTCAAGGCTAACTGGTGCTTGCTTCGGGGGCAGTGGTGATTAGCCAACAGCAACATCCATTCGGTTGCGGCTAGCTGGTTGCGATCCGGTGTTAAGGTCCAGTGATTCAGTTATTCCGGCACAAAATCTGATGTTCTGGGTGAAAAACCGCTAACGGTGGCTAATAGCAAGTAGCTAGTTAGCTGGCTAGCTAGTTTCAACTGGAGATTCTAGATAAAAGGTAAGTAAATAATAGAATCCGTTCCACATTGAGTGAGGCGGGTTGCAGGAAAGTATATTTAGTAGAAGGATGAAAAGTGTGATAGGGGAATATATACAACAAAAGACAAAAAAAAGAAAGAAATAGGCTATTTACACGGACACACAAGAGTACACGACCGCACTGCTACGCCAGCCGAAAATAGAGGCTTTCATATGCTATGGGATAGTAGCTAGCTAAGTGCCCAGACACAATGCACACAACACTAAATATTTAATCAAAGCTAGCTAACCACTGTAGCTAGTATTGACATTATAATTAAATCACAATGGATTAGCTAGTTTCCAAGAAACAGCTGCCTGTGTTAGCTGCCGAGTTAGTGCAGTATCCTTAGCTATCTATGTTGTGCTAGCTAGCGAATATGCTAACGTTAGCTAGCTAAACAATTGGCTATGGGCTGGCACTGGCAGTTTGGATTATAGATAGTGAATTAAATTGTTTCCTTGTCATCTTGCTAGGTAGTTATCTAGCTGTGGCCATCTGGCTATTATCAACATGGGCTTTCTACAAAATAGCAACATTAGCACAGATAGCTTGGAATCTAGACCATAAGCAATAAGCACGGATATGCATTGCGAAACAACGCTACTGCCAATTTCTGGTTTGGAGTATTTTAACAAGGCTGAGAGTCTGACAACTTCCAAGGTCTCTGCAGTGTGAACACAAAAGAAATTGACTGCCGACACTCTGTTCAGAGGTGCTAAGTACTGTCGTCAAGCAAACGTTTGACAATCCTACCGGTGTGTCTGACCTTTAAAAGAGAGAGGGAAAGACTGGAGATTTCAAAATGTTTTACAGAGGCCAGGTCTTATGTTTGAGATAATTAATGTAGTTGTATGCTGTATTATTAACAGACTGCTCAATGCACACTTATGTACTTGACAAAGTACACTCACCGGACAGTTTATTCACAAAAATGAATCGCTCCTACAGACTGTGAGTCACGTAGCAGTGGCTTGCTATATAAAGCAGGCAGACAGGCATCAAGGCATTCAGTTACTGTTCGATTGAACGTTAGACTGGGCAAAACGAGTGACCTAGCGACATTGAGCGTGGTATGATCATCGGTGCTAGGGACACCGGATCCAGTATCTCAGAAACGGCCGCCCTCCTGCCGTTTTCACGAACGACGGTGTCTAGAGTTTCCTGAGAATGGTGCGACAAACAAAAAACATCCAGTCAGCGGCAGTCCTGTGGGCGAAAACAGCTCGTTGATGAGAGAGGTTGAAGGAGAATGGCTAGAATCGTGCAAGCTAACAGGCAGGCCATAAACAGACAAATAACGGCACAGAACGGTGTGCAGAACGGCATTTCGGAATGCACAACTCGTCGATCCTTGTCACGGTTGGGCTATTGCAGCAGACAACCACACCGGGTTCCACTCCTATCAGCTAAAAACAAGAAGAAGCGGCTCCAGTGGGAAAGTGATCACCAACACTGGACAATTGAGGAGTGGAAAAACATTGCCTGGTCTGACGAATCCCGGTTCCTGTTGCGTCATGCTGATAGATTGTTCTCTCTGCTGCCGCACGGCAAGCAGTACCGAATGCACCAAGTCTGGAACCAACAGGACCCTGAACAGCTTCTACCCCCAAGCTATAAGACTGTTAAATAGTTAGTTAAATATTTAACCTATAGCTACCCGGAATATCTGCATTGACCCTTTTTGCACTAATCTCTTTTTACTCATCACATACGCTGCTGTTACTGTTTATTATCTATTCCATTGCCTAGTCACTTTATATCTACCTACAGTATATGTAAATGTCTACCTCAATTACCTTGTACCCCTGCACAGCGACTCGGTATTGGTACGCCGTGTATATAGCCAAGTTATCGTTACTTGTGTATTTATTCCTTGTGTTATTATTTTTCTATTTATTTCCTCGTGTTATTATTTTTCAAATTGTTTCTACTACGGGAAGGGCCTGTAAGTAAGCATTTCACTATTAGTCTACACCTGTTGTTTACGAAGCATGTGACAAATACAATTGTATTTTATGTCAAATGTACTGCCATCCAATCTGCATCAACTGCCTGATGCCATCACATCCTGTGGAATGTTTCTGACTTGTAGAATCTATGCCCCTAAGAATTCAGGCTGTTCTGGAGGCAAAGGGGGGTCCGACCTGGTACTAGATGAGTGTACCTAATAACCTGGCCGGTGAGTGTATAGACTTATACACTGAGTATATCAAAGATGAGGAACACCTTCCTAATACTGAGTTGCAAATTGTGTCAAGACTTAAAATCATTCTTTAACCTGTCTCCTCCCCTTCATCTACACTGATTTGAAGTGGATTTAACAAATGGCATTAATAAGGGATCGTAGCTTTCACCTGCATTCACCTGGTCAGTCTATGTCATGGAAAGAGCAGGTGTTAATGTTTTGTATACTGGTCATTTTGATTGAATAGGCCACTACCTTTTCCAGTGTGACCTCATTCACCTCTGCCCGTCTTTGATAGGGTTTGTATACTGTATGTCAAATTATTTGAAGTGGATACAACATCTGTACCCTGCCTCTTCTCTCAGCAAAAATAGGATTGAGTTGTGTCTTGACCTTGACCACGGTGTAAAGCTTTCCCATCTAATCAACACATAAACAAGCACTCTCTTTATTTGGGGACTTTTGTTATTGGGTGTGTAGGCTGTACTCTCTCAAGTAATCACTTGAGAGCAGCAGCCGCAGTCTCTCTTTGGGGCAGACAACAGACTAATTGGTCTCATCTCCTCCAGAGTAGATTTGCCAGGAGCTGGCCATAATCTCATTACACACAGGCGAGGAGCGATGGCTGGATGCAGGGAGACCGAGGGACTCCCCTAGTCCCTGTTGTGATAGCTGGTCAGAGGGATTCCATTGGCCTGGAGGAGACAAAGTCAAGTAGGGAAATGTATACTGAGGGTGAGTTGGTCAGCTTTCATTGTCTGCACTGTACTGTATTTGAACCCAACGCAATACGAGCTAATTGTTTTTGAAGGCCAATGTATTGCAAAATAACTAAAGTAATTGCCCTTCATTCATTCAAGCTGCAAGCTTTGCCATTGGACACAACTTTGTTCTGTGAGAGAGTGTGGCAGATATGCAATGCAGATTCTGGGAAATTAGTTGAGAGAAGAGAATGCCATCCAAAGGTTACTCCAAGTTTCTGCCTCACATACTGTATATCAGTTTTTAATGTATTCTTAAGGTTAAAAGCCCCCAGAGGTCAATTTATTCCAATATGTTTTTGGAGGAACCTTTCATCAGGATTTCATTATTGATTTTTTAGTGTGGTGAATAAGATGTGCGGAGTAATTGCGCCGATAGACATGGCTGGTTCCTAAGCAACTTTGCAGTATTTTGTTTTTTTAATGTTATTTCTCACGTTATTAGCCCAGAACGTTCTTTGCATTATTACATACAGCCGGAAATAACTTTTGGATATCAGATAGGCGATAACTCACCAGCATTTCGACCAGGAATATGACTTTCCTGAATTGGATCCTTTGTTCGTACCTTCCAAGGCTATTGAATTTATCCCAGAGGCTGTTCGAAAACGCCGCCGGCGGAGAAGAGATATTCGGAGTGGAGTTTTAGTCTGACTCAGGAGGCGTGCACACCATCCACTGTTTCCAAGTATATTACTCGCTAATGTTCAGTCCCTGGATAATAAAGTTGACGAGCTCAGGGTGAAGATCCCTTTCCAGAGAGGCATCAGGGACTGTAACATGCTCTGTTTCACGGAATCATGGCTGTCTCCGGATATACTGTCCCTGTCCATACAGCCAGCTGTGTTTTCAATACATTGTGCGGATAGGAATAAAGAACTCTCCAGGAAGAAGAAAGGCAGAGGTGTATGTTTCATGATTAACTACTCATGGTGTGATTGGGGTAACGTACAGGAACTTAAGTCCTTTTGTTCACCCGACATAGAATACCTCACAATCAAATGCCGACCGCATTACCTCCCTCGAGAATTTTCTTCGGTTATCGTCACAGCCGTGTATATTCCCCCTCAAGCCGATACCACGACAGCTCTCAAGGAACTACACTGGAAACTGCATATCCTGAGGCCGCATTTATTATAGCTGGGGACTTTAATAAAGTAAATCTGAGGAAAACGCTTCCGAAGTTCTATCAACACATCGCCTGCAGTACTCGCGCTTCAAAAACTCTCAACCATTGCTACTCTCCCTTCCGGGATGGCTACAAGGCCCTCCCCCGACCTCCCTTCGGCAAATCAGATCATGACTCCAATTTGCTCCTCTCTTCCTATAGGCAGAAACTCAAACAGGAAGTACTCGTGCTAAGGTCTATTCAACGCTGGTCTGACCAGTCAGAATCAATGCTTCAAGAATGTTTTGATTACACGGACTGGGACATGTTCCGGGTTGCCTCTGAGAATAATATTGACGTATACACTGACACGATCCCCGGGACCACCCTTAAGTAAAAATGTATGCGCACATGACTGTAAGTCGCTTTGGATAAAAGCGTCTGCTAAATGGCATATTATTATTATTATTATTATAGTAAGACATTTAAGTGTGTTAACCCTCGCAGGCTGCCGGCCCAGACGGCATCCCTAGCCACGTCCTCAGAGCATGCGCAGACCAGCTGACTGGAGTGTTTACGGACATATTCAATCTCTCCCTATCCCAGTCTGCTGTCCCCACTTGCTTCAAAATGTCCACCATTGTTCCTGTACCTAAAAAAGTGAAGGTAACTGAACTAAATGACTATCGCCATGTAGCACTTCTGTCATCATGAAGTGCTTTGAGAGGCTAGTTAAGGATCGTATCACCTCCACTTTACCCGACACCCTAGACCCACTGCAATTTGCATACCGCCCCAATAGATCCACGAATGATGCAATCACACTGTACACTGCCCTATCCCATCTGGACAAGAGGTAATAACTAAGTAAGAATGCTGTTCATTGACTACAGCTCAGCCTTCAACACCATAGTACCCTCCAAGCTCATCATTAAACTCGGGACCCTGGGTTGAACCCTGCCCTGTGCACCTGGGTCCTGGACTTACTGACGGGCCACCCCCAGGTGGTGAAGGCAGGCAACAACACCTCCACTATGCTGATCCTCAACACAGGGGCCCCACAAGGGTGTGTGCTCAGCCCCCTCCTGTCTCCCTGTTTACCCATGACTGCGTGGCCGCGCACGCCTCTAACTCAATCATCAAGTTTGCAGACGACACAACAGTGGTAGGCCTGATTACCAACAACGACGAGACAGCCAACAGGGAGGAGTTGAGGGCCCTGGTGGAGTGGTGCCAGGAAAATAACCTCTCCCTCAACGTCAACAAAACGAAGGAGCTGATCGTGGACTTCAGGAGACAGCAGAGGGAGCACGCCCCCATCCACATCGACGGGGCCGCAGTGGAGAAGGTAAAAAGCTTCAAGTTCCTTTACGTACACATAACTGACAATCTGAAATGGTCTACCCACACAGACAGTGTGGTGAAGAAGGCACAACAGCGCCTCTTCAACCTCAAGAGGCTGAAGAAATGTGGCTTGGCCCCTAAGACCCTCACAAACTTTATAGGTGCACCATTGAGAGCATCCTGTCAGGATGTATCACCGCCTGGTTCAGCAACTGCACTATCCGCAACCGCAGGGCTCTCCAGAGGGTGGTGCGGTAAGCCCAACACATCACCGGAAGCACACTGCCTGCCCTTCAGGACATCTACAGTACCCAGTGTCAAAGTTAAGCAAAGAAGATCATCATGGACACTGTGTTAACAAACCTCCAAACGAGCTTCAATGCCATACAACACTCCTTCAGTAGCCTCCAACTGCTCTTAAACACTAGTAAAACTAAATGCATGCTTTTCAATCGAACGCTGCTGGCACCCGCCCACCCGACTAGAATCACCACTCTTGACGGGTCTGACCTAGAGTATGTGGACAACTACAAATACCTAGGTGTCTGGTTAGACTGTAAACTCTCCTTCCAGACTCACATAAAGAATCTCCAATCCAAAGTTAAATCTAGAATCTGCTTCCTATTTCGCAACAAAGCCTCCTTCACTCATGCTGCCAAACATGCCCTCGTAAAACTGACTATCCTACCGATCCTTGACTTCGGCGATGTCATTTACAAAATAGCCTCCAACACTCTACTCAGCAAATTGGATGTAGTCTATCACAGTGCCATCCGTTTTGTCTCCAAAGCCCCATACGCTACCCACCACTGTGACCTGTACGCTCTTGTTGGCTGGTCCTCACTACATGTTCGTCGTCAAACCCACTGGCTCCAGGCCATCTATAAATCACTGCTAGGCAAATCCCCGCCTTATCTTAGCTCATTGGTCACCGTAGCAGCACCCACCCGTAGTCTGCGCTCCAGCAGGTATATCTCACTGGTCATTCCCAAAGCCAACACCTCCTTTGGCCGCCATTCCTTCCAGTTCTCTGCTGCCAATGACTGGAACGAATTGCAAAAATCTCTGAAGCTGGAGACTCTTATCTCCCTCACTAACTTTAAGCATCAGTTGTCAGAGCACCTTACCGATCACTGCACCTGTACACAGCCCATCTGAAATTAGCCCACCCAACTACCTCATCCCTATATTGTTATTTATTTTGCTCTTTTGCACCCCAGTATCTCTATTTGCACATAATCTCTTGCACATCTAGCATTCCAGTGTTAATACTATTGTAATTATTTTGCACTATAGCCTATTTATTGCCTTACCTCCATAACTTGCTACATTTTCACACACTGTATATATATTTTCTGTTGTATTTTTGACTTTATGTTTTTTACCCCATATGTAACTCTGTGTTGTTTTTATCGCACTGCTTTGCTTTATCTTGGCCAGGTCGCAGTTGTAAATGAGAACTTGTTCTCAACTGGCTTACCTGGTTAAATAAAGGTGAAATAATTTTTTTTTTAAAAGGACCTCAGCCACCCGAGCCACGGCCTGTTCACCACGCTATCATCCAAAAGGCAAGGTCAGTACTGGTGCGTCAAAGCTGGGACCCAGAGACTGAAAAACAGCTTCAATCTCAAGGCCATCAGACTGTTAAATAGCCATCACTAGTCGGCCTCCACCCAGTACCCTGCCCTGAACTTAGTCACTCTCACTAGCCGGCTACCACCCGCTTACTCATCCCTGCACCTAAGAGGCTGCTGCCCTATGTACATAGAAATGGAATACTGGTCACTTTAATAATGGAACACTGGTCACTTTAATAATGTTTACATACAGTTTTACCCATTTCATATGTACAGTATATACTGTATTGTAGTTAAGTCCATCCTATTCAACTATTGCTGTACATACTGTATACTATTCTATTCACGTATTCTTCAGACATAGCATATATTCTATCCACATACTGTCCATAACGTCTATACATCCCATCACACATATACAGTTGAAGTCGTAAGTTTACATACACCTTAGCCAAATACATTTCAACTCAGTTTTTCACAATTCCTGACATTTAATCCTAGTAAAAATTCCCTGTCTTAGGTCAGTTAGGATCACCACTTTATTTTAAGAATGTGAAATGTCAGAATAATAGTAGAGAGAATTATTTATTTCAGCTTTTATTTCTTTCATCACATTCCCTGTGGGTCAGAAGTTTACATACACTCAATTAGTATTTGGTAGCATTGCCTTTAAATTGTTTAACTTGGGTCAAACATTTCGGGTAGCCTTCCACAAGCTTCCCACCTTTCAGGTTATGTCGATATAGGACTAGTTTTACTGTGGATATAGATACTTTTGTACCTGTTTCCTCCAGCATCTTCACAAGGTCCTTTGCTGTTGTTCTGGGATTGATTTGCACCAAAGTACGTTCATCTCTAGCTCCTTCCTGAGCGGTATGGCAGCTGCGTGGTCCCATGGTGTTTATACTTGCGTACTATTGTTTGTACAGATGAACGTGGTACCTTCAGGCGTTTGGAAATTGCTCCCAAGGATGAACCAGACTTGTGGAAGTCTACAATTTATTTTCTGAGGTCTTGGCTGATTTCTTTTGATTTTCCCATGATGTTAAGCAAAGAGGCGCTGAGTTTGAAGGTAGGCCTTGAAACACATCCATAGGTACACCTCCAATTGACTCAAATTATGTCAATTAGCCTATCAGAAGCTTCTAAAGCCATGACATCATTTTCTGGAATATTCCAAACTGTTTAAAGGCACAGTCAATTTAGTGTATGTTAACTTCTGACCCACTGGAATTGTGATACAGTGAATTATAAGTGAAATAATCTGTCTGTAAACAATTGTTGGAAAAAATTACTTGTGTCATGCACAAAGTAGATGTTCTAACCGACTTGCCAAAACTATAGTTTGTTAACAAGAAATTTGTGGAGTGGTTGAAAAATGAGTTTTATTGACTCCAACCTAAGTGTATGTAAACTTCCGACTTCAACTGTATATATATATATATATATATATATATATATATATATATATATATATATATATATATATATACAGTGAGGGAAAAAAGTATTTGATCCCCTGCTGATTTTGTATGTTTACCCACTGACAAAGACATGATCAGTCTATAATTTTAATGGTAGGTTTATTTGAACAGTGAGAGACAGAATAACAACAAAAAAATCCAGAAAAATGCATGTCAAAAATGTTATAAATTGATTTGCATTTTAATGCGGGAAATAAGTATTTGACCCCTCTGCAAAACATGACTTAGTACTTGGTGGCAAAACCCTTGTTGGCAATCACAGAGGTCAGACTTTTCTTGTAGTTGGCCACCAGGTTTGCACACATCTCAGGAGGGATTTTGTCCCACTCCTCTTTGCAGATCTTCTCCAAGTCATTAAGGTTTCGAGGCTGACGTTTGCAAACTCAAACCTTCAGCTCCCTCCACAGATTTTCTATGGAGATTTGCATTGAGCCCCAGGCCAAGCGAGATTGACAGTTCTTTTGTGTTTCTTCCATTTGCGAATAATCGCACCAACTGTTGTCACCTTCTCACCAAGCTGCTTGGCGATGGTCTTGTAGCCCATTCCAGCCTTGTGTAGGTCTACAATCTTGTCCCTGACATCCTTGGAGAGCTCTTTGGTCTTGGCCATGGTGGAGAGTTTGGAATCTGATTGATTGATTGCTTCTATGGACAGGTTTATTCTATACAGGTAACAAGCTGAGATTAGGAGTACTCCCTTTAAGAGTGTGCTCCTAATCTCAGCTCGTTACCTGTATAAAAGACACCTGGGAGCCAGAAATCTTTCTGATTGAGAGGGGGTCAAATACTTATTTCCCTCAATAAAATGCAAATCAATTTATAACATTTTTGACATGCGTTTTTCTGGATTTTGTTGTTGTTATTCTGTCTCTCACTGTTCAAATAAACCTACCATTAAAATTATAGACTGATCATTTCTTTGTCAGTGGGCAAACATACAAAATCAGCAGGGGATCAAATACTTTTTTCCCTCACTGTATATATATATACAGTGGGGATAACAAGTATTTGATACACTGCCGATTTTGCAGGTTTTCCTACTTACAAAGCATGTAGAGGTCTGTAATTTTTATCATAGGTACACTTCTACTGTGAGAGACGGAATCTAAAACAAAAATCCAGAAAATCACATTGTTGATTCCGTCTCTCACAGTTGAAGTGTTTTGTAAGTAGGAAAACCTGCAAAATCGGCAGTGTATCAAATACTTGTTCTCCCCACTGTATATATATATATACACTACCAGTGTACATTACCAGTGTACATTATATATACACACTACCAGTCAAAAGTTTGGACACACCTACTCATTCAAGGGTTTTTCTTTATTTTTACTATTTATTACATTGTAGAATATTAGTGAAGACATCAAAACTATGAAATAACACATATGGAATCATGTAGTAACCAAAACAGTGTTAAACAAATCTAAATATATTTCATATTTGAGATTCTTCAAATAGCCACCCTTTGCTTTGATGACAGCTTTGTACACTCTTGGTATATATACTTTTTTTCTGACTGCGGACCCCCTGCAGTGCCGTCAGTGGACACCACATTGATAACCCCTGTCATAGAAAACAGACATTCATCATCCTCCCAGCCAGCGGGTCTCACAAAGCAGTGATGAAGCTATTTCGATATCTGTCAACACCACTTCCCCAGTGAGATGCCTTTGGCTCCTGATCTAATCACCCTGATAAAGGCTGGGAGACATCTCTCAAAATGGAGCATCTCTCTCACCCCTGCCTCATCATAACAGGGCATTAACCCAACACCGCTGTTTATCATCGCCTAACTCCATCGCCTAACACCTGATAAGGATGAGAATCAGTGGAGTTTGTCCCTCATTTAGGGGGAGGTGAGAGGTAAGGTGCTACGAGACAAGTGGCACCTCGCAGGATCAGTGTGAATATTATGATGGCGGAACTAAAGCCGTGTGGCTCCTCCACAGTCAGCATGCCAGGCACATCAACACTGAGGCGTTTCAGTAACCTTCAATCCACCTGTCGTCAGTCGGAGACGTGACCCTCGTCTACCTCATCTGAGATGAAGAGGCGGACAGCGTCAGGTGTCAGATCAAAGATAAGATCCCCCTATTCCTTTTACTAACCCACTTCTCATCCTCCTATCCCCCGTTAACAACCCTCACGCCATCCCCATGGAAACCCCCCACTGGGCACAGACGTTAGTTCAACGTCTAGTTTTGATTTAAATTTGGTTGAGTTGTCAACTGCTGTGAATTCAACGTGAAATCAATTAAACATTACACCATGTCATTGGATTTAGGGTAAACGTTGTGAGGGAAAAAATCCCTTACATTGATGACTTTTTGCAAATCCAATCATTTTCCAACATTGATATAGCGTCATCTCATAGAAATGTTTTTGTTGAAATGACGTGGAAACAACATTGAATCAACCATTTTTGCCCAGTGGGCCAGGCCATCTACTTCACTAGCAAAATGCAAATGTGAAACAAAGCCAATGATCGAGGCTCAGTGTTTTAGCTCTCTGGGGTAATACTTTTCTGTTTGAGAGAGAGGTAGAAACAGAGAGAGAGACTTTCCCACTGGGCACACCATGTCATTTCAATACGGATAATTAGGTAATATTTGGTTGAGACCTTGATCAATGAGATTACAACCTACAGGTAACTGCCAAAATAAAGGAAACAAATGAGGGCTACAAAGTATATTGAAAGCAGGTGCTTCCACACAGGTGTGGTTCCTGAGTTAATTAAGCATTTAACATCCCATCATGCTTAGGGTCATATATAAAAATGCTGTGCAGTCTATTATTTTGGCTACCATGGCTATGCCCACATATGATGACAATGCCCCCCATCCATAGGGCACGAGTGGTCACTGAATAGTTTGATGAGCATGAAAACGATGTAAACCATATGCCATGGTCGTCTCAGTCACCAGATCTCAACCCAATTGAACACTTATGGGAGATTCTGGAGCGGCTCCTGAGACAGCGTTTTCCACCACCATCGACAAAACACCAAAGGATGGAATTTGTCAGGAAGAATGGTGTCGCATCCCTCCAATAGAGTTCCAGACACTTGTAGAATCTATGCCAAGATGTATTGAAGCTGGCTCATGGTGGCCCAAGACACTTTATGTTGGTGTTTCCTTTATTTTGTCAGTTACCTGTATATTCACCCACTCAAAAAGACAGCCAAACGTTAGTTGAATTTCCAATGTGTTATCACTATGCTTTCAACCATCTAAAAGCACAACCACATTCCAATTAAAAAACAATGTCTGATTTTTGGATTAGTTGTCACCCAAATGTCTATCACTGTGCTTTAAACCATTTAAAAGCACAGCAAAATTCAAATGGGATTACAATGTCAGATATTTTGTTTATGTATAGAATAGATTAATGTGTTACTTGTTACTTACACTGCTTCATCTAAAATCAGAACCAAATGACCTGGATTGCAGTTGAGATTACATAAAAAATACATGGTACATGTGATGTACCGTTTGAGATTGTCGTTCGAGATTCAGCGCAGATTATTACAGTAATTTTTCTTCTTATAGTGGATATAGATCTGACGTTGTTTTAAAGGTACAAATTCAACATATTTTGTGCAAGGTTTGTCTATGTTAAATTTGGTTACCATGCTGACATAATCCTGTGGTAAGAAATTTTACCCTCAAAACAAGTTTGATTACTTTTTTCAAATCCAATGCATTTTCCACATCACAATACCTTGACAAATTACGTTGAAACAACGTTGATTCACCCAGTTTGTGCCCAGTGGGTTATGACCTTGGGAAAATCTCTCTCCCAACTCTCTGCCAGTTCCATCCGTTTGGTCTTTTTTTTTCGCCCTGCTTCTCCTTCTTTCCTTGATTACGTTATTATCTTGTCTCTCTCGATCACAGCAATTACCCTGTTATTGCCAGATTCTGAAATTGAACATTGTATTTGGTGAACTGTGGTGGTGCTACGTTAATCACTGTGGAGTCTCAGTGACAATAATGAAACACTGTTGGCCAACATTCATGAATATGAGATGGAGCAAATTAACCCAGTGCAGAATTGAATGCTGCCAGTGGTAATTGGCATAGAACAGCCTAAGCATTGTAGAGGAGAAAGGTAAGACAAATTCCCAGTGTAATTTTTTTTCTCCAGCAGTTAGACAGACGTAAGTACTCTTGTGTTCCATGTCAAGCATTATATAAACATACATAAATGCACATTTTCTCTCCTTTTATATGTATGTTTCCAAGTATTTATTTCCTGAATATGAAGTAGCAAAACATCGCTTGGAGTGTTATTATGTAGTATCATGTAAGTCATTCAAATGAATGTTTATTTAAGGACCGGTCAGAGACCACGTCTACACTCAATGACTCGTATTTCATTTCAAAGGAAGATGACATCTTTTATGGACCTGTGGGATCAAAGGAAGTGAAGCTCTTCATCGGCCCTATACCCCAGTCAGGTGTGAAGGCCAAAGTCCTGTCTGCTTTAGTGGTCCCAGAGTCACACACTGGACCAGTTATAAGAGCTTGGGCTTCTCTGTGAGACGGACTCTCTGAGCATGCATGATACCTTAACTATGCAATTTACCTGGTTTGTTGCGGGGCTGGCTCACTCAGGGCTCTATGAGCACACCGTCAGGCATTCGTTTTAGCCGCTTGTTGGACCAATTTGCAGCCTGCATTAGGGTTTCATTACAGGCCTCCCAGAACATAAACACCTTGTAACATCGGACTTAATTAAGTTTATGCTTTCCTTGGCAGACCCAGTGGCCGCTTAGTTTCTGCTGCTAAATGTTGATTTATGTAGAGTCCTCAAGGACAATCTGCTTCTCCTGCCATGGAGCAGAGCAGTAAACTAACTATGATTATGGAGCCAGCCAGCTGTTAGCTAATGTTTCACACCCTGAATATTCTCCAGTTTCTGCTGCTTGTGTTAAAAAAGTATTAAACCCAAATAAACAAACAGTGTTTAATCCAATGGTTGGCATTTAGCAATGTCATTGTTTGTAATGTCTATTTAGTTCTGTGTTGGACCTGTGGGATCCTAATATATATATATATATATATATATATATATATATATATATATATATATATATATATATATATATATATATATATATATATATATTTTAAACAATGTCATCTGTAGTCTGTCTTTTTCAGGTGTTTTTCCAGCTTTTGACAAACAGTGTTCACCAACCTCCCAAGGTCCTGGTTTACAGGTATTTACTGAATTCAGGGGAAGCGACCTACCACAGCAATGTTTACACAGTATCTTTGTTTACAACTACTGCCTTCACACACACACACACACACACACACACACACACACGCACAGACTTCTTATTCTGAACACTGGAAGCATCTAGCTGTGAGAGGAGGCTACCTGGTAGTAGATTTTATTTATAGTATTTGACCATGGGACAAAGAGCACCTCTGTAAATGACACAAAGTGAGCCCTCTGTGAGAGCCTGTGTAAGTATGCTTAATAACAACTAACCTCTCAAAGAGTGTTGACATCCCATGAGACAAGTAGCCTGCAGGCCCTCTGCTTTAGACCACAGCTTGTATTGTTTGGAGTAGTGTGGTTAATATCTGGGCCCATGCAGAGAGTTATTGTGACTCAAGGTGGGTTTATTGTTCCATGAAGCCTCAGACAAATTACATGTTTGGCAGAGATAAAGCAGTGGTTTAGTTTCTATGGCTGAAGAATATTTCCCAGTTGTGTCATCAGATCTTTGTTGATCCTCTGATGTAGCCTGAGAGGTACTGTAGCTTGGGTGGAGCAACAGGTGTTATTGTTAGGTTAGGGGTGACTTAAGGCTTTTAGAAAATGCCAAACTAGGAAGTACACAGCTGCTTGCTTGCAGGCACGGATGTAACATCCACATGCTGCCTGGAGCTTTATTCCTCACCACCTATGAAATTGCAATGTCCACAGCACCTCTAGGGTCTGTATGAACACAATAGCTGGAGGTGCACAGACCTTTTCCTCAGATGAAGCGGACAGCCTCTTTCAAATGCAATAACGTCACCTTAACGGCTACATTTGTATGAATTGTAGAGTGCAGTCTACATCAGACAAAGAATTATGATCGGGCGTACGACCAGCTGGAGCAACCAATCACCATTCAATTTTATCTACACATGATTCAACTATATAATTTCCTGGTATTTATGTGATAGATTTCTCTGCTATCATCAGATCAAGGTGTATGGCCCTTTGTAAAATGAGATCCCAGGATGATTTCCCTGTCCACCCATCCCACCCCACTAATGGTTTGTCAGTGGGAGGCCTGTTTTTAGTGCATCTTCCCAGGATAATGTGGTGTCTTTGTGTAGGTCCTCTGTTTGCCCTGTTCCCTGGGAGAGACATGCTATCACTGTTTGGTTTCCTGAGGGTAACCTGCCTCTCATTCATTATTAAAGGAAAATAAATTTGTCTGTGTGGGAATCGTCTTTGATGTGCTCGTCCCTAGCTGTCAGCCACAATAAATTAGATTCATCTCAGCCACTGAGCAAGACAAATAAATTCAATAAGGTTTTGTCACTCACTCTGTGTGTCCTTAGCGACATCTATTCTCTCTCTCGCTCTTTCCTCTCTCTCTCACTCTCTCTACTCCCTCTTTCACTTCTTCACTATCACTCTGTCTCTCTGCTGCTCCCATGTGATGAAGCGTAACAATTGTTTACTTCCCCCCTCCCTCCCCCCAAGGGAGGCTTATAGAAAGCCCCACCGCTTAGCATACCCTGCCTCTGTCAGTTTGGTGAGATAGCTATCTGTAGGAGCCGAGCAGAGTGACAGTGGAGCAGTATGTGAGGAGTGCCAGAGAGAGACAGCATGGCTGAAACAACAGCACATCAGTCAACTGGCTGGCATACCAAGGTTTCCCTTTGCAGGGCCTGACTGGCAGGCTGCTAGTACCAGCAGGATATTAATGTGCCGCACGACACTGGTATGGAAGACGGCCCCTGGCTCAGGGTAACTGCATCAGACTCAGCTCCAAGATGCTCACACTGTGTTCAAACACAAGCTTCCTTGGAATCAATCCAAGAAGCACAGGAACATGTAAACACGTACAAACAAATGCCGCAACATGGAGAGAGAGAGTTCTTGGATCTATGCCTAGCATATCTGATCCTATGTTCATGCCATTGTTTGACCACTGGCAGTGGCGGTACATGTGGCGGTCCACACACCGGAGAGAGGGCCCCGTTTGGTGGCCAATCAAAGTAATGGTGTGTATAATTCAGGCCATCTATAATTAAACTCAATTTTGACACTAATTAGATGTGCTGCTGATAACATGGCCAGCCAAGAGTAGAGTACAGTGCGGTGGCTTCCGCTATTTATACAGCCAAGTGGAGTGGATGAAGAAGTAAGGAGTGGCTTGGCTTCTCCCGTCTAGCTACAGCAGCAGAACCTAAACAGTGTCTCCGGGGAACTGGCTCTCCTCTAAGCCACTCAGCAGAGAGAGCTGGGGCTGGGGGCCGATGCTGTGCCTTATGCAGTACTAACCCTGGGCTGGGTAGCCTGCCTCTTCTGCTGTTATTCTCCTGGAGACAGTTTTAGTACAGTGAGGATGAGGATGCTTTCCTTATGAAAGGAAACAGAGAATGTAGAAATGGGTTTAGCATGATCACTCCTCTCCCTTATCCAGTAAGCCCAGCAACAGATCCATATTACAGCTGCTCAGCCGAGTCACAGATTAGGACTGGATAGCTATTGGAACATGTCAGACAGCGACTCCTACGAAATTATTATCCATTAAACAGTCAGTACCAACTCAGTGGCCTTGTGGTTAGAGTGTCCGCCCTGAGATTGGAAGGTTGTGAGTTTGATCCCTAGCCGAGTCATACTGAAGACAAAAAATGGGAACTGATGTGTCTTTGCTTGGCAATCAGCATTAAGGAGATAGATTGGGGGTAAGGCCCTTTGATAGACTAGCGTCCAGGGGGTGTACTGTTGCATCACGCTACAGAAACAAGAGATGGTCTCCTGCCCAATGAGCTGTTCCAGCTCGCGCACGGCTACTTACTTACTTTACTAATCAGTCAGTATGAATATTCAGCAGGGCTGCTGAGATGTTGTTGCTGCCTGCTTCCTAACTAGACATCCTACAGCGTTGTTTTAAAATAGCGATCTATCTGTTACAGTGGAGCAGGGGTCGGAACAGCAGGGTTCTCGCTTTGCCTCTCTCTCGTTCTGTCTTTCACTCGCTCACTCTCTGTCACTGGGCCACTCTCTCTCTCACTCACTCTCCCTTGGCCTTGCTCACTCGGTCTCTTTCTCTCACACAATATCTGCCTCTCTGCATTTCTCTCTCCATGCCTCCCGCTAGCTCTCTCTCCACATCATCTTCTCTCCTTATTTCTACCCCCTGTCTCCTTCCAGGGGCAGTGCAGGCAATCTTCCTCATCAGTGGTGCGAGATGCGAATGTCAGTGTTTAAGAGCTTTAACATCCTGCTCTGCTCTGTGCTGCGGACGGACAGGGAGTGGAGGCCTTGAGCTGTACTTAGAACGATTAGCAGTGAGGGAACGAGCCAGGGTGTTCTCTTCTCTTCAAGAACCCACACATCAATCCCCCATCCCCCTTTACATTTTACATTTACATTTTCGTCATTTAGCAGACGCTCTTCTCCAAAGCGACTTACAAATTGGTGCATTCACCTTACGATAGCCAGTGGGACAACCACTTTACAATATTATTATTATTATTTTATTTTTTTGGGGGTGGGGTAAGGGGGGGTAGAAGGATTACTTTATCCTATCCCAGGTATTCCTTAAAGAGGTGGGGTTTCAAGTGTCTCCGGAAGGTGGTGAGTGACTCCGCTGTCCTGGCGTCGTGAGGGAGCTTGTTCCACCATTGGGGTGCCAGAGCAGCCCCTCTGTCTCTCAGAAGAAGCCTATGATGTAACTGATCAGATCTAAAGGCATGAATAGACATGGAGCGTAGTCGTAGCCAGAGCCATGTCTAAATACATGTCTAAATACATATCTAAATACATGTCTAAGTACATGTCTAAGTACATGTCTAAATACATGTTTAAGTACATTTTTTTATTTTTTTTATTTCACCTTTATTTAACCAGGTAAGCCAGTTAAGAACAAGTTCTCATTTACAACTGCGACCTGGCCAAGATAAAGCATAGCAGTGCGATAAAAACAACAACACAGAGTTACATATGGGGTAAAAAAACATAAAGTCAAAAAATACAACAGAAAATATATATACAGTGTGTGCAAATGTAGCAAGTTATGGAGGTAAGGCAATAAATAGGCTATAGTGCAAAATAATTACAATTAGTATTAACACTGGAATGCTAGATGTGCAAGAGATTATGTGCAAATAGAGATACTGGGGTGCAAAAGAGCAAAATAAATAACAATATAGGGATGAGGTAGTTGGGTGGGCTAATTTCAGATGGGCTGTGTACAGGTGCAGTGATCGGTAAGGTGCTCTGACAACTGATGCTTAAAGTTAGTGAGGGAGATAAGAGTCTCCAGCTTCAGAGATTTTTGCAATTCGTTCCAGTCATTGGCAGCAGAGAACTGGAAGGATTGGCGGCCAAAGGAGGTGTTGGCTTTGGGAATGACCAGTGAGATATACCTGCTGGAGCGCAAACTACGGGTGGGTGCTGCTATGGTGACCAATGAGCTAAGATAAGGCAGGGATTTGCCTAGCAGTGATTTATAGATGGCCTGGATCCAGTGGGTTTGACGACGAACATGTAGTGAGGACCAGCCAACAAGAGCGTACAGGTCACAGTGGTGGGTAGTGTATGGGGCTTTGGAGACAAAACGGATGGCACTGTGATAGACTACATCCAATTTGCTGAGTAGAGTGTTGGAGGCTATTTTGTAAATGACATCGCCGAAGTCAAGGATCGGTAGGATAGTCAGTTTTACGAGGGCATGTTTGGCAGCATGAGTGAAGGAGGCTTTGTTGCGAAATAGGAAGCCGATTCTAGATTTAACTTTGGATTGGAGATTCTTAATGTGAGTCTGGAAGGAGAGTTTACAGTCTAACCAGACACCTAGGTATTTGTAGTTGTTCACATACTCTAGGTCAGACCCGTCGAGAGTGGTGATTCTAGTCGGGTGGGCGGGTGCCAGCAGCGTTCGATTGAAGAGCATGCATTTAGTTTTACTAGTGTTTAAGAGCAGTTGGAGGCTACTGAAGGAGTGTTGTATGGCATTGAAGCTCGTTTGGAGGTTTGTTAACACAGTGTCCAATGAAGGGCCAGATGTATACAAAATGGTGTCGTCTGCGTAGAGGTGGATCTGAGAGTAACCAGCAACAAGAGCGACATCATTGATATACACTGAGAAAAGAGTCGCCCAAGAATTGAACCCTGTGGCACCCCTATAGAGACTGCCATAGGTCCAGACAACAGGTCCTCCGATTTGACACATTGAACTCTATCTGAGAAGTAGTTGGTGAACCAGGCGAGGCAGTCATTTGAGAAACCAAGGCTATTTAGTCTGCCAATAAGAATGCAGTGGTTGACAGAGTCGAAAGCCTTGGCCAGGTCGATGAAGACGGCTGCACAGTACTGTCTATTATCGATCGCGGTTATAATATCGTTTAGGACCTTGAGCGTGGCTGAAGTGCACCCATGACCAGCTCAGAAACCGGATTGCATAGCGGAGAAGGTACGGTGGTATTCGAAATGGTCGGTGATCTGTTTGTTAACTTGGCTTTCAAATACTTTCGAAAGGCAGGGCAGGATGGATATAGGTCTGTAACAGTTTGGATCTAGAGTGTCACCCCCTTTGAAGAGGGGGATGACCGCGGCAGCTTTCCAATCTCTGGGGATCTCAGACGTTATGAAAGAGAGGTTGAACAGGCTAATAATAGGGGTTGCGACAATTTCGGCGGCTAGTTTTAGAAAGAAAGGGTCCAGATTGTCTAGCCCAGCTGATTTGTAGGGGTCCAGATTTTGCAGCTCTTTCAGAACATCAGCTGTCTGAATTTGTGTGAAGGAGAAGCGGGGGGGGGCATGGGCAAGTTGCAGCGGAGGGTGCAGAGTTGGTGGCCGGGGTAGTGGTAGCCAGGTGGAAAGCATGGCCGGCCGTAGCAAAATGCTTGTTGAAATTCTCAATTATTGTAGATTTATCAGTGGTGATAGTGTTTCCTAGCCTCAGTGCAGTGGGCAGCTGGGAGGAAGTGCTCTTATTCTCCATGGACTTTACAGTGTCTGTCACGGTTTCGGCCGAGGCTGCCTCTCTCCCTTGTTCGGGCAGGCTTCGGCGTTCGTCGTCTCCAGAATTCTAGCTGCCACCGATAGATGTTTCATGTTCATTTGCTTTTGTCTGTTTGTTTCCGCACCTGTTTCTGTTTTACGTAATTAGTGTCCTATAAGTTTCTCGTTGTGTTTGTCTAGTGTTGTGTATGATTGTTTCCGTCAGTGTTGTGTTTTGCTCGGTTGAGCGTATTTCTCCACTGTGCTGGAGCTTATTTGCACTTGTGTGTGCACCGTTTCATTTTGTCGCACCTGTTAGTGCGCATTTAACTTTCGCCTTCGTGCGTGGTTTTGCTGTCGGGCTTAGTTGTCCTGTTGCCTGTGTTGGGCCAGTAATACAGCTTTTGAACATTCAGTCGGCGTCCTGCGTTTGATTCCTACACTACACTTACAACACGCCCTGACAGAATCATACACCACCAATGGAATCAGCAGGAGCCGAAGCAGCCCAGACGAGACTGGAAGCCCAGGTTCGGGACCAGCAAGAGCAGCTCCTGCAGATGGGGACCGCCCTGCAGGAGGTGATTACCACACTCCGAGGCTGGGGTTCGCCTCCACCGCCGCCCGCCCTGCCAGCACCATCGGCCAGCCCGCCCATTCCAGCGCCGGAACCTCGAGGAGTCCAACTATCTCTCCCGAGGGCCTACGACGGGACCGCGGCTGGGTGTCAGGGATTCCTGCTCCAGGTAGAGCTATACCTGGCCACAGTGCACCCGGCACCTACAGGGCATGAGAGCGTGTCCGCCCTGATCTCCTGCCTGGCCGGAAAAGCGTTGGAGTGGGCCAACGCGGAGTGGAGGAAGATCGACGCCACGACGATTACGTACACCGAGTTCTCCCGCCGCTTCAGGGCGGTGTTTTACCATCCCCCGGAGGGGAAAGCGGCGGGGGAGCGTCTGGTCTTCCTCCGGCAGGGGAGGAGAAGTGCCCAGGAATTCGCACTCGAATTCCGTACTCTAGCGGCAGATGCAGGGTGGAATGATCGGGCCCTCATCGATCTATACCGATGCAGCCTACGAGAGGACGTCCGTCGGGAGCTGGCTTGTAGGGACACCAGCCTCACTTTCGACCAGCTGGTTGATATGTCCATCAGGCTGGATACCCTGCTGGCTACCCGCGGATGTCCTGCGGAGGGTCCGTCCATTCCACCCTCCAGCGCCTCCGAGCCTTGTCCTATGGAGCTCGGGGGCGCTGGCGCTAGAGAGAGGAGGAGTCGGCAGGCTAGGGGGTCCATCCACTGCACCAACTGTGGTCGGGGAGGACACACCGCGGCTAGGTGCTGAGGATGGCCTCCTAGGGGAGATGACGACAGGTCCCGCACTGGGGATTCCCTCCAGGTGAGTAGGCGCCCCACTCACCCAGAGCTCTCTGTTGCCCATTTTTGTATGCCTGTAAGTTTTCCACAGGTAGCACCTCATTCCCAGCATAAGGCGCTGGTAGATTCAGGCGCGGCTGGGAATTTTATTGATAAAAAGTTTTGTTTAGCGTTAGGGATTCCCCTCATTCCTGTTGATGTTCCTTTTCCCGTTCACGCCCTAGATAGTCGTCCGTTGGGTACGGGCTTAATCAGGGAGGTCACGGCGCCACTTAGGATGTGTGCGCAGGGGGATCATCAGGAGATGATTCAGCTGTTCCTGATTGACTCTCCTGCGTATCCGGTGGTGCTGGGCATGCCCTGGTTGAGTACCCATAACCCAGTGATTTCGTGGCAGGAGAGGGCTCTGATGGAGTGGTCTGCTCAGTGTGTGGGTAGATGTTTGGGCGTTTCCGTAGGGGCTACCTCGGTGGAGAGTCCAAACCAGGTGCCCGCATTGCACGTTCCACCTGAGTATGGGGATTTGGCTATTGCGTTTAGTAAGGCGAGGGCGACGCGGTTGCCACCCCATAGGCAGGGGGATTGTGCGATAAACCTCCAGGCAGGAGCTGCGCTCCCACGGAGCCATGTGTATCCTCTGTCTCAGGAGGAGAGGAAAGCTATGGAGATTTACATAGACGAATCGCTGAGACAAGGATACATACGGCCGTCCACTTCCCCAGCGTCCTCGAGTTTCTTTTTCGTGAAGAAAAAAGATGGTGGTTTGCGCCCATGCATCGATTACCGTGGTCTCAATCAGATTACGGTGAAGTATAGTTATCCACTCCCGCTGATTGCGACCATGACTGAGTCGTTGCATGGGGCGCGTTTCTTCACGAAACTAGATCTCAGGAGCGCGTACAACTTGGTGCGCATCAGGGAGGGTGATGAATGGAAAACAGCCTTTAGTACCACCTCGGGCCATTACGAGTATCTGGTCATGCCATACGGGTTGATGAACGCTCCATCAGTTTTCCAATCATTTGTGGATGAGATCTTCAGGGACATGCAGGGGCAGGGGGTGGTGGTGTACATTGATGACATTCTCGTGTACTCACCTACCCGTGTCGAGCATGTGGCCCTGGTGCGCAGGGTGTTGCGGAGGCTGGTGGAGCACGACCTGTATGTGAAGGCAGAGAAGTGTCTGTTTTTCCAGGAGTCGGTCTCCTTTTTGGGTTATCAGTTGTCTGCGTCAGGGGTGAAGATGGAGGTAGACCGGGTGTCGGCCGTGCGTAATTGGCAAACACCAACCACTGTGAAGGAGGTGCAGCAGTTTTTGGGGTTTGCAAATTACTACAGGAGGTTTATCCGGGGTTTTGGACAGGTGGCAGCTCCCATCACGTCTCTGTTGAAGGGGGGTCCGGTGCGTCTGCAGTGGTCGGCCGAGGCGGACAGGGCGTTTGGGAGGCTGAAGGACCTGTTTACCTCGGCCCCGGTGCTGGCGCATCCGGATCCCTCTTTGCCGTTCCAAGTAGAGGTGGACGCGTCGGAGGCCGGTTTAGGAGCCGTGCTTTCACAACGATCTGGCGCGCCACCTAAACTCCGCCCCTGTGCTTTTTATTCTAAGAAGCTCAGTCCGGCGGAGCGGAACTATGACGTAGGGGACAGGGAGCTGTTAGCCGTGGTACAGGCTCTAAAGGTGTGGAGGCACTGGCTTGAGGGGGCTCAACACCCTTTCCTCATTTTGACGGACCACCGTAACCTGGAGTACATCCGGGCGGCGAGGAGGCTGAACCCTCGCCAGGCAAGATGGAGTATGTTCTTGACCAGGTTTACTTTTAAGATCACGTACATCCCTGGGTCACAGAATGGCAAGGCAGATGCGCTGTCTCGGCGGTATGACGCGGAGGAGAGGTCCGTGGAGCCCACTCCCATACTGCCTGAGTTGTGTCTGGTGGCACCGGTAGTGTGGGAGGTCGATGCTGAACTCGAGCGGGCGTTACGCACCGACCCTAGTCCACCACAGTGCCCGGAGGGTCGGAAGTACGTTCCGCTCGAGGTTCGGGATCGATTGATCTATTGGGCTCACACGTCACCCTCCTCTGGACATCCGGGTATCGGCCGGACAGTGCACTGTCTTAGTGCCAAGTACTGGTGGCCCACGTTGGCAAGGGATGTGAGGGTTTATGTTTCCTCCTGCTCGGTGTGCGCCCAGTGTAAGGCGCCTAGACATCTACCTAGGGGTAAGTTGCTACCCCTGCCCGTTCCACAACGGCCATGGTCCCACCTCTCAGTGGACTTTATAACAGACCTTCCCCTCTCCCAAGGGAATACTACCATCCTGGTCGTTGTGGACCGGTTCTCTAAGGCCTGTCGTTTGCTCCCCATGCCGGGTCTTCCTACGGCCCTGCAAACTGCCGAGGCACTGTTTACCCATGTGTTCCGGCACTACGGGGTACCCGAGGACATTGTGGCTGATCGGGGTCCCCAATTCACCTCCAGAGTCTGGAGAGCGTTTATGGAGCGGTTGGGGGTCTCGGTGAGCCTCACCTCGGGTTACCACCCGGAGAGCAATGGGCAGGTGGAACGCGTAAACCAGGATGTGGGTAGGTTTCTCAGAACATACTGCCGGGACCGGCCGGAGGAGTGGTCAAGGTACGTTCCCTGGGCCGAGATGGCCCAGAATTCCCTACGCCATTCCTCCACTAACCTAACTCCATTTCAATGTGTGTTAGGTTACCAGCCGGTTCTGGCACCCTGGCAGCAGAGCCAGATCGAGGCTCCTGCGGTGGATGAGTGGGCGCGGCGCTCGGAGGAGACTTGGAACGCTGCACACGTCCACCTGCAGCGGGCCCTCCGACGTCAGAAGGCGAGCGCTGATCTCCACCGCAGTGAGGCACCGGTGTACGCACCTGGTGATCGAGTCTGGCTCTCTACCAGAAACCTGCCCCTCCGCCTGCCCTGTCGGAAACTGGGTCGGCGGTTTGTAGGGCCATTTAAAGTCCTGAGAAGGTTGAACGAGGTATGTTATAGATTACAGCTACCTGTGGAGTATAAGTGTATTAACCCCTCGTTCCATGTGTCCCTTCTCAGGCCGGTGGTAGCGGGCCCACTCCAAGAAGATGAGATCTTGGAGACTCCTCCGCCCCCGTTGGACATCGAGGGGGCACCGGCGTACTCCGTGAGATCCATCTTGGATTCGAGACGTCGGATGGGGGGTCTCCAGTATCTAGTGGAGTGGGAGGGGTACGGTCCGGAGGAGCGGTGCTGGGTGCCGAGGAGAGACGTGTTGGACCCGTCGCTCCTGACGGAGTTCCATCGGAGGCATCCGACGCGCCCTGCGCCGCGTCCCCCTGGTCGTCCCCGAGGCCGGAGTCGGCGCACGTCTGGAGCCGCGCGTCAAGGGGGGGGGTACTGTCACGGTTTTGGCCGAGGCTGCCTCTCTCCCTTGTTCGGGCAGGCTTCGGCGTTCGTCGTCTCCGGAATTCTAGCTGCCACCGATAGATGTTTCATGTTCGTTTGCTTTTGTCTGTTTGTTTCCGCACCTGTTTCTGTTTTACGTAATTAGTGTCCTATAAGTTTCTCGTTGTGTTTGTCTAGTGTTGTGTATGATTGTTTCCGTCAGTGTTGTGTTTTGCTCGGTTGAGCGTATTTCTCCACTGTGCTGGAGCTTATTTGCACTTGTGTGTGCACCGTTTCATTTTGTCGCACCTGTTAGTGCGCATTTAACTTTCGCCTTCGTGCGTGGTTTTGCTGTCGGGCTTAGTTGTCCTGTTGCCTGTGTTGGGCCAGTAATACAGCTTTTGAACATTCAGTCGGCGTCCTGCGTTTGATTCCTACACTACACTTACAACACGCCCTGACAGTGTCCCAAAACTTTTTGGAGTTAGTGCTACAGGATGCAAATTTCTGTTTGAAAAAGTTAGCCTTTGCTTTCCTGACTGCTTGTGTATATTGGTTCCTAACTTCCCTGAAAAGTTGCATATCGCGGGGGCTATTTGATGCTAATGCAGTACGCCACAGGATGTTTTTGTGCTGGTCAAGGGCAGTCAAGTCTGAGGAGAACCAGGGGCTATATCTGTTCTTAGTTCTGTATTTTTTGAATGGGGCATGTTTAGTCAGGATGATATCTATGAGGGTACCCATGTTTACGGATTTAGGGTTGTACCTGGTAGGTTCATTGATAATTTGCGTGAGATTGAGGGCATCTAGTTTGGATTGTAGGATGGCCGGGGTATTAAGCATATCCCAATTTAGGTCACCAAGCAGTACGAACTCTGAGGATAAATGGGGGGCAATCAATTCACATATGGTGTCCAGGGCACAGCTGGGGGCTGAGGGGGGTCTTTAGCAAGCAGCAACAGTGAGAGACTTATTTCTGGAAAGGTGGATTTTTAGAAGTAGAAGCTCAAACTGTTTAGGCACAGACCTGGATAGTATGATAGAGCTCTGCAGGCTATCTCTACAGTAGATTGCAACTCCACCCCCTTTGTCAGTTCTATCTAGACGGAAAATGTTATAGTTGGGGATGGAAATTTCAGAATTTTTGGTGGCCTTTCTAAGCCAGGATTCAGACACTGCTAGAACATCAGGGTTGGCGGAGTGTGCTAACGCAGTGAATAACTCAAACTTAGGAAGTAGACTTCTGATATTTACATGCAGGAAACCAAGGCTTTTGCGATTACAGAAGTCAGCAAATGATAGCGCCTGGGGAGTAGGAGTGATACTGAGGGCTGCAGGGCCTGGGTTAGCCTCTACATCACCGGAGGAACAGAGGTGGACTAGAATAAGGATACGGCTAAAGGCTTTAAGAACTGGTCTTCTAGTGCGTTAGGTACATAGAATAAAGGGGGCAGATTTCCGGGCGTTGTAGAGAAGATTCAGGGCATTATGTACAGACAACGATATGGAAGGATATGAGTAAAGTGGAGGTAAACCTAAGCGTTGGGTAACAATGAAAGAGATAGCATCACTGGAGGCACCAATTGAGTCGGTCTCCGCGTGTATGGGGGGTGGGACAAAGGAGCTATCTAAGGCAGGTTTAGCTGGGCTGGAGGATCTACAGTGAAATAGTACAATTAGAAATAACCGAAACAACAATAAGCTAACCATATTGAGATGGGAGAGAGGCATAAAGCAATCACGGGTGTAATTTGAGAGAGCTAAGACAACAGCTGGTAATGATGACACAGTTTGGGCTGAGGCTAAACATAAACAGGATACGGTACCGTAAAAAGGAACAGTCCAGCAGACATCAGCTGTATAGCTGAGTTATCATAAGGTCCGGTGAACACCAATAGGATAGTTCGGAGGTAGTTCGGGGGCTGTTTAAGCACTAGCGAGAAAGAGGCCACGGCGAGCGTGTGCTAGCGGGCCGGGGCTAGCTGATGGAATCTTCGTGGTCGACGTGGCAACGGGAAGCCTGTTATAACCACATCAGACGATTTCGTCGGCAGACCAGTCGTGTAGGATCGGCGGGGCTCCGTGTCAACACTAGGTGGTCCCGTCCGGTTGACAGAGAGGTAGATAGCCGGGAGATGGGCCTAGCTCAGGATGATTAGCCAGACCACAACGTCCATTTTGTTGCAGCTAGCTGGTAGCGATGAATCCAGAGTTAAAGGTCCAGTGATTCAGTGATTCCGGCAGAAAAACTGATATGTTCTGGGTCGATAACGCGCTGTGCAGACAGTGCAGACTGGCCGAATAATAGTCCAGACTAGAGCTGGCTGATGGTTGAAAAACCGCTAACGGTAGCTGATTGCAAGTAGCTAGTTAGCTGGCTACTCCCGTCCGGTAGACCTAGAGGTAGATATGAGCCTGGCTCTAGGCTAGCTCGAGGCTAACTGGTGCTTGCATCGGGGGCAGTGGTGATTAGCCAGACAGCAACATCCATTCGGTGCGGCTAGCTAGTTGCGATCCGGTGATTAATGTCCAGTGATTAAATTATTCCCGCAGAAAAATCCAATGTTCTGGGTGAAATACCGCTAACTGTGGCTAATAACAAGTAGCTAGTTAGCTGGCTAGCTAGTTTCAGCTGGAGATTCTAGATAAAAGGTAAGTCAATAATAGAATCCGTTCCACATTGAGTGAGGCGGGTTGCAGGAAAGTATATTTTGTAGAAGGATGAAAAGTCTGATAGGGAAATATGTACGAAAAATACAAAAAAACAGGGTATTTACAGGCTATTTACAGACACATGACAAAAACAGGACTGCACTACTACGCCATCTGGCTCTGGTTGCAACAGATGAGCAGCTCTGATCAGATCTCCAGCACGGTGCACTTCAAGGCGCTAGATGATGTCATTAAGGGTGCTTTGCTGTGGTCATGTTGGTCAAAGGTCAAATTTTGTCAGCTAGACATTCCCCATTAACCACAGCCAATGCAGTTCTACCAAAGCATAGTACAGCCGCCTACAGGCAGCAGAGGGGGGTAGGGATCACTACTCCCTTGTAAATGTTAGATACCGTTTTAATTGCCACAATCTGTCATGATGAAATGAGCCAGGTTAAGGGTAAAACTAACTTAAGGCTGTGTAGGGGCTTCCCTGTACCTCAGCCAATAACGGCTCAGTCCCCAGGGTATCTCTGGGAGTGCTCAGACTAAGCCTGAAGGGCCCTTTATGATTTGAGAACTCTGAACCTGTGTTAGTGAATAAAGCTCTTATCTTGTCTGGCTCCTGCTGTCCCTGGAGATTGTTGAGTCATTCCCACACACTCATGCTTGGGTTCTCCATCCAAACCTCTGGCGATTCAATGTGAAGTGACATAGAGGGAAGTTGAAAATCAATATGCCTGTGTTGCTCACAACATGGCTTCATAAGTTCAAAATTTTAGACTTTCCTCACAAACCTGACTTACTTCAAATTTAACTACTCAGAATTCTGTCAGAGTGGAAACATCGGGGTTGGGAGACAACTACAGTCTTCTTTCATTTATGTTTCATAAGTTATCAGAAACTGGTAACTGGCACAACTTCGTTTTGTTTGTGCAGCACTATCATACGATGTTCACACTTTTCCTCAAATGATGCGAACTGATTCTGATCTGAAACAAAGCTTGTTCACTGACTGCACCCCTACATTCACTGCAACCGATCCAGGTTTCCAGCTAACATCTCAATGAAAGTACTCTAAGGAGCTTAACAAAACTGGAGTCTATCGCAGAGGCTGTGACAATGCTGAAGTGGACAATGAGGAGCAAGATGTGCCACTCTGTTCTGGGCCAGCTGCATCTTAACTAGGTCTTTATTTTTAGCACTTGACCATATGATTGGACAATAATCAAGATAAGATAAAACTAGAGCCTGCAGGACTTGCTTTGTGGAGTGTGGTGTCAAAAAAGCAGAGCATCTCTTTATTACGGACAGACCTCTCCACATCTTTACAACCATTGAATCTATATGTTTTGACCATGAGAGTTTACAATCTAAGGTAACACCAAGTAATTTAGACTCCTCAACTTGTTCAACAGCCACACCATTCATTACCAGATTCAGTTTTGGTATTTTCTGTATTTTATTAGGATCCCCATTAGCTGTTGTGAAAGCAGCCGCTACCCTTCCTGGGGTCCACACAAAACATGAAACATGACATAATACAGAACATTAATAGACAAGAACAGCTCAAGGACAGAACTACATCTTTTTTTTTTTAAAGGCACACGTAGACTACATACCAATACATACACACAAACTATCTAGGTCAAATAGGGGAGAGGTGTTGTGCCATGAGGTGTTTATTACTGGCCACTCATTCCAAAACAGACCAACTCTTTGTTAAGGGTTTCAGTGACTTCATTAGCTGTGATTGCTGATGCGTATATGATTGAATCATCAGCATACATGGACACACATGCTTTGTTTTATGCCAGTGGCAGGTCATTGGTAAAAATAGAAAAGAGTAGAGGGTCCTGAGAGCTGCCCTGCGGTACATCACACTTTGACATTAAAGAAACTTCCATTAAAGAAAACCCTCTGAGTTTTATTAGATAGATAGCTCTGAATCCATGATATGGCAGAGGTTGAAAAGCCATAACACATACGTTTTCTCAACAACACGTTATGGTAAATAATATCAAAGGCTGCACTGAAAACAGTACAGCTCCCACAATCTTCTTATTATCAATTTATTTCAACCAATCATCAGTCATTTGTGTCAGTGCAGTGCATGTTGAGTGCCCTTCTCTTTAAGCATGCTGAAAATCTGTTCTTAATTTGTTTACAGAGAAATAGCATTGTATTTGGTCAACACATTTTTGTCCAACAGTTTGCTAAGCGCTGGCAGCAAGCTGATAGGTCTGCTGTTAGAACCAGTAAAGGCCGCTTTACCACTCTTGTGTAGCGAAATGACTTTGTCTTCCCTCCATGCTTGAGGACAAAGACTTTCCTCTAGGCTCAGATTAAAGATATGACAGATAGGAGCGGCTATAGAGTCAACTACTATCCTCAGTAGCATTCCATCTAAGTTGTCAATGCCAGGAGGTTTGTCATTATTGATTGTTAACAATAGTTTTTCCACCTCTCGCACACTAACTTTACCAAATTCAAACTTGCAATGCTTTTCTTTCATTATTTGTTTTTTTATGCATGAGTATGATGACTCACTGCCTAAATTTGCCCACTTTGCCAATGAAGTAATCATTAAAATAATTGGCAACATCAAATGGTTTTGTGATGAATAAGCCATCTGATTCGATGAAAGATGGAGCTGAATTTGTCTTTCTGCCCATCATTTCATTTAAAGTACTCCAAAGTTTTTTTTCTTCCATCATTCTTTATATCATTGATCTTGGCTTTATAAAACAGTTTCTTCTTTTTGTTGAGTTTAGTCTGTAATTTCTCAATGTGCAGTAAGTCAGCCAATCAGATGTGAAGCCAGACTTATTAGCCCTCCCTTTAATCCATCTCTTTCAGCCATACAGTTTTCAATTCCTCATCAATCCATGGAGCCTTAACAATTCTAACAGTCAGTTTCTTAACAGGTGCATGTTTATCAATAATTGGAAGAAGCAATTTCATAAATTCATCAAGTGCAGCATCTGGATGCTCCTTGTTAATCACATCAGACCAACAAATATTTGTAACATAATTCACATAAGAGTCACAGCTAAATATTTTGTATGATCTCTTATACACTATTTTAGGCCCAGCTTCTGGAACTTTGGCATTCCTGGATATAGCCACTATATTGTGATCACTGCATACAATGGGTACGGATACAGCTTTAGAACAAAGTTCTACAGTATTAGTAAAATTGTGATCAATACATGTGGATGATCTTGTTCCTGTAGTGTTTGCAAACACCCTGGTAGTTTGATTAATAACCTGAACCAGATCACAGGCACTGGTTACAGTGAGAAGCTTCCTCTTAAGCGGACAGCTTGATGAAAACCAGTCAATATTCAGGTCCCCAAGAAAGTTGACCTCTCTGTTTACATCACATACACTATCAAGCATTTCACACATATTGTTTAGATACTGACTGTTAGCACTTGGTGGCCTATTGCAACAACCCAAAAGAAAAGTATTTAGATGTGCCAAGTGAACCTGCAACCACTGTCATGAGTCTCTCACTCCACCGGGTTACCACCTTAATTTTCTTCCACTCTGCTCACCACTCTCTCTACTCAGCCTAACTAGCTCCACCTGTCCCTGCTCTGCTCTGCTCTAATTACTCTGCCAGCTGCGCTGCATTACCCACTACCTCTCCCAGTATTTAAGGCCCTGTCTTTCAGCTCTCCGGTGTCAGATCGTCTGCAAAGCTCACTCCCGGAACCTGTTTGCTCGCGCTTCTGGCTCACCCTGGTTTTGTGACCCCGGACCTGCCCGATTTTTGGATACTCTTCTGCCCCAGGAGATCCAGACCTGCTTCTGCCATTACGACTCCTGACTACTCTTCAATCCCGGTAACTCTGACCAGCCTTCTGCCTTGCTACTACGTATTTTGGATTTCCCTTGAACTGTACTGCTGCCTTGTTTCATTCCGCCCTGTTGTGTCTGTGTCTCCCCCCCCCAGGACTTCTGGACCACCCACCACCGGCTTCATAGGACGCATCGCTGCCACTGGGGGAGGCACAGACCCAGCACATTGGACGGGATCCCTGTTACCCCTGGAGCCTTCATTCACTCCCTACTTCCCTTTTTCCTTAAGTTTTAATAAACTTTCTGGTGTGACGCAATTGTGGTCCTCTGGTCGTCTGTCTGAACCGTGACAGTACGATCTGACCATTATGGACTCAGCGCACACTTTTCCCGACATGGAAACCGATGAGCATGAGCAGCAGTTCCAGCAGCAGCAACAACAACTCGCCATGATCATTCAACTCCTCACCAACCTTACCCCAACCAGTCTGCCCACCAGCCCTGCCCCCGAGTTACCTGCCCCGGTCATTGCAGCCGCTGCTCCGGAACCCAAGATTGGAAACCCCGAGCGGTTCAACGGCGATTCAACCCAGGTCCGGCCATTCCTGACTAGCTGCCGACTTCAGTTCTCCTTGCAGCCAAGGACCTTCGCCACGGAGGGGGCTAAAGTTGGGTATGCCATCACTCACCTGACGGGCCGAGCTCGACTCTGGGGAACAGCAGAGTTCGAACGTCAAACCCCCGCATGTGCAACCTTCGACCTGTTTGCTGAGGAGATGCTGAAGGTGTTTGACCTGGATTCACCAACCGCAGAGGCGTCTCGTGAACTGTTCAGTATTCGACAAGGCAGACGTACAGTCGCAGACCATTCCATCGACTTCCGAACCCTGGCTAGACGAAGTTCTTGGAACACACCATCGTTGGTGGACGCGTTCTTCCATAGTTTGGCTGACTATATCAAGGACGAGTTGGTCTCCCATGAACTGCCTTCCACTCTTGATGAAGCCATCGCACTGACTGTCAGGATCGACAGAAGGATACAGACCCGTCGTCGTGAGAGGGGGCGCCAAGGTCCACCTACTACCGGCATTCGGAGAGATCCGACTGGGCTCCTGTCATCTACTGCCACTCACCCAGGTCAGCTTGATCAGTCTGAGCCTATGGAGATTGGGCGAGCCTCTCTCACTCCTGCAGAGCGCCAGCGCCGCTTCACTTCAAACCTCTGCCTCTATTGTGGAGGTGATGGACATCGTGTGGTAACCTGCCCTTTAAAGGGCCGAAGCTCACCGGGCATAGGGGGAGTCCGGTTGAGTTCAATGACCATCCAGTCCTCCGACCGCAAACCCCTGCTGCAAGTTCACCTCCGCCTCTCTGACTCAACTCACACCCTGGCTGCTCTGGTGGATTCTGGCGCCGAAGCCAACATAATGGACATCAAGCTGGCACGCCAACTGGGACTGGAGAACCTCCGTTTGACACCTCCTATTCCTGCCCGGGCACTGGACGGACACTTACTCGGATCGGTCACTCATGTCACGGCCCCGGTCTCGATGGGTCTGTCCGGAAACCATCAAGAAACTATCCAGTTTCACCTGCTCCCCTCTCCAGGCCAACCCCTCATCCTGGGTTACCCATGGCTCCGCCGGCACAACCCTCAGCTCGACTGGGTGACCGGGGTGATCAGGGAGTGGGGAGAGGACTGCCACCGAACCTGCCTGCTTGCTGCCGCACTACCCCCTCGGCCAGTACCTACTAACTCCGCTCCTGACCTCTCCAATGTCCCAGAATGCTACCATGGTCTCAGAGAGGTGTTTAACAAAGCAAGAGCCACATCTCTGCCCCCTCACCGACCGTACGACTGTGCCATCGACCTCCTCCCTGGAACAGCCCCTCCAAAGGGTCGTCTTTATTCGTTGTCTGCTCCTGAAAGAAAGTCCATGGAGGACTACATCAATGGCTCTCTGTCCGCAGGATTAATCCGTTCATCTTCATCTCCTGCTGGTGCTGGCTTCTTCTTTGTGGGGAAGAAGGACGGATCTCTTCGCCCCTGCATCGACTACAGGGGACTCAACGACATCACAGTGAAAAACCGTTACCCTCTGCCTCTGCTCACCTCTGCTTTTGAGTTGCTCCAGGGAGCCACTGTTTTTACCAAGTTGGATCTCAGAAACGCTTACCACCTAGTGCGGATCCGGGAGGGAGATGAATGGAAAACCGCATTCAATACACCAACAGGCCACTACGAGTATCTGGTTATGCCTTTTGGTCTCACCAATGCTCCTGCTGTGTTCCAGGCTCTAGTGAATGATGTACTGCGGGACATGTTAAACAAGTTTGTCTTCGTTTACCTGGATGACATCTTAATCTACTCCAGAAACCTGTCTGAACACACCCGCCATGTCCAGCAAGTCCTTCATCGTCTTCTGGAGAATTCCCTCTACGCCAAGGCAGAGAAATGTGAGTTTCACGTCAAGACAGTGGCCTTCCTGGGGTACATAGTGGCAGAGGGAAGTATCCAAATGGATCCTGCCAAAGTATCAGCAGTCACTTCATGGCCAGTTCCGGAGAACAGAAAGAAGCTGCAACAGTTTCTGGGGTTTGCTAACTTCTATAGAAAGTTTATCCGGAACTACAGTACCGTTGCTGCCCCTCTCACTGCTCTAACCAGCACCAAGCAACCCTTCACCTGGACCCCAGCAGCCGACAAAGCCTTCAGTACCCTCAAGGTGAGGTTCACCTCCGCTCCCATCCTCCAGATGCCTGATGTGGACCGGCAATTCATTGTGGAGGTGGACGCCTCGGATGTGGGAGTTGGTGCTGTGATTTCTCAGTGGGCTGCGGAGGATAGGAAGCTCCATCCCTGTGCCTTTTTCTCACGTCGGTTGTCCCCCTCTGAGTGCAATTACGACATAGGGAACCGTGAGCTGCTGGCTGTGAAGCTTGCCTTGGAGGAGTGGCGTCACTGGCTGGAGGGGTCCACCATTCCATTTCTCGTTTGGACCGATCATAAGAACTTGGAGTACATCCGCACGGCCAAACGGTTGAACTCCAGGCAGTCCCGCTGGGCCCTGTTCTTCACCAGGTTTAATTTCACTCTGTCATACCGGCCTGGATCACGCAACACCAAGCCAGACGCCCTCTCCCGTCAATTCCAGAAGGATGACACCCCCTCCAAGGACCCTGTGTCGATTCTGCCAAGTCCCTGCATCGTTGCAGCTCTGACCTGGGCTGTTGAGGAACAGGTGCTGGAGGCTCTCCGTAACCAGCCAGGTCCCAGCACTTGCCCAGCTGACCGCCTTTTTGTCCCCGAAGACCTGAGGTCCCAGGTCGTTCAGTGGGGACATGACTCCCGCCTAGCTTGTCACCCTGGCTCCACCCGCACTTACAACCTGCTCGCCCAGAGGTTCTGGTGGCCCTCTCTGAGGAAGGATGTACGGGAATTCGTCCAAGCCTGCCCCATCTGCAACCAACACAAGTCGTCCTGCCAGCCCCCAGCCGGATTGCTGCAGCCCCTGCCTGTGCCCAGACGTCCCTGGTCTCACATCGCCCTTGACTTTGTCACGGGGCTGCCCCCTTCAAGTGGCATGACCGTCATTCTCACCATAGTTGACCGTTTCAGCAAGATGGCACACTTCATTCCCCTCCCCAAGCTCCCAACCGCCAAGGAGACCGCCCAGGTGGTCCTGGAACACGTCTTCCGGATCCACGGACTGCCAAAGGATGTAGTTTCTGACCGTGGTCCACAATTCTCCTCCGCTTTTTGGAAGGAGTTCTGTCACCTGCTGGGAGCCACAGTCAGTCTGACTTCCGGATTCCATCCCCAATCCAATGGGCAGTCAGAGCGGGCTAATCAGGAGCTCGAGAAGGCACTGCGATGCATGACTTCACGCAACCCCCACTCCTGGTCGCAGCAATTGACATGGGTGGAGTACGCACACAATTCTCTGACCTGCTCTGCCATCGGTATGTCCCCTTTCCAATGTGTTTATGGATACCAGCCTCCTCTATTTGCCAGCCAGGAAGAGGAGGTTACTTGCCCATCTGCACTTGCTTTTGCCCGTCGATGTCGCCGCACCTGGTCACAAGCCCGAGCCACACTCCTCAGATCCGTTGCCAGCTACACTACCGGGGCCAACCGTCGGAGAATTCCTGCTCCCACCTACCATGTTGGTCAAAGGGTGTGGTTGTCATCGAAGAACCTGCCACTCAGGGTGGAGTCGCAGAAGCTGGCACCTCGGTTCATTGGCCCATTCCCTATTATAAGAGTGATTAGCCCAACTGCTGTCCGGCTCCAACTGCCTAATTCCCTGAGGGTGCACCCCACTTTCCATGTGTCTAAGATTAAGCCCATCCATGAGAGTCCGCTGGTCCCTGCTGCGCCTTGTCCTCCTCCTCCACGGCTCGTCGATGGTGGTCTGGTTTACACCGTCCGCCGCCTGCTTCGGTCCAGACGGAGGGGTAGGGGTCTCCAGTACCTCATTGACTGGGAGGGCTATGGACCTGAGGAGAGGACCTGGGTGCCAGCTAGTCGGATTGTGGATAGGACTCTCATCACCGCTTTCCACCAACGGCATCCTGATCAACCTGCAATCCGTAGGGGCCGCCCCAGAGGGGTCCCTAACCGTCCTGCCCGCTCGGCTTCCTGTCCTGTGCCTGATCCTGTCTCGGGACCTGTCCCATCTCCCGACCACGGCCCTCCGGCTTCCTCCGAGGATGAGGACGTTCACTCGGACCGTTCGGAGGAGTTCTAGCCCTCCTCCGGCTCCCCTCCTCCCGCCCGGCGTGGTGTTGCTCTTGGGACTTCTGGGGCCGTCCCTTGGGGGGGGGGGTTCTGTCATGAGTCTCTCACTCCACCGGGTTACCACCTTAATTTTCTTCCACTCTGCTCACCACTCTCTCTACTCAGCCTAACTAGCTCCACCTGTCCCTGCTCTGCTCTGCTCTAATTACTCTGCCAGCTGCGCTGCATTACCCACTACCTCTCCCAGTATTTAAGGCCCTGTCTTTCAGCTCTCCGGTGTCAGATCGTCTGCAAAGCTCACTCCCGGAACCTGTTTGCTCGCGCTTCTGGCTCACCCTGGTTTTGTGACCCCGGACCTGCCCGATTTTTGGATACTCTTCTGCCCCAGGAGATCCAGACCTGCTTCTGCCATTACGACTCCTGACTACTCTTCAATCCCGGTAACTCTGACCAGCCTTCTGCCTTGCTACTACGTATTTTGGATTTCCCTTGAACTGTACTGCTGCCTTGTTTCATTCCGCCCTGTTGTGTCTGTGTCTCCCCCCCCCAGGACTTCTGGACCACCCACCACCGGCTTCATAGGACGCATCGCTGCCACTGGGGGAGGCACAGACCCAGCACATTGGACGGGATCCCTGTTACCCCTGGAGCCTTCATTCACTCCCTACTTCCCTTTTTCCTTAAGTTTTAATAAACTTTCTGGTGTGACGCAATTGTGGTCCTCTGGTCGTCTGTCTGAACCGTGACAACCACAACACTTCAATTACACTTGACATAATATATTCTCTAAGCATTACAGGGATATGGCTCTGAATATATACAGCAACACATCCCCCATCAGCGTTCCTGTCTCTTCTATAGATGTTATATCCTTGTATTGCTACTGCTGTATCATCAAATGAATTATCTAAGTGAGTCTCAGAAATGGCTAATAGATTAATGTATTTCTAAGGCTACATACAGTATATTAATATGGGCTATTTTCAGCCCTTTCCTGGGTAGCTTATCAGTGATAGGCATAATATGGAAAAGAGCAAACAAAGCAAGAGAAAAAAATATACATTCAGCAGTCCATTAATCAGTAAGTGTGTGTGTGTGTGCTGCGGGGTTGAAGCTACGAACCCATAGGCTTGGCTCTCTCATCCCTTCCAGGCTTTTGGAAGGGAGGGTGGACAATGAGCCTGTCATTGTGGATGTAAGCAATGTCCCCGCGTGCTCTGGCAACTTTCATGACTGGGATAAGTTATTTCCTCTTCTGGAGCACAGCTTCAGGAAAGACCTCGTTGAGGAAGATATACTTTCCTCTCAAGTTCTTGGTTCTTTCCAGAACAGCTACCTTGTCCTTGAACCTCAGGAACTTGACCGCTATCAGCCTGGGCCTGTCACCTGGGCTGGTGGTGAGTTTTCCAGTCCTGTGGGCGCGCTCCACATCAATCTTCCTGTGGTCCATCTTCAGTTTCTCCGAGATCATTTCCCTCACTTTGTCCTCAGACTCCGTCCAGGTCTCATGTGGAGATTCTGCAATTCCGCCCACAACCATGTTGTTCCGCCTTGATTGACCCTTGAGATAATCTGATTTCTCCGTCATTGTTATCATGGATTCACATACAGAACTGATGTCCTGTCTCAATGACTTACAGATTGCTGTCATCTTGCCATTCTCCTGTTTAAACTCATCGAGCTGACCCTGGGAGAACTGCAAACTGTTCTTCAGGTCCTGGACCTCTCTGGTCAGGTCATCCATTATTTTATTAGTTGACTCCACCAGTATTTGGACACAATACTTGAAGGTATTTTCTTGTTGTTGTAACAACTGCTTGTAGAATTATTTTTGTTAGTTTGAAAGATCCTTCACCTGTGATAGAGAGACACCACTGTCCTCAACGTTACTCCCGCCGGCTTTGGTCTTTGTCATGGTAGCTAGCAACGTAGGATACGCTGTTACTCCTCGCAGTTCCAGACAGGGCAGGTCGCAGGGAAGACTGAAAACAACAACAACAAACAGCAGGGATCTAGACAGCCGCAAGCCCGGGACAATCCACGGTCCCATCCGCAATGGCTAACCATGTCGCGGGCTGCGTTCAAGCCCTCAAGAAAACCCCGCTAGCTTGATAGGCAGCTAGCTAGCAGCTAGGCTAGCTGCTATGGTCGGCAGGATCACTGGACAGATAGTAGCGGTCCCAGCAACTGATGCCAACTGCGTCGCGGGATCCAAACTCAAAAGGTAGCTAGCTAGTAACCAAACTTTTTTAATAGACTTTCAAAACTTTCCAAAACAACAAACTTTCCAAAATAACAAACTGAGGGTGGTGAGGTGGCAGGCAGAACTGTCATATGGCTCTGTGATTGTGACAGCAGACAGCATAGCAACAACATGGTTCTGTTTGAGCTACAGTCCTCAGGGACAGGTAGAGAAGGGGCCTGTGACTGTCATGGGCCTGAATAGAGGGGTGGAGAAAGACAATCTAAGTAGTATGGTTGAGGGGTGCACACACACACACACTCTTGGTACGGTACACACACTGCACACATGCACACACACACACACTTGGTACAGTACACACACTGCACACATGCGCACACACACACACACTTGGTAGAGTACACACACTGTGCACGCACACACACACACACACACACACACATACACGCACACACACACACACATACTCGCACACCAAACACACATAAACAAATGTATGCTTACTGTTTTCCAGTCAATGCAATATGGAATTCATAGGCATCTGCCAAAAAGCTTTGTGATGCTTGAAATTTAACATGTCCCTCAGCAATGTTGAATCAGACCATTTGAATGCACTGGTCACCCTTAAGACAACAGACTCTGACCCTACACTGGATCACTATCACAGAGTGGGCACAGGGGTGAGAGCTACGGCATCGTCACTGTCACCCGAGGCGCACTACACTGGAGATATGACCAACACTGCTCATCTGTCACAACTACACACCATATATATTTATGCTCAGCCTACAGTCATTGGATAACATTATCATAGTGTTGGAATGAGGCGTATTCAAAGGGAATTGCCCCAAAGCAGATGTTTGCTGACCTTCACCTTGTATTCCTCCTCCTCCCAGTGCTATACAAAGTAAATACATTAGGACACCATGTTGAAGTTATGGAATTTGCTTTTTTTGTGAGCCTCTGCAATGCTCACATTTACTTTCCCAATTGTCACTTATTGCCTGTCATTTTATCCCTGTCATTCCCTCAGCATGGGAGACATTTGGGTAAATGACCATTGCATGAAATGGAAGAACGGGTAATGGAGTCCACCGTTCAGAAATGGCATGCAGGAGGCAGGCAGACGACATTGGGCTCCCAGTGGGGGATAGAGCTTCTGGACGAGTAATGTCACAGATCAGAGAGAGAGAGAAAGAGTGAAAGAGAGAGAAACAGAAATAGAGAGAGAAAGAGAGAGCGGCATTGAGAAGTAGAGAGGTAGAGAAGGGGGAAATGACAGAGTGGAGGAGAGGGAAGTAGTGGGGGAGGAGAGAGAGAGAGAGAGAGAGAGAGAGAGAGAGAGAGGAGAGGAGAGAGAGAGAGAGAGAGAGAGAGAGAGAGAGAGAGAGAGGAGAGGGGAGAGAGAGAGAGGAGCATATTTCAGTTTCATCCACACAGACTTCTGCATGTGCACATGCTCATTCACACACCTTCCCTCTGCTAAGGCCAGGCCCAGGCCTCAGGTGTATGTGAACAGTCAATTTCCATAACATTCACACCAACGTGGCTCTCAACTTGACCCTGCTCCTTTGATTTAGAGCAATAACTGAGGCATTTCGGACCCAATTTGAGGATCAATTTATTGAAAATGGCTGCTCTAATAATGGGTTCTGAGGAGATGCTATCCTACTGAAAGCGAACAAGATAACATTTATCATGGCATGTTGCAGCATTTTTTGCAGGTTTTGAAATTGCACTCAGGAAACATTTGTAAGTTGGTTGGTGCTGAGGAGAGTGGGTAGTACACAGATGAGGAGTGTTTCATGGCTGAGAGGAGTGTGCCAATGGCAGCCCAGTGTGAATGTGTCCCAGGAGAGCTCTCTCACAGCCCTCTCTCAGATACTACAGGGAAACCATGCCACACTGTAGTTTCAGTCGGGTGTGTGTGCGTCCGTGTATGGCTTAAGTAGGTCATGCATCCAGTGTGTGAAATAACGGATTCACATTCAACTTACATCACATAAAATGAGTTTAGATTTCATCCTCACAACAGGAAATGTGTTTTTCAATAACTACTAAGAGCACAATGCATTAATGGCTTGGTGAGACAGCTTTTAGAGAGAACAATATGTGTGTGTGATGGTAAATGTAAAGTATGGGTGTTTTTGGACTGTGTATGATGTGTGTTCATTTAACTAATCAGTCCTCTGTCCAGAGAGATTCATATAGACTATAACACATCCACCAGGGTGTTTGGCTATATGGTAATAAAGCTCTGTTTGACAGGCTCTATATTCACAGAAAAAGATGAGATAGAGATCGGAGAGATACAGGGTTGTTTGTGTGGAGGCATGAGAGGGAGAGAGTGTGTACGTTTCTAGTTAGGGCACTTGGGCAGTAATGAGGAACACAGTATAGTTAAGTCTGAAGTCTCCAGAGTGGTTGCCCTTCACTGTGTGTGTGTGTGTGTGTGTGTGTGTGTGTGTGTGTGCGTGCGTGCGTGCGTGCGTGCGTGCGTGCGTGCATGCACATGTTAATGCGAACATCAATGGATATGAGGACTTCACATCTAATGGATAAAATGGCAGACAGCGATATATCAATTTTTTCCATCTGACCCATCTGACACAACAATGTTTAGTCCTGTAGTTTGAGCCTAACAGAGACGGACAGCTGTTAAGTACCTGTCACTGATTGAGCTGCACAGGGAGCTTGACTGACATCATATGATGGGCATAGGGAGATTTAGGATCTGCTGCATTTACAGCCTGGTCTTCTGTTGCATCATGGGCAGCATAGGCTTTTATGTTTCTGTATGCTAGACACAATGTGGGTTTCATAAATGCCAGGTAGTATTCTTTTTAGAACAGGTAGAAAACACTGGAAAATCTGCCCTTCTCCGTTACTTTTAATGATCATTTCTGTCAATATTTGTGGATCAAATCTGTACTGAACTATTTGCAGCAGTTCATGGCATTTCCCTCTGACATATGAAAAATGGAACAGAATGTAATTTGCTGGTTAAAGTATTGCTTTTTCCTCCATCATCAGAAAACCCTGCTGGGAATAAGGTGTGACGTGGAAGAGGTGGAAATCAAATGCCACTCATTCCTCTGGCTATTCCATTAGTTAAAACGTTCAGCATCAAGCATTCTGACCCCCCTCCTACCAGTGGTTGTGGTATGTTCCATTCACAGCATGGTGATATATTTAGACTGAGACTTAAGGCAGTTTCAGTTCTGTGTTGAGACATATTGTGCAGTCTGGTAGTGAAACACATCCTTGGCTCCATGGCTCCTTCTAATGAGATGCTTCTTAGGTCTGCAGCTTGACCTTTCTCAGCTAATACAAGATATTGCTAGATCCTCCACCTTGGCCCAATTTGACCAAGGTGTCATATGTGAACAGGGATCTCTTCTCAGAAAGTACCATAACATCTATTCGGTGTTCCGAAGAAGTAGATGAGTGTAATTGAGTATACAGGATCCCAATGTTTTGGTGGAGAAATCACATGCACTCTGAGAAACAATGCTAGTTTTAAAATGAAATGCTGATTGGCTGGTCTAGTCACACCCTCAACTTACATTATTTAGTTTCCCATGTCATAATATAATTCACTCTTTGCCTATTTTACTTCCTGAAAATGTGAGTAATGAAATAAGCAATTTTTTCAGGGATGTATCCATTTTATGAATTTCATGCATTTCATTTATTGTGTGATTAGAAGAGGACAATATGTGGATCATCTCACTCCTATCCGTTCTTCAGTGATCCCCCGCAGCCAGCAGCATTTTGCAGTTAACACCTTAGACACACTTAAAAGTCACCTCCCTTACAAATCTCCTCATCCTCACATTCTTTTCAAGTCTTTTTGTTGAGCGATAGCTTACGTTTTCTTCCCCTTCTATCTCATATGTTGCAGGAATTGAAGCCTAGGTTCATATCCTCTCTCTTCAGGGCTCAGTGGTCTACCAGTTCTAGAGCAGCTGGCCAGCCTGCCTCATGGTGCAGCATGGAGTCTGTGTGTTGGCAGAGCAGTGCTCTGGCTAATTGCCCTACAGTGGCTAATTGGCCTAAACAGTTAATCAAATGGCTACCTGCATTGACCCCCTTTTTTTTACGCTGCTGCTACTTGCTGTTTATTATCTATGCACAGTCACTTTACCCCTACCTACTTATTACATCAATTTACCTCGATTAACCTGTACCCCCGCACATTGACTCCCCTGTATATAGCCTCATTATTTTTATCTTATTGTTCTTACATTTTTAAATGTAGATGTTTTCTTACTTACTTTTAAAAAAATTCAGCATTGTTGGTTAAGTGCTTGTAAATAAGCATTTCATGGTAAGGTCTACACCTGTTGTATTCAGTGCATGTGACAAATAAAACTTGATTTGATTTGATGAGGGTTGGACTACAGGCAGGACTAGAGGTGGGATGTTGGCAGAGTGATCTACCTTCTCTCTCTGCCCCAACCATTACTTTAACTCTGCAAACTATCCTCTAATTAGCAACCTATGAATGATGAATGTACACCTAATGGATCCAATACTTACTGTACTACACAAAGTGGTGTGTGGATGTCTCTGGGCGTATATGCACGTGTATGTGTGTGTGTGTGCGCGTGTGTGTGCACTGAATGCATCTCTGTGTGTGTGTGTGTGTGTGTGTAGCAACCACGCAAAATTGAACTGACTTACTGTGAGTGTGTGTGTGTGTGTGTGTGTGTGTGTGTGTGCACGCCCATGTGTGTGTATACTCACATGCTGTTGGACTGGGCTGCAGCCTCCTACTCATTAAAACAGGCAGGCTCCACTACATCCACAGGCGAGGAGCAGAACAGTGCTGTGGAGAAGCTCATGAAAAATGTAGGGAGTAGCCTTATCTTCAGAGCCTTGCACAGGGCGGTTTGTATGCAGCTCCAGCCTTTGATGTGGTCTATTGATCTCCCCTCTCTGACATGTTCTCCCAGGCCCAGGGCTGCACCAGCCCGAGGGGTGATTAGCCTTATTAGTGTAATGGTGGGGAGTAAAGGGCTTTAGAGATGGAGGGGGGGTGGTGAGGTGGTGGTGGTTGTGGTGCGATTGGGTGGAAAAGATGAAGCGATTGCTATAGGTTTTTCTGTCTGGGATCAACGTGAGGAGAGAGGGTGCACGTGAACAGGAGTAGCAGACAGACCAGAGAGGTTTTATTGGGGAGGGTGGTGGCTTGCAGGAAGGGCGGGGGGATGGAGCCTGATGTGTGTCTGGCATCCCCTCTCCACAGATCCCCTCCCTAAAATGCCATGGTTTTTGTCAGAAGCCAGAGGTGTGTGTGTGTGTGTTTGTGTGCCTGTGTTTGTGTGTTTGTGTGCCTGTGTGTGTGCCTGTGTGTGTGTGTGTGTGTGTGTGTGTGTGTGTGTGTGTGTGTGTGTGCCTGTGTGTGTGTTTGTGTGGACTGAGAGACTAGTCAGGATTGAGGGAAAGATGAACGGAGGGTGAACCTTCGCCTCAGACTGGGGCGAAGGTTCACCTTCCAACAGGACAACGACCCTAAGCACACAGCCAAGACAACGCATGAGTGGCTTCGTGTCACGTTTGTCGTGTAAAGGATTGTACCAAGGTGCAGTGTGGTATGCGTACATAGTTGTTTATTATATAAACACCGACAAAATAACAAAATCCAACAGAACGTGAAGTTCAAAAGGCTAAACATCCAACAAGCCAAACTGAAACAAGATCCCACAACATAGGTAGGCAAAATGGCTACCTAAGTATGATCCCCAATCAGAGACAACGCTCGACAGCTGCCTCTGATTGGGAACCACACCCGGCCAACATAGAAATACACATTCTAGATAATCACATAGAAAATGACACCCTGACCAAACCAACTAGAGATCTCTATGTCAGGGCGTGACAGTACCCCCCCTTCCCCAAAGGTGCGGACTCCGGCCGCAAAACCTGACTCCTTAGGGGAGGGTCCGGGTGGGCATTTAGCCTTGGTGGCGGCTCCGGCTCCGGGCGCGACGTCAACCTTACTGTCCTCTCCTTTTCTGGCTCCCCGTTGCACACCTGGTCCGGTCTGGACCCCGGTGCGATGCTTCCCCTCTCAGTCCTCCCACGATGCACCAAGCCCAGTCTGGACCCTGGTGTGGGAGGCCCCGACCCTGGAGAGGGGCTGACGTCTGGGCCTGGACCGGCAATCCTCCCGTGATGCACCAAGCCCTGTCTGGACTCTGGTGTGGGAGGCCCCGACCTTGAAGAGGGGTTGACGTCTGGTTCTGGCTCTGCAGTCCTCCCGCGATGCACCAAGTCCTGTCTGGACCCTGGTGTGGGAGAGTAGACGACCGGACCCGGACTGGGCACCGGTGGAGCGGACTGCTCTGGCACTGGAGTGGAACCACTGACCGGACCTGAACTGGACCCCGGTGGAGCGGACTGCTCTGGTTCTGGACTGGAGCAGCTGACCGGGGCTGGACTAGGCACCGGTGGAGCGGACTGCTCTGGCATTGGACTGGAGCAGCTCACCGGAGCTGGACTTGGCACCGGTGGAGCGGACTGCTCTGGGGGCAGATACGGGGCACACCGGGATGGCGACACGCACCACTGGTTTGGTGCGAGGAGCAGGTACGGCCCGTACAGGACTGGAGACACGCACCACTAGTTTGGTGCGGGGAGCAGGTAAGGGGTGTACCGGGCTGGCGACACGCACCACTGGTTTGGTGCGAGGAGTAGGTAAGGGCCGTACAGGACTGGAGACACGCACCACTGGTTTGGTGCGAGGAGCAGGTACGGGGCGCACCGGGCTGGCAACGCGCACCACTGGTTTGGTGCGAGGAACAGGTACGGGCCGTACCGGACTGGAGACACGCACCACAGGTTTGGTGCGAGGAGCAGGTACGGGTCGTACCGGACTGGAGACACGCACCACTGGTTTGGTGCGAGGAGCAGGAACGGCCGTACCGAACTGGATATACGCACCACTGGTTTGGTGCGAGGAGCAGGAACGGGCCGTACCGGACTGTGAAGGCGCACTGGCGGCAGAGCGCGTAAAGCCGGCGCATAGCCTGGAGCCTGCACGGTCACACGCTCCTCAAAGCGAGTGCGGGGAGTTGGCTCTGCTAATCCTGGCTCCGCCAGCCTCTGCTCTAAGGCCCGAGCTCTCTGCTGCTGGAGGGTTAACTCCTCTCTCAGCTCCTCCTGTTGCCTGGCCAGCTCCTCTCTCCGTGCATCCACTGACTCCTTCTCCCTGTGGGCCTCCTGCAGCGCCTCCCTCTGAAGGGAGAGCTCCTGCTCCCTCTTCTCTATCAGCCCCCGTAAGGTGGTGGTCTCCTCTCTCAGAGTGCTGACCTGCAGGTCTTTCAGGGCCTCCTGCTGCTTCGCCCACCACCCCGTGTGCCCCCCAATTTTTTTTTCTTGGGGCTGTCTCTCGGGCTTCCTTAGCGGTCGGTACCGTCGGCGTCGCCGTTGATCCTCTCCTGCCTGGGCTTCTTCCTTTGCCCATGGTCCTTTACCGGCTAATATCTCCTCCCATGTCCAAAATGTCTTCCCCACCTGTGTCCAGGGTGTCTGCTTCTCCTGGCTACGCTGCTTGGTCAGTTGGTGGTGGGATCTTCTGTCACGTGCGTCGTGTAAAGGATTGGACCAATGTGCAGCGTGGTATGCGTACATAGTCGTTTATTATATAAACACCGACAAAATAACAAAATCCAACAGAATGTGAAGTTCAAAAGGCTAAACATCCAACAAGCCAAACTGAAACAAGATCCCACAACATAGGTAGGCAAAATGGCTACCTAAGTATGATCCCCAATCAGAGACAACGATCGACAGCTGCCTCTGATTGGGAACCACACCTGGCCAACATAGAAATACACATTCTAGATAATCACATAGAAAATGACACCCTGACCAAACCAACTAGAGATCTCTATGTCAGGGCGTGACACTTCGGGACAAGTCTCTGAATGTCCTTGTGTGGCCCAGCCAGAGCCCGGACTTGAACCCGATCGAACATCTCTGGAGAGACCTGAAAATAGCTGTGCAGCGACGCTCCCCAATCAACCTGACAGAGCATGAGAGGATCTGCAGAGAAGAATGGGAGAAACTTTTAGAATAAGGCTGTAACGTAACAAAATGTGGAAAAAGTCAAGGGGTCTGAATACTTTCCAAATGCACTGTACCTCTTGCCTCTCAGTGGCATCTCCTGTGAAGGGCCTTGGCCTTGGCCATGCCAGAGCCACAGGGGTCTGGAGTGGAGGGTCCTGGGGGGGCGTCACCTGTCTGTGTGGATAAAATAGCCCCATTCTCAAACCTTCACCCCCTCCCAGCTCATTCCAACCCGGCACCACACTGACACTGCCGTCCAAACATTTGGAGTGGTGCAATGATGCGTAAACCCCCCAGCTAGCCAGGCAGGCAGGCAACCACAGACATATGACTACCCCATATCTTCCTAACCTAGGATGTATTTCTTATAGGTTAGACTAATAACACTAATAATTACACTAATAACCATCTAAATTAAACAGATTAATCAGTGGATAAGATGGTGCTCATTTTGCAGGGGGGCTCCCAGAATGCAGCTGTCTGGCAAAGACTCTAAGGTTCAGGGCTAGAGAGCCATAGAGATGCTGCTGTCAGAGATGATGATGGAAAAAGTGGGTTTGAGCTTGCTATTTGTCTCAGAGTAGGGAGGCTGGAGGCTGTGTCTTGGAAATGTAAGGAATTACACTAATCCAGAGAAGATACATACATGGGATGTATCACATATATTGAGATGCATTTTCTCTCTCGCTCTCTCTTGCTCTCTCTCACTTTCCCCCCTCACCCTGTCTGTCTGTCTCTTATATTTAGACCATGCCTCTCATTGTCTTATTGACCAGACAGAGCCTTTAAATGAGCTCAGTAAACAATGCCAGAATGACTATTTCACTCGGCCTTGTTTTTCTCCAGACTGGAGGGTCAAGAGCGTATCGCATCTCAATTATCATAGGCCAATTGGTTTGACCGCCACACCTGTCCCCCGGCCAGAGACATTTCTCTTATCATTTCACCAAATCTTCTATTCCAATACACTTTAATTAGAATTCACTTCTGTCATGATGCCAGGCTGAATGTCAACCTCTTTAAACATTGAAAACGAACAGATAAGTATGGAGTACCAATGAAAGCTCTAATCCATTTTTTATTCAAATAGGATTGGTAATAAGGCAGCAGGGTGGGTAAATATTTGTTAATCCATGACATGGTTGATTCCCTGGAGGCTGTTTTCCCCGGGGCACTGGGTCCTTGTTCAGACAGGATGTGACAGCCCTCTCCTCTCGCAGGCCATGACTTCCCCAGGCGGACTCACACGCACACATGTGCACACACACACACATACCCCCACACACACACACATAATGTACACACAAACGCAAACCATGTCTCTGTGTGACTGGTATACCCCTCAGCCCCAGACTGGCGTCACATTGGTGCCCACAAGTGTTAACAGCAGACATGAATGGCATCCCATCTGTCTGCCAATATCACCAACGCAGGCCTAACATGCGCGTGCCCACTCAACACTCATCTACCACTGATCCTCCAATAGTTTTTTATTGTTCTCGACACGCATGTTGCCAGTTGATTTCTTACTTTTTCTTGTTGCCATAAACTGTTGCTCAATGTGTACACATTTCCTCTTGTTTAAACAGCATTGTTTTGTCTCAAACCCTGCTGGGGAACATGCGTCAGCAGCCAATTTTCCCTTTTATTTATACTTCTAACAAATACACAGGAGGGGTCTGGGATATTTGTTTTAAGCTTTACTTCCTTTGTGTTTAATAATTGCCACCACTTTCCTTCTTATGTTTATATCTGGGACCAGTGGAAGTGTTATTACAGTGAAATCAATGGTAAGTCAGCCATTAAAAGACTGAGACCCTGTTTAGTTGGCATCTCTTCAAATGAATAGAGGAGACATTTTAATGCAGTTGAGTCGAGTGTAGAGGATGGGTTATTCCAAGGAAAGTAGTTTCCGCAGCCAGTTACAGTACAGTGAAAGGCTAATGTACTATTATGCCAACAGCTACTCCTCTTAGCAGAGCATTGTCAGACTAAGTACAGGAAGATGTCTGGGTTGCAGAGGAACATAATTCAGTAAGTTAAAAAGCTTCCAAGCCCGACAGAGTTTCAGCCAGTACTGCACAAGGAATGGATTGTGTCACTGTGGTTATTTTTTATTTATGCTTAATTGTGTTTTGACACTCTACAGACATGTGGTGTCATGTGTCCATAAATTGGAGAAATTGGTCTCATCATCGGTATCATGCATGCTCAGTAGCATTTTGCTAGGCTTTAGTTTGTTTATTCAATATTTACTGTACATAGTGCACCAGTGCATACATTGCCCTTTCCAGACCATGTCTTAATATCTGCATACGGTCATACCTTGATGTTGTTGGTGATTTCACTAACAGCTCTCCCTGGCACAGCATATAAAACATCTAGGCTTGGAACATCCACCTCCTACATACTGTAGACACCTCAGGCCCTGCATTCACAGCAACACTGCTTGCCGTCTCTCTGGCACCCCGCCAGACTAAATGAATTGCTGATGGAGCTGTTCTACTGGCCACATATTGATTGGGAGATGTAATGCTCTCCCACCAATTCCATTTTCCTGTCCAATGCCCTTCGACGTGTCTACGTTTAGTAGTCCTCTAACCTACAGTAATGCCAGTGATGTCTACACAGAGAGTGTGAATTAGACTGTGGGAAAGGGAGCCACTGTTGGGCTACGCTGTGAGGTGAAAAATGAGTTTGTGTGACAGAGTCCTCAGACGGCTCATTTCCTTGATGGGGGGAACAGCACAGCATGCTGTCACGGTGAGATGAGAGTAGGACTGGTGAAGAAACACACACACATTTACATTTTAGTCATTTAGCAGACGCTCTTATCCAGAGAGACTTACACTTAGTGAGTGCATACATTATATATATATATATATATAAAAAAAAAAAATCATACTGGCCCCCCGTGGGAATCGAACCCACAACCCTGTTTGCAACGCCATGCTCTACCAACTGAGCCACATCCCTGCTGGCCATTCCCTCCCCTACCCTGGACGACGCTAGGCCAATTGTGCACCGCCAGAGCCTGGATTCGAACCAGGATCTCTAGTGGCACAGCTAGCACTGCGATGCAGTGCCTTAGACCACTGCACCCATAACATCTCTACACACACACTTCACCTCTACACTTCACCACACTTCAGCTCTACACACACACTTCACCGCCACAAAAGTGCTTTGGACCTGTGCATTTACAGATAGTGGTCATGAGGAAGGGGAGGAGGCAGAGGAAGAAAAACAATGCTGACTTTGACAAGTAGCTATCCAATGATGTTGCGTTTTAAGCTGTGTTTGAGGTAGGGAGGGAGAGGTGGATGGAGGGAGATTGGGTGGAACATGGGAAGCCGATGTTTTGGCGACATTGCTGTTGAGCTCTCCTGATCCCTGCTCCCATCCTGGGATCCCATCCATTATGCATGGCTGAGCTTTATTGCATTATGTTTTTAGGCTAACACACTTAGCAGGCTTGTAGCATGTAGCATGCAGTACACACCCCAGCCCACTCCACAAAGCCAGTGAATAATTCAGGGGAAGGCAGGCAAGGCATTAGGCTGGGGATGGAGGGCTTTAATCAAAGACTCCAGCACCCAGGCCAGCCAGCCCCAGCCAGCCCAACACACCCCCATTGGCAGTGCCTACCTGTCCCTCTTCTCAGCTTTAAATAGGAAGTTGAGTTATGGGCCAGAGCTGAGACGCAAGCAACAGCCATGTTTGACTGTAATTTAGGAATGCTATGCATACCGTACATAGTGATCAGTCATCATGCTTTCTAGTTCTCTATGTAGAAAAACTACTGCAATTTCATACTGTAGGGTGACCAATGGATAAAATAATATGTTAATTGTGTAGATAATACTCTTAGAAAACCAAACCTCATGTCTCTATCATAATCCGCTCAAAATTATTGGAGTTTTTACCCTTGTAGGATGGTCAGAATTTGGGTGACTAATATTGATTCTGAGACATGATTTTATTATACAGTTTTTATATTAATTCGAAATTCCTGTTCTTTTCGAAGATTTCTCACAAGAACAGGCGTATCTCTGTGAAATGTCAATGGAGCACTGAGTGTATACCAAGCTTTTTATTTTCGCAGAGTTTTACATTTAATTCAGCTCGTTGGATGCTAATTTAGCTTTTTGCGACCCGTGGAAACAACTTGGAAGATGACGACGACCACAAAATGTAAAATCCTCAGAAGTTGTCAACAGAGCTCGGTGCTTATTATCGGATATATTAGGTTACGAAATCCGACTTTTTTGAGATAATGTTAATGATGCAGTATGTTAGAGAAAGACCCCAGAGAACGATTCAGAACATGAATAATCATATTTGTCTTGGTAAAAAATATCATCACCAAAGCGCGTTTTCCCCCACTCTGGGCAACACCAACCATATTCATGTCTCTAATCCAGATACAGAACAACCCTCTTCTTTCCTATACTCTCCTCAGACCATTTCCCCACCCAGCACCCATACCATCTCTACCTCTCTTCCACTGCATCCATCCCGCTTCTCTCCTTACAGCCAGGCTCCCTCGGGTGCTAATCCTGTGGGAAATGTTTCAGGAAAAGAGGATTATGTTGTGGAGCTGCATGGTTTTGGGAAAAGTTCACTTACACTTGATTAAATTAATCATTGTCCTCCAAAACCCCTCCTGGTCATTCCTTTGGATATTTGTTCAGATAAATAACAGTTCCTAGCAGGCTAATACAGCTTTAATTGATTCTGCTCATTGAGGGGATTGTATTGTATGTATGCTCCCCATGCACACCAGGGTAATACCAAGCTGCTTAGAGTGACAGTGTTGTCTATAGTGCCAGTTGATCGCATACTTTCAGTCACATAAATGTGTCTTATATTTTCATTGACCGTTAGATTGGTGTGGTTTCTGTGCTCTGAGGTACAGTATATTGCATGTGTTTGAGGTTCTGGCACACTGACTGACTGCTATGTTCCATACTCTCATCTGTATTGATCTATGGATGTGTCGAACTGTCTGTCACAGGCTGCTTAGCACAGTGAGGTGTCAGGTAGGGAAGGAGGACGGATGGATGGACTGGGTGTGCTGTAGTGGAGGCATTGTGTGGCGAGTGGGGGGTTTATGGGGCTTGAAGAATGGCCCGTGAAGAGCGGACATGCCAGCTTTGCAGATAGGATACTTAACCTTGAGATGATCAAGATAAACATTGTCCCTCCTCCTCATCATCCCCCTGCTATTTCCCTTTCTCTGTCACACTCTCTCTCTCTCTCTCTCTCTCTCTCTCTCTCTCTCTCTCTCTCTCTCTCTCTCTCTCTCTCTCTCTCTCTCTCTCTCTCTCCCTCCTCCTCTCCCGTTCTCTCTCTCTCTGTGTCATGGCGGAGCATATGGCTGCAGAGACTGAATTAAATAGTTAATTTAATTACAGCTGGTGTTTTTGGGGCCCAAGCATAGCCTGACGACTCACAATCAATTCTTACGCTGCTCTGTCGTTCGTTACATACTTTAATCTGAGACTGCCATCATTGAAGTCGTTTGTGGTTATGAGGGGCACGAGGGGCGCTGTACAAAGTCATCATCGATTTGATACATTTTTTCTCAATTGCTAAAACACTAAAACCCATTGGTTGAACAAAGTTCTCAGTTGCCTGGACTCATTTAGCTAATTATGCAGTCTGTTGTCAATACCTTAAACCATTTCACATGGTAAAACACAATTTGCAGATCTCACTTAGACTTTTTAGCAAAACTCTAAACACATTCTCATTCTCAAAACACATTCTGCACTCTAATGCACATGTCATCCATACTGGTGAACACAAGTGGCAACAATCAAATACAAATAGAGAACACATGTCATTGATTGAACACAACCACTCAAAATTGATTTAACCTGTTTCAAATGATGCGACACAACCAATATAAGCCAGTTCAGAGAGCAAACAGGTTGTTGAAGGTGGGAAGGAGAAAGTCTGAGAATGGATAGAAGAAACAATGTGAGAGGACGAGGACGAGTGTGTATGCGAGGTGGGCGACGAGGAGGAAGAGGAGGAGGAGGAGGGCAAGAAAGAGGAAGAGGAGGACGAAGAGGAAGAGGAAGAAAAAGAGTGGAAATATCTGATGAAATTCAAGCAACAGTCATAGACCATGTTCTTGTCCATGGACTGACAATGAGGGAAGCAGGACTTAGAGTGCAACCCAATTTGAGCCGATTTTCTGTCTCCATCATAGTAAGGACATTCAGAGAAGAGAACAGGTACAGTATACTACTGTATTTTTGTAATTGCAAATTTACTGTACTACACTATATGCAGCTGTTTCAATAGACATTTGTAAAGTTAATCACTGTATGTATTGTACTGCATGAATATGTTTTGTAACTACACAACTACAACTACACCTGCATGCTGCCACATGCAGGTGGAAGGACAGCTATATTCACTCGGGAGCAAGAGGCCGTTATAGTTGGCATGGTCCTTCAAGATAATGCAATACGACTCAGAGAAATCCAGGAACGAGTGATACAAGACAACACACACTTCCAGGGAATCGACAGTGTGAGCATTTCCAAATTGACCGTGTCCTCCATCGTAACAGGATGCGAATGAAACAAGTATACAGAGTACCTTTTGAGCGCAACTCACCAAGGGTGAAAGAACTGTGAGCTCAGTATGTGCAAGTAAGTGTACATTCAGAAACATTTACTGTAATCCAGATTGTCTACAGTACTAACACATACTATGTGAATGACATTACTCTTCAGTACATACAATGTATGTGAATCAGAAGTGCATACAGTAGGCCTAATTGTACTCTACAGTATAGCACTGTCTCTGTTCGACTTACAAAATCCTACATACAGTATATTGTATTTCTACACAGACAATATTTGACTTGGAATCCTTGGACAGATCCCATGAGTTCATCTTTGTCGATGAAGCAGGCTTCAATCTAACAAAGAGAAGAAGGAGAGGCCGAAACATGATTGGACAGCGGGCCATTGTTGAAGTCCCTGGTCAACGAGGTGGCAATGTCACAATCTGTGCTGCTATCAGCAACCATGGTGTTCTACATCACCATGTTACACTCGGGCCATATAACACCCAGCACCTTCTAAGATTTATTGCCAATCTAAGATATATTTTATTTGAGCAGCAGGTTCAAGAGCAGCAGGGTCAAGAGCTAAATGAGAATCCCATTCCCACCTATGTGATAGTGTGGGACAATGTCAGTTTCCACCGAGCTGCTCAGGTAAGGGAATGGTTTAACATCAATGGGCAGTTAATGACCTTGTACCTCCCTCCATACTCGCCTTTCCTGAATCCGATTGAGGAGTTTTTCTCCTCTTGGAGATGGAAAGTGTATGATAGATAACCCTACACCAGAGTAAATCTGCTGCAAGCCATGGATTTAACCTGTGGTGATATAGATGAGGAATCATGTCAGGGCTGGATACGGCACACAAGAGGCTTCTTCCCCCGTTGCCTCAGGAGGGACAATATTGCTTGTGATGTCGACGAAGTACTCTGGCCTGACCCAGCCCAAAGACAAGAAGAAGCACATTGATCACATGTTTACTCCTTTGATTTTTGTCCCTTTTAGTATTGTATGCTGTAGTACAGTGCATTGTAAGCTGTATACTGTACAATGGACAAATTGTATGGCCCTGAACATTGTGCTTTCCATTTGTTAACAGTACTGACTGCTCAATAGATTTTGACTGGTTGCAGGTTCATATCAACAAAGAACAAGAATTACAGTATCACAGAGACAAAGGACAAGTTTGTGAGATGCAGGGTACAGTACTGTAAAATAGGGGTACAATGAGGAGGAAGAACAAAAAACAAAAGTAGTAATTTCTGATCAATTTTGAGCTACTATGATAGAACATGTTTTCGTTCATCAAAAGACAATGACGGAAACATATGAAATTTGTTTTGAGATTAAAAATGTACTTCTCCCTGAGAACTGTATATTTTGAACAATGTGTTTTCAATTTTTCTGTGTATTGTTTACTGACTGCTTGAGAGTGTATATCATTTTGATCACTTTGTTTATGATTTGAGAGCAGTGTTTGATTTTGAACACAGTTAAAACTGTTTTGAGGTGAATGTTTCATTTTGCGAGAGGAGTCAGAGGTTTTGTAAATAGTGCTTGAAGATGAGGTTTTGTGTTTAATGTTTTCATGAAATGGAGCAAGGTTTCAGAAATTGTGTTTTAGCAATTGAGAAAAACTGGAATCTCTAACCAATCAGAGTATCAACACCAATGACGAATTATCAAACCACCGCTTTACCCACGTGTGTTCTGGCTCTGGCCCAACCCATCAGTTTCTGGACCAATCAGACGGCCCCGAATGTGTTCGCATTCGGTGAAGGGTCTGGGAAGTACTCAAATCCAGACTCATGTGGCGTAGCATTTGGCCGGAGAAAGGAGTCTGGGTAGCCAGGCAAGGCCAAGCTGCCAGCAGTGTTTACGCATGATAATTACTATGGCGGAGCAATTACTCCTCAGCAACAATTGGTACCCCACATGAATATTAAGATTATGGCTGCCAACACGCCTAGTGTCATCCACTGTCTATGTATGGTATTAGAAGGTTGGAGGCCCTTGTAGTGAGGGAGTGAGGAGAGAGAGGCATGTACTCTGCATCATGCAGAAGACAGAGGAGCCTAAGAGGGATATGTGTGCAGAGTCGCTGCAGTGCATGTTTAGCATTTTGACAAATGGCCGACTCTCCATCTCATCTCTCACGTCTCCAGGGATTCATCATGTTACATCATGAACTTCTTGCTCAGCAGACATTCCGACTGAGATGCCTTTCAAGTCAGACTGCTCTTAAGAATACCAGAGCAGAGGTCTGTTACATAATGTGTCTACAGAAAGAGCTTGTTCCATCTCCCCTCAATGGCCCGCACCTGAATATGTCTCCATGCATCTATGCATCCATCGTTGATTTCCCCCTCTGAATAGAAAATGCATTGTGCCACAGAGAATTAGCAGGCTCTATGAATTTGGCCATGTGAAAAGGGGAGACAGAGTGTATATTTGTATCTGTGTGTGTGTATATATGTGTGTGTGAGAGAGAAAGATTGTATGCATGCGTGCTGTGCATGTGTGTGTGTGTGTGTGTGTGTGTGTGTGTACACATGCGTGTGTGTGCATGTGTGCATGCGTATCTGTGTGTGCCATAACCCATGTGGAAAGATTTTTAGGCGGGAGGGACTTTTCCATCTCTGGTCTCCCTGGTTACATCTATCTTTCTCTGTCTCTTTTCCCATTTATCAGACAACACATCCACTCTTTACTCACCACCTTTACAGAGGTCATGGCAAACACCTGGCCTTCTATTTGAGCCTTTGAGCCATACAAGTCATACAGAGATGACCCCAGGATGACCCCCGTCAACACCTTTTCTCTCTCTGGCTTTTGTGCATTACAATTGACAGTAGGGCCATGAGCTCTACTAAGAAACAGACATGTACTGTAGAGACCGGCCCTCAGTGTTTTCCTGTCCAAGTCCAGGCTTGTAAGGGTCCGCACACTTGGCAGAGCTCCCTCAGCAGTGGGCTGGGCTGCAGGCAGGCCCCCATCCCCGGACCTCAGAGCACATTGATTGATTTTCTTCAGTTCCTCCTTGGAAACATGAAATCTCTCTCCTATCACATGTGTTGAGTATCAGTTGAGTGCCTCTGAGTCTAACCGAGTGCGGACATGATAACCACCTTAAATTGTACTGCGCCTCAAGGTTAAGGGGTTGCCTGGGGAATCTGCAAGTCTACGGTAAATCTCTGAGCTAGGCGGTGTTGGAGAGAAGTGGCTTAGCGGAGCATTTTTCTCTTAAAGGGATATCCCCAACCATGTACCACTGCCTTTTTCTGCCTGCCTGCCAAGCCATACAACCTGTAGGGCAGCCATTTTGTACTCATATCTTTGCCATCACCACACCCCTCACTAGTGGATTGAGAACTGCACTAATTTGCTGTGCTCTGGTTAGTGAATCAAGTACAGCTACGATACAGTTCTATTTTGACTCTATTTACATGTCAAGGTGCTTTGCTAGGTCTGACTGTGTGATTGACTGTGGTTCACAGAGCTCGTTATCCTGCTCCTGCCGAGCTAAGATGTCTGCAGCAGTGGTGGCTGACCCAGCCAATTAGAGATGAGAATACTCTGTTTCTGGTCCAAATGTTTCCCTATGGGCTTAGCTAACCAGCTTAGTTCCTCACAATAAAGCCTTATGAATGGGATGAGCAGGTAAGAGCCAGGCTGCCACACACATCCCTGGGCTAATCATCTGTTGTCTTCTTAACCTGGCACACAATGCCAGCCTTTTATGGGGGCAGCGATAGCCTCGAGGTTAGAGACGCGGGCCTAGTGCCGATGGGGGGGGGTCAGCTCATATGCCTAATGAATGTTGAGGGATACATTAAAGTCTTGTAAAGTTCTAAACCATTTACTTGTTGTGTCTATTGTTTTAAAACAGATTTTTGATTAATCTCAGGTAATAGGATTTAGAGAGGGATTAAGATGAGGAGACATTTTAGGAATGGCCTCATCTGACGCTATGGATGCCTCAGATTTAACTTCTCATTTCAGCGTTACATCCAAACAAACAAACGAAGTCTGAAGGAGCGCTGCACCAAGCAACACAACATTATGTAGCGCTCTCACCACAAATCCTCACTCTCCTGAAGATGTCCACTGTACACTAGCCCTCGGGACGCTTTTTGCTCACTCAACAATGAAATGCACAGCATTGGGGGACGATGAACTGCCATTTTAGGATGCACACAAACGATTGCCTTCTCCCGTAACAAAACATAGAAGAGAGAGGTGCAGTGGCCTGTGGTCAAAGAAAGTAGCAGAAGACACTTTCGGTTGCTGTACAGATCCTTTTCTCTTGTTTCAGTCTCATCTTAATGACGAGAAGCACACACCCATATTCATTTAGAAACCAAACCTAGAGATAGATCAGTAGACCTGGAAGGGACGTGTTTAAGAATGATAAACACACTGACACTCACACTGGAAGAGCGTAAGTGAGTGAGTGAGTGACGCACATGCTCCTTCTCTCCCTGTGAAATCTCCAAAGGCTGCCTGCCACAAAACAATGACTGGAGCAGATATGATCACCACAACAACGGCTAACCCTATTTCAGACTTATCGGGCTGCATGGGGGCGCTGCGGCTACTATGATAATTGGAGTTTCCTCTGTCAGTCAGTCAGTTAGTCAGTCAGTCATGCCTAAGAGAGGCTCCAGGATCTATCTCCTCTGATTGCTGTCTTTAGTTCCCCCTTCACAATGGCACTCGGCTAACGAGCATGTTGTAGTCAGGCTCATATCTGAGGCCATTGAAGATGATGACTGTGATATAATCCCACATTACCCTCATCGTTCATTATCGGGCTGCATGGGGGCGCTGCGGCTACTATGATAATTGGAGTTTCCTCTGTCAGTCAGTCAGTTAGTCAGTCAGTCATGCCTAAGAGAGGCTCCAGGATCTATCTCATCTGATTGCTGTCTTTAGTTCCCCCTTTACAATGGCACTCGGCTAACGAGCATGTTGTAGTCAGGCTCATATCTGAGGCCATTGAAGATGATGACTGTGATATAATCCCACATTACCCTCATCGTTCATTAGCGGATGACAGAACTAATGCTAGAGCTGCAGAATGAATCCAGCCAGCCAGCAGGAGATGGTACTGATTGATTGACTCAACCACATTATTCTTATTATTATCTTAGACTGTTTAAGTCAATCTGTGCCAAAGCTAATGAGATAAGAGATGCATTTGAAATTATTGCAAATAAAGGACTTTTAGTGTTTTGATTAAGGCTGACTGCAGAATGAACAGCGCTGTAAATGCTCTCTAATTCAATCATATTCTCTTCATGCAGCTGCCTGCTAGGTTGCTAACATCCTGATGTGAGTGTTAGGTTATGTTCTCTCTGTTGTGATATGTTTATGTGTTGTGGTTGGAAGCTGAAAGGGGCATGCTTGGAGGGGGAGCGACTCTGCCACTCCGTCTGAAGACGTGTCTCCTGAGGTCAGGGAAAGTGCCAGGGTTTGTGCATCACTGTGGTTCTCTCTCCCCATGTTCCTCACAGTGTATGGATCTACGCTGGTATGCTTTCCCTCGTTTCTTTTATCTTTTTTTTCTTTTTCAATTATTGAGTACATGACCGTGCTCTTGCTCCACAGAAACATTACTTCACTTTTACGGAGACATGAGTTGACAACAGGCCTGGGATTAGGAGCCCCTCCCTGAACAACACAGTCTACTTGAGTCACACTTGTTTTTGGATAGAACTATAAAACAGATCTGTCTCTCTCCAGCAGAGTACTGTGGTAATACGTGTGTGTGTGCATGTGTGTCTGTGTGTGAGGAGAGATGGGCCAGTTTTGTTATCGGTATGTTACACTGTAGTGGGTTGGGTGGATAAATGTGCTCCATGCATGTGTGAGTGTAATCATACTGATTCCTCTGTTGATCTGAGCCAGATGCTAAATGAGGCTCCTCACTGGGATGGGATCGGTGTGTGTTTTACTCTCCAGCTGTATCTGACTCCACTGACCCACGAATGACATAACAGAAGGATGGACCGCCTACAGCAGAGACAGAGAGCTGGAGAATGAAGAGAGGCAGAATGAGTGAGAGAAAGAAGGAGAGCAAACTAGAACAGAAGTTGGAGTTGGAGGGATAAAAGTGAGAGATAAGGAGAGAGAGAGAGAGAGAGAGAGAGAGAGAGAGAGAGAGAGAGAGAGAGAGTGACACCATGAGTCAGTGTCCTGAGGGTAACTCTCTCCTCCCTCTCGCGCCTTCACTGATCCTGGGATCCTCTGTTATTTTCTCTCCTCTTGTTATCATGGTTGCGGAGCCGCTAAGCCTGTCACTCTTCTGCTGACTGCTGCTAATCATGAACCTGAGAGGAGCAAGGTCATCCTTCCTCTGCAACTCTCCTGTGCTCTGTGGCACAGCAGGGAGGAGGGATGGGGGTAGCTTATGGTTGGTTAACTTTAATATGGATGCAGCTGTGACCGTGTGAGCTCACTGGCCCTTGACTGCTTTTAGATCAGCAGGCTCTGCAGATACTGTTATAGGTTGAGGCTCTAGCCTATCATAGGGCCTTGCACTCTATTAGATAATGTTGCTGCTGCTGTAGCCTACACCCTGTGCTGATTATATAAGTGAAGAGAATTCATTTACAGGGCTGGGGATGTGTGAAGTGGATAGCCTTTCCTATTCCTACACAGGCTCAATTCAGACACCATTTACTGTCTTGAGTTGCAGCTTGACCCGCATCACACCTACAGTACCACTGTCTGAGAGAGAGAGAGACACCAGTAGCTCAAGGTGCCCTGAGCCAATTTCTCCAGAAATTGCGAGGTTAGAAAGCAGTGGATGGATGACACCTTGGGGTCAGCATGACACCTCAGTGGAGTGATGGTGGGTGCAGAGGTCATTCAGGTGTATGTGTCCCAGCAGGCCTGGGGAGACAGAGGCCCCAGGTGTTTGACTGAGCACAGGGGATCTGAAGCTCTGACACCAACAGCCTGCCATTAATTACATGATGAAGTGTTGTGTTTGTGATTGGGCCTCACTGTGGCGTGGAGCTAGCATCTGTCTCACAGGGATGAGCACCACAGTGTTAAAGCCTGTTTCACAACACACACTGCTAGGTTAGTAAATGTATTGAGGCCAGCAAAGTACTCAGCCATATGGAGGAAAGGAATGTGTGTGTGTGTCCTCTGCATTACACACATTTGGGACTTTGCCATATTTTTATCTATTGAATAGTAAAAGATGCACACATCTAGAAGAAGGCTTTCGGCCAAATGGAGAAGATGCCTTGCTCAAGTGACATACTGTATGTAATGGTATATGGCAGTCGGATACTGAACCTCCGGACACCCTGCCTCGTCAGGGGAATCTTCATTATGTGGCATTCAGAAAACAGAATAAATGACCTCCCTGGAGAATTCCACATGCATGCAAGAGATGTGGAACCATAAGCTACATACTGTAGGTGTGTCTTTTGAAAACAGACCAATTAGGTGACTGTGAAATCTGTCTCTCTTTTACCCAGTGGCAGCTCTAGATTCCTGAGCCCTTCTCTCAGATGCTTTTGGGTGTGTGTGTGCGTGCGTGTGTGTTTGCGTGTGTGCTTGTGTGTGTGCTTGTGTGTGTGCATGCATGCGTGTGTGGACACTCGTGTGTGCCTCGGCAGTGAGGTGTTAGTTAAAGTGTGGAGGCTCTGAGTCAACCACCTCACTGCTCCTCCTCTGCCCTGAGATGCTACAGGCTCTACATAACCTGTATTGCTAATGCACTGTATTGCTAATGCACTGTATTGCTAATGCAAAAAAAAACAGCAAAGAAATGTTAAAGAATTCCTGGGGTTGACCTTCCATTTCTGAGTCACTCACTCATCTCCAACCAATATGAATATGAAAACCTTGTGTAATAAACAGGGACACAAATAGAGAGACTGACTGAAAAGCTGATCATTAAAGGAATCTATCTTTTTATGAATCATACCCCAATTGATATACCTTGAGATTATTCTGATTCCTTCAGTTACTTCCAATAGCGTGTACGGTAATGGAAACAATCACTGTAGGTAGATGTTAATGGGGAGAATGGAAGATACAGATACAGTTGACTGAGAAAGTAGTGGGAAGATGAAACACCACATAGTGTGGAGGAAATGGATAGGTACTGTGGCAGTACAGAGAGAGGCAGAGAGGGAGGGGGTAGAGATAAGTACAGCGAGAGAGGGGGGGGGGAGAGAGAGAAAGAGAGAGAGAGAGAGAGAGAGAGAGAGAGAGAGAGAGAGCTGGAAGAGCAGGGAATGTGAGGTGAAGTTCAATTCATTTGTCCTGGCTGGCTGCACTCACTACAAATGCCCCAGCATACAGGGCTGACAGGGTACTATGGAATCCTCCGAGTATACAACGGCTCTGTTATCTGTGAAGAGGAGGAATGAGGCTCATCTCTGACGTGACAACCTCACTAACACCATCTGACAGGACCGAGCAGGCCACAAAGATTGCACTGTATAGCCACGGGGTTGGTGTGTGCGGGTTTGATTGTGTGCGGTGTGCATTTGTGCGTGCATCCATGCGTGCATTTGTGTGTGTGTGTGTGTGTGTGTGTGTGTGTGTGTGTGTGTGCATGCAAACAGCAGGAGCCTCTCAATAAAATAACAAAGTAACACATTAAGTACATATTAAGTTTAATCATTATCAGTCATATTCTAAGTACCGTAAGTTATTTGACATTTTGCTGAAGGGACATTATGCATTGCAAGTCATGAGACAATTTTGGTCTAGATTGTGGCCTGGTATTAACTTTATCCTTTGAAGTATTTTATGTTATCATTGCCTTAGTCTTCAGAGAGATGTCACATAATCGTATGGGATGTATTTTAGACTGTTTATATGGCCTGTTTCTTTGGCATTTCTCTGAGGGAAGACGTGCATGGACAACAACCAAATTCTGGGACAGTTTGGACTGGGGCTGGCAGATTGTGCCTCTGTTCCCCTGTGTCTGTCTGTGTGTCTGTGAGCCTGGACCAGCTGTGAATTTGCCCTCTTTTGATCGGAAGCGTGGCACGCACAACTTTTATCCTGAAAAGCTGCCCCCATAGGGATGGTAATTCCTAAAACATGTCACATGGCATGCAAAAGAAGAGTTGATTTATGGTAACATCAATCTTTAGGGGAAAAATAGGGGTCAAACTGAGTATGATGAGGATATTCCTAACAAGTAATGACAGGCGATTTACAATAGGCCGTAAACTATTTGAATAGTTTTAATGTTATGTTTTGACACTGGAGTTTGATGGTGTTTGCCATGACTTGTTTTGTTAGTTAGGTAGCCAAACATTACATGACCCATTCCACTATAAAAGTTTTTCTAAGAACACAAAATAAAATGTTGCAACAATTTGTAATTTTGGGATATGTTCATTTTGGCCATTGTTTGATGAACAAGGAGATAAGGTTGTAGATTATGCAGAAACTGTCCCATAGCTCATCTTTATTCTATTACTCTACTCTATACTACATCTCCTTTGCTATCACCAGCTATGTCTACTGTAGAGGGCTGTTTCTTTCTGAAAGGATGTATTAGTATTCATAGCCATGCATACAGAGTTGTGTTGAGTGGAGTTTTGTCCGCTCGGCAGAGAGTAGAGAGAGGGAACATGATGATTACTGAAGCTCAGCGCCAGTCGAGCCATTTCAAAGCCACTTCTCCCCCCACTGCCAGCCTGGAGACGAGGCTCACATCCAAGACACTGAAGATCTTGTCTCTTTTCTCTCTCTCTCCTCGTCATCTCTCTCTCTCCTCTCTTTCCTCTCTCTCTCCTCGTCATCTCTCTCTCCTCGTCATTTCTCTCTCTCCTCGTCATCTCTCTCTCTCCTCGTCATCTCTCTCTCTCCTCGTCATCTCTCTCTCTCCTCGTCATCTTCTCCGACACCCAGCAAACTTTCCTCTGCTTTCACAGGATGACTCTCAAGTTCTTGTCTCCTTTCAAACGTTGCGTGAACTTCCTCTGTTTTTACAAAGACATCAGGGGGTTGGTTAGAAGAAGCGCTATCTCCTGAGTTCTTGCATTGGGACCTAACAGTTCCTTTGGAGAATTAGTTGTGTTGGCCTATGCTTGGTTGTCATTGAAGCTGTGAGTGTCTAACAATTGTATGCATATTATATGAAACCTTGTTGTCAGTTGTATTGTGTAGATGAGGTGCATTCACAGGAGTGACTGATGGAAGGGGAAGGCATATTGTTTGACCTCTAACCTCTTGTTTGACCTCTAACCTCTTGAAACTGCACCTTTTGTACCCCTGTAGCTCAGTTGGTAGAGCATGGCGCTTGCAAGGCCAGGGTTGTGGGTTCGTGTCCCATGGGGGGCCAGTATGAAAATGTATGCACTCACTAACTGTAAGTCGCTCTGGATAAGAGCGTCTGCTAAATGACTAAAATGTAAAATGTTAATGTAATACCACTTTGTGTCTCTGTCTCTGTCTGCTCAGGGAAGGTTCTGAACACGGACCTGCGCCACTACCTCAGCCTGCAGTTCCAGAAGGGCTCGTTGGACCACAAGCTGCAGCAGGTCATCCGGGACAACCTCTACCTGCGCACCATTCCCTGTAAGTCTCCTCAACCCCTGCTCTGAAATGGCACCCTATGCGGACCCTGGTGAAATGTAGTGCACTATAGGTGACAGACACACCGCTCAGTGTCTCTCTCACATACTTGAAGATCGCCATGACAACACAAGCAAAGACATCCTCATAAACCCAGACGTTGCTCCAAATGGCAGTCTGTGATTACGGTCTTTTATACAAAAGCTTTTACTCTGAGTGGTGCAAGATATAAGTCAATCTGCAAATTAGCTTTAATCTGAATGACCTTTAGAGCCGTCAGTTAAGAGTACATGTAGAGGTGCTATCCTCTCCTCAATGGTCATAATAGCTGTGTTCTTAGAGTAGGAAAGGAATGTGGTTCTATTAGAAAAGACAATGAACATGCTGGAGAACAGAGATCTTATCTCCAAATTACTACATTATTATGTCATTATTACCACACACATTAAGTTGCAAAATTAAGAGCATAATATTTACCATTACATTTTTCCAAAGCAGAGTCTCTAAAAGAACAGTAACATGTTTGAATCCCACACACAGTCCCACTGTTCCTCAGGCTATGGCAGACAGTTCTGCATGGCACTGTCACAAACGCACATTGAAAGGCTCCCTGCTCTCCCCCAAAGGGCTGAAAGACGCTCTATATTATAGAGTGGGGAATCGCAGGCAGAAGTGTGAGATATTTCCAGGAAGTAAGCAGCTTACCTCTCATGTATATTTACATTTTTGGAGAGGACGAATATTTCTCCCTCTATCAGTCCCTTCTCTCAACCACTTGTCGATCATATGTGAGTTGAAGATTTCTGCCTTCTCTTGGGCAGTCAACGTACATCTGTTTGTGCCTGATTGTTTCTGTCTCCAGTCTATGCTCCTAGTTTGTCTTTCTTAACCTTACTTTACCTGGCGGAGTGAATACTGTTTCTCTGACTAAATTCTGAGATCTTTGTAAGAGACATGCCATTGCCTTGAATTACATGATCTTCCTGAGTTAGTCAGTGCAGTGCTGAATGTTTTATGCTGTGCTGTAATTCAGTTCACTGTGTCTTTCTGTTGGTGTGGTATTCTCCAGAGGCTAGTCTGGCTCTGCCAGATCTCTTAGGGGATGGACACAGAACCTTAGAACTCATCTCATGCCTCTACGGGACAATGGTTGCTAGCAGAATTAAATGACTATTTCAGGGCTATAGTCTTTTCTCTTCACACTTTTACAGTACCCCTTGTTTTATATTTCCTGCAGTCCACCCTCTATCAGCTACAGTGGCCTCACCGCATGACTGTGACTCCATAATTCCCTCTCTGAATTACTGTCTTAATGAGCGAGTGACTGAGACAGAAAGACTGAATGACATCATTCAATCTCCCTTACTCTCTCCATCTTTACCCCCTCTCATTCTCTCTGTTTCTAGCATTCCTGCCTTCCATTTGTCTCTTTCATTCACTCCCTCTCTATCATTCTCTCTCTTTTTCCCCTCTCTCTTTCTCTCTCCATATCCCTCCCACATATGATGTGTTAGCAATGCATTACTCTGGATCAAAAGTATTCTGTTTATAGCTAATATCACTCTGAATCCATTTTAAATCAATACACTGAAAATTAGCAATGTCAGAGATAAAGAATTCTGTGTTGTTGGTCAGAAACATCGATCTGTCTGTCCTTTGCTTTTGTGTATTACACAGTTCCTGTAAGGCCATGCTGTCCTTGTGCTTTTGATACCTTTCTAGCACTTTGGGTCGATAATGGAGACGATGCTCCATTATAAAAATCGAAACGTCACCCACTCCCCTTGGCGTGACCAGGGCACAGCAGCATTATGGTCTCTGAGAGGGCCATGAAAGATGGGACAATCAAGAGGAAGAGAGAGGGAGAGAGAGAGCGAGGGGGAGAGAGAGTGAGGGAGAGCGAGTGCTCGCAGGTCCTTACTGCGTGCCATGGTAATCCCTGAGTCTCCTTCATTGGGCCTCAGACTGCCTCCATGTCCTCTGGATGATAACAAAGGCACAGCAGGAAGCTGTTAAGAGCTCATAAGAGGACAAAGATAGGAGGCCGTCTCCAAGAGGCAAAAGGGCCCGGGGTCGCACTCAGTCCCAGGACGACTTCCCTTACACCAGAGAAGACAGCCTCCTGACCCCCCTCTCAGCTACACTAGCTTCCTCTGCTAGCTTATGTTTTCTTGGTGAAAGGGGAGTGCATTACTGCACCCCGCCAGTGTGTGGCATCAGTTAGTCTGTTGAAACTGGCTATCCTGATTGAGCTCTTGACGTAAAACCATTGAGTTTAGTTTTTGCGTGAATATAGTTCAGTACCACACTAAAGTAGGGTTGACATTGTATTCTGAGGTCATGGCCTTGAATTACATGATATTCCTGAATTCTGGCTTTAACGTAATACAGTTCTTTAATAAGACATTTTTGATATTCCTGCACACTTATTACATTTTTAGCTATAACCAATTTTCTAGCATTAAAGAAAGCTAATACTTGCAGTCAGGCATTACCGAAACATCAGAAGTTCAGAGTGTCTCATCTTCAAAGTAAGTGCTATGTCCACAAATGGACTGAGGCTCCTCGTTTTTGCAATGCTTTTTTCCCATTGTATTATTTGACAGCGAATGCAAGTGGCATTTTCAAGTGCCAACATGAAACAATGCAAAAAAATTCCATGTTATATTTCTGGCCCTCTTTTTCTAAGTGAAACCGCCTCTGATGTCCCTGCTATGGCGTGTGTCTTTGTCTGTGGCTGTGGCATCCATGCAAGCCAGGTCTTTAAAAAGTAGGACCGCAGTATATGAAAGGGAGAGATTATGAAAGACTTGATGGAGCGCCAATTTGGGTCCAAGGTAGACACATGTTCATGCATTCTCATTATCTCTGTCACACACACATACACACAGACACACACACACATTGCAAGAGTTCCAATGCTGAGGGAAAAGTGATTGCTTCCGATGAGTGTGACCATGTGAATGACTATGCATGATGGCAGGAAATGACTGTTCTCTTTGATAAAGCATTTATACATCTTCCTATTTCTCTTGTCTGCTAAATGAAATGCATTTAATTTATTAGCCCATCAGAGACATTTATTATCTGGGGAATTTGTTTGAAAATTCTGCTCACACAGCTCATTTGAAAGTAATCATAAATGAACTATTGACTGTGTCAGGATAATTATTTTCAAAGTCTGCTAAAATACTTTCTGCTTTCAAGTAGATACCAAACCCTCCAAGTAAATCATAGTTTGTCCTCGTTATGTTTCCCTCAACAGGTTGACAATGGAAGAATTACAGTAAAAGCAATATTGATGTGACATCTAGATGATGCTGCAGGCAAGATAGAGGCTTGGCAGGTAGCTGTGTACTCAGTAATTGGGCTATGGGGGGCATTTTCTGGTACCAAAGCTGTCATGGGGAGACAGAAACAGACATCCTGTTAATGAGAGAATGCTGTGAACTCCCTGATGCTCATATCACACTATCACCATGTCCTTTTCTTTTGGTTACATCATCTGAGATACCAGTGAGCCCTAAATAGGCCCTCCCTCCATATGTTTCCTACCTTTTGCATCAGTGTTCATGGGCTCATTCTGTATTAGGTTGTCGTTGCATTCTCATATGCTCATAGGTGTGTGTTTGCTTGTGTGATTGACAGGCACCACACGGCTGCCAAGAGAAGGGGAGGTGCCGGGGGTGGACTACAACTTCATCAGCGTGGGAGACTTCCGTATCCTGGAGGAGAGTGGCCTTCTGCTGGAGAGTGGAACCTACGATGGTGAGGACTCACTAAGGAAGCTTTCAATAATTAATTGATCAGTAAGCTTAGTAGTCAATTGGTAAATGAGTTGGAGCTGGCAATAGTGAATTGCATTGACATAGGCTAAATGGATTGGTCAAGGAAACATGATTAAGAGGCTTGTTAGAACTGAAACCTTCGATCACAAGGATGCAAGGATACTCAAGAGCCCTTGAGCTGCTCAAACCATTAAGAGTTATTTTAGTCTGTAGAGCAGCAATGTGTTGATGGGCTGGCCCACCTGATCACCACTCTCAGTAGATCATCTGTAGATCTTTCAACCTGCTGAACCCTGCCTGACCAGCTGGCACCACTACTGCAGAGGCAGAGGAGGAGTTATCTAGGGTTTACTCATGTGATGATGGCCCTCTCCACCTATGAGGGGAGGCTGTGTTCATCGCATGCTTCCAAAAACTACTGGCAGCTACTGGATATCTTTATGTGGGTTTCCATCCTTGGGGTATCCTCTCAGACAAAAGAGGAGTCCTCTTCTTTATGAGGGAAAATCTGCTTCATTTTTGCTTCAGTGGTGACACACTGAACTTGGCTCATGTGTGAACTCCTGTACTGAAAGTAACCATAGCAAATGCTGTTATAGCCGGGGATGATAGTTCATATAGTCACTTAAAGGAGAATACAAATATGTTTTATTTGTAGGGTTGTTGACACAAGGAAGGCTGTTTCTGGGTTTTCCTGATACTCTATTTAGTCCATCACAGTTGAATGAGTTCTTATCAGTTGTTTTACTTTAGTTATACTACAATGGCACATTAAGTACTCACCCTGTATTATGGGGTTGAATAGTCTCAGAGTATTTGTGTCATGAAGGGATTGGAGCTGGGGATTTTTCTCACATTGTTCAATGATTATGGCAATAACATGATAATCTCCTCTCTTTAAGCTCAGTCTTTCATACACCAAATCCCAGCTGCCTGCTGTGGAATCAGAATGGAATGGACTCAGTCTTTGAATGTTAGAGGCGCACCTCTGGTCTAGTGGTTGGCCCACATCACTTATCCTTCTCTGCAGTGTCTCTCCTATTGCCTCTCATTTATATTCCCTGTGATGGAGAGTTTAAAGATGAAGTCAAATCCTCATCTGGAGTAAGAGTCTTACCAAGCAGCAGCACAGTTTCTATGAAGGGGTTTGGCACTGGCAGGTCCTGGCTGTTGACAGTCTTCTGAGCCCTCTGATGTAATGTCATTCCAGATGCTCCCTGAGGTTCCCTTTGCTGTCAGTCAACTCACAGCTGACAGACAGCAGGTCAACACTGACACCTCCTCACACACACTTTGAGCAAATCCCATCCCTGTTGGCATGGGGAAAAGACAGAATTGAGATCACATACAGTAAGAAAGGAGCTGCAGGTTTCAGGAGCTGCCAAGTCAAGGGACAGCCACCCGCGACTGTGAGCTGCCCTTCATCTCTCAGCTGCAGCCGGACCTGTGGGTTTTTCTGCACCTTTACAGGCAGCCAGATAACACACGGCACAGAATGACGTTTAGCTGGGCTGCAGTAAAGCACACATTCTGAATGATTTGATTAGGCTAGAGAGAGAGAGAAGAGGGGGAGAGAGCCAGGTATAGATTTATAGGACTTCAGCCGAGCACCCAGAGTCAGCTTTTCAATGGCAAGCTCTCAAGTCTGTACACTAGCAGTGTTTGACTGGGTGCAGATGTGTGTATTGACTTTCCAGGGCTCTAGGCTGCACTTTGCTGTCCATTGAAGGCTCTGATAGTGGTAGGTCCTCGACAGAAACATGTTTGGCATTTCGATCAAAAAGGACCCATGAGCACCAACATGTGAAGGTCATAGGAGCATATCATATTGGGTGTCTAATTTACATTTTAGTCATTTAGCAGACACTCTTATCCAGAGCAACTTACAATAAGTAGTGAGTGCATAAATTTTTGTACTGGTCCCCCGTGGGAATTGAACCCACAACCTTGGTGTTGCAAGCACCACGCTCTACCAACTGAGCCACAAGGGAATGCTAAGAGGCTATATTTTGGGGTAATTAAGGCATAGATTCATTTTTCAACCATTTTCCATCTTAAAAATTAGGCATAAGTAAAGGCTTTGATTTCTGGATAAAAATATGCAAAAGTGGCCTTAGAAAACATCTATCAGAAAAAGTCTTAAAAGGTATCAGAAATACATCAAAACACAATAATGTTGATGGCAAGACTACTGCCAACTAATATCAACACTTATATTTAGTGTTAGAGAAATTGTTTAGCTGCTGGAAGTTTAAGAAATATTGCTTTGTGCCTTGTAATTCCGCTAACAAAAACCTACAAATCTTTAAGATATTTTCTAATATCTCTCCTTCATGGGGAGGGAAGATAATGAAAGCTTACAGAAGTAACAAAACCAGATTTTGTTTATGAATTATTAAGTGATTCAAACTCGTAATTCTGTTACCAAATTGATAACGGAATTACCAAAAAAATCTGTAACGGAATTACTGCAAATAAATTGGCTGCAATGGGAAATCATAATAGTCACAAACCACAGTTGGGTCAACTGCTACTGTCCTCCCTCCCACTGGCATACTGTTATGTTCAGCTGAAAACTGTTTTCTTTCTCTTTCTGTCATCTGGTGGTCAAACCATGAGTGTTAAAACAGTCTGGACAACCCCTCCCTCTCTCTCTCCACCTCTCTCTCACTCTCCAGTTAATGTCACCTCTCCCAGCTCTTACTGGCACCTACCCATGAGCCCCCTCTCCTTCCATTTACTTTAACCAGCATCCTCAACCACTGAGCACCGACTGAAACCGGACATCCATGAACGTTGAAAAGTAGTTGAAATTTGGTCAGTCCACACTGGCCTTGGTGTTAACGTCCACGGACAGACCAGACTGGACTAAATCTGAACCTATCATAGACGTATGTTTCACAAGTTTGGATAGCACATTACAGTACACTACAGTACAGTGCAGTGAGTAGAGCACAGTAGAGTACAGTGCAATACAGTAATACATTACAATACAGTACAATAAAGTACAGTACAGTAAAGAAAAGTATAGTATACTAGAGTAGAGTACAGTACAGTTTATTGTACTGTACTCTACTGTACTGAACTATACTCTACTTTACTGTACTTAACTCTACTGTACTGAACTCTACTCTACCCTACTCTACTCTGCTGTGCTGTAGTGTACTGCCCTGTACTCTACTCTGCTGTGCTGTAGTGTACTGCCCTGTACTCTACTGTGCTGTGCTGTACTCTGCTGTGCTGTGTCCTGTGATGTCCAAACTTGTGAAACTTGAGGAGAATTACTCTCATATCCATAATTATGCATTTCTGTGTAGTAAAGATCAGGGACCCATGATGTAATTCCGTTACCGGGTTTAAATCCACTTTGCTTACTGTAGTTCAATAACCAAAATTGATTTTTTCAAACTCAAGGTGCCATATCTGTATCTTAGTCCATGCCGCTCTGTCATTACTTGTCCATGTATGTATATATTCTTAAATCCCATTCCTTACTAGTTTTGTGTGTATTGGGTATATGTTGTGAAATTGTTAGATATTACTTGTTAGATATTACTGCACTGTCAGAGCTAGAAGCACAAGCATTTCGCTACATTTCGCTACATTTTCAGTGGAAATTATTCGAAGTTGTACTTGTGCATAGAGTTGTATGGCTCGTTAAACTTTTGGCATACATTTTAAAGTAATAAAACTGAGTCAAAGTGTAATTCCATTACCATGGAATTGCCCTACTGGCACAGAGCTGTTGTCTCCTTGCACGATGAGTAAACTCAGTACAGCACTGGAAGTCATTTGATAGTGGAATGGGATTCTTTCTATTTATATGCGCTTGAACTGCATCCTATTTTGCCATATAGAGTATACTGAGTGAGTGTGTGAAAAATAAACAAGACCCAGTTCTGCTGGAATAGCCTGCTGTATTCGAGCCCTCTAGTTTATTTTATGTCCTACTTTAAATGCCCATACATTTGACTTCCCAACTGACTTTTAGAGTAGGTTGTAACCATATTACTCTTCAATGTGATCCTTAGCTAATCTTAATGGTGTTTCGAATAGCTCATTAGCTAGCTTGCAACCCTGCTCTCTGGCTGATTTGTGCTGCTGTGCCAGACAGTCAGAGAACTAGCACTATTGTCCTCTCTCTCTTCCCTTACTTCCTGTCATCCCTGACCCTGTTAACCCCCCACCTCCACACAGACCACACAGGCCCACCCAGTGCAGTGCCAGACCTGCCCTGTCCAGTGAACTGAGGCCTCTCCCCTCTCCCAGGCGGTGCTGCTGGGATCCAGTTTGTGCCAGGGTGGCCCACAGGGTCCCAGGTTTCATGACACAGCCACCTGTGCCAGGCTCTGAGAGGGAGTCTGTCTGGGCTCAGTCCTCACTCCGGCTCTGCTCTTCTGTGTGGTTCAGGTCTGGTCAGGTGGCACAACACAAGGACAGCTGCCCAGAAATGAACAACGCACATATTTTGGCGCTGCTGACATCACTGTTACCAGGAAATGTAAAAGTCTGTCTAATTTAAGTTCTTCTCAAATGTATTTGGGGCACGGAATCCTACTGTGTTCATGATTCTGATTCCTATGAGAACATATGGGCCTAGAGCAGGGATCATCAACCACAATAGATTCAGCCGCGGGCCGATCATTTCTTGAGTGGATGGTCAGGGGGCCGGAGCATAATTACAAGTAATTTGTAGATTGCAAATTGACCGCAAGAAGCCCAAACAGATATACTTAATAATAATCATTTTAAACTTTGCTTAAATTTGTATACGATCACATACACTGAGTGTACAAAACATTAAGAACACCTTCCTAATATTGAGTTGCACCACCCTCTTTTGCCCTCAGAACATCCTCAATTCGTCGGGGCATGGACTCCTCAAGGTGTCGAAAGCATTCCACAGGGATGCTGGCCCATGTTGACTTCTACTACTATACCCAGTTCAAAGGCACTTAAATCTTTCGTCTTGCCCATTCACCCTCTGAAAGGCACACATACACAATCCATGTCTCAATTGTCTCAAGGCTTAAAAGCCCTTCTTTAACCTGTGTCCTCCCCTTCATCTACACTGATTGAAGTGTATCAAGTGACATCAATAAGGGATCATAGCTTTCACCTGGATTCACCTGGTCAGTCTATGTCATGGAAAGAGGAGGTGTTCTTAATGTTTTCTACACTCAGTGTATATCTCTCTATTATGCTTGTGAATACTTTCGAACACATCTCCAAAATTAAAATCACTTGGAGCTGATTTGCTGGTGTTTTTACAGTCTTTTATGTCCAACAATAAAAATGTAAATATAAAAATGTATTATAATTGTTTTGCTCAGAAAACCTAGCTGGCTGCCAATTGGGAAACCCTGGCCTAGAGAATTAAGTGGGTTGAGTACATGAAATCAGTGGACTGATGTCCAGCATGTACTGTGGCTGTTTCGGACTCCTGCGCTTTGCCTTGGTGCATTTGGCCAGGCGTACATCCGTGTAAGGTCCTGTATACATTGAAGTCTGTCCGTGTCTATTAGTTAAATCCACCATCGTGAAATTGTTTATGCACTGCTATATGAGAGATGTTTCTCATCAACATGACATTTGCATTGTTTATGTCAAACAAGCCACCCCCTCTCCTTGTCAGCTTATAGAACAGTTTAATATGACAAATAATAGCAGAAATCTCCTCTGACTTGGCGCTTTCACACACCTTCACTTGTCTGACACACATTTACCAGGGGCCCAGAGATGTGTTTGTAATTAATCCATATGCTATAGCGTCTGGCTAATGAATGTCAGCGTGGAAGGAGACAGACGAGGATTAGCTAGGTGGTCCCCAATCTCTCCCTGCTACCGCTGTGCCACCAGGGTTAATGAAGCCATCTCTGACAAACTGCTGTGAGGGAGATGAGCCCAGCTGCATTAAGTCACTTTACCATACAATTTAGGATTACTGTCGTAAACCCGGTTCCCTGATAATAGGAGTGAGATGTATCACATTGGGATTCACTCAGAATCACTAATCGGGGAAGAACCAATCACACACATCTGTTGAGACAGACAGGTTGAGTGGCGAGTGAGCCCCTCCCCCTATTCCCTGTTTTTGTTTATTAGTCTTTTATTAGAGAATGTGAAACAATGTGTCTGTTTGATGCTTTTCATTAACTCATGCATAGCTATTCTTTATATGGCCTAAAATAAATGTGTTCATATAGGCAGAATATTATTTATAGGCTATAGCATACTGAATTTTTACCAGTTATGAAAATAAAAAATGAAATGTGGAAAAAGGCCAACATTTGGACATTTCAATTAAAAAAGACTGTCACATGACTATAGAAATTACAACGTGCGGCCTCCCGAGTGGCGCAGTGGTCTAAGGCACTGCATCGCAGTAGCTCAGTGTTGCCAACTTAGCGACTTTGTCGCTATATTTTGCGAGTTTTCAGACCCCTCTAGCAACACATTTTCAAAAAAGCGACTAGCGACAAATCTAGCGACTTTTTCTGGTGTTATTGGAAACTTTTGGAGACTCTGACGTGAAAGCACGTATCGTTCTTACTCTTCCCAACGAGCAGTGGGTGCTTTGTTACCCCTGTCCCAAAGCACTCACAGGCGGCCCAGTCCTCGCGCAGCAGTCCCACCCAGCTTCAGTCAGAGCAGCAGATGTTCACCCCTCCGCGTTCAGACTGCAAATGAATCGCGCATGCGGGAAGCCGCCGCTGGCTTACATTCAGGGCGGGATGTAAATGTAGGGTGTTTTTTACTCACTTTTTGTCTCTCCCACGACGTTATTCCTCTCTCCTACAGCATCCATCACAATTACATGCACATGGCAAATTATGCAAATTAGGTGATGACGTCATTTAGCGACTTCTAGCGACTTTTAGGACAGCCAATAGCTACTTTCCATACTGAGGAGTTGGCAACACTGCAGTAGCTGCGATGCAGTGCCTTAGACCACTGCGTCCAGGCTCTGTCGCAGCTGGCCGCGACCGGGAGACCCATTGGGCGGCGCACAATTGGCCCAGCGCCGTCCAGGGTAGGGGAGGGTTTGGCCGGCAGGGATGTTCTTGTCCCATCGCGCACTAGCAACTCCTGTGGCAGGCCGGGCGCAGTGCATGCTGACACGGTCGCCAGGTGTACGGTGTTTCCTCCGGCACATTGGTGCGGCTGGCTTCCGGGTTAAGCGGGCAGTGCGGCTTGGTTGGGTTGTGTTTCGGAGGACGCACGACTCTCGACCTTCGCCTCTCCCATGTCTGTACGGGAGTTGCAGCGATGGGACAAGACTATAATTACCAATTGGATGCCACGAAATTGGGGAGAAAAAGGGGATAAAATACAAAGAAAAGAAAGAAATGGAAACGTGATTTTAGAGACAGAAAGTAACAATAGCATATGATTAAAGGGTTAGGCTATACTGGGCTCTCACCATCATCATCATTATCATTATTCACATCATTCTAATTAAATCAAGTCACAATTATCAACTTTGGTATTAACATTAGTGAGCAGGCTTTCCGAGTGAGGAGAGCCTACCAACTGAAAACGTCTGAAAAACGAAAATGATTATGAAATTCGGACCACAGAAATCCAATGTTTAACAAGTCTAATAAGTTCATTTAATATAGGACAACATCACAAAATCAATTTGGCCTATGTTGTTTCATTTAGTCTCATTATGATATTGTAAATGTAGGCTATTTCAAAAGAACGGAATACCAAATTTTGACATGACTGTATAGGCTATTATACTAAAGATATATCTGAGATTCAACTTTAAGGCAAGGGCATCTTTTAAAACTATTTTGATACTCACCTCATGTCTTGATAATATGAATGAGAATGTAGTCCATTTTGTTTTGAAATCAGTATTTGTCCATCTCTCCCATTGTTCCCATTTTCAAAAAATATATATGCATGAGCGATTCACAAGACTATAACATTGGAATGTTGTAAAGTGCTGCCCTACCCTGGCTAGCGAGGACACTCAGGTGAAGCCATTGAATAAAATGAATTACAAGGAAATAAAGCTTTTTAGCTTTTGAACCCGTTTTTTTATGCTACAGTATAGGCCTTCATTTTTAGCATGTATAGTTTGAACTATACTTTCCGTAACATATGAGACATCAAAACATTTTAGAAAAACCTTGTGTGCTATATATCATAACAGCTGTTCACTTTACTGTTATTCTGAAAATTATTTTCTCAATCAGCTGATGATTGTTGAAACAGGGTTCAAGTTCAATGCCTAATTTCACAGATAAATGCTTATTATACTGACAGGCAATCATCACTGCCATTAATACAAGGAACGAAAAGTATTTTAACTAGTAAAACGTTATTAGAATGTATAAAAAAAGACGGTTCTAGTTTTAGGAGGTCATACTTAAATATAAAATAATAATAGGCACATAAACTAAGGAAGACTATTTAAGTCTTTTATTATCTTAAGATTCTCACCAAGACAGGCAGATATTCCAGACAGACCAACGGTACAGTAGGCTATACATTGCACAAGAAGAGTATAGAATATTTTAAGACATTTAAGAGAGTGAATTGATTGGTCCAATTGATTACCATTGAAACTATCCTCTTTGAACTACCAGATCTGAATAAATGGGTTGGATGGATGGCTTCGATAGTCCAGCAATTGAATTGCAAGTCGTTCATATGCTAATAATCCAAATATTCTACTTAAAAAGATCTTGCACTGCTACCCTCAGAATTCATTATTCTTAGAGGAGGTCAGAACAAGCTGCAATGGAACCCACATTTTTCCTCTCTGTGCATGGAAAGAATATCCTGGTGCAGGAAGGCTACACCGATGGGAACGACAGACTGCAAATAGGTCCTTCTGGAAGTGAACCGAATATGATGTTTCCAATGCCGAGGTCGCATAACCTTCACTGATGGGGTTATCTGAAAGTTATCTGGAGAATACAACCATATCTCGGACAATGCTCGGATTCGGATCCGAAAGGTGACGATGAATGGCCTGAAGGAGAAAAGCCTGGAGACCCAGGGCGAAACCGACCAAGTTGTGGTAACACGGTTTGTCTGCGTCTATTTGAGAAGAAAATACATTCTTTAAAACATAAACACATTGTAGAAACTAGATATAGGCCTAGATATTAGATATAGTATAGGCTGTTTTTAGCCTTCAGCCTTTATATAACCATATGAACTAATTTATATACAATATTCTGCCCATATGAACAAATTTATATAGGCTACAATATTCTGCCCATATGAACACATTCATTTTAGACCATAACTGAACCAATTTCTGTAGGCTATATATACAATATTCTGCCCATACGAACGAATGTATATACAATATTTATAACCATATGTGATTTAATGAAAAGCAGTGAACATACACATTGTTTCACATTCTTTAATAACAGACTCATAAAGACAATCACATAATAGGCTAAAGCTCACTTCACAGCTTCCCCAGCGGAAGGAGTTCGCTTCTGCTGCAGTATTCGCGGTAAAATGTAACACGTTGCGGCGGTGCTTCGGCCTCCGACAGACATGTGTGATTGGTTCTTCCATGATGAGTGATTCTGAGCGAATCCCCATGTGATACATCAAAATGAGTATTTGAAAGATAACTGTAGCTACTAGCATGCTGCGGGTGAGGGTACTGTAGCTGACTAGTGGTGGCTATTTAGCAGCCTGATGGCCTGGGGGTAGAAGCTCTTGGCCAGTTTTTGCCATGATGCTCCTGTACTGTCCGCGTCTTAGTGATGGAAGCGGGGAGATTGCTGTACCAGGCTGTGAAGTTTGGGAACCCCTGCTGTAGAACACTGTGTGGGCCCTCCGGGACAGGCCAAATTTCTTCAACATCCTGAGGATGAAGAGTCGCTGTTGTGCCTTCTTCACCACGGTGTGTGTCTGTGTGGTTTGACCATTTCAGCTGCTAGGAGATGTGTACGCCGATGAACTTTAATTTTTGGACCGTCTCCATGGCAGCCCCGTTGATGAGAATAGAGTTCCAGTCTGGTTCATTCTGAAGTCCACAATCAGCTCCTTTGTTTTGCTGACGTTGAGGGAGAGGTTGTTTACCTTGATTGGTGGCTCGCGGCAATAATCTGAAAGAATATGTTTTGTTTTCCTCAGTCAGCTGAATTCATAGAACCATGGTTACATGAATAACATTAGCTGATGCGACAAACTGAGCGGTTAAAGCGGTTTATAGGTCTGGAACCAACAGGAACCTGAACAGTCTATGACTTGGGTGGCTGGAGTCTTTGACAATTTTTTGGGCCTTCCTCTGACACCGCCTAGTGACTCTATGCACACACACTGAACACTACCCACACACTCACACATACTTACGCTGACACCCCAACACACATATACACACCCCAACACACACATACACTTTTTTGTACTAACTCTCCTGCACTGACTCTATCCACACACGTACACTGACACCCCAACACACACATAAAACGTACACACATGCATACTGACGCCACACACACACAAACACACAAACACTCTCAGACTTTCACACTCACCACATACGCTGCTACTGTCTATTATCTATCCTGTTGCCTAGTCACTTTACCCCTACCTACAGTTGAAGTCGGAAGTTTATATACACTTAGGTTGGAATCATTAAAACTCGTTTTCCAACAACTCCACAAATGTCTTGTTAACAAACTATAGTTTTGGCAAGTCGGTTAGGACATCTACTTTGTGTATGACAAAAGTAATTTTCCAACAATTGTTTACAGACAGATTATTTCACTCACAATTCATTGTATCACAATTCCAGTGGGTCAGAAGTTTACATACACTAAGTTGACTGTGCTTTTAAACAGCTTGGAAAATTCCAGAAAATGATGTCATGGCTTTAGAAGCTTCTGATAGGCCGAATTGCTGCAAATAAACCACTACTAAAGGACACCAATAAGAAGAAGAGACTTGCTTGGGCCAAGAAACACGAGCAATGGACATTAGACCAGTGGAAATGTGTCCTTTGGTCTGGAGTCTTTGAGATTTGAGATTTCTGGTTCAAACCGCTGTGGCTTTGTGAGACGCGGTGTGGGTGAACGGATGATCTCCGCATGTTTATTTCCCACCATAAAGCATAGAGGAGGAGGTGTTATGGTGTGGGGGTGCTTTGCTGGTGACACTGTCTGTGATTTATTTAGGATTCAAGGCACACTTAACCAGCATGGCTACCACAGCATTCTGCAGCGATACGCCATCCCATCTGGTTTGGGCTTAGTGGGACTATCATTTGTTTTTCAACAGGACAATGACCCAACACACCTCTAGGCTCTGTAAGGGCTATTTTACCAAGAAGGAGAGTGATGGAGTGCTGCATCAGATGACCTGGCCTCCACAATCCCCCGACCTCAACCAAACTGAGATGGTTTGGGATGAGTCGGACTGCAGAGTGAAGGAAAAGCAGCCAACAAGTGCTCAGCATATGTGGGAACTCCTTCAAGACTGTTGGAAAAGCATTCCAGGTGAAGCTGGTTGAGAGAATGCCAAGAGTGTGCAAAGCTGTCAAAGAGTGGCTATTTGAAGAATCTCAAATATAAAATATATTTCTTTAACACTTTTTTGGTTATTACATGATTCCATATGTGTTATTTCATAGTTTTGATGTCATCACTATTATTCTACAATGTAGAAAATAGTAAAGATAAAGAAAAATCCTTGAATGAGTAGGTGTGTCCAAACTTTCGACCGGTAGTGTATCTTTATCTTTAACTCTGCATTGTTGGAAAAGGACCCGTAAGTAAATTTAGTCTACCCATGTTGTTTACGAAGCATGTGACAAATACAATTTTATTTGATAAGATTGTTTGATGATCATCTCTGATGTTTTCCTAAACTTTCAAATACTTTTCTGATGCATTTCAGTCACTCCAAAGCATACTCCCTTCAGACTGAAATTTGCAGTTACCTGATTTGCCATATCTTGTGCTATAACATTTAATGGCAATAAGATAATGGCAATAATGGCAAGATAATTACAGTAATGTCAGATTCTAAAGATTAATCAAAATATTTTACACATTTGTTTCTGATACCCCCAAGTGTCCTAAAATAGAGAATAAGAGAATCAAATAGCTTGATGGACCATGTTAATAATATCTTAAATGTATAAATCCATTTAATATCATGTATGAATACATTTGACTTTGTGACTCCCCATCCCCCATTCGCCGATGGGTATGGCGGATCGCCCAGTGATTTTGTTTTACAAAGTGTCTCCCTCAAAAATATTAGCGACTACCACTGCCTTATAAAGAGAAAAACTGCTGTGTTTTGAGTTTATGCATGTGTTCTATAATAGACCTACCTGTAATGTTTACATTTTAATAGGTGGAGATAAATCAAAGGTTTCTAAGATGAGAACAAGCACAGTTCAAATGAAAAGGAGATTAAGTTTATAGAGAGTAATAAATTAGCTAAAAATCCATATTTCCCAGTGGCATCTTTCCCCGGTTCTTTAATTAAGCTGCTTATGAATTATGAATAGGCTTTGTCTAATCATACAGTAAATGTTTGACCTTAAAATAAAAAATTGCCCAAACATAATTCCATAATACTCCCATGAACAGATTCAGATCTGGGAACAGTTTAGCAAACAAATAAACATAAAACATTTGGGGCATCTCGAATCAGTATCAAATCAGTAAGCACATTATTCATTATCTTAATGAAGGTTGAATAATGATGTTTTCTGTGCATAAATGTAGTTACCCAGAGTGTTCAACAGCTAGTCAGAGATTGATCAGCCCATGAGCTAAATTAGCAAATGATTTAACAAAGTTGTGCACTCTCCCCCTCCTATACGACACTGTTATCTTCACTGAATATTTATAGGCAGTATCACAAGGTTTTTATTCATCAGGAGAAAAACACTTTTCAGAGATCATTAATTGCTATTCAATGATCAGTGTAATTGGTTGCTTGCAAATCCCTAGTGGAGTAAATATAATGTTCCATGATTCATGACATGACTGTAGTGCTGTGGATCCTCGGGGGGGGGGGGCATGGCACACAGCCAGGACGAAAGGTTATACCGTTAAACAGATCACACTGTGCACGGCACACTCATGTACAATGGAGGAGTCTATAGTAGTCACATGTAGTTTACGATGGTTCAATCAGTAAGGCTCGTCTGAATGGCTAGCTCGCTTTAACTTCATACAATAAGCAATAATTCACATCATTTTCTATTCTACGGGCATAGTAGGAATGTATATGGTAGTGTTTACAAACGTATCATCATTAGCATATCGCCCTGTCTCTCCTTCTCTTTTCTACTAGCCATGTGCAGAATGTCATTCCCCTATTTACCTTATAGCCTATGAGCACAGCACAATAATGCACATTCCTCACGCTTGTTGTTTAACCTATTATCACATTTCTCTCTCTCAACTAATGGGCTTAAATCTTCGGATGTATTTATATGTCAAACTTACACATGTTCTCTTACATGCTGTGTTACAGCAAAATGTACAGACAACCCTCCACCTCCCCACCACCACCAGCTAAGGCCCGTCATTGGAACTCCTTTCTCCCAGCTGCCCCGCATAGGGCTACCTGCCATCAAAGAATCTGGCTCCGAGGATCTTCCCTCGGAGATGAGGCCCCTCCCCAAACTATTTTAATAAACTTTCATATTGCATTTTGCCGCTGTTGTTCATTCAGTTAAGCCTTAAACTCATTTGAAATCTAGGACTGTGATTACAAGATTGTGGTCCCCTTACTTTACCAGTTCTTGTTCAGATGGCCTCAATGCACAATAACTGCCAATGTCTTACCAGGGTTGCGTAGCAGCTACAGGGATGGTTGAGAATAGGGAATTTGTCAGACGCTCATCTCTCTATCTAACCCCCTGTCCATCTCTCTCTCTCTCTCTCTCTCTCTTTCTCTCTCTCTCTCTCTCTCACACACACACACTCTCACTCACTCGCTCTCTCTCTCTCTCTCTCTCTATTTTCTCCCCCTCTCTCCCCTCACTCCCCCTCTATCTCCAGGTAACTACTATGGGACCCCCAAGCCCCCAGCAGAGCCCATCCTGGTGCAGCCTGACCTGGTGGATCAGGTGCTGTTTGACGAGGACTATGACAACGAGGTCCAGCGTAAACGCACTACCTCCGTCAGCAAGATGGACAGGAAGGACAGTGTGGTCCCTGAGGAAGAGGACGATGATGAGAGGCCACCTCTGGCCAACGGCCTCCCAGGTCAGTACATCTCACACTCAAACCCCGTCTCCTGCCCTTTCTCTCTTTGCTCAGGATAATCCCCATTTTGTACCTCACCTTTCTATTTTTAGATGTACATTGTTATGACTATGGACTATATCATATTTCTACTCTTTAACATATTTCTGCTCTATACATTTCTGCTCTATACTATACATATTAACCTATGATCTAGGAGCTCTGATCACCCAGTCTGTGCTATCTGTCTGTCTGTGTTATCCAACCATGCTCTGTCTGTATAGCCAGCCACTTCCAACAGGCACCACACCAAGGCTATGCTTAAAGCATTCAGTATCAGTAACACCTTCTACTGTAGTGCAGGTCAACTTGGAAGGCAGCAGACCTCTTACCCTAAGACCAGAGACTCCATGTGTGTGATCAATCAGGACTCCTCTCTCAAGGGATCTGGGCTGTCCTTGATGTGCTGATTCCAACAGAAAGTATTTTTATGTAAAATAAATCACATTTCTGCTGTACTGCAGTCATGTTGGGGGTGTTCTGAACTTTTCATTCTAAACCAACCATAGATGGAAACAATTATGAACAGGTCAGAAGGTTTATGGAAAAAGTGAGCGTAATGCCCAAACTCCTGACTGAACTTCCCTGGTCTCTGTGTTGAAGACAAACCCTGATCCCTGCCTGACTTCCAGTATGTGTCTAGTGCAGTCAGTGTGGTGTGGGCTCTCAGGCTCTCACCCCTCTGTGAACTGTCTCTGATGACCTAAGCTGTCCTCAAGGCGCTGCGCCAAGGCTGGCTATGGTGCATGGTGTTTACATGAGGCCAGTCAGAGCATCCGCAGATCCTGTGTGTGTGTGTGTGTGTGTGTGTGTTTGTGTGTGTGTGTGTGTGTGTGTGTGTGTGTGTGTGTGTGCGTGTACGTGCGTGGATTAAGTCAGATTAGCATAAGCGGTTGAGGTCAGACTCATTTGCCAGTTCCTCCCCATCCTTCAAGCTAACAAGTAAATAAACAATCTGTTGAAAATACCAGCAAGTCCCATGGATGTAGTAGTGTGTTAACTATTTACTGAAATACAGAAGCACATGCACAAACTTGCCGTGCTCATGGGCTGCCTGTATCAACTCTGTGGAATACACTAGAAGAAGCTATGTGTTCTTGAGCCTCATTGTATCAAATACTTGTGCAGAGGTTAGCATTACACAAAAACAGTCCCTTGATGTGTATAAGTTACATTTAGCAGCTTTTTGTACCCTGAAGGGCCTTTGTTGTGTTGACTCTGATGCTTTTATTGCAGTTCTCATTAAATTAATAAATAAAAAGTATAGAAATAACTATAAAGACAGTGTTATTGTAGCAAATATGCTCAAGCTTCAATGGCCTTTTTACTGTGAATCCTCAGCTATTACAGCATATCATTGAAACCCAAGTGGAGTGTACACACATATGCATAAACACGTTTACACGTACGCACAAATGCAAAACAGAGCCTTGGTGAACAGAACACACGATCCCTTGCATGCAAATCCTTTAGCGACATCAAACCCTCCTTCCTCCCACTGCATGCTGGGAGAACATGATGAGGCTCGAGGTGTCCATGCAGGCTAACCTTCTGCTCTCTCTCGCTCTCTCTCTCTCTTTCAGAGCACAAAGAGGGGGCATCATGGAGGAAGGCGGTGCCCAGCTACACCCAGTCCAGCAGTGCAATGGACTTCCGTACGTGGAGCTCTCTGCCCCGCGACGACAGCCTGGAACCCCTGCCTCTCAACTGGGAGATGGCCTACACCGAGACGGGCATGGTCTACTTCATAGAGTGAGTACTGCAACAGCACCGGTATATCCACTCAGGGACAGGACAAAGAGACAGCCTTGAGTCAAATGAGTCCTGCTTGGTTACACTATGCTACACTGTAGGTACAGAGAGTTCAAGGCTCCTCCCAAAAAATGCTGAGTTTCTGCTTAACCCTCCCGTTGTCCTAGGGTCAAAATGACCCGCCACTGTGTTGAACCAACTTTATTTAATTTTTATATTTTTGGGATCATTTGTGAGAAGGAGGCAGTGAGACTTTAAAGAAAGTATCACTGCCTCCTTCTCACAAATGATCCCAAAAATATAAAAATTAAATAAAGTTGGTTCAACACAGTGGCGGGTCATTTTGACCCTAGGACAACGGGAGGGTTAATAGAGTTTCATGCTAAATAATTAAATAAATGTCAGAAATGTAGATTGTGTTTTTTTAATGACATAAGACATTTACTTCTGCTCTGGACTGAATGTTGAATGTTACTTTACAGGTTATGCAATAGATGGCTATATCTGATCAGCATCATGCAAATTATCATGAAATTGTTGATTAGATTAGTGAAGCACATAGCACACATGTTACATAAGCCATGCCGAACAGACAGAGGATTTAAGTTAGTTATACAAGCCAAGGCCTGGACTGGTGTGGGTCTCTTTAAAATCCACTCATACTGACTCAATGTTTACTCCAAAACTGACAGCCCTAGCCTACATGATTGTTTTAAAAGTGTTTCTAGTCGAAGCTCATTTATTTGGTGGTTTCTCCTCAAGAACACTTCAGCAGTTTTCCTGACCAATCAATACTGTGTTTTAGGAACGATTGAGTAAATATACCTCTCCCAGAGGCCTTTGAGTTGTTTGAAAACAGGCTTCCAGCTGCTCTTGTCTGAAATCGCCACATATCATAATGAATACTGTGTTTCAGTTTTCCCCTCATTTGAATACAAAGCAGGATTCATTAATTGGTCAAGCAGTTATTTGTAACTTGTGTAGCTTTCAAAGAAAGCATAACATAGGATATACTGTAGTGTTGGGGGGTACATGACTGTCTACCTTTCCACTGATGCAAATACCAGTGTCAGTAGCTGGCTCAGGTTTTTGAATGTTTCTCTTATCTGCCCTTCACAGTCACAACAGCAAGACCACCACTTGGCTGGACCCCCGCCTGGCCAAGAAAGCCAAGCCCCCAGAGAAGTGTGAGGATGGAGGTAAGGCTTCAGGACCTTAGTGGACCATACATACAGGAAGCACTTACAGCTATCAGTACTAATACTACTACTACCACTACTACTACTACTAGTATACACATGTAGTTTTACACATGGGTATGCCCCTCAGCCCCTGCATTATTTCACATATACAGAGAGCTCATCAAATATACATGACTATGTTTCTATACAGATAGGATTGTCAATGCCCTCAGAAAGTATTAACACCCCTTGACTTTTTCCACATTTTGTTGTGTTACAGCCTGAATTTAAAATGGATTACATTTAGATTGTTTTGTCACTGACCTACACACAATACCCCATAATGTCAAAGTGGAATTATGTTTATTTTAATTTTATTCTATTTAATTAAAAATGAAAAGCTGAAATGTACAACTTTGCTTAACAAGTCACATAATAAGTTGCATGGACTCACTCTGTGTGCAATAATTGTGTTTAACATGATTTTTGATGACTACCTCATCTTTGTACCCCACACATACAATTACCTGTAAGGTCCCTCAGTCGAGTAGTGAATTTCAAACACTGATTCAACCACAAACACCAGGGAGGTTTTCCAATGCCTCGCAAAGAAGGGCACCTATTGGTAGATGGTTAAAAAAAAAGATGGGTAAAAAAAAGCAGACATTGAATATCCCTTTGAGCATGTTGAAGTTATTAATTATACTTTGGATTGTGTATCAATACACCCAATTTACTGCAAATGTACAGGCGTCCTTCCTAACTCAGTTGCCGGAGAGGAAGGAAACCACTCAGGGATTTCACCATGAGGCCAATGGTGACTTTAAAACAGTTACAGAGTTTAATGGCCGTGATAGGAGAAAACTGAGGATGGATCAACAACATTGTAGTTACTTCACAATACTAACCGAGTGAAAACAGAGTGAAAATAAGGAAGCCTGTACAGAATAAAAATATTCCAAAACATGCATCCTGTTTGCAACAAGGCATTAAAGTAATACTGCAAAGAAATGTGGCAAAGCAATTTACTTTTTGTCCTGAATTCAAAGTGTTATGTATGGGGCAAATCCAATACAACACATTACTGAGTACCCCTCTCCATATTTTCAAGCATAGTGATAGCTGCATCCTGTTTTGGGTATGTTTGTAATCTTTAAGGACCGGGGAGTTTTTCAGGATAAAAAAGAAATGAAATAGAGCTAAGCACAGGCAAAGTCCTAGAGGAAAACCTGGTTCAGTCTGCTTTCCTCCAAACAATGGGAGATTAATTCACCTTTCAGCAGGACAATAACCTAAAACACAAGGCCAAATCTACACAGGAGTTGCTTACCAAGAAGACAGTGAATGTTCCTGAGTGGCCGAGCTACAGTTTCAACTTAAATCTTGTCACGTACGTTAAGGAACGGGACGGACCAAGGTGCAGCGTGAAAGGCGTATATATTTATTAAAGAATAAACACACGACACAGTAACCAAAATAACAAAAATTAACCGTGACGGTCCAAAGGCTAACACACAAGCCTAACACAGGAACACAACAAAAACCCACAACACAGGCAGGAAAACTGGCTGCCTAAGTATGATCCCCAATCAGAGACAACGAGCAACCGCTGCCTCTGATTGGGAACCACACCCGGCCAAACATAGAAATACAAACCTAGAAATTCACACCCTGACCAAACTAGCTAGAGTTCTATAGGCCAGGGCGTGACAAATCTACTAGAAAATCTATGGCAAGACCTGAAATGGTTGTCTAGCAATGATCAACAACCAATTTGACAGAGCTTGAAGAATTCTGAAAAGAATAATGGGCAAATGTTGCACAATCCAGGTGTGGAAAGCTTTTAGAGACTTACCCAGAAAGACTCACAGCTGTAATTGCATGATGTACAGTACAGCAGCCATTCCAGCCAGGCTGCCTGCAAAAACTGCAAAATGTCAGTGTTTTTTTTTTTCCATGCCCATTTTCTCATGCTTAACTTCCCTGGTAGGAGGAAAATAAAGCAAACTTGTTATTCGTCTTATACCTGGAAACCCCAGTGAAATGGTTATGTCGCCCAACTGTAATGTGTGCATAAGCATTGTGTCTAGTGTCTGCTGGTCTCTTCTCATCACTATGCCCTGTTATCCTGCAGTGCTGTACATGTGCATTTTTTGTGTTATAGTAGTTGAACACAATGCATCTCTTCTTGTATCCACAGAGCTTCCGTATGGCTGGGAGGAAATAGAGGACCCACAGTATGGAACATATTATGTAGAGTAAGTCTGTTCACTCTGCCACCACATCTATATCTGAGAGATACTACACCACATATTCCCCAGCAATACCATAGATCATAAACTAACCATAGGTACAGTATACATTATGTATACACTACCAGTCAAAAGTTTGGACATGTTGTATAATGATTAGAAGACAGGCGCAGGAATACGTATTAGGTTTTTTTATTACTCCACCCAACACAAGGTATGGCATGAAAAACGACGGGGACGAAGCCCAAATCAAACACGTACAGTGGGAAGAACAAGTATTTGATACACTGCCGATTTTGCAGGTTTTCTTACTTACAAAGCATGTAGAGGTCTTTACTTTTTATCATAGGTACACTTCAACTGTGAGAGACGGAATCTAAAACAAAAATCCAGAAAATCACATTGTATGATTTTTAAGTAATTAATTTGCATTTTATTGCATGACATAAGTATTTGATCACCTACCTACCAGTAAGAATTCCGTCTCTCACAGACCTGTTAGTTTTTCTTTAAGAAGCCCTCCTGTTCTCCACTCATTACCTGTATTAACTGCACCTGTTTGAACTCGTTACCTGTATAAAAGACACCTGTCCACACACTCAATCAAACAGACTCCAACCTCTCCACAATGGCCAAGATCAGAGAGCTGTGTAAGGACATCAGGGATAAAATTGTAGACCTGCACAAGGCTGGGATGGGCTACAGGACAATAGGCAAGCAGCTTGGTGAGAAGGCAACAACTGGAAGAAAATGGAAGAAGTTCAAGATGACGGTCAATCACCCTCGGTCTGGGGCTCCATGCAAGATCTCACCTCGTGGGGCATCAATGATCATGAGGAAGGTGAGGGATCAGCCCAGAACTACACGGCAGGACCTGGTCAATGACCTGAAGAGAGCTGGGACCACAGTCTCAAAGAAAACCATTAGTAACACGCTACGCCATCATGGATTAAAATCCTACAGCGCACGCAAGGTCCCCCTGCTCAAGCCAGCGCATGTCCAGGCCCATCTGAAGTTTGCCAATGACCATCTGGATGATCCAGAGGAGGAATGGGAGAAAGTAAAGTGGTCTGATGAGACAAAAATATAGCTTTTTGGTCTAAACTCCACTCGCCATGTTTGGAGGAAGAAGAAGGATGAGTACAACCCCAAGAACACCATCCCAACCGTGAAGCATGGAGATGGAAACATAATTCTTTGGGGATGCTTTTCTGCAAAGGGGACAGGACGACTGCACCGTATTGAGAGGAGGATGGATGGGGCCATGTATCGCAAGATCTTGGCCAACAACCTCCTTCCCTCAGTAAGAGCATTGAAGATGGGTCGTGGCTGGGTCTTCCAACGACCCTAAACACACAGCCAGGGCAACTAAGGAGTGGCTCTGTAAGAAGCATCTCAAGGTCCTGGAGTGGCCTAGCCAGTCTCCAGACCTGAACCCAATAGAAAATCTTTGGAGTGAGCTGAAAGTCCGTATTGCCCAGCGACAGCCCCGAAACCTGAAGGATCTGGAGGATGTATGGAGGAGTGGGCCAAAATCCCTGCTGCAGTGTGTGCAAACCTGGTCAAGACCTACAGAAAACGTATGATCTCTGTAATTGCAAACAAAGGTTTCTGTACCAAATATTAAGTTCTGCTTTTCTGATGTATCAAATACTTATGTCATGCAATAAAATGCAAATTAATTACTTAAAAATCATACAATGTGATATTCTGGATTTTTGTCCTCTACATGCTTTGTAAGTTGGAAAACCTGCAAAATCGGTAGTGTATCAAATACTTGTTCTCCCCACTGTATATGCACTACCGGTGAAACGTTTTAGAACACCTACTCATTCCAGGGTTTTTCTTTATTTTTACTATGTTCTACATTGTAGAGTAATAGTGAAGACATCAAAACTATGAAATAACAAAGTGTTAAACAAATATTTTATATTTGAGATTCTTCAAAAAGCCACCCTTTGCCTTGATGACAGCTTTGCACACTCTTGGCATTCTCTCAACCAGCTTCATGAATGCATTTTAATTAACAGGTGTTCCTTCTTAAAAGTTCATTTGTGGAATGTCTTTCCTTCTTAATGCGTTTGAGCCAATCAGTTGTGTTGTGACATGGTAGGGGGGTATACAGAAGATACCCTATTTGGTAAAATACCAAGTCCATTTTATGGCAAGAACAGCTCAAATAAGCAAAGAGAAACAACAGTCCATCATTAATTTAAGACATGAAGGTCAGTCAATAAGGAACATTTCAAGAACTTCGAAAGTTTCTTCAAGTGCAGTCGCAGAAACCATCAAGCGCTATGATGAAACTGGCTCTCATGAGGACCGCCACAGGAATGGAAGACCCAGAGTTACCTTTGCTGCAGAGGATAAGTTCGTTAGAGTTACCAGCCTCAGAAATTGCAGCCCAAATAAATGCTTAACAGAGTTCAAGTAACTGACACATCTCAACATCAGAGGAGACTGTGTGAATCAGGCCTTCATGGTCGAATTGCTGCAAAGAAACCACTACTAAAGGACACCAATAAGAAGAAGAGACTTGCTTGGGCCAAGAAAAATGACCAATGGACATTAGACCGGTGGAAATTTGTCCTTTGGTCTGGTCTCCAAATTGGAGATTTTTGGTTCAAACCGCCGTGGCTTTGTGAGACACAGTGTGGGTGAACGGATGATCTCCGCATGTATATTTCCCACCGTAAAGCATGGAGGAGGAGGTGTTGTGGTGTGGGGGCACACTTAACCAGCATGGCTACCACAGCATTTTGCAGTGATACACCATCCCATCTGATTTCGGCTTAGTGGGACTATCATTTGTTTTTCAACAGGACAATGACCCAACACACCTCCAGGCTGTATAAGGGCTATATTACCAAGAAGGAGAGTGAAGGAGTGCTGCATCAGATGACCTCCACAATCCCCCGACCTCAACACAATTGAGATGGTTTTGGATGAGTCGGACCGCAGAGTGAAGGAAAAGCAGCCAACAAGTGCTCAGCATATGTGGGAACTCCTTCAAGACTGTTGGAAAAGCATTACAGGTGAAGCCAGTTGAGATAATGCCAAGAGTGTGCAAAGCTGTCATCAAGGCAAAGGGTGGCTATTTGAAGAATCTCAAATATAAAATATATTTTGATTTGTTTAACACTTTTTTGGTTACTACATGATTCCATGTTTGTTATTTCATCGTTTTGATGTCTTCACTATTATTCTACAATGTAGAAAATAGTAAAAATAAAGAAAAACCCTGCAATGAGTAGGTGTGTCCAAACTTTTGACTGAGACTGTGGATAGCAGGGATACCATGTGTTACTAGACATGTGGTGTACTGCTAGGGAACCATCAATTTGAGAACAATACTATTCCATGATCAAGACTCTTGTATTGGTTTTTCAGTGGGTGGTAAACTGAAGCTCTGTTGGTAACATCACATTCACCCGGGTGAAAACACAGCAATGTTTGTGAGTCTGAGTGTCTGTGTACAGAAGTTGTGTGTGTTCAGGCTGCCCCAGCAGGACATCTCTGAAACCCAGCCATTATAGCAGCAGTAGAGATAGGAGGAGGGTTGTGAGAGTTATCAAGGATGGAAGGAGAGGTACAGGAGGCTGTTGTGATGAAAAGGAAATTAAACGCTGCTTTTTTTTATTACTGGTATTGCATAAGGATCCCTCATAGGTAGAGGCTGTGGGGGGAGAGAGAGGAACTCATACTGTTTGTTTCAAAAGCAAATGTACGGGGACTTTTTGCTGCCGGTGTTCCAGTTCAAAATGAACTCTGTAAAACAATGGTTTTGTTATGCCAGAGGGACAGACTGTTTACATTGTTAAAGAGAAGAAGAAGTAGTCAGGAGTTATCTAGTTCTATTCAACTGGTAACATGGAATCACTGGTTACTTTAGTAATTGAACACTAGTCACTTTAATAATGTTTACGTACTGTTTTACTAATTTCATATGTATATACTGTATTCTATTGTATTTTAGTCAATGCCACTCCGACATTTCTTGTCCTAATATGTATATATTTCTTCATCCCATTCTTTTACTTTTAGATTGTGTGTATTGTTGTGAATTGTTAGATATTACTGCACTGTTGGAGCTAGGAACACAAGCATTTCACTACACCCGCAATAACATCTGCTAAATATGTGTATGTGACCAATAACATTTGATTTGATTTGATTTGAACAACATAACCATTAGGCATAGACATAAAGAGGACACTAACCACCTTGTCTCTGTATAGACTTGTAATCAACAGCTCACAGAAGAAACACTGGGAAAGCTATCTAAAAATACCTATTGTTAATGGATTGAGAATTAATGTATGGTACCTTCTATCACCCCAGTGCATTCTAAGACATACTATAACCATTCATAACAGTGCTTTCATCATGAATAACACACAGGTGGTCTGCAGAATTACACACAGATGGTTCATGGGAGCTTGTATGTGTCTGTGTCAGTAAATTGGTGTCTACAATTTTAATCACATAATAGATTGTTTCTGTTTCAGTCACATCAACCAAAGAACTCAGTTTGAGAACCCAGTCCTGGAGGCTAAGAGGAAGCTGAGCCAGGAGACTACTGCCTCTATCCAGCAGGGGGGACCACCTCCCACAGGTAAACATTACTCACCTCACTTTGTCTTCACCTCACTCCTTCAGCTCTGGATAGCTTTCTTAAGGCTGTTATATCTAAACTGAGACTGAAATAAACTCCATAATGAGCTTCCATGATTGCATGTTGACCTCCTACATCTCAGTCATTCTGTGTTGTGTTGAATAGGTTTGCAGTGGTGGAAAATGTAACAGCCATGTCCTCGCTCAAGGTTGTAGGAGAGATGTCATGTCAAGTGTCATCATGCACGAATAGCCATGTATGATCTACTCTGTCCAAGGGAAGACCAGTTCTCTATACTCACACCAGGGTTGGCATGGAACACAAGCCACTCTTCTGCCATAATAAACAATATGAACTAAATATGCTTTCATTACAGTGGATGTATAATACATGACAGCGCAGGGAGTACAGATTGACATTCGTGTCCTCCTGCTGAGGAGTTCACCAATGGGTTGGTTGAGAGGAGGAGGGAAGGGGAGTGGCTGTGACAGCTGCTGGAACAGCACATCTTAATAAGGGCCAAGCATAACAAGACATCTCTCAACTAGTTAACTTGCTACTACTAGCCAGGTGGGGAGGGACTGAGACAGCCATCTCCCCTGTGATTGCACAATGTTGTGGGTTGTCAGACGGTTACTATGATATAACCAAAACAACGGCAGTTGCACCTCAGGCTAGCTCGAGGTTTCCAAGCCCACAGATTCCCAGAGCAACTAATGCAACATAAAGGCCTGTCTGCAGTGTTTACCAAAGATCTGAGTGGAGACCATTTCATCAGACCTCAACTTGGATTTACATTTTTGAAATTCCTAAAGGTCCCTTACTTCCCCAACCAACAGTCATCTTCAACAACATGATCTTGACGTACAGATTCCCACAGTGCAGTACTACACCTTCTGAACCTACTGACCATGGTCTATGACTGCATTGTTGACATTAAAACTTGAAACTGAAACTATGTATCAGACCAGACCATGGCTGTTTAGGTGATATGGTTGCTGGTAGGGCTGGCACAATTACTGTATAACCGTTTAACCAACGGTTATGGATGAAAACCGTAATGAAAATAAAATAACCGTCATAACCGCGCGTGTGTGTGTGTGTGTGTGTGTGTGTGTGTGTGTGTGTGTGTGTGCAGCAGCAGCACACATAGAATTCCAGCACATGCAGTCAGGAGCGGAGGAGATGAGAAAATGTGCTAAAAACATATGCAATTCAAACAGTTATTACGGTAATGCTGTCATTTGGCTGGCCAATTACCGTCATACAAAATTCCATGATCGTCACAGTCCTAGTTGCTGGTTCATTTGAGGTGAATGCCTATGAGAAGCTCTTTAAGCAGTGTTTTGACAAGGCTCCCCACTCCAACCTGCCTAGAGAACCCACACTAGAGCCCTGATAATCCCTCAGCATTTCAACTAGACTGACACTGACAAGCCTTATATGGCTCTTATTCAGTCTCCACATTTTAACCACTAACAGCAGCTTCATTTTAATTACATGAACAAGAATGTCTGTGGTCATGTTGACTGATGTCTGTGGTGAATTATACCAAACATTATACACATCATGGCTGTTGAGGATGATTTGGGTTCCTCTGTTCTGGCCTTCAAATGTTATCAGAGAGATCTCTGGAGTCTAATACACACATGCACGCACGCACGCACACACGCACACGCACACACACACACACCTTAGACATACGCAAAATGACAGATAGGTTATCACAGTTTGAATGAGTTCAAGCAATTTGAATGTGATTATGTAAATGAGATTGTCTTGATCCATTGAACAGGACAGCTAGAGTCCATCCACACGGTATTAAATCCCCCTCAGCTCTGAGCTGCTCTATGGGCCATACAGAACCATACAGTCACAACAGGGCTGCTTTGCTCAATCATATAGGACTGGAATGCATCGCAATGCCACCAGAGACAGTGAAGCAGGGAGAAAAGAAGCTGTGCTTCTGCTATAAAGTGCTGATAGGACAGAAAAGCTCAGCTGGCCCATTTGATGCAGTATAACCCTGACAGCCTGTTATTTACTGGACTGTGTGTCCACAGTCGTGCAAGGGGATATTTATGCTGCCAATGACCTTATGTTGTTCCTTACTAAAGTTATAAAAGGCTCCCCTGACAAACCTATTTTTCTGACTCACTGGCTCTTTAGGGAGAAAATGAAAAAGGACCTCATGCCTAACTGAACAATTTCCGAGGTGTTATGTCACTGTTTGAATCAACAGCATGTTAATGAATTCTACAATTCACATCAGACAAATGATTAAGCTACTAAAGCTGTCATTTAATATTTTGTCTGTAAATGTTTTAGTTATCATACAGGGCAGTGTTTTACTCAAAGCAAATATGACTATTGATTAGAAAACAGGACAGCTTGCTGTGTTGACCTGGCAGGAAAGTTATTGTTGCATTGTGGTTAATTGCTAACAAAAATACATATCAGGATGTTCGAAGAGCTTTTAGTTATACTGTAGTGAGCAATATTGTACCTTACTTGAGAGAGTTTGTGATGAGTGTGGTGAAAAGAGTCAGGCGCAGGAGGGTAATCACCGAATACAGAGTTTATTCCTTAGTTGACACACAAATGTGCTCCAATAGCGATGAACGAAACAGGCACAGGGGAAACAATCATCCCTGGCAAATACACTGTAACGGAATCGAATAATACACAGGCACAGGGGAAAATCTACCCTGGCAACACAATGTTACGAGTAGCTCCACGAGCTACATTACTCTCACAATTAACAATCACCCACAAGGACAAGGGGGCAGAGGGAACACTTATACACAAACTAATTAGGGGATAGGAACCAGGTGTGTGTGATTAACAAGACGAGACAATTGTGATGATGATTGGGGCGGCAGTGATTAGTAAGCCGGTGATGACGAACGCCGAAGCCTGCCCGAACAAGGAGGGGAGGCAGCCTCGGCCGAAATCGTGACAGTACCCCCCCCCTTGACGCGCAGCTCCAGCAGCGTGCCGACCCCGGCCTCTGGGACAGCCAGGAGGACGCGGAGCAGGGCGAGCCGGATGGCAACGGTGGAAATCCAGCAACAGGGAGGGATCGAGGATATCCCTCACTGGGACCCAGCACCGTTCCTCCGGACCATACCCCTCCCACTCCACGAGGTACTGAAGGCCCCCCACCCGACGCCTCGAATCCAGGATGGAGCGGACAGAGTACGCCGGGGCCCCCTCGATGTCCAGAGGAGGTGGAGGAACCTCCCACACCTCAGACTCCTCGAGCGGACCAACCACCACCGGCCTGAGGAGAGACACATGAAAAGAGGGGTTAATACAGTAATCAGGGGGGAGTAACAACCTATACGTAACCTCGTTGATCCTCCTCAGGACTTTGAACGGCCCACAAACCGTGGGCTCAGCTTCCGGCAGGGCAGGCGGGGGGGCAGATTCCGGGTCGAGAGCCAGACCCGATCCCCCGGTGACGGTCAGCGTTGGCCTTCTGACGATGCAGGGCGCGCTGGAGGTGAACGTGGGCAGTGTCCCACGTCTCCTCCGCGTGCCGAAACCAGTCATCCACCGCAGGAGCCTCGGTCTGGCTCTGGTGCCATGGTGCTAGAACCGGTTGGTAACCTAAAACACATTGAAATGGTGTTAGGTTAGTAGAGGAGTGGCGGAGAGAGTTCTGGGCATATTCTGCCCATGGCAAGAACACCGACCACTCCCCCGGCCTGTCCTGGCAGTAGGACCGCAGGAACCTCCCCACATCCTGATTTACTCGTTCCACCTGCCCATTTGCCTCGGAGTGGAACCCAGAGGTCAGGCTGACCGAGACCCCCAGACGTTCCATGAACGCCTTCCAAACCTTGGACGTGAACTGGGGACCTCGGTCGGACACTATATCCTCGGGCATCCCGTAGTACCGGAAGACGTGCGTAAACAGGGCCTCCGCAGTCTGCAGGGCCGTGGGGAGACCGGGCAGAGGAAGGAGGCGGCAGGACATGGAGAAGCGGTCCACAACGACCAGGATGGTGGTGTTACCTTGGGAGAGGGGAAGATCAGTCAGAAAATCAATACTAAGTTGAGACCATGGTCGTTGTGGAACTGGTAACGGTTGTAGCTTACCCGCTGGGAGGTGCCTATGTGCCTTACTCTGGGCACACACCGAGCAGGAGGAGACATTCACCCTCACGTCCTTAGCCAAGGTAGGCCACCAGTACTTTCCGCTCAAGCAGCGCACAGTACGACCGATACCTGGGTGACCAGAGGAGGGTGACGTGGGTGCCCAGAAGATCAGACGATCACGGATAAGAGCAGGTGTATTGTCCCTTTGTGCCACCAGAGTGGCACTGTCGCTGTCCTCCTCCGCTCTCTCGCCCGGCGGCTCCACCTAGCTCCATCGGCTCGGGATCCGAGTCGTCCGGGGTGGAAACGGGCAGATCCGACGTCCTCTGGATGCCAGCAAGTTGTCCAAACAAATGGCCATGTTGTCCTTCAACAAACTGGTGGACATGGTGTCCCGGTAGGCTAGCTCCCGTTGGACGTCCTCCCGCAGATGGCACCGGAAATGGTCGATCAGGGCCCACTCGTTCCACCCGGACCCCGCTGCCAGCGTCCGAAACTACAATGCGAAGTCCTGCGCGGTCCTCGTCCCCTGCCTCAGGTGGACCAGCCGCTCGCCCACCTCTCGACCCTCGGGCAAGTGATCAAAGACCGCCCGAAAGAGGCGAGCGAACTCCCTGTAGTCCTCCAACGCGGCTCCTCCTTCATTCCACACCGCATTGGCCCACTCCAGGGCTTTCCCACAGAGGCAGGAAACGAGGACGGACACCTTCTCCCGCTCCGATGGCGCCGGCCTGATGCTGGCGAAGTAAAGCTCCAATTGGAGGAGGAATCCCTGGCACAGCGCCGCCGTCCCATCAAATGCCCGTGGTCGGGATATCTGGATCCCTCCGGGTGCTGGGGTGTAGGTGGCTGGATCCGCTTGGCCAGCTGGTCTCGACAGATCGGGTCCTCTTCTCTCCAGGCGTTGGACAACCTGAAGAACCCGATCCATCGCTTCCCCCAAGCTGGCCAGCATCGTGGAATGCTCCTGGACCTGTGCCACGACTCCAGGCATGCGCTCTTCTCCCGCTGACTCCATAGCGGGTGGGTGATTCTGTGATGAGTGTGGTGAAAAGAGTCAGGCGCAGGAGGGTATTCACCGAATACAGAGTTTATTCCTTCGTTGACACACAAATGCGCTCCAATAGCGATCAACGAAACAGGCACAGGGGAAAATCTACCCTGGCAACACAATGTTACGAGTAGCTCCACCGAGCTACATTACTCTCACAATTAACAATCACCCACAAGGACAAGGGGGCAGAGAGGGAACACTTATACAGACTAATTAGGGGATAGGAACCAGGTGTATGTGATTGACAAGACGAGACAATTGGGATGATGATTGGGGCGGCAGCGGTTAGTAAGCCGGTGATGACGAACGCCGAAGCCTGCCCAAACAAGGAGGGGAGGCAGCCTCGGACGAAGTCGTGACAGAGTTGCTATTTTTGTTAACGTTTGAAACGTTGTCTTGAGGTTGTTACTTTGTTACTATGTTGTTGTTTGTCACACCTTATTTAGCTATGCAACTTGCTCTGACACTCCCAATGTTACACACTCACATTGCAGGTGAGCAGGTTGCGTCAGGCTTCACCCCAGACCCGTCCCAGCTGCAGGGAGAGATGTTCCACACTGCTCTGAAGAAGAGCTCCCAGGGCTTTGGTTTCACCATCATCGGGGGCGACCGCCATGATGAGTTCCTGCAGGTGAAGAATGTCCTCAGCGACGGCCCTGCTGCCAACAACAAAAAGATTGCCTCCGGTGAGTAGTACACTGCTGCGCTGAGCTGTGGAGAGCCACACACTTTCACCAAATCAGCTAGTGAACCTAATGAAAGGCATGTTGGTCCCAATAGAGGGACTGCACTTACCCTAACACTTCCCTAAGAGATGCAATAGAAAGAAAGAGCAAGAATTTCATTTTCAAGGGGATCATTCTGGAGCAGGACAGGTTATGGTGGATTCTGTGTGAAGCCCTGTATCTCTGTTGCACACTCTGATATTCCTTTAGCTTTGAGGCTGTCTGGGGCTCTGCATCCTCAGCAGCTTTGCTTGTGTGAGCTGTGAAACCAACATGCCTTTCCTGTTTGACGGCGGTTGCTGTTCTCTGAGCTGGCCGTCAGGGTGAGATGTAAAGGAAACATACTCAGCTCTCTCCTAATGATCTGCCTGGAAGCACCGCAAGTTGAGGTCTGTTAGAACACATCATGGCAAGAGAGGGAGCAGAGGAGGGGGGGAGGGAAGGAGGGAAGTGGCAGGAAGAAGGGAGGTAAGTAGGACATGAGATGAAAGGGATGGGGAGAGATGGGAGGACGAAGGAATGTGGAGAAGAGGGGGTGGCACCTGTTTGACAGTCATGTCGAATAGAGGACTTTCTGATAATGATGATCCAACTGAAAAATAATTCAGTCCGTTACAAACAAGAGAGTCACCTAGCTAACAAGCTACTATATTGCCATAACAACCATTACATTTTCCATGGGTAAGTCTGTATAGTTTTACTGTTTACTAAGGCTAGTTCCTCTCTCTCTCTCTCTCTCTCTCTCTCTCTCTCTCTCTCTCTCTCTCTCTCTCTCTCTCTCTCTCTCTCTCTCTCTCTCTCTCTCTCTCTCCTCTCCCTATCTCTCTCCATTCCTTCTCTCTCCTCTCCCTCTCCCTCTCTGGTCTCCCCCCGCCAGGCGATGTGATCGTGGAGATCAACGGGACGTGTGTGCTGGGGAAGACCCACCCTGAAGTGGTGCAGATGTTCCAGTCCATCCCAGTGAGTCAGTATGTTGACATGGTGCTGTGCCGCGGCTACCCGCTGCCCCCAGACGTGGAGCCAGACAGTGAGGACCCCCCTCCCCCACCTTCTCAACCCCTGCAGGGGGGCGAGGTGGTGACGGCCGTGCCCCTCATCAACGGCCAGCCCCTGCTGGTGAAGGGCGACGTGCTGCATGGCTCCTCCCAGGAGCTTCACTACGTCACCACCGACGCCAGCGGACGGCCCGTGGTGGCCGCCCTGCCCAACGGGAGGCGTCCTGAGCAGGGGGGAACAGGTATGTTGCAGCCCGAACTTGTGAGCGTGCACCTGGTGAAGGGCCCAGGCGGGTTTGGGTTTGCCATCGCAGACTGCCCCCTGGGCCAGAAGGTGAAGATGATTCTGGATGCCCAGTGGTGCCGCGGCCTGCTGAAGGGAGACGTGATCAAGGAGATCAACCGTCAGAACGTGCAGACACTGAGCCACGCCCAGGTGGTGGACATCCTCAAAGACCTGCAGGTGGGGAGTGAGGTCAACGTGCTGGTGCTCAGAGGAGGTGAGTCTTATTAACGCTGACTTGTGTTACATAACACTAACACTGTGACTGTACTGCTGCTGCATGTTACTGTTGCCATGGCATTAGTGTGATACAGTGATATCACTGTCAGTGTGACCTCAACAGTGTCCCTGAGTAGGGAGGTCAATGTGCTGATACTGACAGGAGGTGAGAGAGTGGGTCAACTATCACTCACTCTCTCACACACACACACACACACACACACACACACACACACACACACACACGCACTATGTTATAAAATGTTGGTGATGTCACTGTGTCTGCTGTAGGTGAACACGAGGGACTGTTGCCTCTTTGGCTTAAACGATCACGTAGTAATGACAATTGTAGAGACCCCCTATGCAACCCAACCCACCCTTCACATATACACTACAGAGGACAGACAGTTTTTACACGATACGCGCTTCAGCACTCGGCAGTTTGATTCTGTGAGCTTGTGTGGCCTACCACTTCGCGGCTGAGCCGTTGTTGCTCCTAGACGTTTCCACATCATAATAACAGCACGTACAGTTGACCGGGGCAGCTCTAGCAGGGCAGAAATTTGACGAACTGACTTGTTGGAAAGGTGGCATCCTATGACGGTGCCACGTTGAAAGTCACTGAGATCTTCAGTAAGGCCTTTCTACTGCCAATGTTTGTCTATGGAGATTGCATGGCTGTGTGCTCGATTTTATACACCTGTCAGCGACAGGTGTGGCTGAAATAGCCGAATCCACTAATTTGAAGGGGTGTCCACATATTTTTTTATATACTGTATAGTGTACCTTTCACATATCCCCTTAAACACCTCTCTGTATGCACAGATCTCTGTACCACATCTCCCTGTACAGAATATATACTGTATCTCTTCAGGCTGCTTCACAGCTTCTGCTGAGGCTCTCTCTCCATCAGGCGTTCATACTGCAGTCTGTTGCAGGCCTAGGAAGGGAAGTTACATAAGCACGGGGCTCTGCTCTGCCTGCTCTGCTCCTGGAGAGAGGGAGGGGAAAGCATCCTTCAAACGTCTCCCACATCCATCTCCCGCCGTCCTGGGAAAATGGTACACAAGTCGATGAGCTGGATTGTCTTTGATCATCATCAGAGGCTCAGAGGATTTCTGCATGCTTCTATATCCGTGGCCCTTAAAGAGCCAGAGCTAATCGCTGTATGGCACTGGGAGTGGGAGGCCCCAGGGGTCTCCTCCTCACGGTCCCACTCTCTTCCTCTCTCTTCCTCTCTACCCTTACACTCCCACCCTCCACCCCTCAACCCTGTGCCTCCCACCCCACACACACAGAGCATGACCCTGCAGTCGGAGAGAGAACATACTGCATTTATCTTATCGTCTTATTTCATGTCCTTCATGTCCTTGATTCTTTACAATGGAGCTGGATCTCCCGGTTACACCAGGGTCCATTAACCCTTTTACGCTTATCAGACGAACAGTCGTCCCCTCTAGACTTCCAGAGAAGTGCATGTTGGTGAATCCATTTAATGCTGGAGCCACATTAAGTGTGGGAACAATCTGAGCGCGAGAGATGGAACGTGTGGGTGTACTGTACAGTTGACAGTAGAAAGCATTATTGGTCATTGGATTTCATGCATGACTCTCTCTCTCTCGCTAACTCTATGCTATACTAGTCCTCTCTCATTTAGGTCCCCTCTCTGTACATATCTCCTATTTATCTTTAATAACACAGTGATGTCATGTTCCTTGATGGAGTATGCTACAGCACTGTTTTATACCTCCTGAGTCTAGACTATTTAAACACAGTCATTCCTTCACCGTTCTCGTTCTCTGTTAGGGAGGCAGTGCCATCTACTGGTTGATGTCTCATTGGTACATGCTTTTCTAAACATTCTCATGAATCATCCTTGTGTTTCTCACAGGTCAGTCATCTCCTGTGAAGAGCCTGAAGCCTGTGAGTAAAAGCAGACACTGTTCTATAATACTCTGTGTTTTACTATTGTGTGCCCTGGCACTTATCCCTCATTTTCATATTAAAGCCTTTTGTCCTTGAGCTAACCAGCAAGCCCCATTGCATCACATTAAATGATAACTACCGGTATAAATTTGAATATTGATTATGTTTCACACGGCCTCCTTTTGTTTGCTTTGAAAAAGGTCTTAATTACTTCTATTCAGCATTCATTTTCTCAGCCTTTTGTCTGGGGATTTCAATGGTAATGAAGCACAGAGCCTCTTTAGATAAGACTGTATATTCGTATGACGGCTTTAGATTAAGCTGGCCTTGTCCACAGAATAAGCCTGTCAGTGCCATAGGGAAATATTCTTCCGCCTGTGGATGGTAAATTACATTCAAGTCCCGTTGGCCATTGGTTTACCATCAAGCTAGCGGGGTAATGTGAAGGCAATGTGGGAGCCAGCAGTGAAATGACCTTTTGCTCCTTTAGTATTCAATCACCATTACATCCTGTGCTATGTGTCTGGATAATGAGGTATATATAGACTGTGTGGTCTTTAATGTGCTCTAACTGTGCTGTGGCTGTGTCTGTGGCTCTGTGACCCCATCAGAGGCAGGAGATGACAGCTAGCACAGAGACTCTGGACTGTGTCACAGACTCTGTCTCCCAGGCCCTCCCCTACCACTCCAACACCTCAACCCTGCGCAACGACACGCCCAAACGGGACGCCACAGAGATGTACCTCAAGTCCAAGGCCCTGCTGGAGAGCAAGCGTGAGTGCACATCCACAGACAGAGTCTGGTTGTAGGAGAGGTCTAGCAGCCTTGTGCTCAGTTATATTCCATCCATAGCTCTGTAGTAGTAAATGGATGTCAGTGTTTCATTTGTATGTTCATGACCGTCTATTAATGGTCACCCTACATTTGTGGATCCAGTATCAATGTGAACTATAAGATAAGCCTGTGAGTTCACCCTGCTGACTGGATGATTGAGTGGTGTTCACCTCTCTGATACCCTATCTAACCCCTGTAAACTGTCCACAGAGCCTCACACCAAGGACCTGGATGTGTTCATCAAGAGGGACCAGGAGACTGGCTTTGGTTTCCGTGTTCTGGGAGGAGAAGGTCCAGAGCAGCCAGTGAGTACCGAAGTATGAACTTCCTCCCTGTTAGATTATCTTTCTACTTTTTTAACACTACGGACAGTGTTTCTTCAGTGTTTCTGACTCAGAGTGTGACTCTCTCTTTAACAGGTGTATATTGGTGCCATCGTGCCCCTGGGTGCAGCTGAGAAGGATGGGCGTCTGAGGGCTGGTGATGAGCTCATAGGCATCGATGGAATCATGGTCAAGGGCCGTTCCCACAAGCAGGTTCTGGACCTGATGACCAATGCTGCCCGCAACGGTCAGGTCATGTTGACCGTGCGTAGGAAAGTAATCTACAGAGGTGAGCACTCACTGACTGCCTGGAACCTCTACATCTTGGTCACTAACACACACACTTGCATAAACACTTGCACACACACACACACACACACGTTTGATACTGCTCTTCAGTCTATACTCTACATGTGTTTTTCAATCAGATATGACTGAGGAGGAGGCAGGGCTCCACATGGCTCCAGTGTTGGTGAATGGCTCCCCCAGACTCCCTCGTATCCAGATGCCCAGTGTGCTGGACCACGAGTCCTTCGACATCACCCTCCACCGCAAGGACAGTGAGGGCTTCGGCTTCGTCATCCTCACCTCCAAGAGCAAGCCCCCGCTAGGAGGTGAGGATGGACCCGATGCCTAGCACCACTGCTTATCCCAGACACAACCAAACACACACCAGTCTCCTCTAGTTCAAGCAAGACCAAGCCATTATAAATAATATAGCATCGTATCACCCAAAGTATGAAAACAGAGTTTAAAGGATGACTGTGAAAAGATTATTACTCCTATACAAATGAATAATTTAGTCCCTCACAGACCTATTGTATATTTCTGACTGAATCCATCGAGTGGGGTTGGTGTGTTATCATCAGACAACTCTCTCTTTGCAGTGATCCCTCATAAGATCGGACGCATCATCGAAGGCAGCCCCACTGACCGCTGTGGCCTGCTGAACGTGGGCGACCGCATCTCAGCGGTCAACGGACGGTCCATCGTGAGGCTGTCTCACAATGACATCGTTCAGCTAATCAAGGATGCTGGCAACGCTGTCACCCTCACCGTGGTCCCTGAGGATGGTAAGCTTCACCAGTAGTATCACCCATGAGATGGGACTGTGTTGGTCTCCCTGGTATTCCCAGTCATATACCAATGACTACCGTGTAGGATGGTTGGTTTGTGTTTGTGTTATCATAATGGTGTGACATGTATTTGTGTGTTCCAGAATACAAGGGCCCTCCCTCTGGAGCCAGCTCAGCCAAGCAGAGCCCCGCCCTTCAGCACAGAGCTATGGGTCAGAGGTCAGCCATGCAGGAAGAGCGGTAAGGCCCTGATCTAACTCATTACTACACCAAGACATGGATTAAAATCCTGCTTCAGCAGAACAACCCAGACAGAACAGCTTAATGATTGATTAAAATTGCTTTGTTCTCTGTGCCCCACAGTGGAGACACTGCTGTGCATTATTGAAGATATACATATAGTAGTGTGACTTAATGCTGTTGTCTGTTCTAGGTATAACCTAGATCTGGAGGAGAAAAGGGAGGGAGTCACCTGGGCCGACTACAAAACACTGCCTCTGAGCGAACAGGGAACAATGTGTGTTACAGGCCCCAAACAGGCAAGGCTCATATCATTATTACTGTCATTGTTTGTGTACAGTGTTTAGGGATTTGACATGAATTAAATTGATACGACTCAGAAAAAACATCACTATAAATTACAGCTTAAGTTATAATGTGTGTGTGTTTGTGTGTGTGTGTCTGTGTGTGTGTGTGTTCTTACATGCATGCGTGTGTGTATATATGTATGTGTGTACGCATGCACCATGCAGGGTTGCATCACAGTGGAGCTGGACCGGGGATCCCGGGGTTTTGGCTTCAGTCTGAGGGGAGGGACTGAGTACAACATGGGCCTGTACATCCTGAGACTGGCTGAGGAGGGGCCTGCTCTGCTGGACGGGAGAATCCACGTAAGTCTGACATCCGGTGCCATAGGAAATATCCACACACATTACTGTTTGCATTATTCAATGTCATAATATCTTATAACAGACTAATTACATGTGTAATAACATGTATTGAATAATAACATGTCTAATAACATGGCTTGTTGCCATTGGGGATTTGATCATATAAATGTGTGATGTTTGTGTATGTATATCAAAATGTGATGTTTGTGTATGTATGTAGGGTGGCAGGTAGCCTAGCGGTTAAGAATGTTGGGCCAGTAAGTAACCGAAAGGTTGCTGGTTCGAGTCCCCGAGCCGGCTTGGTGAAAAATCTGTCGATATGCTCGATAACCCTAATGCTCCTGTAAGTCGCTGTGGATAAGAGCGTCTGCTAAATGACTAAAATGTATGTGCAGGTGGGAGATCAGATAGTGGAGATCAATGGAGAACCGACCCAGGGCATCACCCATACCCGCGCTATCGAGCTGATCCAGGCTGGGGGCAGCAAAGTGCTGCTCCTGTTAAGACCAGGGCAGGGGCTGGTACAAGACAACAGTAAGTACACAGAAGTCTAGATCTACAAGATAAGATTTACCTTTTTTGTGGTATGAGATGTAAAATGTTTGAACATGTTTGTTGATGCGTGTTATAACATGTTGGTAGTATTTAACATGAGCTGATGCATCAATGCTTTGTACACACATTAATTAAGGATTTAGCTATCCCTGTTAACTACCATGTTAATTTATGTTTATTCATGTTCCCTCTTAGATGTTAAGTCCCCCATATGGGGGACTTTGAGTGGTTCTGGACCGGTTCCGTCTGACATTTTGGTGTACAAAGTGCTCTGTGAATGCAGTAAGGTGCTGTGCCTTATAACGGCAGAAAGCTCCATCTGTCTGCTCTCCCCTTCCACTCTCTTAGTGGAGCTGACTTGAAGTGTCAGATTTCACACCCAACATTTGCATAGGGAGTGACGTGTCACATTTTCTGGCCTATCCAGACAAATAATCGATTTACTCTTCCTCTGAGCAAGTGAGCCCAGCCTGTGAGACAGTCTAGCGGATCCAGCAATTGTGGTTTCATCTCGCTGTGAAATTCAGAGCTCTCAACATGGAAAAAAATCCTAAATAATTTCATAGAATTTAAACAATACCACTTTCTCTTGGTTGAAGTTGTAACGAGTCTGCACACATTTGAATGGTGTCTCTGCGCCACTCAGTGGACGTGTAGGAGAAAATTATCTTTCGACAGTTAAATGAAATTGTGCCAATATTATTCTGTCACTAAGTATGATCATATTTATTTTACAGTTATAAGAAATGTGAAATCTTATAGTAAGTCATTTATAATTAGATTTTTACTATATTTAGAAAGCATTTGAGTCATTTCAAGCACTTTTGCCCCACTTTTGTTGAATAGGAAGAAAATCTAATGATTTTTCATATTTTCATAATATTTGTACTATGTATTGGACCAGGTGTCCTCAAAGGTGATTACATCTCAGCAATTTATAACTATTTTTAGCAGAAAGGTGAGGTCCAGACCTTTCTAAAACTATGTAGCATTGCCAGTTATTATTTATGGCCATCTCATGAAAAATAACTACGTTTGGGTATGTCTATTTAGGCAGAAATCTAAATTTGCCCTATCATAAAGGCTCAGTGCAGTCAAAAATGTGATTTTACTGCATTTTATATATGTGACGACCGCCTTGATTCGGTCTTATATAGCAAATGGTGTTTTTTACATTGGATAAAAGCTGAGACACAGAGCTACAAAATGGTATATTATACACTGCATTTAAGGGAACAATGGGAAAGTAATTCTGCTTTGAAAGTTGATAAACTTGTCATCTCACTTTTGAGAAAATGGCATTTTAATGTTTTGGTACCTAGTGAAGAGCTCTTCTTTGTCTACACCCATTCAGCATCGTTCACACCCTCTTAAGCTTTAGCCCCACCCATCTTGCTTCGCTCTCAGAGCGTTCAGAGCGCACACTTGATTCTCTGGCCGATGAGTAGGGTTGATCCGAGCGTTCTGACCTCATAACGGCAGTCAAGCACCCAAGCTAACTGGCTAACATTGGCTAGCTTGCTATTTACTTTCAGGCACAAAATTGGGATTATGGTTCAATGTTTACCTCTGGATAACATGAAAACAGCCTAACCAGCTCTGCTGGCAACAATGTAATTACGCTTTTTTGCCGACGTTTACTGACACTGGCCATATTCAACGGGTGTTGTGCGATCATAAATTCATCAGTTATTCTGCACTCTGGCATACTCAGACTGAATTTATGAACGCACCCGAAATGGTTACTTACATAGTGGAGTCTTTTGTTACGACATGTAGCTAGCTAGCTAGCTAGGTAAACAACGTATAAGATCATACACGTCACGTAACGTTAGCTAGCGAGCCAGCCAGCTAGGTAAACAATGAACCATAGTGCCAACTAATGAAATTTCAGCCTGTTTGGTGGGATGGAGTTTTGGCCTGCCTGGTGACATCACCATGTGGTAAATTAGTTAATAGACCAATAATAAAGAGAGTTCCAAACCTCTCTGCCAATAACAGCTAGTTTTCAGTTTTCCCCTCCCCACTCAGACCACTCCCAGACAGTCCTAACAAAATTATTTCTTGAGAAATTGCTCATTGCCAAGAAGCTATTTTTGTTCTTTTTTGACAATTTTAATTGAAAACAATCACAGTAAGGTACTTAATTGTTACCCAGAAATGGTTTCCTATTGAGATAAAAATGGCTGCATTGGACCTTTAAAGGAGAAGCTTGCTTTTTTACAACCAAATCTCTATTTTTCAAGTTTCAAGTTTTATTAGTCATATGTACGGGATACGCATGGTATACATCTTCCTACGAAATGCTTACTTGCAACAATACAACAACAATAAGAAATAGTAAAAAAAAAAAATTGAATACGAACATTAAGTAAATGGCAGAAGAATAGAATAAACATGTAAATGGCATGTTATAGAAGGGTCCAGACACTTTCTTTGCAATTTCACTTGTTTTTGAGAAACCAGCAATTCACTTCCTCATCCTCGTTGTGCAGGACGGGGCCATGAAAAAACATCAACAAAGTCTCAAAAAACACCTAAATACGTCCTTTTCGAAACGGAAATGCTCTCAGTATAGTGATGCAGGTCTTTAGATGTTGTACACATGAAATTCTGTCATTCCGAACTTTATCCGCAACTTTATATACCATTTTGTGCGACTCGAGCTGTTTCCCCTATCCAGCTGTTCCATTTTCCGTGTAGCCTGCTGCTACAATGGATGGAAAGGTACGCTCGAGTCGCCACAAAATGGCATATAACATTCCAGATAAAGTTCGGAATGACACAATTTCATGTTCTAAAGACCTGTATCACTATACTGAGAGCTTTTCAATTTCTAAAAGGACATATTTGTGTGTTTTTTAGCCTTTGTTCATGTTTTTTCGGAGCCCCCGTGCTGTACAACCAGGATGAGGAAATGAATCACTGGTTTGGGTACGTTTCTAAAAAAACAAGTGAAATCACACAAAAAAATGCTGTACCCTTCTATAACATTCCATTTACATTTAAAAAATTGAGATTTGGTTGTAAAAAAGCACAAATCTCTGTTAATGTGAAATGTCACTCAAATTGAGTGCCTGTGTTGGGGATGCTTGTTTCATGGATGGAGTGCTCTGCTGTCTATAACTGCTTACTCTTGGCACTTCCTCTCTTCCCCCTGCTGCAGGTGATAGCGTCCCCTCTACTATGTGCTACTACTCAAACGAGCACCACCATTAACCACTTCACTGCTTTTACTGGCCTGTCCTCTTTTAACTTGGTAATTCCATTCTCATTTCCTTCTTGCTTCCTCCTTTCATCTGTCTAGACTATAGAATCTGAATTCTGCTCTTGTACGTTACTTGTTACTATCATGAGGATATGTGAGCCTCTCTATATATATTTTACATCTGTGTAATAACATATTTTACTTCTAGGTAAGTTGGATCCAACCGTCACTTCACCCATACGTTTTCCAAGAGAGGCGCTTGTCTCCGAGACATCACTCCTCTCTTCTCCATTCTCCACCTGCACCTCCATCTCAGGTTCCTACCCTTTCACCAGTGAGACACCTGACTGGAACTTCCTGTCCCCCCGAACACCCCACCCCCAGACCAGCAGGGGCAGTGGCTCAGTGAAGTGGAATGGAGAGTGGGCAGACAGGCAGGCAGACAGGCTCTCTCCCATCACCCCTGAGCAGATCAACCTCTATAAGGTCAAACCAGGTCATACCAGGTCTAAAGGCTACAAGGAGTCCAGCAGCCAAAAGACAACAGGTGAAACATTCAAAGAGCGCTCACACAGTCCAAAAAAGGCTGAGAGGAAGACCCAGGAAGCAGTGACAAGCAAGGACAGGAAGTCTTACCCTCAGAAAGGAAGTCGGTCACCCAGCCCCAGGAAGTTCCCTCGAGAAGGACACGAAGTCTTGAGCCAGCCACACGTAAAGAAACAGCAGGTACAGCAGAGCACATCAAAGGACCTTTCCAGCAAGGAGCCCTTTGAGGAAAACAAAAATGGCAAAAGGGGGGATTCAAAGGGCAGGAAAAGCACACAGGAGAGAGAGTGGGGAGGGGGAACTACCAAGGCTGCCCATGAGCAGGCCAGTATTCGAAAGAGGGTCGGGACAGAGGCAGGACATCACAGACCAACCCCTCTGGAGACGGGGGCAAGGAGAGATATTCTGAGAGACGGGGAAAAGGAAAAGGAAAAACGCAAAGAGGAGAAAAGGAAAAAAGACACAGGGGCTTCCTCAAAAGAGGAAAATACTAGAAAAGATTCTGGAGCCTCTACAACAGAGGAAAGCAGTAGAAAAGACTATGTGTTATCCCCAACAGAGGAGAGGATCAGAAAAGACACAGGGGCCTCCCCAAATGATGTTCAGGAGGATGCTCAGAGCCAAAAGGGTCCCATTAGCCCTGGCCCCTGGAAAGTGCCCAGCTCAGCCAGAATCCTCTCCCAGGCTGAGGTGCTGCGCGACCCCACTTACTGATACAGTATGGATAACACTGTGTTGATACATAATCACACAGACTTAAGCTGTACCACAACCACAACATGCTGTCAGTTTTTTCTCAGATGAGAGGGATGGACGAGGAATCGCAACATTATTGGCCATGTGTCATGTCCAGCTGTGTCCATTAAGAGGTATTTTTTAACCTCTATTGGCCTTTGACATTGTGTATGGCATGTATCGCCAACGCTGTCATCTCACTTCCTCTCTTCCTGCCTCGTGTGCTGCTTCAGACATCTCTGATCTGGGCCGTATGCATGTTTGGCATGTTCAGGGCCTTGCCAGTCAGTAACACTTCAAGAATGTGATCATGTGCCAATTCTGGGACGTCTTGTTGAATGAACACTAACCATGCCTCACCCATTACAATGCAATTAGTATCCCATATGCATCCAAGGAGAAAGGTCTTTAACCCACTCAAAGCGTGGCTGTCAGTAAGAGTTGAATTTTCATGTTGGATACCTACAGCAAGGGCCTTGGGACTGGCCTTTTGACATGGCACTCTTTTTCCAGGGGATTTGCTCAACTGCATGCAGTCCATATGTTTGTTTTATTGCACGCCTTTTCCACTCCACTGAGGATGATCCTTTCTCCTGATGTGCAAATACTGATGCCGAAGTTCTGACCTGAACACCATGTAGAGATTTCAGACTTTATTCAGAAAGCATTAGCTTTACTAAGGATTCTAGACTGTTCTAAGACATGACTCCTGAATACAAATATATCATTAAAAAAGACCAGAAACTTGTGGTTTGAGATATTGTTTACCATGTGTATGATATTGTTTACCATGTTTATGATAATCTATGTGTAACTTATTCAAATGATAGATTAATATATATATATATATGTATACTGTATGTAGCCGTACTGAGCCATTCCATGTTTTGATATAGAGTACAAAGGATCATCCTGAATCATCTTGCATCATCCTTTCTAATGTATTTTAGTGGTAGCAACTGCCATGGGTCTTCATTGTTCATGAAATATATATAGTACAGTAGCTACTACTTGCAGATTGCCATATGTGTGGCATATGTGTCAGAATTGGCATTGCTCCAAATGTGTTATATTGTGGGAATACTGTATATGTGAACATCTTAATTTTTTACGGAAACTAACGTTGAGGTGTTTACCAATATGAATTCTATTGCACTACACCTTTACTTGTAGGATTACAATATGACCACTTTTTGTTTCTTTTCTGAGAATCTTGATTCCTTTGAAAATAACCATTTGGGATGCCTAACATTGTTGCCATTTCATTACAATGCTAATAGCACCGATTCTGATAACTAACTTATCTGTTATTAAAGGCCAAAATTATTTTTTATTTATGAAATGACCAGAACCATATCCCTTGATTAAGTTTTACTGTTGATGGCCAATATCATCATTTCAAATAGTTGTTTTTCTGCAATTAATTTTGGCATGTGATTGTGTTAAACACCAGAGTAGGCTAGGTATGGCTGCATTCAGACAGAAATGTAATATCTGTCAAAAACTGATTGAGTATATTGTTTTTGTATGGGGGTCATACATCGTCAGACAACGGAGTGGACATAAGTTGTCAAAAGTTGTCCATCCAGGCGCTAAAGCGGTTTGGATCAAGACATGTTTATAACTGAGCTCAGGGAATGCACTAAAGTAGCAAATGATGACGTGTGATAAAGTTAAGATTTCACAGAGCCAGAATTGACCGGATATCAACAGTGCTCTGAATTTGGTCCAGTGTGTGATGATAGAGTGGATTTTCTATACAGGAAGCACAGACTCTAAAGGTCCAGGCCACTGATAGAACATACTGTGTACATTATGAGCCAACCAGTGGTGTTTTCTGTGCAATAGATTGTTGGTTGAATGAATGAGCACGCTCAACCTCCAGTGTTCCTTGAAGCTGCTAGTAGCAAGTACATGTTACAAACCAGAAATAGTTCATTAATGTCTCGTTGTACTTATGTATTCTGCACCGTTGTATACCCCCTCATATTCATTTATACCCAGTCTCATGTCTTGTCTCTGTATCATATTGTGGCCTTGCATTGCTTTAAAAGAAAAAGGAATCCTTGTGGTCTTTCTACATTATGTGGGTACAGTAGATGTAAATGTTTATATATTGTACAGCACCTTTATAAATACTCACTGAGTGCTCTTTCGGGAAGAAAATAGAGATATATAAATTGCTCCATTATTTTTTTATGTAAAAAAAATAAGATTCTAAGTAGTTTAAAAGAAAATGACCTTGACATGGTGTTCTGTTTATGCACTGAAAAAATAAAGTTTTACTGAAAACATGTATTGTATATGGACTGGTCCATCCATAGTAAATATTGCAGTGCTCTTTGCTCTTTGGCTCTAGAATTGTGATGTTTAAGTCTATGTTGTCTGGTGTTGGTGTAGCAGCTGCTGTGGCCAGTAAATATCAACACCTTTTAATGTTATTTATCATCCCTGACTAAAACTGTACATCCTACGATTCAGCATACTGCTTCGTCATATTTCAAAGGAGGTTTCACAGGCTGCTGTTACCATGGTGGCAGAGCTCCAGTTGTCATGGCAGCCGACGGCCTTGACGCTGGGACTGGAGAAGAGCTTGGCTACTTACCTGCTTGTGCCGCAGAGAGAGCTGAGGCAGCTCACGCAAGGACTGTGTCCAGTTCATCACCAGGGTTCAGTCTGGGCTGGCTGCATGCTTCAGGAGTCTGATTTTCATAACTATCCAGCCTCACAGAGATTCTCACATTAAAGGAGAATGGAGCATCAGGATTATTTGTCTCTCTAATACATCATATATAATCATATCACATTAAAGCTAGAATTCTTAACTGCTACATCAATTTTTTGACTTACAAATTAATGATATATACCGATTGATTCTTGAAGAATACAACTTATAAATGCTTCATGAGCTTAGTTCAAAGGTGTATACTACAAAGCAGGATCTATGAGTTGGCCAGATAACTTCAATACAAAAACAGAAATATCTACTGATTTTCTGGTTCATTAAGAAAGCTAAACTTAGATATGTGTTTTTGGTTTTTGAGTAAATTAGACCATGCCCATTTCAAGCTTATCTTTCTAAAAAATAAAATGTTTTTATCAGAATATTTAGACAAGTTAGCTGGCTAACTCCTTGATCCTGCTTTGTAGTATACCCCTCAGAACCCAAAATATAAGCTGTTTTACTCCAATGTTTGTAAACATTGTAAATGTAAACAAACACTATATAGCCTCAAAACATGGTTAAAACTATAATGTTGATATATAATATTGAATTCATAACTCTGCCTGTGAATTTTAGAGTGGTTACATTTCTCCAGGCCCTCCCTCAGCTTTTTACTAAAACCTGCTTTGTTATGACCAATTTGTTATTGTTTCAATTAACCGACATCTGTATAGCGGTTGTTTTGGCGGTGTAAAGCTGACATTGCCATTGGCTGCACGCAGTCGCATTAAGAAAAATTCCATGCAGCCTTGTTTACAAGTTTGAACACTGGAATGTGAGATGTAATCTCCAACTTGATTAGGCCGATACAAATCCTTTTTTTTTATGATTTTGAGTCTTTGTTTCTATATAGCCTACACTTTATCGTTCTAAACTTCTAACGCAAGTGGGATGAATGTGGCTGGATGGATGTGGCTTCGTGACAATGATCAAGAGCAGCTGCTCACCGATTTGACAACTTATTTTGTACATAATGTTGCTGCTACCGTCTCTTATGACCGAAAAGAGCTTCTGGACATCAGAACAGCGATTACTCACCTTCAACTGGACAAATAATTTTTATTTAACGAGTCGGACGAGAGGGATTTTCTCCAGACACCCGACAGGGCCCTCATCCCCGTAATTCGCAGTAGAAAGAAAAGGAGATATCGCGGAAGGAGATCGGGGTGCTTGGTAAGGAGCCGGCGATGTGTGGCTAATCTGCCTTTGCCATCGATACTATTGGCCAACTTACAATCGCTTGATAATAAAGTGGACGAACTACAGGCACGAATATCCTAACAACGGGACATTAAAAACTGTAATATCTTATGTTTCACAGAGTCGTGGCTGAACAAAGACATGAATAACATACAGCTGGCAGGTTATACACTGTATCGGCAGGATAGAACAGCAGCCTCTGGTAAGACAAGGGGTGGCGGTCTATGTATATTTGTAAACAACAGCTGGTGCACGATATCTAAGGAAGTCTCAAGGTTTTGCTCGCCTGAGGTAGAGTATCTCATGATAAGCTGTAGACCACACTATCTACCAAGCGAGTTTTCATCTATACTCTTCGTAGCTGTCTATTTACCACCACAAACCGATGCTGACACTAAGACCGCACTCAATGAACTGTAAACAGCCATCAGCAAACAGGAAAACGCTCATCCAGAGGCAGCGCTCCTAGTGGCCGGGGACTTTAATGCAGGGAAACTTAAATCCGTTTTACCTCATTTCTACCAGCATGTTAAATGTGCAACCAGAGGGAAAAAAACTCTAGACCACCTTTACTCCACACACAGAGACACGTACAAAGCTCTCCCTCACCCTCCATTTGGCAAATCTGACCATAATTCTATCCTCCTGATTCCTGCTTACAAGCAAAAACTAAAGCACGAAGCACCAATGACTCGGTCAAAAAAAAAGTGGTCAGATGAAGCAGATGTTAAGCTACAGGACTGTTTTACTAGCACAGACTGGAATACAGACTGGTCCTCTGTAGCTCAGCTGGTAGAGCACGGCGCTTGTAACGCTAAGGTAGTGGGTTAGATCCCCGGGACCACCCATACACACAACAAACAAAAAAATTATGCAAGCATGACTGTAAGTCGCTTTGGATAAAAGTGTCTGCTAAATGGCATATCATATCATATATCATATATATGTTCTGGGATTCTTCCGATGGCATTGAGGAGTACACCACATCAGTCACTGGCTTCATCAATAAGTGCATCGATGATGTCTTCCCCACAGTGACTGTACGTACATACCCCAACCAGAAGTCATGGATTACAGGCAACATCTGCACTGAGATAAAGGGTAGAGCTGCCTCTTTCAAGGAGCGGGACTCTAAACCGGAAGCATATAAGAAATCCCGCTATGCCCTCCGAAGAACCATCAAACAGGCAAAGCGTCAATACAGGACTAAGATCGAATCGTACTACACCGGCTCCGACGCTCGTCTGATGTGGCAGGGCTTGCAAACTATTACAGACTACAAAAGGAAGCACAGCCGCAAGCTGCCCAGTGACACGAGCCTACCAGACGAGCTAAATTTGTCACGAATTCCGCCGAGACTGCTCCTCCTCCTTTTTCGGGCAGGCTTCGGCGTTCGTGGTCTCCGGAGTACTAGCTGCTACCGTTTGATGTTCTCTATGTTTGTTTGGTTTTGTCTGATTAGTGCACCTGTTCCATATCACGTATTGATTATGTCACCTATAAGTTTCCTTTGGTTTTGTTTGTAGTTGTGTGTTGTTGTCCGCCTTTCCGTTGGTGATTCGTATTTGCGTAATCACTTGGATTTTGTGTATTGACGCACAGTATGCGTAATCGCTCGCCTCCGTTGTGTTGAGGCCCGTTATTTTTGTATTGTCGTGTTTTGACAAGTAAAGTCTGTTGGACTAAGCTTCTGCTGGCCACCCGCGGACATCCCGAGATGGGGCCGTCCATTCCATCCCCCAGCACCTCCGAGCCGAGCCCAATGGAGCTCGGGGGTGCTGGCGCTAGAGAGAGAAGGAGAGAGAACCCGAGGGGGGCCGTCCCCTGCCCCAGCTGTGGCCGTGGAGGACACACTGCGGCTAGGTGCTGGGGAGGGTCTCCAAGGAATCGAGGCAACAGGTCGCGCACTGGGGAGTCATTTCAGGTGAGTAGGCGCCCCACTCACCCAGAGCTCTCTGTTATTCACTTGTGTATACCTGTGGTATTTCCTCAGGTTGCATCTCATTCCCAGCATAAGGCGCTAGTCGATTCAGGAGCAGCTGGGAATTTTATTGATCGGAAATTTTGTTCTAAGTTAGGGATTCCCCTCCTGCCCTTTGATGCACCCTTTCCTGTCCATGCCCTAGATAGCCACCCGTTGGGATCTGGGTTGATTAGGGAGGTCACAGCGCCACTAAAGATGAAGACGCAGGGGGGTCATGAGGAGATTATTCAGTTGTACCTAATTGACTCTCCTGCGTATCCCGTGGTGCTGGGGCTTCCTTGGTTAATCACCCATGACCCCACCATTTCGTGGCAACAGAGGGCTCTCAAGGAATGGTCTGGCCAGTGTGTTGGGCGATGTTTAGGTGTTTCCGTTGGGGCGACCACGGTGGACAGTCCGAACCAAGTGCCCGCAATACACATTCCCCCTGAGTATGAGGATTTGGCACTCGTGTTCAGCAAGACGAGGGCGACGCGATTGCCACCTCATAGACAGGGAGATTGTGCGATAAACCTCCAGACAGGTGCGGCACTTCCGCGGAGCCATGTGTATCCTCTGTCTCAAGAGGAGACGGCGGCTATGGAAACATACATAGCTGAGTCCCTGAGACAGGGATACATACGGCCCTCCACTTCCCCTGCGTCCTCGAGTTTCTTTTTTGTGAAGAAAAAGGATGGAGGTTTGCGCCCGTGTATTGATTATCGTAGTCTCAATCAGATCACTGTGAAATACAGTTACCCTCTACCTCTGATTGAGAGTATGACTGAATCATTACGCGGAGCGCGTTTCTTCACAAAACTGGATCTCAGGAGCGCTTATAACTTGGTGTGCATTAGGGAGTGAGATGAATGGAAGACGGCATTTAGTACCACCTCAGGTCATTATGAGTATCTTGTCATGCCATACGGGTTAATGAATGCTCCTTCAGTCTTCCAATCATTTGTGGACGAGATCTTCCGGGACCTGCATGGGCAGGGAGTGGTAGTGTACATTGACGACATCCTAGTGTACTCTGCTACCCGAGCCGAGCATGTAGCCCTGGTGCGCCGAGTGTTGGGTAGGCTGTTGGAGCATGACCTGTATGTCAAGGCAGAGAAATGTCTGTTTTTCCAGGAGTCCATCTCCTTCTTGGGTCATCGGTTGTCCGCGTCAGGGGTGAAGATGGAGGTTGACCGGGTGTCAGCCGTGCGTAACTGGCAAACCTCAACCACTGTTAAAGAGGTGCAGCAGTTTTGGGGTTTTGCCAATTACTACCGGAGGTTTATCCGGGGTTTTGGACAGGTGGCAGCTCCCATTATTTCCCTGCTGAAGGGGGGCCCGGTGCGTTTGCAGTGGTCGGCTGAAGCGGACAGGGCGTTTTGTAAACTGAAGGACCTGTTCACTTCGGCTCCGGTGCTGGCGCACCCGGACCCCACTTTAGCATTCCAGGTAGAGGTGGACGCGTCATAGGCCGGTATTGGGGCAGTACTGTCGCAACGCTCCGTCACGCCTCCTAAGCTCCGTCCCTGCGCTTTTTATTCTAAAAAGCTCAGCCCGGTGGAGCGTAATTATGACGTAGGGGACAGGGAGCTGTTAGCCGTGGTTCAAGCCCTAAAGGTGTGGAGGCATTGGCTTGAGGGGGCTCAACACCCTTTTCTCATTCTGACTGACCATCGTAATCTGGAGTACATCCGGGCAGCTAGGAGATTGAACCCTCGTCAGGCCGGTGGTAGCTGGTCCACTCCAGGAGAGTGAGATAAGAGAGACCCCTCCGCCCCCACTGGACATCGAGGGGGCTCCGGCGTACTCAGTCCGGTCCATCGTGGATTCGAGACGTCGGATGGGGGGTCTACAATATCTCGTGGAGTGGGAGGGGTACGGTCCGGAGGAACGGTGCTGGGTGCCTAGGCGGGACATTTTAGATCCATCCCTCCTGACTGAGTTCCACCGTAGTCATCCTACGCGCCCTGCTCCACGTCCTCCTGGCCGTCCCCGAGGCCGGAGTCAGCGCACGGCTGGAGCCGCTCATCAAGGGGGGGTACTGTCACGAATTCCGCCGAGACTGCTCCTCCTCCTTGTTCGCGCAGGCTTCGACGTTCGTCGTCTCCGGAGTACTAGCTGCTACCGTTTGATGTTCTCTATGTTTGTTTGGTTTTGTCTGATTAGTGCACCTGTTCCATATCACGTATTGATTATGTCACCTATAAGTTTCCTTTGGTTTTGTTTGTAGTTGTGTGTTGTTGTCCGCCTGTCCGTTGGTGATTCGTATATGCGTAATCACTTGGATTTTGTGTATTGACGCACAGTATGCGTAATCGCTCGCCTCCGTTGTGTTGAGGCCCGTTATTTTTGTATTGTCGTGTTTTGACAAGTAAAGTCTGTTGGACTAAGCTTCTGTGTCCTGCGCCTGACTCCAACACCACATCCACATCAGCCCGTGACAAAATTACTTCTATGCTCGCTGCGAGGCAAGTAACACTGAAACATGCATGAGAGCATCACGCTCTCCATAGCCGATGTGAGTAAGACCTTTAAACAGGTCAACATTCACAAGGCCGCAGGGCCAGACAGATTACCAGGACATGTACTCCGAGCATGCGCTGACCAACTGGCAAGTGTCTTCACTAACATTTTCAACCTCTCCCTGTCTGAGTCTGTAATACCAACATGTTTCAAGCAGACCACCATAGTCCCTGTGCCCAAGAACACTAAGGTAACCTGCCTAAATGACTACCGACCCGTAGCACTCATGTCTGTAGCCATGAAGTGCTTTGAAAGGCTGGCCATGGCTCACATCAACACCATTATCCCAGAAACCCTAGACCCACTCCAATTTGCATACCGTCCCAACAGATCCACAGATGATGCAATCTCTATAGCGCTCCACACTGCCCTTTCACACCTGGACAAAAGGAACACCTATGTGAGAATGCTATTCATTGACTACAGCTCAGCGTTCAACACCATTGTGCCCTCAAAGCTCATCACTAAGCTAAGGACCCTGGGACTAAACACCTCCTTCTGCAACTGGATCCTGGACTTCCTGAAGGGCCACCCCCAGGTGGTAAGAGTAGGTAACAACACATCCGCCACGCTGATCCTCAACACAGGGGCCCCTCAGGGGTGCGTGCTCAGTCCCCTCCTGTACTCCCTGTTCACTCATGACTGCATGGCCAGGCACGACTCCAACACCATCATTAAGTTTGCTGATGACACAACAGTGGTAGGCCTGATCACTGACAACAACGAGACAGCCTATAGGGAGGAGGTCAGAGACCTGGCCGAGTGGTGCCAGGACAACGACCTCTCCCTCAACGTGATCAAAGGAGATGCTTGTGGACTACAGGTAAAAAAAGAAGAGGACTGAGCACGCCCCCATTCTCATCGACTGGCTGTAGTGGAGCAGGTTGAGAGCTTCAAGTTCCTTGGTGTCCACATCACCAATAAACTAACATGGTCCAAGCACACCAAGACAGTCGTGAAGAGGGCACAACAAAATCTATTCCCCCTAAGGAGACTGAAAAGATTTGGCATTGGTCCTCAGATCCTCAAGAAGTTCTACAGCTGCAACATCGAGAGCATCCTGACTGGTTGCATCACTGCCTGGTATGGCAACTGCTCGGCCTCCGACCCTCAAGGCACTACAGAGGGTAGTGCGTACGGCTCAGTACATCACTGGGGCCAAGCTTCCTGCCATCCAGGACCTCTATACCACGTGGTGTCAGAGGAAGGCCCTACAAATTGTCAAAGACTCCAGCCACCCTAGTCATAGACTGTTCTCTCTTCTACCGCACGGCAAGCGGTACCGGAGAGCCAAGTCTAGGTCCAAGAGGCTTCTAAACAGCTTCTACCCCAAAGCCATAAGACTCCTGAACATCTAATCATGGCTACCCAGACTATTTGAATTGCCCCCCCACCCCTTTTACGCTGCTGCTACTCTCTGTTTATTATCCATGCATAGTCACTTTAATAGCTCTACCTACATGTAGATATTACCTCAATTACCTCGACTAACCGGTGCCCCCGCACATTGACTCGGTACCGGTACCCCCTGTAAATAGCCTCGCTATTGTTATTTCTACTGCTGCTCTTCAATTATTTGTTACTTTTATTTCATATGATTTTATATTATATTTTTTATGATTTTTTTTGGTATTCTTTCTTAAAACTGCATTGTTGGTTAAGGGCTTGTATTTCACTGTAAGGTCTACAACTGTTGTATTCGGCGCATGTGATAAATAACATTTGATTTGGTTTGACGGCTCAATCGGAAATTACCTTGGAATTTAAATAGTTGAATCTGTAACGCTTCCGCTTTATAGATTGAATAGAGCCCTAGGCCTAAGGATTCTAGCTTTAACCCTCCCGTTGTCCTAGGGTCAAAATGACCCGCCACTGTGTTGAACCAACTTTATTTAATTTTTATATTTTTGGGATCATTTGTGAGAAGGAGGCAGTGAGACTTTAAAGAAAGTTGAAACAATAACAAGACTCATCGTTGGAGCAGAAAGAAGATGGCGGATGGCGATATGACGTGAGGCAAAAAGAAGGGCGAGGGGTTCAAACCCAAACCGACATCTGTGAATTACAAGCCGAGTACCTTCTCCTTTGAGTCAAGTACAGGCGAGGTTATTACATTACGCTCCTGAAAACCCTGAAAAGTCGACGGATAGTGAGCTCTCAGAAATTGAACGAGAGCTGTGTCCTGCTTTGCTCTCCGGAAAAGAGCGCTGCTGAAAGGAGTGATAACTGGGGTGGCGTTGAGTGTTGAGGTAGATCGACTGAAGTTGAGGTACCTTGGTGTCTGTGATGCATGCCGTTTGGTGTGACACAGACCCGGTGGCGAGCGCGAGACGGAGGAGACCCTGTCTGTCCTTCTGAGTTTTGATGCAGAGTGTTTGCTGGATAAAGTCATGCTAGGGTATAGACGTTATCCCATGAGAGCTTTTGTTCTGAACCCACTACGGTGTTTCAGGTGCCAAGTTTATGGTCATGTTGCAGCAGTATGTAGGAGGGAGATTCCGAGGTGTGAGAAGTGTGCAGGAGCATAGCACAAAGGAGTGTGTAGTTTCAGGGGATCAGAAATATCCTGTGCGAGTGAGAGGTTGGAGTTTCCAGGGTAAGAAGTGCAGAAAGTGTCATGCTGAGGCAGTGAGGAAAGAAAAGGATGGTGGGCAAAGGGCGAGGGAGCCTGAGAGGATCCCTGTGAGTAGTAGGCCAGTACAGAGTGACCCGAACAGTTTGTGCTTTAGTAAGGTTGGCTTCTTGGCTTTATTTGCGATGGTCATTAATTTTACTGCATAGATGGAAAGGAATACCCAGAAGATTGAATTGGTAGTAGCAGCAGCAGAGAAGTTTTGGGTGTCAGAGATTTTAGTGCAGAAGAACTACAGGGGGTTTTGAGAGAAGGGGTTCCAGCTTCCCAGGGCGATGGCCTGGGGTAGGATCTGTTAGAGCCAAAGAGAAACAAACGATCAGGTACTGTCCTGTTCGAAATAACTCTTTCTGTGGTGATTTTGTACAAACGCTCCTAACCTTGAAGAGGATTGTCACTATATATATATATATATATATATATATATATATATATATATATATAGTACCAGTCAAAAGTTTGGACACACCTACTCATTCAAGGGTTTTTCTTTGTTTTTACTATTTTTTACATTGTAGGATAATAGTGAAGACATCAAAACTATGAAATAACACATATGGAATCATGTAGTAACCAAAAAAGTGTTAAACAAATCAAAATATATTTTGGATTCTTCAAAGTAGCCACCCTTTACCTTGATGCCAGCTTTGCACACTCTTGGCTTTCTCTCAACCAGCTTCATGAGGAATGCTTTTCCAACACTTGAAGGAGTTCCCACATATGCTGAGCACTTGTTGGCTGCTTTTCCTTCACTCTGCGATCCAACTCATCCCAAACCATCTCAACTGGGTTGAGGTCGGGTGATTGTGGAGGCCAGGTCATCTGATGCAGCACTCTATCACTCTCCTTCTTGGTCAAATAGCCCTTACACAGCCTGGAGGTGGTTTTAGGGTCATTGTCCTGTTGAAAAACAAATGATAGTCCAAACCAGATGGGATGGCGTATCGTGTGCCATGAATTCTAAATAAATCACAGACAGTGTCACCAGCAAAGCACCCCCACACCATCACACCACCTCCTCTCTGCTTCACGGTGGGAACCATACATGCAGAGAGCATCCGTTCACCTACTCTGCGTCTCACAAAGACAAGGCAGTTGGAACCAAAAATCTCAAATTTGGACTCATCAGACCAAAGGACAGATTTCCAGCAGTCTAATGTCCATTACTCATGTTTCTTGGCCCAAACAAGTCTCTTCTTCTTATGTGTGTCCTTTAGTAGTGTTTTTTTTGCAGCAATTTGACCATGAAGACCTGATTCAAGCAGACTCCTCTGAACAGTTAATGTTGAGATGTGTCTGTTACTTGAACTCTGTGAAGCATTTATTTGGGCTGCGATCTGAGGTGCAGTTATTCTAATGAATTTATCCTCTGCAGCAGAGGTAACTCTGGGTCTTCCTTTCCTGTGCTGGTCCTCATGAGAGCCAGTTTCATCATAGCGCTTGATGGTTTTTGCGACTGCACTTCAAGAAACTTCCAAAGTTCTTGACATTTTCTGATTGACTGACCTTCATGTCTTAAAGTAATGATGGACTGTCATTTCTCTTTGCTTATTTGAGCTGTTCTTGCCATAATATTGTATTTTACCAAATAGGGCTATCTTCTCTGTACCACCACTACATTGTCACAACACAACTGATTGGCTCAAACTCATTATGAAGGAAAGAAACTCCACAAATTAACTTTTAACAAGGCACACCTGTTAATTGAAATGCATTCCAGGTGACTACCTCATGAGCTGGTTGAGAGAATGCCAAGAGTGTGCAAAGCTGTCATCAAGGCGAAGGGTAGCTGTTATGAGAATTTCTAGGCCAATGTTTCAAAAATTAACTTATTACTCAGTCTGTATCCCAGAGGTTGTAAATCTCTAATAATCAGACCAAGCAGCCCAGCATACAATCAGCAGGGTTTATTCATGAGAACGTTCTAAAACAAAATGGTCGTACAATATTTTTATATGCACACGTCAGAGAAAGAATCCCTCCACTCTGTAGGCAGGCTGTAGTTTTCCACTTTATAATTGCTCTCCTGACCATCAGTTCACACACACACACACACACACACACACACACACACACACACACACACACACACACACACACACACACACACACACACACACACACACACACACACACACAAGCCTAACAGTTTCTCTCCTCCCTAAATTCCTCAGTTATCTTGGTTTCTCAGTTGCCTTTAGACAGTGCTCCTTGTCCTTTGTTGTCTGGCCTAACTCTTACTCACATTGCTAAATAGTAGCACAATGTCATAATCTTTACTGGTCCTACACTCACACATTACCAGGTAGTAGATTCTAACACATCTCACACAGTTTCAGAGTGTAATAATTAGTCACTACTAAGAAAGTACTAATCATACTTAAAACAATAACATTTCACAACTATATTTAAGGGTGGAACATTTAGTCATTACTTTTAACCTGATTCCTATATCAATCCACCCTTTGACTAAATTATCCACACTTTAATACACAGAAAATCATTACAATTACTTTTAAACTAGAGATTTATAGTTCTAGGAAAACATCCAGTCTCAAACTATCTGAATCGTTGTCGTCCTCCACCAAGCCTGGTGGGTCATATTCTTCATTCCTTAGGTCGGAGTCCGGGATTGGGCCGTATCTCACCATCTGCTGTGATACTGCATTCTCCAACGCCATGCTCACCAACCCTCGGACACAGGGAATAAGACAACATCCACAAAGAACAAGTATACCCATAGAAGCTATAGCTGCACCCAGAATAGTTACAACAATAGTTTTCCATTTACCAAACATGTTATCAAACCAACCAGTCATTGATGTATTCACCCCCCAGTTCTCAGCCCATTCTTTACTCAATGCAGTGAGACCTGCCAGTGCTCTAGTTACTGTACCATCTGGGGCTGTATTGTTGGGGATAAACATACAACAATGACCTCCCACCATCTTGTAAATCCGCCCTTCTCTGCTAAAAGCATTTCGAGAACCAAACTATTCTGCAGGTCATGAGTGAGGTGGCGGATAGTTGGCCTTAGATTCTCTTCACTGCATCCCTTGTCTAACTAACGAACCTTTGTAGATGTTATTATTCCGGTCAACATTTTTATCAATAGTAACCCACCAGAAAAACGTTGTTGTAAACCCTTCTCCAATTTGATCTGTGATTCGCATTACTTTGGTGTCTATAACATTGATAATCTCCGGGGTTCATGGTGAATTGGGGTGCCTTAGTATTATCCCTTTTAAGAGTGGTTATTTTAATATCAGAACAATTAGGTGAGGTTTGGTTTGATCCCAAATCTATCACACAAGAGAACATGGTCTGAGGCATAGGTGCAATTACAAGGGTTGGCCTACCTGTTGAACAGGCATAACAATTAGTTTGACCCAACGCCCTAGCTGTGTAGTTCATCCACCTTACCCAGAAGTTCTCATTTGAAATTCCTTCTACTTCTCCTTGGTTCATTTCCTGCAAGAGGAAATATTCTACCCTTGGTGGTTTAGTGCTATTTAGGATTCCTTCTGAGGGCCTTCCAAGGGGTATTAGACTAGTTTTTTGGTACCTCTGGTGATAACATTAGATCTACCTGCTGTTCTGTCTCGGGGGTGGAAGATTCATTTCTCTCCTGAAAAATGAACCTCAAACATATATCTGCCCCGAAATCATCAACAAAGGCCCAATAGTTCCTTGCTATGTCATCTTGCATAATTGACTTTACCGTTATCACCAGTTCCGTTTTACATTTATCATGGGTTTGTTTAATTCCCCATCGGTGTACTGCGTCCATCCCATTCTCATAGTATGTTCCCCAGGTATGTTTAAACACCCTTGCCCAAGGACATGAGCGTACCCCAGTGCAAATGTATTTACCATAACTTCAAGGACCTAACTTTCTTGTACACGCACCCTTCTTACCAAAGCCCCCAAAACCTCATATCTCTTCATGGGAGAAGTCAAATGGTATCTTGAATCCCCCATCTTGTCCTAAACTGACTTTAACTATTAAAATAATCATTCCCTCAATAGTCTTTCTTGGTTTCAGTATTTCTACGAGATCGAATCAGTGCCTTGGTATTATTTTGTTCATAATTTCCCTGTTTAGGTTGACCTGGATTAATCCATAATATGGTTAACATGATGATGCAGCTCCGAGTCCCCAAAAATCCCAAAAACTGCCATCCCAATCCTGTCCCTGACCCACCTGCCTGGTACTTCCCCATACCCACACCTCTATAAACACCCCACAGTGATGAAAGGTCGGGGTAGGGTTTCTTCGTTAACAGAGTTTACCCCCGAACCCTAGTGGTCAGTTCTTCTCTTTAACTCTCTGTGTGTTCAACGGTGTTGGTATGTGGGCCTACCTTTTTGCAGTGGGTAACGTGGACCCAAGTGGCTCTCTCAGCTATTCTTATAGCGAAGGCAGTTACCAATAGGACTTGGTATGGTCCCTCCCAGCGTGACTGCTTTCAATCCTTTTTCCTCAACGATTGGATCCACACCCAGTCTCCAGGTTATATACTATGAATCACCTTCTCCTTTAATTCTCCTGTAGGACACAAATTCTTAGACATACGGTTAATGAACAATTTTCTCATGTGTTCTGCTAGTGTATTCTCTAGTTCTATGTCTGCCTGTTCTGGTCCTGCCAACTGTGGCATTCTGTAATGTCTTCCAAACACTTTCTCAAAGGGGGATAACCCATCTTTATCTGGGGTTACTCTAAATTACTTCCCTTCACTCCGTGATAACTCTATAAAATCAATTTCCAATTGCTGGAAGGGGTACTTAGCCGGAGGATACTCACCCTGAGGTGCCCTTTGTCTGCCCTGGTGATTATTTTGAGCACAGATAACACATCTTGAACAAAAGTTTTTATTTATTTTATAATTAGTAATCCCATATGCAACAAAGTGTTGTCTAATCTGCTCTACCATCCATCCCTCCCGTTGACACATGGCTCTGCCCGTGTGTCAATATTGCAGCATATCTAAACAGTAATTTCGGGAGAATTGGTAAGCTGTCTTTGACCCATATTCCTTCCTTATTTACTGCGCCTTGCTTCACCCATCTGTGAACTTCCTTAATTGGGGCCCTACTGTAGCTCTCTATAAGTAGATCTCTATCTATCGAAACTTCCTCTTTTGACAGCTGACTGGGACCAGAGAAGTGTTTTAACCCTGCTGACAACATTTGATAATACCTCAACTTACTTCTATCCCGTAAAAGTAATCCAAGATTAGTACAATTTACAAGCAACAGGTATCCCTCATTCAGGGAAAGCTCTCTCTTCTGTTATTTTATGGTTCGAATCATATATATTATTACCAAATTATAAATTTCTTCACACTTTTCACAGTACTATAATTACCCTCAACTTGGTAAAATAAAATATCTTAAAGTCCTCCTCTCATGCCTTTAGAATTTACCAGTGTGGGTGATCAATTAACACCAGAAAGTCAAAACAGAGTTCAGAGGCAATTGAAATCATTTAACGAACTGTTCCATCCCATAGTATACTAAACATTACCATCATTCTAAATATTTCATAAATGTTACTTATCCCAAGTGTTCATTAATTTCTCATGACATTTATTCTCATAAGAAATCATATATACCCTAAACTCAGTCAAAACAGAAAAACTCCATAAAATTCACTGTGTGTGCTCCTTTAAGACGTATCACCTTTGACCTGTTGAAAACCCCTTAAAATTGAAATAACAACCCTTTATAAACATCATACTAGGTGTGTTGTTTTTTATTTGAAAAACCCAATTGAAAAACAACAACCAAAAATAGCCAGGCCCCACTTAATTTGGTAGCTCACTTTTACGACCTAAATACTGCCTAACTCCACTAAACTGCTCCCCCTATCCTTGGGCAACATTCCAATTAGATAAGCGAATCTCTTTCTCCTGGAAGAGAAATTATTAATTTTGTTAACCTTCAATTACCATCAGTAATCTAAAGATGGTAAGTACACACAAAGCATGATACAGATATCCCCAGTCCTAACTCATCAATAATCGTTTGTATCAAACTAATTCCTCATAACTAATCCATAAAACCACTCAAAATTCCTCGAGTATACAATGATTATGTTTAATTGATTACCCTTCAGATCATATCCTCTTTAAATCTCACAATGATTATTGAACCCCTAAATCTGCTCCATGTGATCTCATCTCAAATGATCCATTATCAATTATTTGATCAACACCATAGGAAAATCTGTCTCCCCTTCTATTGTTCCTGTCGCCCCTGTAAATGTCATATTTCATTCATTAGCCAATACAATCACATACTTTGTGTAAGTAAGACATTATATTTTATCCCAGGCATCCCCTTAACATAATGCTATAGGAGACTTCCATCAATCCTGGAAGACACTATATAATACCACGTTTCATTAAGTTCACTACACCTTCTAATATAAACCTATAACCCCTTTCTATTAATTTAATCATCGCAACCTGTTGCATTGATGTTTTTAAAATATAAACCTATTGTTTAATAACTTCATACTTATAACCAATGTTTATTCAATCCATCATCCTAATAGTCACAACTATATCCCATTGTTCAACGTACCATAAACAGATTATCGTTTTAGAAATCACCAATTATTTTCATACACCACTGGTGTTACCCAACCTATACAATAAAGTAATAACCATTAGAATTTGTCAAAGAAATGCTTTTCATTCAACTATTCAAACTTCTGCTCGATACAGTCAAGCAAGTACAACTCTTTTACCCGGGAACTAGAACCATAAATTATTTTCCTTTGTTCTCAATTCAAATCATTGTCCGAACTCTATAGCAATTTTCAGTTCGCTATTCAATTTCTTTAACTGTTCTCTCTGATTAGGCCCTAACTAATAAAACAAATACTTGCTATCGTTGATAAGCATACATTTAATTATATTCCTATCATCTGAACTATGTACTGTCTCTCTTTTAACGTCAATATGTGTTGCTGTGCTTTTCTCCACACTATCAAAGTATTTTTAATGGTCCTGCTTATCTCTGGTCTCATTCCAATGAGGAACACTATATTTTTAATTGCTGATGGTAGGGCGTATCATTCCCCTGTCTCTGGTCTGGCTCGGGTATGCCACTGTTTGCGTTAAACACATCTTTAACCCTCTCTAAGTACTGGCTGACAGTCTCACTATCCTCTTGTTTACACTCATGTGCTTTAGAGAAGTCTGCATGACGATGGTAATGTTCTCTGAGGCTATTACACAATTCAGTTATTTTCCTAACATACTCTCCGTGATCGGCCCATGGCAAAAGTGCCCTCTGGGCATCCCCTGAAACCCACTGCCCTCTAACGGCAGCCCAAACCTTACTATTCCTGTTTTGGGGTGGGTCATTCCTTCTACCGCTCGGTTGCTGGGGCCCCTTCTTCCCTGCCAATAGATTAGGTAAGGCTATCAGTGGGTACTGGCCCCCTCCTACTCTCTCATCTCCTGACTCATACTGACTCCCTCCTGAGCTTAGCTCTGAACTGGACCTTTGTGGGGTTCAAATCTCCTCAGGGACCTGGGTCTTCCACCCTTTGGTCCCTTGACCCCCCTATTGTACCCTAGTACTCTAGTTACTTTCTTAGCCTTCTCTTTCCGTCTCTCTCTCTCTCTTTCTAATTTCTGCAATGACCAATTGGGTTCCTGCTGTTATTCCAAACATTTCCTTAGAACCTCAACTGTACTATCTTCCTTTGCCTTATCCTCAACCCCCCTATGTGCTCCCTCAGCTTCCCCTTGGTTCTGGTAAGGGGGTGGAAACTCCAAAATGGCAGCCTGCTGTGGCACCCTTCCCCTCACCACTACCACCTCATCGTCTGGATTTATTCCTCCAGGCCTGATCTGCCAGGGAGGTGTATAGTCTGGATCTAGACCTTTCTACAGGGGGAGCTGTGGGTTCTGTCTTAGACTCTCTCACTCTCACTGCTTCTTTCTCCTTTACACACCTTATGTATCTGTTTAAGCATGGATTCGAGTTTATCTGCGTCCAGACGTCCCTCAAAACCATACCTCTCCCTCCACCTGGTTACATAATGGAGATTTCTTCTATCCCTGGATTCCATAAATCTCTCATCTCCGGTTGACCCCGGGACCTCCTTGGAGGGTTTGCTTCCCATATTGGCAGGACTCTTTGATCGTCCTATACCCAAAACTTTGAACAATTACTTTATGGCTTTTACCAAATTCCTGAATCTCACCTTTATTTGAATTTAGATGACTTCCAACTCTCTAATAATTGTTTTTGTCACTTTAACTGAGTTGTTAGGTATTAAATAATTTTACAATTTTGCTTTTAATGATTTATTCGATCTTTAATTAATTTCTTATATGTTTCTTCCTTACTTCCTCACACGACCTATTTTGGTCCCTGTCTTTGGAATGTATTCTTAGATGTGACTTTTGAGCAAATATTAAGTCTCACACAAGATTATTGGTTAACACTATCGGCAACTGTGGAGTTTGTACTAGGAAAAATTATGGCTCCAGTTTCATGACTTGGAGTTTGTACTAAGACAAATTATGGCTCCAGTTTCATGGAACGGATAGAGTTACTGCTAATCTACAGTTGTTTATGACTTATAATATTCTATTTCTCACACATACTATTTTAAATTCCCCCTGGTGTACGCGGTTTTCTCTAGATAAGTGTCTAAAAACTCGATGGCAAGACTTCCTTGAGGGTTTTGGTAATCATTCTCTGTCCTTTACAAGAATTACAACAGTTATTGCAAGTTCAGATAATTTCCCCCAAAACCCATGAATAAAGACTATTGACCTTATTCTTGTATCTGGGACTCAATTTGGTTGGATCTCGTCACCGTTCCTGTCGTGAACCAGTTCACAGCCTGCCTGGATTAACCCTCAATCTTAGAGGTCAGGACTTTGTCCCACGGATCCTAGATCCGCCCGTGCACGGTTTCGGGGTTCCCTGGGACGACAGACAACGGGTGTTGAGATCCGTCTCGAAAGGACCAAGGTGTTATGAGAATTTCTATCAAAATGTTTCAAAAATGAACTTATTACTCAGTCTGTATGCCAGAGGTTGTACATCTCTAATAATCAGACCAAGCAGCCCAGCATACAATCATCAGGGTTTATTAATGAGAATGTTCTAAAACAAAATGGTCGTACAATAGTTTTATATGCAAACGACAGAGAAAAAAACCCTCCTCTCTGTAGGCAGGCTGTAGTTTTCCACTTTATAATTGCTCTCCTGACCATCAGTTCACACACACACACACACACACACACACACACACAAGCCTAACAGTTTCTCTCCTCCCTAAATTCCTCAGTTATCTTGGTTTCTCAGTTGCCTGTAGACAGTGCTCCTTGTCCTTTGTTGTCTGGCCTAACTCTTACTCACATTGCTAAATAGTAGCACAATGTCATAATCTTTACTGGTCCTACACTCACACATTACCAGGTAGTAGATTCTAACACATCTCACACAGTTTCAGAGTGTAATAATTAGTCACTACTAAGAAAGTACTAATCATACTTAAAACAATAACATTTCACAACTATATTTAAGGGTGGAACATTTAGTCATTACTTTTAACCTGATTCCTATATCAATCCACCCTTTGACTAAATTATCCACACTTTAATACACAGAAAATCATTACAATTACTTTTAAACTAGAGATTTATAGTTCTAGGAAAACATCCAGTCTCAAACTATCTGAATCGTTGTCGTCCTCCACCAAGCCTGGTGGGTCATATTCTTCATTCCTTAGGTCGGAGTCCGGGATTGGGCCGTATCTCACCATCTGCTGTGATACTGCATTCTCCAACGCCATGCTCACCAACCCTCGGACACAGGGAATAAGACAACATCCACAAAGAACAAGTATACCCATAGAAGCTATAGCTGCACCCAGAATAGTTACAACAATAGTTTTCCATTTACCAAACATGTTATCAAACCAACCAGTCATTGATGTATTCACCCCCCAGTTCTCAGCCCATTCTTTACTTAATGCAGTGAGACCTGCCAGTGCTCTAGTTACTGTACCATCTGGGGCTGTATTGTTGGGGATAAACATACAACAATGACCTCCCACCATCTTGTAAATCCGCCCTTCTCTGCTAAAAGCATTTCGAGAACCAAACTATTCTGCAGGTCATGAGTGAGGTGGCGGATAGTTGGCCTTAGATTCTCTTCACTGCATCCCTTGTCTAACTAACGAACCTTTGTAGATGTAATTATTCCGGTCAACATTTTTATCAATAGTAACCCACCAGAAAAACGTTGTTGTAAACCCTTCTCCAATTTGATCTGTGATTCGCATTACTTTGGTGTCTATAACATTGATAATCTCCGGGGTTCATGGTGAATTGGGGTGCCTTAGTATTATCCCTTTTAAGAGTGGTTATTTTAATATCAGAACAATTAGGTGAGGTTTGGTTTGATCCCAAATCTATCACACAAGAGAACATGGTCTGAGGCATAGGTGCAATTACAAGGGTTGGCCTACCTGTTGAACAGGCATAACAATTAGTTTGACCCAACGCCCTAGCTGTGTAGTTTATCCACCTTACCCAGAAGTTCTCATTTGAAATTCCTTCTACTTCTCCTTGGTTCATTTCCTGCAAGAGGAAATATTCTACCCTTGGTGGTTTAGTGCTATTTAGGATTCCTTCTGAGGGCCTTCCAAGGGGTATTAGACTAGTTTTTTGGTACCTCAGGTGATAACATTAGATCTACCTGCTGTTCTGTCTCGGGGGTGGAAGATTCATTTCTCTCCTGAAAAATGAACCTCAAACATATATCTGCCCCGAAATCATCAACACAGGCCCAATAGTTCCTTGCTATGTCATCTTGCATAATTGACTTTACCGTTATCACCAGTTCAGTTTTACATTTATCATGGGTTTGTTTAATTCCCCATCGGTGTACTGCGTCCATCCCATTCTCATAGTATGTTCCCCAGGTATGTTTAAACACCCTTGCCCAAGGACATGAGCGTACCCCAGTGCAAATGTATTTACCATACCTTCATGGATCTAACTTAATTGTACACGCACCCTTCTTACCAAAGCCCCCAAAACCTCATATCTCTTCATGGGAGAAGACGAATGGTATCTTGAATCCCCCATCTTGTCCTAAACTGACTTTAACTATTAAAATAATCATTCCCTCAATAGTCTTTCTTGGTTTCAGTATTTCTACGAGATCGAATCAGTGCCTTGGTATTATTTTGTTCATAATTTCCCTGTTTAGGTTGACCTGGATTAATCCATAATATGGTTAACATGATGATGCAGCTCCGAGTCCCCAAAAATCCCAAAAACTGCCATCCCAATCCTGTCCCTGACCCACCTGCCTGGTACTTCCCCATACCCACACCTCTATAAACACCCCACAGTGATGAAAGGTCGGGGTAGGGTTTCTTCGTTAACAGAGTTTACCCCCGAACCCTAGTGGTCAGTTCTTCTCTTTAACTCTCTGTGTGTTCAACGGTGTTGGTATGTGGGCCTACCTTTTTGCAGTGGGTAACGTGGACCCAAGTGGCTCTCTCAGCTATTCTTATAGCGAAGGCAGTTACCAATAGGACTTGGTATGGTCCCTCCCAGCGTGACTGCTTTCAATCCTTTTTCCTCAACGATTGGATCCACACCCAGTCTCCAGGTTATATACTATGAATCACCTTCTCCTTTAATTCTCCTGTAGGACACAAATTCTTAGACATACGGTTGATGAACAATTTTCTCATGTGTTCTGCTAGTGTATTCTCTAGTTCTATGTCTGCCTGTTCTGGTCCTGCCAACTGTGGCATTCTGTAATGTCTTCCAAACACTTTCTCAAAGGGGGATAACCCATCTTTATCTGGGGTTACTCTAAATTACTTCCCTTCACTCCGTGATAACTCTATAAAATCCAATTGCTGGAAGGGGTACTTAGCCGGAGGATACTCACCCTGAGGTGCCCTTTGTCTGCCCTGGTGATTATTTTGAGCACAGATAACACATCTTGAACAAAAGTTTTTATTTATTTTATAATTAGTAATCCCATATGCAACAAAGTGTTGTCTAATCTGCTCTACCATCCATCCCTCCCGTTGACACATGGCTCTGCCCGTGTGTCAATATTGCAGCATATCTAAACAGTAATTTCGGGAGAATTGGTAAGCTGTCTTTGACCCATATTCCTTCCTTATTTACTGCGCCTTGCTTCACCCATCTGTGAACTTCCTTAATTGGGGCCCTACTGTAGCTCTCTATAAGTAGATCTCTATCTATCGAAACTTCCTCTTTTGACAGCTGACTGGGACCAGAGAAGTGTTTTAACCCTGCTGACAACATTTGATAATACCTCAACTTACTTCTATCCCGTAAAAGTAATCCAAGATTAGTACAATTTACAAGCAACAGGTATCCCTCATTCAGGGGCCCTACTCTCTCTTCTGTTATTTTATGGTTCGAATCATATATATTATTACCAAATTATAAATTTCTTCACACTTTTCACAGTACTATAATTACCCTCAACTTGGTAAAATAAAATATCTTAAAGTCCTCCTCTCATGCCTATAGAATTTACCAGTGTGGGTGATCAATTAACACCAGAAAGTCAAAACAGAGTTCAGAGGCAATTGAAATCATTTAACGAACTGTTCCATCCCATAGTATACTAAACATTACCATCATTCTAAATATTTCATAAATGTTACTTATCCCAAGTGTTCATTAATTTCTCATGACATTTATTCTCATAAGAAATCATATATACCCTAAACTCAGTCAAAACAGAAAAACTCCATAAAATTCACTGTGTGTGCTCCTTTAAGACGTATCACCTTTGACCTGTTGAAAACCCCTTAAAATTGAAATAACAACCCTTTATAAACATCATACTAGGTGTGTTGTTTTTTATTTGAAAAACCCAATTGAAAAACAACAACCAAAAATAGCCAGGCCCCACTTAATTTGGTAGCTCACTTTTACGACCTAAATACTGCCTAACTCCACTAAACTGCTCCCCCTATCCTTGGGCAACATTCCAATTAGATAAGCGAATCTCTTTCTCCTGGAAGAGAAATTATTAATTTTGTTAACCTTCAATTACCATCAGTAATCTAAAGATGGTAAGTACACACAAAGCATGATACAGATATCCCCAGTCCTAACTCATCAATAATCGTTTGTATCAAACTAATTCCTCATAACTAATCCATAAAACCACTCAAAATTCCTCGAGTATACAATGATTATGTTTAATTGATTACCCTTCAGATCATATCCTCTTTAAATCTCACAATGATTATTGAACCCCTAAATCTGCTCCATGTGATCTCATCTCAAATGATCCATTATCAATTATTTGATCAACACCATAGGAAAATCTGTCTCCCCTTCTATTGTTCCTGTCGCCCCTGTAAATGTCATATTTCATTCATTAGCCAATACAATCACATACTTTGTGTAAGTAAGACATTATATTTTATCCCAGGCATCCCCTTAACATAATGCTATAGGAGACTTCCATCAATCCTGGAAGACACTATATAATACCACGTTTCATTAAGTTCACTACACCTTCTAATATAAACCTATAACCCCTTTCTATTAATTTAATCATCGCAACCTGTTGCATTGATGTTTTTAAAATATAAACCTATTGTTTAATAACTTCATACTTATAACCAATGTTTATTCAATCCATCATCCTAATAGTCACAACTATATCCCATTGTTCAACGTACCATAAACAGATTATCGTTTTAGAAATCACCAATTATTTTCATACACCACTGGTGTTACCCAACCTATACAATAAAGTAATAACCATTAGAATTTGTCAAAGAAATGCTTTTCATTCAACTATTCAAACTTCTGCTCGATACAGTCAAGCAAGTACAACTCTTTTACTAGAACTAGAACCATAAATTATTTTCCTTTGTTCTCAATTCAAATCATTGTCCGAACTCTATAGCAATTTTCAGTTCGCTATTCAATTTCTTTAACTGTTCTCTCTGATTAGGCCCTAATTAATAAAACAAATACTTGCTATCGTTGATAAGCATACATTTAATTATATTCCTATCATCTGAACTATGTACTGTCTCTCTTTTAACCTCAATATGTGTTGCTGTGCTTTTCTCCACACTATCAAAGTATTTTTAATGGTCCTGCTTATCTCTGGTCTCATTCCACTGAGGAACACTATATTTTTAATTGCTGATGGTAGGGCGTATCATTCCCCTGTCTCTGGTCTGGCTCGGGTATGCCACTGTTTGCGTTAAACACATCTTTAACCCTCTCTAAGTACTGGCTGACAGTCTCACTATCCTCTTGTTTACACTCATGTGCTTTAGAGAAGTCTGCATGACGATGGTAATGTTCTCTGAGGCTATTACACAATTCAGTTATTTTCCTAACATACTCTCCGTGATCGGCCCATGGCAAAAGTGCCCTCTGGGCATCCCCTGAAACCCATTGCCCTCTAACGGCAGCCCAAACCTTACTATTCCTGTTTTGGGGTGGGTCATTCCTTCTACCGCTCGGTTGCTGGGGCCCCTTCTTCCCTGCCAATAGATTAGGTAAGGCTATCAGTGGGTACTGGCCCCCTCCTACTCTCTCATCTCCTGACTCATACTGACTCCCTCCTCAGCTTAGCTCTGAACTGGACCTTTGTGGGGTTCAAATCTCCTCAGGGACCTGGGTCTTCCACCCTTTGGTCCCTTGACCCCCCTATTGTACCCTAGTACTCTAGTTACTTTCTTAGCCTTCTCTTTCCGTCTCTCTCTCTCTCTTTCTAATTTCTGCAATGACCAATTGGGTTCCTGCTGTTATTCCAAACATTTCCTTAGAACCTCAACTGTACTATCTTCCTTTGCCTTATCCTCAACCCCCCTATGTGCTCCCTCAGCTTCCCCTTGGTTCTGGTAAGGGGGTGGAAACTCCAAAATGGCAGCCTGCTGTGGCACCCTTCCCCTCACCACTACCACCTCATCGTCTGGATTTATTCCTCCAGGCCTGATCTGCCAGGGAGGTGTATAGTCTGGATCTAGACCTTTCTACAGGGGGAGCTGTGGGTTCTGTCTTAGACTCTCTCACTCTCACTGCTTCTTTCTCCTTTACACACCTTATGTATCTGTTTAAGCATGGATTCGAGTTTATCTGCGTCCAGACGTCCCTCAAAACCATACCTCTCCCTCCACCTGGTTACATAATGGAGATTTCTTCTATCCCTGGATTCCATAAATCTCTCATCTCCGGTTGACCCCGGGACCTCCTTGGAGGGTTTGCTTCCCATATTGGCAGGACTCTTTGATCGTCCTATACCCAAAACTTTGAACAATTACTTTATGGCTTTTACCAAATTCCTGAATCTCACCTTTATTTGAATTTAGATGACTTCCAACTCTCTAATAATTGTTTTTGTCACTTTAACTGAGTTGTTAGGTATTAAATAATTTTACAATTTTGCTTTTAATGATTTATTCGATCTTTAATTAATTTCTTATATGTTTCTTCCTTACTTCCTCACACGACCTATTTTGGTCCCTGTCTTTGGAATGTATTCTTAGATGTGACTTTTGAGCAAATATTAAGTCTCACACAAGATTATTGGTTAACACTATCGGCAACTGTGGAGTTTGTACTAGGAAAAATTATGGCTCCAGTTTCATGACTTGGAGTTTGTACTAAGACAAATTATGGCTCCAGTTTCATGGAACGGATAGAGTTACTGCTAATCTACAGTTGTTTATGACTTATAATATTCTATTTCTCACACATACTATTTTAAATTCCCCCTGGTGTACGCGGTTTTCTCTAGATAAGTGTCTAAAAACTCGATGGCAAGACTTCCTTGAGGGTTTTGGTAATCATTCTCTGTCCTTTACAAGAATTACAACAGTTATTGCAAGTTCAGATAATTTCCCCCAAAACCCATGAATAAAGACTATTGACCTTATTCTTGTATCTGGGACTCAATTTGGTTGGATCTCGTCACCGTTCCTGTCGTGAACCAGTTCACAGCCTGCCTGGATTAACCCTCAATCTTAGAGGTCAGGACTTTGTCCCACGGATCCTAGATCCGCCCGTGCACGGTTTCGGGGTTCCCTGGGACGACAGACAACGGGTGTTGAGATCCGTCTCGAAAGGACCAAGGTGTTATGAGAATTTCTATCAAAATGTTTCAAAAATGAACTTATTACTCAGTCTGTATCCCAGAGGTTGTACATCTCTAATAATCAGACCAAGCAGCCCAGCATACAATCATCAGGGTTTATTAATGAGAACGTTCTAAAACAAAATGGTCGTACAATAGTTTTATATGCACACGACAGAGAAAAAAACCCTCCTCTCTGTAGGCAGGCTGTAGTTTTCCACTTTATAATTGCTCTCCTGACCATCAGTTCACACACACACACACACACACACACACACACACACACACACACACACACACACACACACAAGCCTAACAGTTTCTCTCCTCCCTAAATTCCTCAGTTATCTTGGTTTCTCAGTTGCCTGTAGACATTTCTCCTTGTCCTTTCTTGTCTGGCCTAACTCTTACTCACATTGCTAAATAGTAGCACAATGTCATAATCTTTACTGGTCCTACACTCATACATTACCAGGTGTCACGGTTTCGGCCGAGGCGGCTCCTCCTCCTTGTTCGGGCGGGTTTCGCCGGTCGTCGTCTCCGGAGTACTAGCTGCCACCGCTCTATGTTTCTTGTTTGATTGGTTTTGTCTGTTAGTCACACCTGTTTTGTGTTATGTCTCATTTAGCACCCTATTTAGTTTCCTTGTTGTTAGTTTAGTGTTGTGTGTAATTGTTCGTGTCGTGTTGTTGCGCTACCCGTGTCGGTACGCTACTTTCATAGCTTCCTCCTTGTGTTTAGGAGAGTATTTTCGCACCTGTGTGTGCGCTCGCTTATTTACGCCTGTGTGCGTTCTTTTGCCTCCGGGCTGTTTGGATTATTTTTGTGTGCTCTAGTAAAGTCTTGTTGGACTTATCCTCTGCTTCCTGCGCCTGATTCTACACCACACCAATCCACAGCAACGTGACAGAATTACACACCTCACATGGAATCAGCAGGAGCACCCGTCGACATTATGGAGGAGCGTCTCCTTGGTCAAGAGCACCGAATCAACCGGATCGGGCACGCCTTGGAGGGCGTCATGGACACCCTCCGTCGATGGGAAACCAGCGGGGTTCCCACAGCCCCACCTATCGCACCATCACCACCGGACAGCCAGCCCGTCCATCGACCGGAACCCAGTGGGATTCGGCTCTCGCTCCCGAGGGCGTACGACGGCACCGCTGCCGGGTGTCAGGGGTTCCTATTACAAGTGGAGCTCTACCTTGCCACCATACACCCGGCGCCCTCGGGATACGAGAGCGTTTCCGCCCTCATCTCCTGTCTCACCGGTAAGGCGTTGGAGTGGGCCAACGCCGAATGGAGGGGAATAGACGCCGCCACAGTCACCTATGCGGAGTTCTCCCGCCGCTTCCGTGCTGTCTTCGACCATCCACCAGAGGGGAAGGCGGCGGGGGAGCGTCTATTCCACCTCCGACAGGGGATGAGGAGCGCTCAAGAGTTTGTGCTGGAGTTCCGGACTCTAGCGGCTGATGCTGGGTGGAATGAGAGGGCCCTCATAGACCACTTTAGATGTAGCCTTCGGGAGGACGTCCGCAGGGAGTTAGCATGCAGGGACACTACACTAACATTTGACCAGCTGGTGGACATGGCCATTCGACTGGACACCCTGCTTGCGACCCGCGGACGTCCCAGGTGGGGGCCTCCCATTCCACCCTCCAGCGTCTCCGAGCAGAGTCCGATGGAGCTTGGAGGTGCTGGCGCTAGAGGGAGAAGAGGTAGGAGCCCGAGGGGGGCAGTCTCCTGCACCAAGTGTGGCCGCGGAGGGCACACCGCGGCTAGGTGCTGGGGAGGGTCCCCTGGTGAGGGAGATGGCAGGTCATACAGTGGGGAGTCCTCCCAGGTGAGTAGTCGCCCTACTTACCCAGAGCTTTCTGTCGTACACATTACATTACCTGTTTGTTTCCCACAGGTTGCACCTCGTTCCCAGCATAAGGCGCTAGTCGATTCAGGCGCAGCTGGGAATTTTGTAGATCGGAAATTCTGTGTTAAGTTAGGGATTCCCCTCCTTCCAGTCGAAAAGCCCTTTCCTGTACATGCCTCAGATAGTCGTCCGTTAGGATCTGGGTTGATTGGGGAGGTCACAGCGCCACTTAGGATGATGACGCAGGGGGGTCATGAGGAGACGATTCAACTCTATCTGATCGACTCTCCTGCGTATCCGGTGGTACTGGGGCTTCCCTGGTTGATTACCCATGATCCTACTATTTCGTGGCGAGAGAAGGCTCTTAAAGGGTGGTCTGCTCAGTGTGAGGGGTTATGTCTGGGTGTTTCCGTAGGGGCGACCTCGGTGGAGAGTCCGAACCAGATGCCAGCACTGCACATTCCTCCTGAGTATGAGGATTTGGCGCTCGTGTTTAGTAAGACCAGAGCGGCACGGTTGCCACCTCATAGACAAGGGGATTGTGCGATAGACCTCCAGACAGGAGCCGCGCTTCCGCGGAGCCATGTGTATCCTTTGTCACAGGAGGAGAAAAGGGCAATGGAAACTTACATTGCCGAGTCTCTGAGACAGGGATACATACGGCCCTCCACTTCTCCCGCGTCCTCAAGCTTCTTTTTAGTGAAGAAAAAGGATGGAGGTTTGCGTCCGTGTATTGATTACCGCGGTCTCAATCAGGTGACTGTGAAATATAGTTATCCACTCCCGCTGATTGGGACCATGACGGAGTCATTACACGGGGCACGGTTCTTCACAAAATTGGACCTAAGGAGCGCATATAATTTGGTGCGCATTAGGGAGGGCGATGAGTGGAAGACAGCATTTAGTACTACCTCCGGCCATTACGAGTATCTCGTCATGCCATATGGGTTAATGAATGCTCCATCAGTCTTCCAATCGTTTGTAGATGAAATTTTCCGGGACATGCAGGCGCAGGGAGTAGTGGTGTACATAGATGATATTCTTGTGTACAGTTCTACTCGGGCCGAGCATGTAGCCCTGGTGCGCAGGGTATTGAGGAGACTGTTGGAGCATGACCTGTATGTCAAAGCTGAGAAATGTCTGTTCTTTCAGGAGTCAGTTTCCTTTTTGGGTTACCAGTTGTCTGCGTCAGGGGTGAGAATGGAGGTGGACCGAGTGTCCGCCGTGCGTAATTGGCAAACCCCAACTACGGTTAAAGAGGTGCAGCGGTTCTTGGGTTTTGCGAATTACTACCGGAGGTTTATCCGGGGTTTTGGACAGGTGGCAGCTCCCATAACGTCTCTTCTGAAGGGGGGTCCGGTGCGCTTGCAGTGGTCGGCTGAGGCGGACAGGGCCTTTGGGAGACTGAAGGACCTGTTTACCTCGGCTCCGGTGTTGGCGCACCCGGATCCCACTTTACCCTTCCAAGTTGAGGTGGACGCGTCTGAGGCCGGTATCGGGGCAGTTCTTTCTCAACGATCCGGTACACCACCTAAGCTCCGCCCCTGTGCTTTTTATTCTAAGAAGCTCAGTCCGGCGGAGCGGAATTATGACGTAGGGGACAGGGAGATGTTAGCCGTAGTACAGGCCCTAAAGGTGTGGAGGCATTGGCTTGAGGGGGCTCAGCACCCTTTCCTCATTCTGACCGACCATCGTAACCTGGAATACATTCGGGCAGCTAGGAGACTGAATCCTCGCCAGGCTCGATGGACTATGTTTCTCGCCCGGTTTGTGTTCAAGATCACTTACATCCCTGGGTCCCAGAACGGGAAGGCAGATGCTCTGTCCCGTCGGTATGACACGGAGGAGAGGTGCGTGGAGTCCATTCCCATACTACCGGAGTCTTGTCTGGTGGCACCGGTGGTGTGGGAGGTCGATGCGGAGATCGAGCGGGCGTTACGCACCGACCCTAGTCCTCCACAGTGTCCGGTGGGTCGGGCGTACGTCCCGCTCGAGGTCCGGGATCGGCTGATTTATTGGGCTCACACGTCCCCCTCCTCTGGACATCCAGGTATTGGCCGGACAGTGCACTGCCTTAGTACGAAGTACTGGTGGCCAACGTTAGCCAGGGATGTGAGGGTTTATGTCTCCTCCTGCTCAGTGTGTGCCCAGTGTAAGGCGCCCAGACACTTTCCCAGGGGTAAATTACAGCCCCTGCCCGTTCCACAACGACCCTGGTCTCACCTCTCGGTGGATTTTGTTACCGATCTTCCCTCCTCACAGGGGAATACCACCATCCTGGTCGTTGTGGATCGGTTCTCGAAGGCCTGTCGTCTCCTTCCCATGCCGGGTCTTCCTACTGCCCTACAGACCGCTGAGGCTCTATTTACTCACGTCTTCCGGCATTACGGGGTGCCCGAGGATATAGTGTCCGATCGAGGCCCCCAGTTTACCTCCAGAGTCTGGAGAGCATTTATGGAACGTTTGGGGGTCTCGGTGAGCCTTACCTCGGGTTACCACCCGGAGAGTAATGGGCAGGTCGAACGAGTCAACCAGGATGTGGGTAGGTTTCTGAGGTCATATTGTCAGGGCCGGCCGGAGGAGTGGGCGAGATATGTGCCCTGGGCCGAGATGGCACAGAACTCTCTCCGCCACTCCTCCACGAGACTAACCCCTTTCCAGTGTGTGTTAGGGTACCAGCCGGTTCTGGCACCGTGGCATGAGAGCCAGATCGAGGCCCCCGCTGTGGATGAGTGGGTGCGGCGCTCGGAGGAGACGTGGAACGCTGCACACGTCCATCTGCAGCGTGCCATACGTCGACAGAAGACGAGCGCCGACCTACACCGCAGTGAGGGGCCAGTGTATGCACCTGGAGATCGAGTCTGGCTCTCAACCAGAAACCTGCCCCTCCGCCTGCCCTGCCGGAAGCTGGGTCGGCGGTTTGTGGGGCCTTTTAAAGTCCTGAGGAGATTGAACGAGGTGTGTTACAGGTTAGAACTACCTATTGATTACAAGAATATTAACCCCTCGTTCCATGTGTCTCTCCTCAGGCCGGTGGTAGCTGGTCCACTCCAGGACTTTGAGATTGAGGAGACTCCTCCGCCCCCGTTGGACATCGAGGGGGCTCCGGCGTACACTGTTCGGACCATCCTGGATTCGAGACGCCGGATGGGGGGTCTCCAATATCTCGTGGAGTGGGAGGGGTACGGTCCGGAGGAGCGGTGCTGGGTGCCGAGGAGGGACATTCTGGATCCGTCCCTGATGACCGAATTCCATCGTGGTCATCCTACGCGCCCTGCTCCGCGTCCTCCTGGTCGTCCCCGAGGCCGGGTTTCGGGGGGGGGTACTGTCACGGTTTCGGCCGAGGCGGCTCCTCCTCCTTGTTCGGGCGGGTTTCGCCGGTCGTCGTCTCCGGAGTACTAGCTGCCACCGCTCTATGTTTCTTGTTTGATTGGTTTTGTCTGTTAGTCACACCTGTTTTGTGTTATGTCTCATTTAGCACCCTATTTAGTTTCCTTGTTGTTAGTTTAGTGTTGTGTGTAATTGTTCGTGTCGTGTTGTTGCGCTACCCGTGTCGGTACGCTACTTTCATAGCTTCCTCCTTGTGTTTAGGAGAGTATTTTCGCACCTGTGTGTGCGCTCGCTTATTTACGCCTGTGTGCGTCCTTTTGCCTCCGGGCTGTTTGGATTATTTTTGTGTGCTCTAGTAAAGTCTTGTTGGACTTATCCTCTGCTTCCTGCGCCTGATTCTACACCACACCAATCCACAGCAACGTGACACCAGGTAGTAGATTCTAACACATCTCACACAGTTTCAGAGTGTAATAATTAGTCACTACTAAGAAAGTACTAATAATACTTAAAACAATAACATTTCACAACTATATTTAAGGGTGGAACATTTAGTCATTACTTTTAACCTGATTCCTATATCAGTAGCTACTTTGAAGAATCTCAAATATGAAATATATTTCGATGTAACACTTTATATATGTGTGTGTATATATGTTTGTGTATATATGTATGTGTATATATGTGTGTATGTATGTGTATATATGTGTATATATATATGTATATATATATATATGTGTGTATATACAGTGGGGAAAAAAAGTATTTAGTCAGCCACCAATTGTGCAAGTTCTCCCACTTAAAAAGATGAGAGAGGCCTGTAATTTTCATCATAGGTACACGTCAACTATGACAGACAAATTGAGGAAAAAAAATCCTGAAAATCATATTGTAGGATTTTTAATGAATTTATTTGCAAATTATGGTGGAAAATAAGTATTTGGTCACCTACAAATAAGCAAGATTTCTGGCTCTCACAGACCTGTAACTTCTTCTCTAAGAGGCTCCTCTGTCCTCCACTCGTTACCTGTATTAATGGCACCTGTTTAAACTTGTTATCAGTATAAAAGACACCTGTCCACAACCTCAAACAGTCACACTCCAAACTCCACTATGGCCAAGACCAAAGAGCTGTCAAAGGACACCAGAAACAAAATTGTAGACCTGCACCAGGCTGGGAAGACTGAATCTGCAATAGGTAAGCAGCTTGGTTTGAAGAAATCAACTGTGGGAGCAATTATTAGGAAATGGAAGACATACAAGACCACTGATAATCTCCCTCGATCTGGGGCTCCACGCAAGATCTCACCCCGTGGGGTCAAAATGATCACAAGAACGGTGAGCAAAAATCCCAGAACCACACGGGGGGACCTAGTGAATGACCTGCAGAGAGCTGGGACCAAAGTAACAAAGCCTACCATCAGTAACACACTACGCCGCCAGGGACTCAAATCCTGCAGTGCCAGACGTGTCCCCCTGCTTAAGCCAGTACATGTCCAGGCCCGTCTGAAGTTTGCTAGAGTGCATTTGGATGATCCAGAAGATGATTGGGAGAATGTCATATGGTCAGATGAAACCAAAATATAACTTTTTGGTAAAAACTCAAATCGTCATGTTTGGAGGACAAAGAATGCTGAGTTGCATCCAAAGAACACCATACCTACTGTGAAGCATGGGGGTGGAAACATCATGCTTTGGGGCTGTTTTTCTGCAAAGGGACCAGGACGACTGAAGTAAAGAATGAATGGGGCCATGTATCGTGAGATTTTGAGTGAAAACCTCCTTCCATCAGCAAGGGCATTGAAGATGAAACGGGGCTGGATCTTTCAGCATGACAATGATCCCAAACACACCGCCCGGTCAACGAAGGAGTGGCTTCGTAAGAAGCATTTCAAGGTCCTGGAGTGGCCTAGCCAGTCTCCAGATCTCAACCCCATAGAAAATCTTTGGAGGGAGTTGAAAGTCCGTGTTGCCCAGCGACAGCCCCAAAACATCACTGCTCTAGAGGAGATCTGCATGGAGGAATGGGCCAAAATAGCAGCAACAGTGTGTGAAAACCTTGTGAAGACTTACAGAAAACGTTTGACCTGTGTCATTGCCAACAAAGGGAATATAACAAAGTATTGAGAAACTTTTGTTATTGACCAAATACTTATTTTCCACCATAATTTGCAAATAAATTCATTAAAAATCCTACAATGTGATTTCCTGGAGAAAAAAAATCTCATTTTGTCTGTCATAGTTGACGTGTACCTATGATGAAAATTACAGGCCTCTCTCATCTTTTTAAGTGGGAGAACTTACACAATTGGTGGCTGACTAAATACTTTTTTTCCCCACTGTACAGTGTGGGAAGAAAGTATTTGATCCCCTACTAATTTTGTACATTTGCCCACTGACAAAGAAATTATCAGTCTATAATTTTAATGGTAGGTTTACTTGAACAGTGAGAGACAGAATAACAACAAAAAACTCCAGAAAAACGCATGTCAAAAATGTTATAAATTGATTTGCATTTTAATGAGGGAAATAAGTATTTGACCCCCTCTCAATCAGAAAGATTTCTGGCTCCCAGGTGTCTTTTATACAGGTAATGAGCTGAGAGTAGGAGCATACTCTTAAAGGGAGTGCTCCTAATCTCAGCTTGTTACCTATATAAAAGACACCTGTCCACAGAAGCAATCAATCAATCAGATTCCAAACGCTACACCATGGCCAAGACCAAATATCTCTCCAAGGATGTCAGTGTCACGATCGTCAGGGTAAGGAGTAGACCAAGGCGCAGCGTTGCAGGCAAACATACTCATTTATTAGCGAAAACGTGATCAAAACAACAAAAGACGGTAACGTGACAGTACACGGTTAAACACAACCAACTAGAAACAAGAACCCACAAAACACAAAGGAAAACCGACAGTTTAAATATGGCTCCCAATCAGAGACAACCAGCAAACAGCTGACACTCGTTGCCTCTGATTGGGAGTCACTCAGGCCAACATAGAAAATGACAAACTAGAACCCCCCAACATAGAAATATAACACATAGAATAAACACACCCTGGCTCAACAAACAGAGTCCCAGAGCCAGGGTGTGACAGTACCCCCCCCTAAAGGCGCGGACTGCGACCGCGCCTCAATAAGAGCTAAACAAGGGAGGGCTGGGTGGGCATACCTCCTCGGCGGCGGTTCTGGCTCCGGCCTTGCCCACCACCCTCCAATCAACCCCCCATAGCGCCCCTGGTCCGGTCTAGCCCCGCTGGCCGGAGCCGGACTGACGACACGTACCCCTGGCTTGGTGCGTGGAGCAGGAACGGACCGGACCGGGCTGACGATACACACCCCTGGCTTGGTGCGTGGAGCAGGAATGGACCGGACCAGGCTGACGATGCGCACCCCTGGCTTGGTGCGTGGAGTAGCAACTGGCCGGACCAGGCTGACGACTCGCACCCCTGGCTTTGTGCGTGGAGCCGGAACGGGCCTCACCGGACTGACGACTCGCACCCCTGGCTTGGTGCGTGGAGCCGGAACGGGCCTCACCGGACTGACGACTCGCACCCCTGGCTTGGTGCGTGGAGCCGGAACGGGCCTCACCGGACTGACGACTCGCACCCCTGGCTTGGTGCGTGGAGCCGGAACGGGCCTCACCGGACTGACGACTCGCTCCCCTGGCTTGGTGCGAGTAGCAGGAACGGGCTGGACCAGGCTGACGACTCGCACCCCTGGCTTGGTGCGAGTAGCAGGAACGTTCTGGACCAGGCTGACGACTCGCACCCCTGGCTTGGTGCGAGTGGCAGGAACAGGCTGGACCAGGCTGACGACTCGCACCCCTGGCTTGGTGCGAGTGGCAGGAACAGGCCGGGCCGGGCTGGCGACGCACACCGTAGGCTTGGTGCGAGTGGCAGGAACAGGCCGGGCCGGGCTGGCGACGCACCCCGTAGGTTTGGTGCGTGGAGCAGGGACAGGCCGGGCTGGGCTGGCGACGCACCCCGTAGGCTTGTTGCGTGGAGCAGGGACAGGCCGGGCTGGGCTGGCGACGCACCCCATAGGCTTGGTGCGTGGAGCAGGAACAGGCCGGGCTGGGCTGGCGACGCACACCGTAGGCTTGGTGCGTGGAGGAGGGACAGGCCGAACCGGGCTGTGGAGACGGATAGGAGACCTGGAGTGAAGAGCGGCCACCACCCGTCCTGGCTGAATGCCTACCCTCACACACTCTGTGTGTGGCATCCGCACAGGACGTACAGGGCTGTGTACCCGTACTGGCATAACAGCACGTGACACTGGAGCAGGATATCCGGGACCGCGGAGAGGCATTGGAGACCACGAGCGTTGAGCCGGCACACTCCGTCCTGGCTGCATACCCACCTTCGCACGACACGTGCGGGGTGCTCGCACAGGACGTACAGGACTATGCCGGACCACTCGTGGCACCGTACGCCGCTCCGCATACCGCGGAACCTGCCCCGTCCCATGCTGCCATGCCTGAGCACGGGAAGTTGGTTCCGCTCTCCATCCAGGCTCCGCCAACCTGCCTTCTGGCCCCCCAAACCCGGTGGCCTCCTCTCCAAATCGCCCTGTGGCAGCCTCCTGCTGCCCAGCCGCCCATGCCGTGTGCCCCCCCCTAAAATGTTTTTGGGGTTGCCTCTCGTCCTTCCGACGATGACACTGCTGACGCCGCTGCTCCTCTCTCGCCAGGGCCTTAATCCCACCCCAAGGTCCCTTGCCCCCGAGCATGTCCTCCCAGGACCACGATTTGCCCACCTGGGCCATCGCCAACCTCTCCATCTCTTTACCTGGCGCTTCCTCCCATGTCCAGTCTGCCTGCTCCTGGACACGCTGCTTGGTCCTTTTATGGTGGGTTCTTCTGTCACGATCGTCAGGGTAAGGAGTAGACCAAGGCGCAGCGTTGCAGGCAAACATACTCATTTATTAGCGAAAACGTGATCAAAACAACAAAAGACGGTAACGTGACAGTACACGGTTAAACACAACCAACTAGAAACAAGAACCCACAAAACACAAAGGAAAACCGACAGTTTAAAAATGGCTCCCAATCAGAGACAACCAGCAAACAGCTGACACTCGTTGCCTCTGATTGGGAGTCACTCAGGCCAACATAGAAAATGACAAACTAGAACCCCCCAACATAGAAATATAACACATAGAATAAACACACCCTGGCTCAACAAATAGAGTCCCAGAGCCAGGGTGTGACAGTCAGGGACAAGATTGTAGACCTACACAAGGCTGGAATGGGCTACAAGACCATCGCCAAGCAGCTTGGTGAGAAGGTGACAACAGTTGGTGTGATTATTCGCAAATGGAAGAAACACAAAAGAACTGTCAATCTCCCTCGGCCTGGGGCTCCATGCAAGATCTCACCTCGTGGAGTTGCAATGATCATGAGAACGGTGAGGAATCAGCCCAGAACTACACGGGAGGATCTTGTCAATGATCTCAAGGCAGCTGGGACCATAGTCACCAAGAAAACAATTGGTAACACACTATGCCGTGAAGGACCGAAATCCTGCAGCGCCCGCAAGGTCCCCCTGCTCAAGAAAGCACATATACAGGCCCGTGATTCAGAGGAGAACTGGGTGAAAGTGTCGTGGTCAGATGAGACCAAAATCGAGCTCTTTGGCATCAACTCAACTCGCCGTGTTTGGAGGAGGAGGAATGCTGCCTATGACCCCAAGAACACCATCCCCACCGTCAAACATGGAGGTGGAAATATTATGCTTTGGGGGTGTTTTTCTGCTAAGGGGACAGGACAACTTCACCGCATCAAAGGGACGATGGACGGGGCCATGCACCGTCAAATCTTGAATGAGAACCTCCTTCCCTCAGCCAGGGCATTGAAAATGGGTCGTGGGTGGGTATTCCAGCATGACAATGAACCAAAACACACGGCCAAGGCAACAAAGGAGTGGCTCAAGCAGAAGCACATTAAGGTCCTGGAGTGGCCTAGCCAGTCTCCAGACATTAATCCCATAGAAAATCTGTGGAGGGAGCTGAAGGTTCGAATTGCCAAACGTCAGGCTCGAAACCTTAATGACTTGGAGAAGATCTGCAAAGAGGAGTGGGACAAAATCCCTCCTGAGATGTGTGCAAACCTGGTGGCCAACTACAAGAAACGTCTGACCTCTGTGATTGCCAACAAGGGTTTTGCCACCAAGTACTAATGTAACAGGGTTATATTGATGATTCCCCTTGCCACTTTATTGTTAAGCCAATGGGTTTTTGGTTTTGTCTTGCCTTCACCTACTCAACATGGCATCTTATTGGCTGGTTGGCGTAGCTTGCTTACGAGTGAGGATGTTTCAGTTAGAATCGTCCCAGTGAACAAGCACCAAACCAGCGGTAAGTTGTTTGGATGCAAAGCACTGTACGTCAAAAGTGATTTTTATACTCCCAAGTGATGATGTAAATGTATAATTTATATCAATTTGTTTGTAAATGTTATTCGAACATCACACATAAGATAAAGCGTTTTTTGGTGAATATTTGTTGTGCATTTTGTTGTAGAGAATTCCAGCTAATACTAGCTAGCAACTTACTGTGTCTGGTGGGGGGTTTGTATATTTTGTACAGTGCGTGAGTGCAAAGTTGGATGGTGATTCGTGCACTGCATGACGTGCAATTTTGTGCTGTTCCTATCAGGTACATTGTTAAAGATATTATATTGTAATTGTATTATTTTGGTAACTACATGTCCCAGTGAACAAGCACCAAACCAGCGTGCGTGAGTGCAGAGTTGGATGGTGAGCCGTGCATTGCATGACGTGCAATTTTGTGCTGTTCCTATCAGAATAAAGCTCCATGACTGGTGTTACAAGATGGAGTTCGTGTTGATGATTGATTGTACACAACGCAAGATGAGTACTGTTACACTAAGTCATGTTTTGCAGAGGGGTCAAATACTTATTTCCCTCATTAAAATGCATATCAATTTATAACAATTTTGACATACGTTTTTCTGGATTTTTTTGTTGTTGTTCTGTCTCACTGTTCAAATAAACCTACCATTAAAATTATAGACTGATCATTTCTTTGTCAGTGGGCAAATGTACAAAATCAGCAGGGGATCAAATACTTTTTTCCCTCACTGTATATATACAGTGGGGAGAACAAGTATTTGATACACTGCCGATTTTGCAGGTTTTCCTACTTACAAAGCATGTAGAGGTCTGTAATTTTTATCATAGGTATATTTCAACTGTGAGAGACGGAATGTAAAATCCAGAAAATCACATTTTATGATTTTTAAGTAATTAATTTGCATTTTATTGCATGACATAAGTATTTGATCACCTACCAACCAGTAAGAATTCCGTCTCTCACAGACCTGTTAGTTTTTCTTTAAGAAGCCCTCCTGTTCACCACTCATTACCTGTATTAACTGCACCTGTTTGAACTCGTTACCTGTATAAAAGACACCTGTCCACACACTCAATCAAACAGACTCCAACCTCTCCACAATGGCCAAGACCAGAGAGCTGTGTAAGGACATCAGGGATAAAATTGTAGACCTGCACAAAGCTGGGATGGGCTACAGGACAATAGGCAAGCAGCTTGGTGAGAAGGCAACAACTGGAAGAAAATGGAAGAAGTTCTAGATGACGGTCAATCACCCTCGGTCTGGGGCTCCATGCAAGATCTCACCTCGTGGGGCATCAATGATCATGGGGGAAGGTGAGGGATCAGCCCAGAACTACACGGCAGGACCTGGTCAATGACCTGAAGAGAGCTGGGACCACAGTCTCAAAGAAAACCATTAGTAACACACTACGCCGTCATGGATTAAAATCCTGCAGCGCACGCAAGGTCCCCCTGCTCAAGCCAGCGCATGTCCAGGCCCGTCTGAAGTTTGCCAATGACCATCTGGATGATCCAGAGGAGGAATGGGAGTAGGTCATGTGGTCTGATGAGACAAAAATAGAGCTCTTTGGTCTAAACTCCACTCGCCGTGTTTGGAGGAAGAAGAAGGATGAGTACAACCCCAAGAACACCATCCCAACCGTGAAGCATGGAGGTGGAAACATCATTTTTGGGGATGCTTTTCTGCAAAGGGGACAGGACGACTGCACCGTATTGAGGGGAGGATGGATGGGGCCATGTATCGCAAGATCTTGGCTAACAACCTCCTTCCCTCAGTAAGAGCATTGAAGGTGGGTCGTGGCTGGGTCTTCCAGCATGACAACGACCCGAAACACACAGCCAGGGAAACTAAGGAGTGGCTCCGTAAGAAGCATCTCAAGGTCCTGGAGTGGCCTAGCCAGTCTCCATACCTGAACCCAATAGAAAATCTTTGGAGGGAGCTGAAAGTCCGTATTGCCCAGCGACAGCCCCGAAACCTGAAGGATCTGGAGAAGGTCTGTATGGAGGAGTGGGCCAAAATCCCTGCTGCAGTGTGTGCAAACCTGGTCAAGACCTACAGGAAACGTATGATCTCTGTAATTGCAAACAAAGGTTTCTGTACCAAATACTAAGTTCTGCTTTTCTGATGTATCAAATACTTATGTCAAGCAATAAAATGCTAATTATTTACTTAAAAATCATACAATGTGATTTTCTGGATTTTTGTTTTAGATTCCGTCTCTCACAGTTGAAGTGTGCCTTTGATAAAGATTACAGACTTCTACATGCTTTGTAAGTAGGAAAACCTGCAAAATCGGCAGTGTATCAAATACTTGTTCTCCCCACTGTATATGTGTGTGTGTATATATATATATATATACACACATATATATATGTATATGTATGTATATATATGTGTATATATGTATATATATATAATATGTATATATGTATATATATAATATGTATATATATGTATATATGTATGTGTGTATATATATATACACGTATATATGTGTGTATATGTGTGTGTGTATATATATATGTATGTGTGTGTATATATGTGTATGTGTGCATATATATATATATATTTGTATATATGTATGTATGTGTATATATGTATGTGTGTGTATATATGTATTTGTGTGTATATATGTATGTGTGTGTATATGTATGTGTATATATGTATATATATGTATGTGTATATATATATGTATATGTGTGTGTGTATATATATGTGTGTGTGTATATATATATATATATATATATATATATATATATGTATATATATATGTATATTATATATATATATATGTATATATATATGTATATTATATATACACATACATTCGGAAAGTATTCAGACCCCTTCACTTTTTCCAGAATTTGTTACGTTACAGCCATATTCTAATGTGATTTTTTTTTTATCCCTCATTGGTATGAAGAGTGTTTGATCCAATATTATAAAGATTGTAAATTGTATGAGAGAGCGAGGAAAGCCATGTGTTCATAGTATCACGAGTGAGTACTAGAAGGTCAGTGTGCCAAGATAGATAGGGGGACCACTGTTGCTAATCTTAGGAATGGTGCGTGATGAAATGTCATGACTAGTGTGCCACACGAAACCAAGGAAAGGAATGATATGGGCGTAGTTGAGTGACAACTCAATTATGGTTAGCAACTGGATAAGACAAAAGTAGACTGGAAGAGCACTATATAGGCTGAGAGAGAGTCTATGTAATTCAGTCACATGATAAGAGGCAAAGCACGTTAATCTTATTATGTGATCCAGTACTGAATAAATGTAGAGTCAAACTTCCATCTGAGTGTCTGCTGCTTTCTCTTACATCCTGCACTTCTTCATACCAGAAACTCATCATAACACTCATCAATCTACACACTATACCCCATAATGACAAAGCAAAAACTGAAATATCACAATTACTTAAGTATTCAGACCCTTTACTCAGTACTTTGTTGAAGCACCTTTGGCAGCGATTACAGCCTTGAGTATTCTTGGGTATGACGCTACAAGCTTGGCACACCTGTATTTGGGGAGTTTCTCCCATTCTTCTCTGCAGATCCTCTCAAGCTCTGTCAGGTTGGATGGGGAGCATCGCTGCACAGCTATTTTCAGGTCTCTCCAGAGATGTTTGATCGGATTCAAGTCTGGGCTTTGGCTGAGCCACTCAAGGACATTCAGAGACTTGTCCCGAAGCCACTCCTTTTTTTTGTTGGTATTTTACCCACATTTTCTCCCCAATTTTGTGGTATCCAATTGGTAGTTACAGTCTTGTCCCATCGCTGCAACTCCCGTACGGACACAGGAGAGGTGAAGGTCGTGCGTCTGCCGAAACACAACCAAACCGAGCCGCACTGCCCGCTTAGCCCGGAAGCCTGCCGCACTAATGTTCCAGAGGAAACACCGTACACCTGGCGAGGAGTCACTAGTGCGCGATGGGACAAGAACATCTCTGCCAGCCAAACCCTCCTCTGCCCAGGACGGCGCTGGGCCAATTGTGCGCTGCCCCATGGGTCTCCCGGTCGCGGCCGGCTGCGACAGAGCCTGGACTCGAACCATGATCTTTAGTGGCACAGCTATCACTGCGATGCAGTGCCTTAGACCACTGCGCCACTCGAGAGGCCCAAAGCCACTCCTGCGTTGTCTTGGCTGTGTGCTTAGGGTTGTTGACCTGTTGGAAGGTGAACCTTTGCCCCAGTCTGAGGTCCTGAGCGCTCTGGAGCAGGTTTTCATCAAGGATCTCTCTGTACGTTGCTCTGTTCATCTTTGCCTCGATCCTGACTAGTCTCCCAGTCCCTGCCACTGAAAAACATTCCCACAGCATGATGCTGCCACCACCATGCTTCACCGTAGGAATGGCGCCAGGTTTCCTCCAGACATGATGCTTGGCATTCAGGCCAAAGAGTTCAATCTTGGTTTCATCAGACCAGAGAATCTTGTTTCTCATGGTCTGAGAGTCCTTTAGGTGCCTTTTGGCCAACTCCAAGCGGGCTGTCATGTGCCTTTTACTGAGGAGTGGCTTCCGTCTCGCCACTCTACCATAAAAGCCTGATTGGTGGAGTGCTGCAGAGATGGTTGTCCTTCTGGAAGGTTCTCCCATCTCCATAGAGGAACTCTGGAGCTCTGTCAGAGTGACCATCGGGTTCTTGGTCACTTCCCTGACCAAGGTCCTTCTTCCCCGATTTCTCAGTTTAGCCGGGTGGCCAGCTCTAGGAAGAGTCTTGGTGGTTCCAAACTTCTTCCATTTAAGAATGATGGAGGCCACTGTTCTTGGGGACCTTCAATGCTGCATACATGTTTTGGTACCCTTCCCCAGATCTGTGCCTCGACACAATCCTGTCTCAGAGCTCTACAGACAATTCCTTCGATCTCATGGCTTGGTTTTTGCTCTGACATGCACTGTCAACTGTGTGACCTTATATAGACAGGTCTGTGCCTTTCCAAATCATGTCCGATCAATGGAAACATAATGCACCTGAGCTCAAACTTGAGTTTCATAGCAAAGGGTCCGAATACTTATGTAAATACGATATTTCTGGTTTTTTATTTGTAAAATAATTGCTAAAATGTCTAAAAACCTGTTTTCGTTTTGTCATTATTGGGTATTGTGTGTAGATTGATGAGGATTTTTTTTTTTAATCCCTTTTAGAATAAGGCTGTAATGTCACAAAATGTGGAAAAAGTCAAGCGGTCTGAATACTTTCCGATTGCATGTAATGTATATAAAACACAGGAAAAACACGTTTTTGATTGCGCTGGGCATTTAATGTGTTTCATAACTACTTCTATACTATCTCAATTTTTTGACAGTTGGGTTATTAATTAAGATCCTATTCCCCCGGGAATTAGAAAAATAAGGCTTTGCCCAAGTGCACAGTTTCACAACTGATGAACTCAGAGGCAGATAATCTCAATAATTAATATCTAAATTAATTAGTTCAACTTCAGTCTTGTGATGAGAAAGAGCGGAGTTTGCACATTGCTGACATGGGGAGTGACTTCAGTGCAAAGTAGTTTGGTTATCAGTTCTCTCGCAGAGGGAACTTAACGTCACAGTGGAAGGATAGCATAGATTGACGACATCCCCGCTGACTCCTGACACAACCTAAAATAGGCCTGAAAGCATGAGCAATTGCTGTCATGTACAACAAACATAATGATATTGTACATAATTTCTTATGGATAAGTTGTTTGAGTATGGAAACTAAAAGTGAACGATTGAATTGCTTTCAAGTGATGTCATATCCAGTAAATATGAATAGGTCAATGAGCATCAATTGCAACAAGATGGTCTAAACATAACTGTAGTAAAATATAGTTCCACAATTGAACTTCCTCATATTACTTGTAGTTATGTCCACACATCACATAATAATGATGGCATTGCAGCTATTAACATTTTTCATCCTCCGCATGCCTGAGCCTAGGAAATCCTAGATTGTGCAAACCATTTGGGCGGATGTGAGTTGATCATTTCAACACCACAGTATCAATGCGTATTAACAGGCACTGACCTCAGAGCCAGTAAAGGGTGGTGACTTTCTAACAGTTCATAAGAATGATATGCACAGGATGTGTGTTAAGATAAGAGCAGTATGCCTGAGCTCTCTAGGGCACAGAATGTCAAGGACTGTTCAAAAATGGACATTAACACAACAATGAATCCTTATAAGCAGATGGGGATATAGGGGTTATGAAAAGGTGAAAAGGGACAGTCAGTTAGGTTAAAGTATCTGGGGAGGGAAGAGACTTTATGATACAATGGAGAGACTGCTACGATGAATAAGTTATTTCCAATAACAGGTTTGCATGTTATGTGGAAAAATATTTTGTATATTGAAACATTATCTTGACTGTTTACTGCTGAAATTTTGGAACAGTTCCAAATCATATTTCAATTTCAAGTTTATCATGTGGCAGCATGCCTTTGGGGAAGGTTTACCACATTAAATACTAAGGGAGTGTGCCTAACTTCACTTAAAATAGTGAACTCTTTTCATGCAAGAACTTCTCTCATGTGAGCACTATCAACATACTGTGCACGTTGCCCAGATTCTGTTGCTATCGAGCCATCACAAATACCTTGTGACAAATACCTTATGTGATATACAGCATGTCGTTTTTTGAGCCAGGTTTCTCGGGCAGCTGTAAATGTAAAGAGGACAGCTGTCACCAATCTACTGAGGTTTTAATGAGTTTGAAGTGAATGCCCTTGAAGTTACACAAGAGTCTTTGTGTCAGCGAGGGCCGATCCCACTGAGCTGGGCTTGCCCTCATTTTACTGTAAACGATGGAATGTTTCCATGACAATGGAACACACAACCTCAGAGAGTGACTCACAGCCAAAATATTGGATGGTGGTTGAGATAGTATGGACACCATTCCTGTTCAATGTTTTTACATGACCTCAGTCTATGTCTTTGTATTCTGAGGCTACCCACTGGGCACAGACGTCGATTCAACATCTATTCCACGTTGGTTCAACGTCATTTGGAAACAACGCTGATTCAACCAGTGTGTGCCCAGTGGGTAGTATGTCTCATAAGAGTCACCCGTGTGGACAGGTTTCTCTTCAACAAGCCTCCCACAGATTTTGATGTATTCAAATGACTTTGCCTAAATAACTACAAGTTTTGTCACTTGTTTAGACAAAAATAAATAAAAATAAATACATTACTTGAACCACAAAATCAATATGCAGAACCTGTCTGACCTGTACAGGTTCTCCTTGTCATCTAGTTCAGTGGTTCCCAGACTTTCGGGCGCGAGTGGTCGGCAGGGGGGGTGCGGGGTCCCCCCCAAAAAAAAAGGAACTCAGTCTGGCATTCAACTAAGAATGCACATGGTGCAATTTCTAAATTGGGTAGTACATCATCAGTTTCCTCTTGTCATCTCAGTCATTGCATACATTACAGAGCTATTTAAAACTTGTCAAATGTCCAGATCAGATGTCAGCTAACGTTTTATAGATAGGTTTTTTAGCCCATATATTTTGTAGTAAGGTTTGAGTCACTCAAATGTCACATGAATACACATTAAACATGGCAAAATGTATAGAATTGCAAGGAAATTTGCTTTCAAATGGCAACATTTTCTCTGCACCCCATGACAAAATTTGTAAAATTGCAGGAAATAAGCATTAAACCTGCAAAATGTTCTCTCTGCCAACAAGAGGTGTGTGAACAGTTTGCGTCATGAACAGTGCTTGTGCCCATAGAAATAGACGTGACGCGAGTGCAGTGGGGCGCGGGATGTTCCCCAATGCTGGAAGGGGGGCCTGAGTGAAAAAGTTTGGGAAACCCTGATAAAGTATGATAAATATTGTTCAACTTCATGGTAATGAAATGAATGTTAGCCAACCAGTTCTTTCAGTTTTCTCATTTTAGAGAATGGACAGTGCCAGCCCAATGAGATTTTAAGTGGACGGAAAGGATTCACCTTCTTTTTTTCTTTTTGAGTGCTATGGGGACACCCATGAGTGTCTCTAATAAATCTGTTTGTGTTTATAAACACACCGTCAGGGATATTTCTTCTAAAGACGTTCTACTTACCATGGCAACGGTGCAGTTTTGGAGACATCTCCACCAGTTTAGGGGAGGATACACCCTAGATTTCTCAAACTGTGGAAAAAAGCTCAGCTATTCCTATGCAGGAAATTGAAAATACTGTAACGACCCGGTTGTTTAGTTTTAAAGCGTTTGAGATTCTTCATGTAATCTAAAAATAAATATTTATTATTATTAATGACCATTGTAATATGCAAAGTATATAACATAGAGAATATAGGGTGTTTAACAAAGCCTGCCCAAATCCCTGACCTCTATCCTGTGCAGTTTCAAGCGCAGGAAGCACAATAAGACACGTTGACAGATCAAGTGCATCCCTTATCTTCAGTTGAGCCAACCGAAACTCATACTTGTCCACAGATCACAAGGCAGGGGAGTATGGAAACTGTTCAGTGATGTGGTCAGTTAACCCATAGCTTTCTCCACGTCAGTCAAAAATACACGGAACTCCATTTCCCGTTCTATGTTATCTCCTCTAGGCCTGCTTCAGAAACATCATATTCTTTATTTATTAATGATTAATTATAATACTGCATTACTATAATGTATTATTAGTTTATCACCTGTAAGTTATGATTAGGCTATAATTATTCAGATGCACTCCTATATAGAGTTCGCGAAATGAATAAGCAACTAGACTAGGCTGTGGCATTGAAATCAATACACAGGGGTGTGGTGTCCAAAGAAGTGGAACGAGTAACAAAGATTAACGGGCTCTGGGCGGGGCAGAGCAACTCTGCGCGAGTGTTTCGGTCGTCACTAGTTACCACAGCCACAAAGTCATAAACCATATCTTCTTAAAATGTGATTTATAACATACCCCTAACCACACTGCTAACCTTATTCCTAACCCTACCCTTAATTTAAGACCAAAAAGCACATTTTTGTTTTAATTAATTTTTTTACGATATGGCTCCGGTATTGACTTTGTGGCTGTGGTAACTAGTGGAAACTGGTGTTACGTGAAGTGCTACCGTGTTGCTATGGTTGCTAGAAAGTGAAAAGATCATCAAGCGACAGTTGAAGTCGTCCATGGACTGATAAGCCAGCCAGCTAGATAGTACCAACAAGATCAGAGAGAAATTGTTAAATCGAGAGACCGACTTGTCTTCACATCAATTCGACTTTAAAAAGGACTGCCAGTATAATGTTTTATTCAAGTTCATGGTCCAAGTGCTTGATATGCCTTATCTTTATAACAAGTGGAAATGGTGAGTAAATTTTTAGCCATGGTAACGTTAACATGGTAGCTTACTGTACAGTAAACGTTTGCTAGCTAACGTTAATACGTTTTAGCCGTATGTTTCGGTTACAAATAGACACTTTTCTAACTTGAACTGGCCAACGTAACTCTCACTGTGTGTGTAGTTGACATATTGTACTGTATCATATCCTCACAGCTGAGTGTCCCAAACCTCAAGTAGAGGGAAATTTTGTTCTAACGAATGATGCGCTCTTAAAAAACGATTTTCCGGAGGGCACGGAAGCCACTTTTGAGTGTGCCAACGGCTACTTGAAAGAGCAAGGATCTGAAAGGATCACCTGCACAAGTGGAGAGTGGAGCACGCTCGAATTAACCTGCAAAAGTAGGCGGCAAAACACTAGTCCTCTTCTCTATTTTTCTGTCAAGCCCGATTTTTATTGCGTGTTTACTGTTGTTTGATTGTTTGCTGCTGCCATTAATTTAGCTCGCTGATTATTCATTTCAGAGAAGGACTGTGGTGCCCCCAGGAAGATAGCACATTTGACTTATGAGTTTGGTGAGGAAGGCACACTTTTTGGTGCATCAGCAAAGGCAATCTGTGATAAAGGGTGAGTATGCTTCATCATGTATCTAATGTATCATCAGCGTATGTGGGAATTATTTTGCCAAAAGATTCAATGCCAGAGGCTGGTAACTCTAATGAACTTATCCTCTGCAGCAGAGGTAACTCTGGGTCTTCCATTCCTGTGGCAGTCCTCATGAGAGCCAGTTTCATCATAGCGCTTGATGGTTTTTGCAACTGCACTTGAAGAAACGTTCAAAGTTCTTGAAATGTTCCATATTGACTGACCTTCATGTCTTAAAGTAATGATGGACTGTTGTTTCTCTTTGCTTATTTGAGCTGTTCTTGCCATAATATGGATTTAGCCCTATTTGGTAAAATACCATATTCTGTACCCCCCCCCCCCCCCCCCCCCCCCACCTTGTCACAACACAACTGATTGGCTCAAATGCATTAAGAAGGAAAGAAATTCAACAAATTAACTTTTAAGAAGGCACACCTGTTAATTGAAATGCATTCTAGGTGACTACCTCATGAAGCTGGTTGAGAGAATGCCAAGAGTGTGCAAAGCTGTCATCAAGGCAAAGGGTGGCTATTTGATGAATCTCAAATATAAAATATATTTTGATTTGTTTAACACCTTTTTGCTTACTGCATTATTCCATATGTGTTATACATGTTACAATGTTACATGTTACAATGTAGAAAATAGTAAATATAAAGAAAAACCCTAGAATGAGTAGGTGTGTCCAAACTTTTGACTGGTACTGTACATATACACTAGATGGCTGATGAGGGGTGCTGTGTTGAAGTCACCGTGCCTCCATCTTGGCACTCCCCCACCACTGTAAAAAATATTTTGGAAGCTATAGAAATTCATTTATTAAAGATGAACTGAAACATTTTAGTAAGTTAAGGCCATTTTGATAACCAAATGTGATAAAGAAGCATGTTCCTACCCTTAAAACTGCTGAAAGATTGTGAAATCCCTGAGCGGTTTCCTACCTCCTCTACCAATAGGTGCCCTTCTTTGCGAACCCTGGTCTTTGTTGTTGAATCTGTGCTTAAAATTCACTGCTCGACTGAGGGACCTATTGGTGGGGTAGTCATTTAAAAATAATTTGTTAAGCAAATTTGTACTCCTGAACTTATTTAGGCTTGCCATAACAAAAGGGTTGAATGCATATTGTGTCAAGACATTTCAGCTTTTTCGTTTTTAATTAATTTACAAATGTTTCTAAAAACATAATTCCACTTTGACATTATGGGGTATTGTGTCTAGATCAGTGACTCAAAATCTCAATTTAATCCATTTTAAATTCAGGCTGTAGCACAACAAAATGTGGAAAAGGTCAAGGGGTGTGAATACTTTCTGAAGGCACTGTACTATAGAACTGCATTCATTCCTATGGAGGACTGCTCCTACTGGGGAGTGCAAATATGGCTGACCTTAGGCTTCAAAGCCTCTCAATGGCCAATAGATGGCATCAGCAATCCAGGGTTTATATATATCATTGACCACCTCTCACATGCTCTCTCCCCCTCTTCTAGTTATCAACTTATGGGCTCAAGTTACAGGCAATGTTATGCCAACGGTTGGAGTGGGAGACCAAGATGTGAAGGTAAATCTCCCATATTTGCCATTGACACACTTGGAAATCTATGCATGACTCCCTGTCAAAGCATGACTCCTTGTCAAAATAAATGTTAAATAAAATACAAATAAGGCATAGAACTTGTTTGAATAAAGAACACAAATATAATGCACCCATGTATGTGTCTTCCTCAGTGGTAACTTGTGAAAAACCTATTGAGATAAAGAATGGCACGATCACAGAGCAGCCTGACAAAGAGTTTCCAGAGTATGGTGGTGTCATACAGTACTCCTGTGATGAAGGTTACACCCTCATTGGAAACAAATCCATTGAGTGCAATGAAGATGGTGAATACAACTCAGTCCCTCCTGAATGTAAAGGTATGGATTCCATTTATGTTTGATAAATTATCTGCCAACTGTTATGGGTTATATGCTTTACAGAGGATACATAATAAACAGTTGAAGTTAATCAATTTGGTGTAGGTCCACCTTCACCCTACATCTAGACACTGCAGGCATGTATCAGACTATGATAAGGAACATTGTCATTGATCTTCCTTCTGTAAATCCCTGTCAGTGTAATATGTAACAGTGGTGTACACTTATTACAAATGAAAGCACTGCATGAAGGTGCAATACTGAATAAGCATTGTACATTTATATTTCAAAGATGGCAATGACATTCCTTTGAAACCAACAACAACTATATCAACAACATCAATAACAACAACAACAACATCGACTGTTCCACCCATAATACGAGGTAGAGGAAATCCAAGTAATTCTATCCCAGTGTAATCAAGGGCTTGATAAATAGTTGAATTTGGTATTTGCAGTTTCAGGGAGTAACAGTGGTGTACACTTATTAAAAATGAAAGCACTGCATGAAGGTGCAATACTGAGTAAGCATTGTACATTTATATTTCATAGATGTCGATGACATTCCTTTGAAACCAACAACAACTATATCAACAACATCAATAACAACAACAACAACATCGACTGTTCCACCCATAATACGAGGTAGAGGAAATCCAAGTAATTATATCCCAGTGTAATCAAGGGCTTGATAATTAGTTGAATTTGGTATTTGCAGTTTCAGGGAGGAATAATGGCATTGGTGAACATGACACCAATGCAGCTACTGGTGAGTTAAGTTGATTCAAGTGATTATTATTTGATTATTATTTTGACACAGATTTTTATAGCTCATATTTGACAAAACAACACTGAATCTCTCTTTCAGGGAATGCAGCAGTTGTGGGAAGTGTGATCGGCACTGTCATAGGTAAGAAATCCATCATTTGAAATAATCACAAGTGAGAGGGGGGATATTTGTTTCTCATACACTTTTTGATGAAGAAGCTGTTGAGTTCAAGGATATGTTCTAACTAAACTGGATACTTTGTTTTATACTGTACTGGGGAAAACATTCCCATCTGTGGCCCATCAGGAATTTCCTCCACATTACTTGATTTGTTACACTAGTAGGCCTAGTACAACTTCTGACTTTCCAATGTTACCATGTTTATCAGATGTGTTACACTTTCTCTTAACAATTTGAAGATCATACAGTGGACTCATTATTGATTCCTCATCTTTTGCAGTTACACTTATTGTGCTGTTCACACTATATCGTTTTTATAAGAGGAAAGGGTGAGAACCTACATTTAATCATTTATCTTTTAGAAAATAGTCCATGATTTAAGCATGATTTCACCTACAACTAAATCACAGCTATTCTTTTCCTCCTACTAACTATACTGTATGTGCATTAACCACAGCTTCTGGCAACTGAATTTACACCGTCATTAAACCAACAAATTATTTGGATAAACTAGCCATACAGCTTGCCAATTAATTGACCTAAACAATATTTGTTAACAAAACTTTACTTACATAACCCATCAACTAACATTCAGTCTGGCCATGGGCATTTATACTGTATTTATGTATTCCCTACAGTATCCGTGATTTGCATGATCAAACTTTTTGCTGGATATTTCTCCAACTTGCTGCTGTACAGCGATGGTTGCTTTTCCCTGTTTTGGCCAATTTTTCCTGCTGGGTGTTGAAAAATCAAGGAAGTCAGGAAATCCTTTGCTAAGGCACTCTCGGACAGACATATTGGCTTTGAAAAAGAGAATGGAGTATGTTGTTCTAAAGGGAGGTGGGCTAGTAGGCTAGGCCTACCATGCACAGTGCTGAGCTGACCAGCTGACTAACTGCCTACCACACTGGAACACAAAAGCTACCCAACTAAACACTACTAAGATACTGAGATTGGCATGTAGAATATATTTCCTTACTGCACTATTATTTATATGTAAACATGATAATCCTGACAAAATGTCATTGTTTGAAATTGTTACATAGCTCATACCAGACGGGAGAAGACCCAAGTCGAAAAGAGGAGTTATTACAATTTAAAAATAACTAAGTTGAATGCCTACCCAAGGTACCTACCGTTCATACATATCATTATATTAAACCCATTATTCAAAAATATGTCCCCAGTCTTTTAACCAAAATCTCACTCATATGACTATAGAGTTTGTGGTTGTCTTTGAGTTTGAGTAATCTAAATAGTGACACTATTGTTAAAACTGCTGCATTGAGTCAATGCTTTGTCTAAAATATCTAATTTCTTTCCAGGGCTAGGACTGCTCCTATCTGCTAGTCTGCATCTGTAGCCTTGAAAAGAAGTGCCAGTGCCCAGCAGATTGTTTCTCTGACCATTTCCTGGTTGGACAAAGCCACTTAATCTACAGTGCCCTTTACGCATGTGGCATTACTGAATGGAAGGTATAATTGCACTTTTTTATGAAGTTATATGAAATCGTTTTTGAAAGTCACTTCAGCGGAAATGTTTTAACCCAATGTTCAAAATGCGGTATTATTTTTTATGTATTTATATAGAAAACTGGAATATGCGTAATTGTCTTTTCAACTACCATGTTTGACTACAGATTGCTAGCTTGCTCTGTTGTGTGGGCAGAAGCCCCTGTAATAAGATGAATGCACTAAACAAAATGTATGATTGAGAAAATTCCCAGGCTGATAATCACTGACCATTCCTAAAAGTGTGCTTACTGATCGTGGCTCACATGAAAATAACAATAAGGGACGGTTTCCTGGACCCAGGTTAAGTCTACTGTATTCCTTTTCAAGTAGGCTTAATCTGGGTCTGGCAAAGCAGCTCTTCATGTTAATTTCCTGCAGCCCCAAATGTCACAAAATAATGTCAATCTTATATATGTAGAGGTTTTGTACTTTGATTTTATAGTGTGTATTGTGTAATTTAAGAGATCAAAACATTTTATGATAACTGCCTTTTCTCCTTCTTTGAGACACATTTGTGTAAATATGAAAGTATGTACATTGTCAAAAATCTGTGTTTGGTAGGTTAGTTTGTAAATGTTACTATACTATATCCCAGAAATGTTCCATATGCACAAAAAGCTTATTTCTCTCAAATGTTGTGCATCAATTTGTTTATATCCCTGTTAGTGAGCATTTTTCCTTAGCCAGATAATCCATCCACCTGACAGGTGTGGCATATCAAGAAGCTGATTAAACAGCATGATAATTACAAAGGTGTACCTTGTGCTGGGGACAATAAAAGGCCACTCTAAAATGTGCAGTTTTGTCATTCAACACAGTGCCACAGATGTCTCAAGTTTTGAGGGCGCTTGCAATTGGCATGCTGGCTGCAGGAATGTCCAACAGAGCTGTTGCCAGAGAATTGAATGTTAATTTCTCTACCATAAGCCGCCTCCAACATTGTTTTAGAGAATTTGGCAGTACATCCAACCGGACTCACAACCGCAAACCACGTGTAACCACGCCAGCCCAGGACCTCCACATCTGGCTCCTTCACCTGCGGGATTGTGTGATGTGGGGGTGCTGAGGAGTATTTCTGTCTGTAATAAAGCCCTTTTGTGGGGAAAAACTAATTCTTATTGGCTGGGCCTGGCTCCCCAGTGGGTGGACCTGGTTCCCAAGTGCGCCCCTGCCCAGTCATGTGAAATCCATAGATTAGGGCCTAATATATATATATATATATATATATATATATATATTATACTACAGATAATAATATGATTAGGCTATATCTTTACATAAAACAAAAAGTAGTCTGTCAGATTTCCAGTCATTCCAATTAATTGAATACCCCTTGATCTTCAAGAATAGGACTTGGAAATATAGATTAGCTAAACTGTTTTACATGAGCATAACCCAAAACGTTAAGGATTTATTAGCTTACTCTGTTGTTTATGATTATGTTGTCATGGAGGGCTGATTGGGCTCATTGCTTCGAGTTGAAAAATAAATGCTGCTTTCAGAATGGCATGCTTTAAAGGGGAATGGAAACACTAGGATTTAGAACGCCAGCTAACTAACAGTAAATCGCCATATTGGCATTGTTGTGTCACTGGCAGGAGAGAACATTTTGGAACTCCCAAAAATGGCTGAATTTACAGAGTGGCTCCGAGTCTGAGTTTATTACAGAGAATGAAATAATGTTAGTTAGGGAGCCAATAAACCTACTGAAGCCATTCATGTTTGAGCCGATCGTTGACCCACATCAAAGTGTTCGTTCTCGTAGCAGTAACAACACAGATATGCCGCCTGAAACACCTCAACTAGAGGGTCGGCGTAGCGGTGACACAAACTGGTGCGAGTCCGGGTCTTGTCTGTCTGGATGGCGATGTTTTTATTGCACGTGTCACTCATTTTTATTAAGGACTTCCTGGCAGAAGATGTTATTCGACCAGTCAGCAGCCGATATGCCAGTGAAATAATTGCTAAATTATAAATTCTTTAAAGTTAATATCAGTAGTGGGTAGGTGCTCAATGTATATATGGGTGATTCTTTAACTATGGTACTTTTCTTGTCCCTGGATGAAATAATAAAAACTAAAAAACATGTCTTCTTTTTTGTTTTTGTCATACTTAGGGGAACTTATAAAAAAATGTATCATGGCTCAATCATTCTTTTTATTATATAATATGAGGCCTTTTATGCATGGTTTTTACTGTTTTCCCTCTGTCCCTAAGCCAGACTTTGTATCTTCAACCTCGCTTAATTCTAAATTAAATATTTAAATAATGTAGATTTCAAGTACAAATGATAAAATACCATTTATTTCAATTCTACATATTATATATTGTGATACATATTCACATTTTCCTATATTTTTCATAAATAGAACCCTTGTCCCTTGGGGTCACTGTCATTTCCACCACACTGTACAAAATAGAATCCTGGGATCAGTGTTTTAGGTTTGTATATTTAGTAACCATAGCAACAGAAACTCCACAGTGGAACACATGGCTGGATGAAATGGTGTCCTCTACAGGGGGTAATGAAAAGAAGAAAAATCAAGGTAAATATGAGTAAAACTGAGAGTATGTTTATTGGTCGTCATTTCCAAACAGCTCATATTTCACATGGACGTAAAAATAACTGGATACATTTAATTTAATAATGTGTAATTTGTGTATATTTAATGCTAACTCTAAAACTAATATTAGCAGGCTAACATAGCATGAGATTTTAGAGGGAAAGTGGGGAAATGTCATTTCCACCACAGTCATTTCCACCACGGTGTTCATTGTGGTGGTAAAGACAGGTTGTGGTGGAAATGACATTGTTCGTGCTAAACAGCAAATTATTTGGGCTATAATACTGATACTAAATTCAAAAACAGTTTTAACAATATTACAATATTGTTGGTAAATAAGAGAACAATAGATAAGTAGGTTTGACATGATGTCTTGGCTCTTTCTTTAAGATGGCAAGCAATACCACAGCACAGAGGTCAAGATCATACAGAGAAAGAATAAAATCAGATCCACTTAAATATGCAGAGTCCCTCAAGAAGGACAGAGAAAGATACCTGAAGAAAAAGCAACAAGGTGTTGTTAAATCTGTGACAGAAATGCCGAAAAGAGAACAACGAAAAATGAGAAGACAGTGGCGAATTTCTCAACGAAACAGACGTAGGAAATGGAAAATGGTCTCAGCAGTGAATAGTTTCATGGCACATACAACACCACCACCATCACCAGACAACATGAGTGTTAATGCAGAAGACATCCCTGAAACACCTCAGCTGTGTGAGCCTACACCAGAGAGAACTCCACAGAGGAAAAGAGGGAGAAAAAAGGTTGCGAAGGCAAAAGCAAAGGTGTACAGAGATCTTAATGACATTAAACAAAAGCTTGAGGATGCCCTCAGAAAAGTTGAAAAATACAAAAAAAAGAAGTAATCGACTGAAGAAGAACCTGGGGATCCTAGAGTCACCTAAAATGAAAACAAAGCAACAGATGCAGCAAGAAAGCAAGCAATTAAAGAAGACACTCCTATTCCATAACACCATTATGTCAGAAATAAGAAAAAAGTATCAGAATGTTGACAATCGTAAAGCTCGGCAACTGATCTCCAAACTTGTGGCTGGCAAGATCTTAAAAAAATACCGCCTGGTCACCATGGCCAAGAAGGAGTTTGGATTCTCTACAAAACTAATCAGGACAAACATGACAAGGGCCGACAAACTCAAATACACCCGCAAAACACAACGAAACAGAGTCAGCCAAGAAGTGAAGGAAAAGATAACAAAGTTTTTAGAACGCGACGATAACAGTAGGGCCACTACTGGAAAGAAAGAGACAATTACAAAGATGAAAAATAAAATGCAAAAGCGCTTCCTGGTGGATTCTATGCAGACACTGCACCTGAAGTTTAGACACGAGAATCCCGAAGTCAGACTCTCCTATGCAGAGTTTTGCAAAAAGCGACCCTTTTGGATTGTTAAACCAACGATCAAAGACAGAGACACATGTCTGTGTAAGCTACACTCAAACATACAGTTCATGGCAAACAAACTGTTCTTTCACAAAGTCATTAAAACGTCCAAAGTCACCGATCTCATGTATTCAGTTACATGCAAAAATGTGACAAAAGAATGCATATACAGGGAGTGTCTGGATTGTAAAGACCATGAACTCCAAACCTCTGCCTTCGATGCTGGGGAGCAAACCTGGTGGTTTGAATGGAGAAGCTCTGTGGAGGACAGAGAAAAAAAGAAAAAAGACGGCTCCAAAGAAATGATTAAAGTTCACCACACAACGAAGGAAAAAGTATATGGGACTTTGAAGACACTTTTGGATGACTTTTCTGACCAACTGAAAAAAAAGATGGGAAAGCACATTCACAACATAAAACACCAATATCTGTCTTTGAGAGCACTAAAAGAATATATTAAGAAACACTAGAAAAATATATTGCCTATTTTATCTGTTATTCAACTGGTTATATTAAGGTTATGTTAAGGTAATGATGACATAAAGGGTTTGCTCTAGTTTGTACTAGTTTGCTCTAGTTCAGCATGTAGAAAACAGTGAAGAAATGATTTGCTGATTTTTAACACAAATTCATGTTTTTTCATTTTTTGGATTGTTTTTAATTTAAAAATATTGGTGATATGTTTTTGTTCACAAATGCTGTTGCTTATTGATTTGCTCTGGTTCACCACATAGAGCAGTAGAAAAATTGTTTTTAATTGGAAGTTGCCTATCTGTCATTTCCGCCACACACTGTCTCTTCCGCCACGCCATGTCATTTCCACCACAACACATATTTTAAAGTAAAACATATAAAAAACATACAATCAAACCAACTATATTCAGTGGTGTTGATAATTGTGCAGTTAGGGCTAAGATTTGTGTATACACTTTGAGAAATATATGATTTTGAGCTATGATAAGAAAATGAAATGTTCCATTGACCTAGTTTTAGGTGTTTTTTAGTGTAAACATTGTAAAATCTTTACAGTTACATTTCTGAAAAAAATAATAAATTACAAATTTGAACAGATATGTGTGTGCTATTTAATCAAATATATTTATAACAGAAGATATTTCATTATTTTCTCTTAAAAATACATGTTTTGTTATGTGATGGAAATGACCGTTTTCTTGGACTGTCAGATAAAAATGGCAAAAAATATATATTAGTAAATACAAATCACCACAGCCAACTTCAGGGAAGGTTTCCAGACAGATTGAGAAACCAACTGATACTAAAAAATTGTTTGTAGAAATGTTTTTATTTTCTGAAACTGTCTAGCTCAAAGAGTACCATAGTTGAAGAATTACCCAGATATATATAACATCAGTATTCTATAACGATGTAACACATTTACCTTTTGATTAGACGACCGGAGTTCGAATCGCAGACAGCATCATGATTCATTAAATCTCATTCTAACCAATAATGGGGAGTGCTCATTATAAATACATTGTGATTTAGTTGCGGTATCAGACTCACTTTTCTTTAGATTTTGTTGCAGAGCATACAGGCTGACAGTTAACCGCCAGTTCACCCAATGGGCACAAGGGAGAATTGGACGAGGTGTACGACGTCTCATCCCTGCGTGTGTCGTTTCTTCCATAAGGAGCGCATACCCAGAAGCAAAGGCATTTTTGTAAGGTTTGAGTTGGAATAGAATCACTTCAGGTAGCTTAGTGGTTAAGAGAGTTGTGACAGTAACCGAAAGGTCGCTGGTTCTAATCCCCGAGCCGAATAGGTGAAACATCTGACGATGTGCCCTTGAGCAAGGCACTTAACCCTATTTGCTCCTGTAAGTCGCTCTGGATAAGAGCGTCTGCTAAAAATTTAGTAAATCTAGCCTGCTGTAATCTTTTTCAAGACATAGACCTAATGCCTGCGCCTTATGTAAAAATAGTATTGGTTAGCTTGTCCACTATAACAACCGGTTCAAGCGTAACCAGATAAACTTGCTTTGAAGATAAAACTACCAGTGTCCCTGTCGCAAGAGTAGTGACTTCAGCGTTGGCTGCCATCTATTGCAAAGGAATGGTAACTGCACTCGGCAGCTAGTTGGCAGACAAACAATCAATCAAATGTATTTGACAAAAGCCCTTTTTACATCAAAATAATAACCACAGTGGTTATAGAGGGTGCAACAGTTCAACACCTCAGGCGCAAATGTCAGTTGGCTTTTCATAGCTGAGCATTCATAGCTTGAGAGAGAGAGACTCAAAACAGCAGGACCGGGACAAGGTAGCAAATCCGTTGAAACGGGTAAAGAAATCAGTGGGAAAACAATTCCACTCCGATTCCCTTTATGGATGGGTGTATCTTTGAATTCGCTGTTGAATGGCCTGCTCCTTCTCCATTTTCGGAACACCAGCCCGCTCCCCCAAAGTGATTGATAGTATATCTTGGCTCGCACTGTGATGATTGTGATTCTGAGCTCTCAGGTTCATACAGCGAGTTATGGTCTTCACTGATCTTACTCTCCGTCAGCTCCATCTGTGGCGTATAGGGGCAGGACTCGGTTGTATACTGATGGTCGTGAGCGCAATCTAGCTGGGCCCTGAGCTCTTTAGTGATGGTCCCGGTGGATGATGTCAGCGATGTTGATGATGGTCGATCGGTAACCCCTACACCATAACCCTCGAAATGTAAAATGGAGGCGCAAGCAGAGGGCTTCTATGTAGCCCTATGACTCCTTTCCATTCGGAAACTCCCAGTTGCCGCATCGAAAGTGCCATTCTTCGTGAAGTCGTCCTCCGCGAAGTGCTGTCTGCAGATCCTGCTAGCTCGAGCCACTTCTTCAAAAGTTGTGGGTCCTTGGGCAGCCAATGGTAGTTTACCGAGGGATTTTTTTTAGCCATTTCATACAGCCTGGCGCTATACAGTTCATGTTTGAATTACTACTTGTTGTTGCCATCTTCGTTGTCTGCACCTAACCTCACTGTCTACGATTCACTCTCCGTGCGAAAACTCAATACCACAGACAATTTGATGATTCCCGCCAGTGACGGGCTGGCGTCAGTCGTTACTATGGCAATTAAAAATGCAGCTGACCATAGCTCAAATAAACCTTATTGACGATCAAAATACTAAATATAGAGATGTTTTTATGTTAAATGCACATGTTTAGTATTAGTGGATTGAATACATCTCTTTGCTTAGATTTACTTTCGAAAGTGTTTCCATTCCCCTTTAAGCACTACCGAAAAGTGCTATTTACATGTGAAAAATGTATGCCATATTCTGCATTTGCAATAGGCCTATTGTAAAAAAAAAATGGTTGGTGACACTTTGATATCTTCATAATTTGCATCTGTTTTAAGTCTATCAAAAGTTTACGAGTTTGAGCATGTGTCCGTTAGGACTATGGACATCTTTTTTTTCATCAGCATGAATTAGATTGAGCAATTTTGTTCAGTTTCACTCCACAATACTTGCATGTTTTGGAATATTTTTATTCCGTACAAGCTTCCTTGTTTTCACTCTGTCATTTAGGTTAGTATTGTGTAGTAACTACAATGTTGTTGATCCATCCTCAGTTTTCTCCTATTACAGCCATGTAACTGTTTTAAAGTCATCTTTGGCCTCATGGTGAAATCCCTGAGCGATTTCCTACCTCTCCGGCAACTGAGTTAGGAAGGATGCCTGTATCTTTGTAGTGACTGGGTGTATTGATACACCAAAGTGTAATTAATAACTTCACCATGCTTAAAGGGATATTCAATCATAGCCGCGGGAAGTAGGGCTGCTGAGGGTGCTGCAGCACCCCCTGATAAATAAATACAAATATATAATATTATATATTCCCCCCATACACACAAAATGTGTGAACTAGACCTTTATTACTCCACCCAACACAAGGTATGCCATGAAAAACGACGGGGACGAAGCCCAAATCAAACACGTATATACACTACCGGTCAAAAGTTTTAGAACACCTACTCATTCCAGGGTTTTTCTTTATTTTTCCTATTTTCTACATTGTAGAATAATAGTGAAGACATCAAAACTATGAAATAACACATATGGAATCATGTAGTAACCAAAAAAGTGTTAAACAAATCCAAATATATTTTATATTTGAGATTCTTTAAATAGCCACCCTTTGCCTTGATGACAGCTTTGCACACTCTTGGCATTCTCTCAACCAGCTTCACCTGTAATTCTTTTTCAACAGTCTTGAAGGAGTTCCGACATATGCTGAGCACTTGTTGGCTGCTTTTCCTTCACTCTGCGGTCCGACTCATCCCAATAAACACTTTTTTGGTTACTACATGATTCCATATGTGTTATTTCATAGTTTTGATGTCTTCACTATTTTTATTTTGTCCATAATAATCTCATCATGTAGTAGGCCAGGGCTATTCAACTGATGGCCCAGGGCCAGATCCTGCCTGTTTATTAATTTCTGAACATTAATAAAAGACCTGCAAAAACATTCCCGCCAACATCCGGTACTATGGTACTATGGTGGTTGTCTATAGTGTGGTTTTTTGTGTTTTTTAGCTGTTTCTAGCGCCTATGTGGCATGTTGATTCTTTTTTTTTTCATATCAATTTGGCTCTAGCGTTTGACAGGTTTAAGATACAAAATATTATGACCCCATTCCTGAAAGCTACGACTCAGTTTCCTCCTCTACTCACAAGGACTCGTTAGAAGGGAGTGTGACAAAAAACACACCTAATGACTGAGGGAAATGAATTCAAAGCATACTTCCTTCATACTGGAATTTGGCATTACCTGATCTGACATACAGTGGGGAAAAAAAGTATTTAGTCAGCCACCAATTGTGCAAGTTCTCCCACTTAAAAAGATGAGAGAGGCCTGTAATTTTCATCATAGGTACACGTCAACTATGACAGACAAATTGAGGAAAAAATATCCAGAATATCACATTGTAGGATTTTTTATGAATTTATTTGCAAATTATGGTGGAAAATAAGTATTTGGTCAATAACAAAAGTTTCTCAATACTTTGTTATATACCCTTTGTTGGCAATGACACAGGTCAAACGTTTTCTGTAAGTCTTCACAAGGTTTTCACACACTGTTGCTGGTATTTTGGCCCATTCCTCCATGCAGATCTCCTCTAGAGCAGTGATGTTTTGGGGCTGTCGCTGGGCAACACAGACTTTCAACTCCCTCCAAAGATTTTCTATGGGGTTGAGATCTGGAGACTGGCTAGGTGTCAAGGCTGAGGTGTATGTGGTGTGGGAGTCAGGCGTAGGACACCGAAGCTTAGTCCAACAAAGTTTACTGTGAAACCACTAGGCAAAGATACAGTAAACAGCCTCAAAACAAAACAGAGGCGAGCAATACGCAAACTATGCGTATTACACTAAACAATGAAACAGATACAAAAACACGCAGAACTACGGACAGGCGAAAAACAACACACAACCTAACCAATACAAAACATGCAACTTATAGGACACGTAATCAGACACAAACGGACACAGGTGTAAAAGACAGACAAAAGCAATCAAACATAGAAACATTCAACGGTGGCAGCTAGTACTCCGGGGACGACGAACGCCGAAGCCTGCCCGAACCAGGAGGAGGAGCAGCCTCGGCAGAATCCGTGACAGTACCCCCCCCCCCCCTTGACGCGCGGCTCCAGCCGTGCGCCGACCCCGGCCTCGGGGACGGCCAGGAGGACGCGGACCCGGGCGCGTGGGATGCCCACGGTGGAACTCAGTCAGGAGGGATGGATCTAGGATGTCCCTCCTAGGCACCCAGCACCGTTCCTCCGGACCGTACCCCTCCCACTCCACGAGATACTGGAGACCACTCATCCGGCGCCTCGAGTCCAAGATGGTCCGGACCCTGTACGCCGGGGCCCCCTCGATGTCCAAAGGGGGCGGAGGGGTCTCTCTTATCTCATCTTCTTGGAGTGGGCCAGCTACCACCGGCCTGAGAAGAGACACATGGAACGAGGGGTTAATATTCTTGTACTCAATAGGCAGTTGTAACCTGTAACACACCTCGTTCAATCTTCTCAGGACTTTAAAGGGCCCCACAAACCGCCGACCCAGCTTCCGGCAGGGCAGGCGGAGGGGCAGGTTTCGAGTCGAGAGCCAGACTCGATCTCCCGGTGCATATACCGGTCCCTCACTGCGGTGGCGATCGGCGCTCGCCTTTTGTTGACGGATGGCCCGCTGCAGATGGACATGGGCAGCGTCCCACGTCTCCTCCGAGCGCCGAATCCACTCATCCACCGCAGGGGCCTCGATCTGGCTCTCGTGCCATGGTGCCAGGACCGGCTGATACCCTAAAACACACTGGAAAGGTGTTAAATTGGTGGAGGAGTGGCGGAGAGAGTTCTGGGCCATCTCTGCCCAGGGGATATACCTAGACCACTCCTCCGGCCGGCCCTGGCAATAGGACCTCAGAAACCTACCCACATCCTGGTTGACTCGTTCAACCTGCCCATTGCTCTCTGGGTGGTACCCCGAGGTAAGGCTCACCGAGACCCCCAAGCGTTCCATGAACGCCCCCCAGACTCTGGACAGACACAATATCCTCGGGGACCCCATAGTGCCGGAACACGTGGGTAAATAGGGCCTCAGCGGTCTGTAGGGCAGTAGGGAGACCTGGCATTGGGAGGAGACGACAGGCCTTGGAAAACCGATCCACAACGACCAAAATGGTGGTATTCCCCTGGGAGGGGGGTAGGTCGGTCACAAAATCCACCGAGAGGTGGGACCATGGTCGTTGTGGAACGGGCAGGGGATGTAACTTTCCCCTGGGCAAATGTCTAGGCGCCTTACACTGGGCGCACACCGAGCAGGAGGAGACATAAACCCTCACATCCTTAGCTAACGTTGGCCACCAGTATTTCACGCTAAGGCAGTGCACTGTCCGGCCAATACCTGGATGTCCAGAGGAGGGTGATGTATGAGCCCAATAAATAAGGCGATCACGAACCTCGAGCGGAACGTACGTCCGCCCCACAGGACACTCGGGGGGAGTAGGGTCGGTACGCAGTGCCCGCTCGATCTCCGCATCGACCTCCCACACCACCGGAGCCACCAGAAAAGACTCCGGCAGTATGGGAGTAGGCTCAATGGACCTCTCCTCTGTGTCATACCGCCGGGACAGGGCGTCCGCCTTACCGTTCTGGGACCCTGGGATGTATGTGATCTTAAAAACAAACCGGGTCAGGAACATGTTCCACCTAGCCTGACGAGGGTTCAATCTCCTAGCTGCCCGGATGTACTCCAGGTTACGGTGATCAGTCAGAATGAGGAAAGGGTGTTGAGCCCCCTCAAGCCAATGCCTCCACACCTTTAGGGCCTGGACTACAGCTAACAGCTCCCTGTCCCCTACATCATAATTACGCTCCGCCGAGCTGAGCTTCTTGGAATAGAACGCACAGGGGCGGAGCTTAGGTGGCGTGCCGGACCGTTGTGACAGGACTGCCCCAATACCGGCCTCGGACGCGTCTACCTCTACTTGGAATGGTAAAGAGGGATCCGGATGCGCCAGCACCGGAGCCGAGGTGAACAGGTTCTTCAGTTTGACAAATGCCCTGTCCGCCTCAGCTGACCACTGCAAACGAACCGGACCCCCCTTTAGCAGGGACGTAATGGGAGCTGCAACCTGTCCAAAGCCCCGGATAAACCTCCGGTAGTAATTAGCAAAACCCAAAAACTGCTGCACCTCTTTTACAGTGGTTGGAGTTTGCCAATTACGCACGGCCGACACACGGTCAACCTCTATCTTCACACCAGACGCGGACAACCGATAACCCAAAAAGGAGACTGACTCCTGGAAGAACAAGCATTTTTCTGCCTTGACATACAAGTCATGCTCAAACAGTCTCCTCAACACTCGGCGCACCAGGGCTACATGCTCGGCTCTTGTAGAAGAGTACACTAGGATGTTGTCGATGTATACTACCACACCCTGCCCATGCATGTCCCGGAAAATCTCGTCAACAAAGGATTGGAAGACTGAAGGAGCATTCATTAACCCGTATGGCATGACGAGATACTCGTAATGACCCGAAGTGGTGCTAAATGCTGTTTTCCATTCATCCCCCTCCCTAATGCGCACCAGATTGTACGCGCTCCTGAGATCCAACTTTGTGAAGAACCGCGCTCTGCGTAATGATTCTGTCATAGTCGCAATCAGTGGAAGAGGGTAACTGTACTTAACCGTGATCTGATTGAGACTACGGTAATCAATACACGGGCGCAAACCCCCGTCCTTCTTCTTCACAAAGAAGAAACTCGAGGAAACCGGGGAAGTGGAGGACCGTATGTATCCCTGTGCCAAGGACTCGGCTATGTAAGTCTCCATAGCCGCTGTCTCCTCTTGAGACAGGGGATACACACGGCTCCGCGGAAGTGCCGCTCCTGTTTGGAGATCTATCGCACAATCCCCCTGTCTATGAGGTGGTAGCCGTGTTGCCCTCGTTTTGCTGAACACCAGTGCTAAATCCTCATATTCAGGGGGAATGCACATTGCGGGCACTTGGTTCGGACTCTCTACCGAGGTCGCCCCTAAGGAAACCCCTAGACATCTCCCTACACACTGGGCAGACCACTCCATAAGAGCCCTCTGTTGCCACGCAATGGTAGGATCATGGGCGCTTAACCAGGGAAGCCCCAGCACCACGGGATACGCAGGAGAGTCAATCAGATAAAACTGAATGATCTCCTCATGACCCCCCTGCGTCGTCATCTTAAGTGGTGCTGTGACTTCTCTGATCAACCCCGACCCCAACGGCCGGCTGTCTAGGGCATGAACAGGAAAGGGGGCTTCTACCGGCCGAAGGGCAATTCCTAACCTATAACAAAATGCACGATCAACAAAATTCCCAGCTGCGCCTGAATCTACTAGCGCCTTATGCTGGGAATGAGGTGCCACCTGTGGAAATCTCACAGGTATACACATGTGACCAACAGAGAGCTCTGGGTAAGTGGGGCGCCTACTCACCTGAAATGACTCCCCAGTGCGTGACCTGTTGTCCCCTCTCCCAGGAGACCCTCCCCAGCACCTGGCCGCGGTGTGTCCTCCACGGCCACAGTTGGTGCAGGGGATGGCCCCCCTCGGGTTCTCTCTCCTCCTCTCTCTAGCGCCAGCACCTCCGAGCTCCATGGGAATCGGCTCGGAGGTGCTGGAGGGTGGAATGGACGACCCCCACTCGGGACGTCCGCGGGTAGCCAGCAGGGTGTCGAGACGGATGGAGATGTCCACCAACTGGTCGAAGGATAGGTTGGTGTCCCTGCAGGCCAGCTCATGACGAACGTCCTCTCGTAGGCTACACCGGTAATGGTCGATGAGGGCCCTCTCATTCCACCCCGCATCCGCCGCTAGAGTCCGGAACTCCAGGGTGAACTCCTGTGCGCTCCTCTTCCCCTGTCGGAGGTGGAACAGACGCTCCCCCGCCGCCTTCCCCTCAGGTGGATGATCGAAGACAGCCCTGAAGCGGCGGGAGAACTCCGCGTAGGTGATGGTAGCGGCGTCTATTCCCCTCCATTCGGCGTTGGCCCACTCCAACGCCTTGCCGGATAGACAGGAGATGAGGGCGGAGACGCTCTCGTATCCCGAGGGCGCTGGGTGTATGGTGGCCAGGTAGAGTTCCACCTGCAGGAGGAACCCCTGACACCCGGCTGCAGAACCATCATATGCCCTCGGGAGCAAGAGCCGAATGCCACTGGGTTCCGGTGCTGAGAGAGGAGGACTGGCCGTTGGTGATGGGATGGTGTGAGAAGGCGTGGGCACCTCTCCACTAACCAACCGGCGCAGAGTGTTGGACACCTCGTTCATGGCGGCCCCAAGTTGCCGGATCATGATGTCTTGGTCGCTGATCCGATCCTCCAGCGACTTGGGTGCCGCCACTGCTCCTGCTGACTCCATACTGGTGTGTTGTTCTGTCAAGGCTGAGGTGTATGTGGTGTGGGAGTCAGGCGCAGGACACCGAAGCTTAGTCCAACAAAGTTTACTGTGAAACCACTAGGCAAAGATACAGTAAACGGCCTCAAAACAAAACAGAGGCGAGCAATACGCAAACTATGCGTATTACACTAAACAACGAAACAGATACAAAAACACGCAGCACTACGGACAGACGAAAAACAACACACAACCTAACCAATACAAAACAGGCAACTTATAGGACACATAATCAGACACAAACTGACACAGGTGTAAAAGACAGACAAAAGCAATCAAACATAGAAACATTCAACGGTGGCAGCTAGTACTCCGGGGACGACGAATGCCGAAGCCTGCCCGAACCAGGAGGAGGAGCAGCCTCGGCAGAATCCGTGACACTAGGCCACTCCAGGACCTTGAAATGCTTCTTACGAAGCCACTCCTTCGTTGCCCGGGCGGTGTGTTTGGGATCATTGTCATGTTGAAAGACCCAGCCACGTTTCATCTTCAATGCCCTTGCTGTTGGAAGGAGGTTTTCACTCAAAATCTCACGATACATGGCCCCATTCATTCTTTCCTTTACACGGATCAGTCGTCCTGGTCCCTTTGCAGAAAAACAGCCCCAAAGCATGATGTTTCCACCCCCATGCTTCACAGTAGGTATGGTGTTCTTTGGATGCAACTCAGCATTCTTTGTCCTCCAAACACAACGAGTTGAGTTTTTACCAAAAAGTTATATTTTGGTTTCATCTGACCATATGATATTCTCCCAATCCTCTTCTGGATCATCCAAATGCACTCTAGCAAACTTCAGACGGGCCTGGACATGTACAGGCTTAAGCATGGGGACACGTCTGGCACTGCAGGATTTGAGTCCCTGGCGGCGTAGTGTGTTACTGATGGTAGGCTTTGTTACTTTGGTCCCAGCTCTCTGCAGGTCATTCACTAAGTCCCCCCGTGTGGTTCTGGGATTTTTGCTCACCGTTCTTGTGATCATTTTGACCCCACGGGGTGAGATCTTGCGTGGAGCCCCAGATCGAGGGAGATTATCAGTGGTCTTGTATGTCTTCCATTTCCTAATAATTGCTCCCACAGTTGTTTTCTTCAAACCAAGCTGCTTACCTATTGCAGATTCAGTCTTCCCAGCCTGGTGCAGGTCTACAATTGTATTTCTGATGTCCTTTGACAGCTCTTTGGTCTTGGCCATAGTGGAGTTTGGAGTGTGACTGTTTGAGGTTGTGGACAGGTGTCTTTTATACTGATAACAAGTTCAAACAGGTGCCATTAATACAGGTAACGAGTGGAGGACAGAGGAGCCTCTTAAAGAAGAAGTTACAGGTATGTTTGTAGGTGACCAAATACTTATTTTCCACCATAATTTGCAAATAAATTCATAAAAAATCCTACAATGTGATTTTCTGGATTTTTTTCCTCAATTTGTCTGTCATAGTCGACGTGTACCTATGATGAAAATTACAGGCCTCTCTCATCTTTTTAAGTGGGAGAACTTGCACAATTGGTGGTTGACTAAATACTTTTTTCCCCCACTGTATCTTTGTATTATTTATTGAGAAGCTTAGTTTTCAGATGATTTTAAAAGGACCTAATTACTTTAAATACGTTTTAATCGTTGTTTAAATAAAGAAAAAATTATGGTGAGCGAGCGTTAAGCCTTTTCCTTTTGAATGATGATTTAAAAAAATTGGTTGCACCTCCACTCACGTTGGTTGAGCGTCCTCCACTTCTTTCCTAATTACTTTTAGCAATATTTAATTTTAAGAAAAGTGCTTTATTGGTGGTTGTGCTTTGCTTTTTTATACAGTTCTTCCAAAGAATAATTGCATGTGGAAAATGTCCGGCCCCACTGCAATTAACCTTTTTTACATCTGGCTCCCGTAAGAATATAGTTAACTAGCTCTGTAGTAGGCTATACCCACACTGTATCTGCAAGCTGTAGGCTAGAGCGCTCATGCCAATACCAGAGTGGGCACATTTGCTATACCTACGCAACATTTTCTGTGACAAAACCATCAGTAGGCCTAGAGTTAAAAATGCGATGAAAACCCTTTAAACGTATTATTCCGTACATGAGAATTTAACCGCAAAAGTTATTTTTATGTGCACCACATATTTACACACATACTTTTATCTGCAACAAGTAATTTGATGGGAAAATGTGCATATTGTTTTTATGCAGATTTTAGAATATTTGCATGAAAATCTGTCTGGATGGAAACCTAGCTATAGACACCTTAAAGACTCAGGCAACTTTGATTATGCCTGCACATCATGATTCCCCAGCAGCCCCAAACATCTAAAGTATAAGCTACAGACCAAAACAAGCTTGTAAAAATTGTGCTTAAACTCCCACTCATACTCATCTGGAGGTGGACCATTTGTTTATCTTTATCTCTTTAAATGTGTCTGTATCTATGTAATTGTATATGTATTTTGGTAAAACAAAATAGGGACCACACTGGAAATAAGTCCCTGTCTTTATTGTGCATTGTGCAATCCCGGTCACTTAAAAAATATATATACAGTGGGGAGAACAAGTATTTGATACACTGCCGATTTTGCAGGTTTTCCTACTTACAAAGGATGTAGAGGTCTGTACTTTTTATTATAGGTACACTTCAACTGTGAGAGACAGAATCTAAAATAAAATGCAAATTAATTACTTAAAAATCATACAATGTGATTTTCTGGATTTTTGTTTTAGATTCCGTCTCTCACAGTTGAAGTGTACCTATGATAAAAAATTACAGACATCTACATGCTTTGTAAGTAGGAAAACCTGCAAAATCGGCAGTGCATCAAATACTTGTTCTCCCCAATGTATATTATTCTACAATATAGAAAATAGTAAAAATAAAGAAAAACCCTTTAATGAGTAGGTGTGTCCAAACTTTTGACTGGTAGTGTATATTTCATATAATTTTATATAATTATAAATATGCCATCAAAATGTTGAAAATCTGACTTCCCCCTAGATTATCACTGTCTGCATCCGGCTGTAATACTTTTTTTGTGTTATAATTTTTCTGAAATATTGTATACAAATATGCAAATTATGTAAACTTATTAAATATGAGCATATTTTCATATTGCACAAATACATTTTTCTGCACACTGGATGAAGTCAGCCTAAAGGATATTTTGATTTCATTTTGTTAAGACACTCCAGGACCGGCCTTACAAATAGCCGATTGTGGATGCATACTTTTTTTCATCTTTCTATCTGTGAAATACTAAAGAAAGGTACGTAGAATGAATTTTGGGCACATCTTTCAGAAGAGAATGTCATCTAGAATAAAAATTTGACAACATATCAACAATTCCCTATGAATAAGTCTGGAGAATAAATCTAAGGATAACCACAAAAAAATTGATGACTGCAGATGCTTCTGAGGCTGAAAAAAATGTGTTGGCATGTGGGAAGAGTCTGACTTTCGGGAAATGACAGTTAAAGACACGGACATTGAATTTAGACTACCAAACATCAAACACCTATTTAGACCCAATCACCATCTCTTCTAAGTAAGTTACTACATACAGTTAAAGTCGGAAGTTTACATACACCTTAGCCAAATACATTTAAACTCAGTTTTTCACAATTCCTGACACTTAATCCTAGTCAGAATTCCCTGTTTTAGGTCAGTTAGGATCACCACTTTATTTAAAAAATGTGAAATGTCAGAATAATAGTAGAGAGAATGATTTATTTCAGCTTTGATTTCTTTCATCACATTCCCAGTGGGTCAGAAGTTTACATACACTCAATTAGTATTTGGTAGTGTTGCCTTTAAATTGTTTAACTTGGGTCAAACGTTTTAGGTAGCCTTCCACAAGCTTCCCACAATAAGTTGGGTGAATTTTGTCCCATTCCTCCTGACAGAGCTGGTGTAACTGAGTCAGGTTTGTAGGCCTCCTTTGCTCGCACACGCTTTTTCAGTTCTGCCCACACATTTTCTATAGGATTGAGGTCAGGGCTTTGTGATGGCCACTCCAATACCTTGACTTTGTTGTCCTTAAGCCATTTTGCCACAACTTTGGAAGCATGCTTGGGGTCATTGTCCATTTGGAAGACCCATTTGCGACCAAGCTTTAACTTCTGATAGATGTCTTGAGATGTTGCTTCAATATATCCACATAATTGTGCAGTTGCAAACCGTAGTCTGGCTTTTTTATGGTGGCTTTGGAGCAGTGGCTTCTTCCTTTCTGAGCGGCCTTTCAGGTTATGTCGATATAGGACTCATTTTACTGTGGATATAGATACTTTTGTACCTGTTTCCTCCAGCATCTTCAAAACCTTTGCTGTTCTTCTGGGATTGATTTGCATCTCCAGGAGACAGAACGCGTCTCCTTCCTGAGCGGTATGACGGCTGCGTAGTCCCATGGTGTTTATACTTGCGTACTATTGTTTGTACAGCCGAACGTGGTACCTTCAGGCGTTTGGAAAATGCTCCCAAGGATGTTGGAGAAATTACTTGTGTCATGCATTTACATTTACATTTTAGTCATTTAGCAGACGCTCTTATCTAGAGCGACTTACAGTTAGTGAGTGCATACATTTTTCATACTTTTCATGCACAAAGTAGATGTCCTAACCGACTTGCCAAAACTATAGTTTGTTAACAAGACATTTTTGGAGTGGTTGAAAAACGAGTTTTAATGACTCCAACTTAAGTGTATGTAAACTTCCGACTTCAACTGTATATAGTCCACTTTGTAACATTCTCTATGAAATGGGCTTTTAAATTCAATGTAGCGAGCTTTGAAATTACGGATGTATGTCCATTTAAAAGTGGTTACAATTCATGACATTTTGATGATAATAGTATGATAAAATAACGAAAATATACATTTTCATCCATTTTTTAACTTAATAATATTAATGGACCAAACTTAACAAAAATCTCAAAATAGATAAGAACATGTAAAAAGGTCATTTTAGCCTGTGGTGCCTGGCCTTAATCAGTATTTTTAAGGACACAAATTGTTGTGTGAACAATAACCTCAGAACTGGTGGAGCGGTAGTACAGCATGTTGGAGTAGAAAAGAGACTCCTTTGTCATCTGGTTGGATGGAGGGAGGACAACATGAGATGTGACAGTTGACCCCAACTGCTTCCAAACAGTAGGCTACTGCATAGCAGTTGAAAGAGGGTTAATAAAACAAACAATAATACATAATGTTGGATTAAACAAATTAATCAAATTATATTCCTGCCATTTTACATTAATCTATGTCTGTCAATAAACCTGATTATAGACTTTCCCTAGTCCTTGATCATGACTCTCAGTTCCATTGCATTACACATAAGAGTAATTGGACGAAGGCGTCTTTTGCTAAGCAATATGTTCATATAAGCGATATATATATATATTTTAATTGATACTCACCTTTATAGGGGTAGGGCTAGTGTTCCCACACGGCCATATATCCATGTTACAGCGCGTGTTTACGGAAGAGAGAGGGTCCACCTTTGCTAATTAGCTACCTAGCATGCTCCGAACACCTGTGTGTAATGGAAGAAGGCCGTGAGAAACGTGTTGTCACTGAAAAATACGGTCTGCTGCAACTGTGATAATGCCGGTTAAAGCCATGTACAGTAAGTGTATATTTTGCATTTGTGAAATTATTTTGATGTGATATGAAAGTACTAGAACCGTATCGCAATTGAGAATCGATTCACGTTTAGATGGAGTATTTGGCTGTTTTGGCTGCCAGATCCAGTCTACCTCTGAAAATAACATACAAGGAAGGTCCTTGGAATTTAAGGAGTAACGGTACATCTTGGGCTAGACTTTCCCATGACCGAACTGTAGTCGATGACGGGCTATGATAGAACAAACAAGTGTATGAATTGCCTGTCTTTTCACAGTGAAAGGCTGCCACCTTGTGGTATTTCTTAGTAGCACGGGTTATTAGTGATAAATCTACAAACTGCACTACATGTTTCCAAAGGGTTCAAACCGATTCATGATTGATCTGGCAATGCGGTTCGGAGGCTCCGTACAGAGGGTGTGATTCAATTGCGGAGCCTCCCCAGGCTTGCAGAGGCCAAATTAAGCTCCATACCACATCATTGTGTACGAGCTAATTTCAGCTTGATCAGAAAATGTGGTTGGAGGCGCCGTATGGATGGTGTGACGCAATTGCGGAGTCTCAAGATGCACGCAGAGCCAAGTTGTGCTCTGTACCGCATCGCTTTGCGCATCTCAAATTTTGTAAGAACCAATTTATGTTTGATCTGAAAATGTGGTCGTAGGCGCCAAATGGATGGTGTGACGCCATTGCAAAGCCTCATATCATTCATTTTCAAAGACACAAGTAGGCATGTCAGATTTTAAATATGTGATTACACTGGCAAAATTGGTAAGAAGTCGAATAATAAAATACGTTTGGGGAATAACAATAGTGTTCTTGCTGACAAGCACAGAAATGAACCCCCTATATGTTAGTCCATTGTTAAGAATGAGAACTGTTCCACTGATCAGACGAAATAAAGTAAATAGATAATACAATCTCCTGAAGACAAGATTACATAAATCTGCCCCTACACCCTAACCACATTCTACTTCAATTTTTTTCCCACTCTAGAAGCAAAAGTACGCTTTTGGGTTCACAATTTGTTTGACAAAATGATTTCATAGTTACAAATCAGGCAGAGCCCCACTTGTTTTGAGCCCCACCTGTTTAGCCAAAAAAATATATATACATTTTCTGGCTTACAGACTGGCCATCAGTCGACCTATTAGTCATCAATGTGCTTACCTGGATGAGATTGCCAAGGACTAACTCAGCAAAAAAAGAAACGTCCTCTCACTGTCAACTGCGTTTATTTTCAGCAAACTTAACATGTGTAAATATTTGTATGAACATAACAAGATTCAACAACTAAGACATAAACTGAACAAGTTCCACAGACATGTGACTAACAGAAATTGAAAATGTGTCCGTGAACAAAGAGGGGGGGGGGGGTCAAAATTCAAAGTAACGGTCAGTATCTGGTGTGGCCACCAGCTACATTAAGTACTGCAGTGCATCTCCTCCTCATGGACTCCACCAGATTTGCCAGTTCTTGCTGTGAGATGTTACCCCACTCTTCCACCAAGACACTTGCAAGTTCCTGGACATTTCTGGGGGGAATGGCCCTAGCCCTCACCCTCCAATCCAACACGTCCCAGACGTACTCAATGGGATTGAGATCCGGGCTCTTCACTGGCCATGGCAGAACATTTACATTCCTGTCTTGCAGGAAATCACGCACAGAACGAGCAGTATGACTGGTGGCATTGTCATCCTGGAGGGTCATGTCAGGATGAGCCTGCAGGAAGTGTACCACATGAGGGAGAAGGATGTCTTCCCTGTAATGAACAGCGTTGAGATTGCCTGCAATGACAACAAGCTCAGTCCAATAATGCTGTGACACACCGCCCCTGACCATGACGGACCCTCCACCTCCAAATCGATCCCGCTCCAGAGTACAGGCCTCGGTGTAACGCTCATTCCTTCGACGATAAACGCGAATCCGACCATCACCCCTGGTGAGACAACCACAACTCGTCAGTGAAGAGCACTTTTTGCCAGTCCTGTCTGGTCCAGCAACGGTGGGTTTGTGCCCATAGGCGACGTTGTTGCCGGTGATGTCTGATGAGGACCTCCCTTACAACAGGCTTACAAGCCCTCAGTCCAGCCTCTGTCTTTTGCGGACAGTCTGAGCACTGATGGAGGGATTGTGCGTTCCTGGTGTAACTCGGGCAGTTGTTGTTGCCATCCTGTACCTGTCCCGCAGGTGTGATGTTCGGATGTACCGATCCTGTGCAGGTGTTGTTACACGTGGTCTGCCACTGCGAGGACGATCAGCTGTCCGTCCTGTCTCTCTGTAGCGCTGTCTTAGGTGTCTCACAGCACGGACATTGCAATTTATTGCCCTGGCCACATCTGCAGTCCTCATGCCTCCTTGCAGCATGCCTAAGGCACGTTCACGCAGATGAGCAGGGACCCTGGACATCTTTCTTTTGGTGTTTTTCAGAGTCAGTAGAAAGGCCTCTTTAGTGTCCTAAGTTTTCATAACTGTGACTTTAATTGCATACCGTCTGTAAGCTGTTAGTGTCTTAACGACCGTTCCACAGGTGCATGTTCATTAATTGTTTATAGTTCATTGAACAAGCATGGGAAACCGTGTTTAAACCCTTTACAATTAAGATCTGTGAAGTTATTTGGATTTTTACGAATTCTTTGAAAGACAGGGTCCTGAAAAAGGACGTTTCTTTTTTTGCTGAGTTTTAGATATTGCATTTTTTGTTGTTGCCTGTTTTGCGTGTTATTTTGGCATTAATACGTGTCACATATCAGTTTGCAAACAATGTAAAATAAATAATAATAATAATTGAGTTAATAAAGCCGCATACAGCTAGCAGAAAATACGGAGCGTAGGGGTTGGTAATGTTCTCTAGTTGTGCCGTGATTGGCTCAGTGTTCTTTCACTCATGGGTTACTGCAAAATGCTACGGGTAGAGCTTGAAAATTCAAGGCCCTTGGGTGCTGCCATAGATTAACATTAGAAGTGCCCCTCCAAGAAGGCTCAAGGTCATTGGCTACAGATAAAATGACGTCAAATCACGTTATATCTACAGTAGCTTTGACTGGACCAATCATGTCAACATCATACTTTTAAAATCTTAGCTAGGAAGCTAGACAAGCAGTCATCATCATGAATCAAGTCGACAATGTACTGGCAAATCTTTGTCATATGAAGAGAAATTATAGATAAAACGTATCGGTGCTCATCGGCCATTGGACATAAACATTACACAACAAGTTGGAAATCGCAATTCAACAATGAGTGGTTTGGAAGGAATCAGTGGCTAACTGCAAAGCAATCACTAGCCTGCTATTTAGTGGAGAGGGTTTGTGGTCGAAGTCTGGGTTTAAGGGTCTATTTTCCAAGCTTAAAAGGATAAACATTCACATGCAACACCATGGGCCAGAAAATGTTTAATACATTGGCCATGCTGTCAATCCAGCATGCCTTCACCGTGTTCAAAACAACTGGAAACTCAGAACTGGGAAATCTCAGACTTCAGTGAGTTCAAAACAACTGGGAACTCTGAAAAAAAACGAGCTCCGACTGGGAAAATACGTTCTGAACGGTCATCCAACTCGGAATTCCAAGTCGGGAACTCGGGCCTCTTACTAGGGCTCTGACCTGAAGATCACTGACGTCATGATTCAACTTTGTTTTTTTTTTTCAGTTCCCAGTTGTCTTGAAAGCACCATAAATCCAGAGAATGCCAGACTTTGATGACAAAGTCTGATGACAAAACTTGCCCCCCAGGGCAGCTGCGCCATCGTCCTGTTCAAGTGAGCACAGCACAACAAGGTGAGTCCAGAAATGTCTTGTATGCTGCTGCATAAATTATGTAATATGCCAGGGAGATATGTATACTGTAGCTTAGAAAGTGATATTAAGTGTATGTTGTGTAGTAAGCTGTTAATAGCCCATGTGCCTCACCCTAATAATTGGATCCCTTTCCCCCTCATAACTTAGCCTACTGTTCTGACTTGGTAGTGCACAAAGCCTGATTTAGAGAAATGTCATCATCGAATATTGTAAGAGCTTTCATTGTCTGCTTATATGCCCCCTTTATTTATCCTACGGTTCTGACTTGGTGTACTGGGAGAATACTGTAAGAACGGCCCATGTTCTGATTTCTGTCGCTGTACATTTTAAAAGTGCTGAACAAATAGTTATATTGACTACGTCCGTCTTAGCTCGCTCATTAATGTCTTAATCAAAATTATGGATTGCCGGTTATCCGCTCATCGTTCCCTTATGCCAGTTTGTACGTCTCAATTGTCAGTAGAAACCACATTTGTTTAAGCAAGTCAGCCATATCAGTAAAGTTTTTTTTAAGGCAGTAAATGAGGCTGAATTAACTGTTTCGCTGCCAGACAAGGCTCTGCTGATAGCCAGGTGTAGCAGTGGTAAGGATTAACTCCATGTTGCTGAAAATAAATCGCTGCTGTTGGGACTGCTTTATGTAGGCCCTAACAGTTTGTGGGCACCGTTTGTCACCATTATTGTGCAATTAATGTATTATTTAGTGTTGTGTTGTGGCTTTGCTGGCATGCATCCAAAAACATTTGTTTGAGTTTGCCCGACCAAGATTTACATGCTAAAATCGCCACTGCTCCGAAGGCACGTAGAGGCCAAATTGAGCTCTGTACCACGTCACCGTGAGCCTCTCAAATGTTTGAACAATGTGGAGGGCTCAGTATAGCTCCGCATTGACATGATTGGTTGACGGTATGTGAGGGCGGGAGGTCCTGTATAAACACAAACTCACTTCCTTGACAACTTCCTTCTCAACAGCTCTGCGCTGCTCCGTGAAACGTAAGAAGTATGAATGCCCTGACTTCTGCAGAGGCCATATCACCGTAAATGCTGCACAGCCAATGCAGATATTGGATTGATTGACCGACCATGCAGTGCCTCTCAAATTTTGTAACAATGTGGAGGGCTCCGTATAGCTCCGCATTGAGATGGCTGGTTGATGGTAGATGGATATGGTATGTCCTGTATAAACACACACACTCTCTTCCTTGACTACTTCCTTCACAACAGCTCTGCTCTGCGAAGCGCAAGAAGTATGAATGCCCTGACTTCAGCAGAGGCCTCCTCTCAGTAAATGCTGTACGGCCAATGCAGATGTCGGAATGACCATAAATCGCATTTTAGCCTATGCGGGGTCGCCAGAAACCCTAACATACAGTATTTTCAACCTAACTTCCGTTTCATTGGTGGAAAAAGTACTCGATTGTCATACTTGAGTATTAAGTAAAGTTACCTTCATAGAAAATGACTCAAGTTAAAAGTCACCCAGTAAAATACTACTTGAGTAAAAGTCTAATAGTATCTGCTTTAAATGTACTTAAGTATCCCACAGAGGTGGAAAAAGTAGTCAGTTGTCATACTTGAGTACAAGTAAAGAGTAAAAGCTAATCAAATTCCTTAAATTAACAAACTAGATGGCAGGACTTTCTTGCTTTTTTAAAATTATTATTTACGGGCAGCCAGGGGGCACATTGCAACACTCAGACGTCATTTACAAATGCAGTATTTGTGTTTAGTGAGTCTGCCAGATCAGAGGCAGTAGGGATGACAACACGTTGATTGGACCATAATGCTGTCCTGCCTGAGCATTTGAATTGTAAAAAGTACATTTGGGTGTCAGGGAAAATGTATGGGAGTAAAAAGTACATACAGTGAGCTCCATAATTCATTGGACAGTGACAATTTTTTTGTTATTTTGGTTCTGTACTCTAGCACTTTGAGTTTGAAAGGATACAATGACAATGAGGGTGAAGTGCAGACTGTCAGCTTTAATTTGAGGGTATATTCATACATATCGGATGAACCGTTTAGAAATTATAGAAGCTTTTGTACATGGTCCCCCCCTTTTTCGGGCATAAAAAAACATTGGACAGTTTAACATAATGTAGAATAAAGTAATCATTGTTAATATTTGGTCGCATATCCTTTGCATGCAATGACTGCTTGAAGTCTGCGATGCATTGACATCACCAGACGCTGGGTATCTTCCCTGGTGATGCTCTGCCAGGCCTGTACTGCAGCCATCTTCAGTTCCTGCTTATTTTGGGGACTTATTGCCTTCAGTCTCCTCTTCAGCATGTAAAATGCATGTTCAATTGGATTCAGATCCGGTGATTGACTCGGCCAGTCAAGGATTTTCCACTTTTTGGCCATCAAAAACCCCTTTGTTGCTCTAGCAGTATGTTTAGGATCATTGTCTTGTTGCATGATGAAGTGCCGTCCAATGAGTTTGGAGGCATTTGGTTTTATCTGAGCAGATAAAATATTTCTATAGACTTCAGAATTCATTGTTCTACTTCTGTCTGCAGTCACATCATCGATGAAGACAAGTGAGCCTGTTCCACTGGCAGCCATACAGGCCCAAGCCATAACACCCCCTCCACCATGTTTCACGGATGAGGTGGTATGCTTTGGATCATGGGCATTTCTTTTTTTTCTCCACACTTTCCTCTTTCCATCACTCTGGTACATGTTAATCTTTGTCTCATCTGTCCACAATACTTTTTTCCAGAACTCTTGGGGCTCTTTTAGGTGCTTTTTAGCAAACTGTAATCTCGCCTTTCTGTTCTTCAGGCTTATCAGTGGTTTGCATCTTGTAGTGTACCCTCTGTAGTCCTGCTGGTGTAGTCTTCTACGTATGGCAGACTTTGACACATCTACACCTGCATCCAGGAGAGTGTTTTTGATCTGTTGGGCTGTTGTCAGGGGGGTTTTCTTCACCATAGAGAGTATTCTCCGGTCATCCACTACAGTGGTCTTCCTCGGTCTACCGGGTCTTTTGACATAATTGAGTTCACCGGTTGTTTTTTTCTTGTTAATGATGAACCAAACTGTTGACTTGGGCATGGCCAGGGTTTTTGCAATGTTCCTGATTGATTGATTTTCATTTCTGAGCCTTATGACGGCCAGCTTCATTTGCATCGACACTGCTGTCTTCCTCATGTTGTCACACCACAACAACAACCTCCAAAGGCAATAGCAAAGTCTAGAATCAATGCTATTCATCAACAGCTCTCCTGCATTCACTAACGACACAAATGAATACACCTGCCTAACGACACACATCTGTGAAGCCAATTTAACAAATACTTGTAGTACCTTAAAATGGGGGGCCCATGTATAAAAGGTGCTATCATTTCTAAACAGTTCATCCGATATATATGAAAATACCCTCAAATTAAAGCTGACAGTCTGCACTTCATCCTCATTGTCATTGTATCCTTTCAAACTCAAAGTGCTAGAGTACAGAACCAAAATAACAAAAAAATTGTCACTGTCCAATGAATTATGGAGCTCACTGTATATTTAATTACAAATGTAATGGAGTAAAAGTAAATGTTGTCAAAAAATATAAATAGTAAAGTACAGAAACCCTCAAACTACTTAAGTAGTACTTCAAAGTATGTTTACTTTTGCTTTACACCACTGTTCCATTTCCCCTGAAAAACGGATGTGGGAACTCTGCTCAGGGGTCTTTTTACGCCTGCTACGTTAGGTTACCAAAGGGTAGGGCTAAAGAAAATAGATCCACTCCACGTCCTGGCTGGTCAGGAACATGCAACCAATCCCAGTTTCAGATCCAGAGGTTCAATGAGATGACATGACTGGAAAATGTCCTCACCCAGATTTCCCCCTTCGAGTCATGGCAGGTCAACTTCACTACTTCCTTGGATGAATCGCCTGGTTTCACTGAAGCTGAAGAACAATTGAAGCACATCACATATTGTCTATGTTTTATAACCTACCTGAATTATTATATTTTTGCATTCAATAGAATAGTAAGGGTTGGCCTATCAGTGAGCTATATGTTGGGAGCTGATTCGTCTTGCACAAAGCATGTGCTGACGGGGAGATGGCAGGTGAGCAGGTGCAGCAACGCTATCCCTCGGGCTAAATTTCCTTTCGTAGGATGCCCCTCTCCCCAGAATGCCCCTCTCCCCACCGGTGTGATTACTACCTCCTGAGGGTTTAGAGCTTGCGGTACATTTTACATTTTTACATTTTAGTCATTTAGCAGACGCTCTTATCCAGAGCGACTTACAGTTAGTGAATACATATTTTTTTATACTGGCCCCCCGTGGGAATTAGTCACCTCATACAAGTACTTGGGAGTATGGTTAGACGGTACTGTCCTTCTCTCAGCACATATCAAAGCTGCAGGCTAAGGTTAAATCTAGACTTGGTTTCCTCTATCATAATCGCTCCTCTTTCACCCCAGCTGCCAAACTAACCCTGATTCAGATGACCATCCTACCCATACTAGATTATGGAGATGTAATTTATAGATCGGCTGGTAATTGTGCTCTCAAGCGGCTAGATGTTCTTCACCATTCGGCCATCAGATTTGCCACCAATGCTCCTTATAGGACACATCACTGCACTCTATACTCCTCTGTAAACTGGTAATCTCTGTATACTCGTCGCAAGACCCACTGGTTGATGCTTATTTATAAAACCCTCTTAGGCCTCACTCCCCCTTATCTGAGATACCTACTGCAGCCCTCATCCTCCACATACAACACCCGTTCTGCCAGTCACATTCTGTTAAAGGTCGCTGCAGCTAGCGACTGGAACGAGCTACAAAAAACCCTCAAACGGGACAGTTTTATCTCCATCTCTTCATTCAAAGACTCAGTCATGGATACTCCTACTGACAGTTGTGGCTGCTTCACATGTTGTATTGTTGTCTCTACCTTCTTGCCCTTTGTGCTGTTGTCTGTGCCCAATAATGTTTGTACCATGTTTTGTGCTGCTATCATGTTATGCTGCTGCCATGTTGTGTTGCTACCATGTAGTTGTCATGTTTTGTTGCTACCATGCTGTGTTGCTATGTTGTTGTCTTAGGTCTCTCTTTATATAGTGTTGTGGTGTCTCTCTTGTCGTGATGTGTTTTGTCCTATATCTTTATAAATAAAAAGTAATTCATATTCATGAATTACGTTGGATGATTGGTTTAGCCTTCTTGGGTGTGTGACTGCGCTGCATAGCCGTCTGCTTTAAGGTTGCTGTAAGCACAGAACAACGTGGAAAACCCAGCTTCAGCATAATTAATTGTGAAATAAATAAAAGCCTCACCAGCTAGCTACCAATCTATTTTAGTTTCACTGTCTGAATATTCATAAAGCGAGTCCACTAATTGTTATTTTTACCTTTCCACAAACTGTAGCTTGATATGAGCAAATTGCCCCAGATGTATCAAAGATTTAGGAAATCCAAGATTAGTTGGCTAATATTCAACATTTTCTGGCCCATGGTGTTGCATGTGAATGTTAATCCTTTCAAGCTTGGAAAAGAGACCCTTAAACCCAGATTATGACCACAAACCCTCTCCAATGAATATCAGGCTAGTGATTGCTTTGCAACGCTTGCAGTTAGTCACTGATTCTTTCCAAACCACTCATTGTTGAATTTGCGATTTCCATCTTGTTGTGTAATGTTTATGTCCAATGGCCGATGAGCACCGATACGTTTTATCTATAATTTCTCTTCATATGACAAGGATTGAAAAGGATTTGCCAGTACATTGTCGACTTGATTCATGATGATGACTGCTTGTCTAGCGTGCTAGTTAAGATTTTGAAACTATGATGTTGACATGATCAGTCCAGTCAAAGCTATGGTAGATATAATGTGATTTGACATCATTTTAACTGTGGCCAATGACCTTGAGCCTTCTTTGATAGGCACTTCTAATGTTAATCTATGGCAGCACCCAAGGGGCTTGAATTTTCGAGCTCTACCCGTAGATTTTGCAGAAATGTAGTGTCCCCATCAGTGACAGAACACTGAGCCAATCACGGCGCAACTAGAGAACATTACCAACCCCTACGCTCCGTATTTTCCGCTGGCTGCCCCACCACCACAGAAAGCACTGAGCTAGGCTGAAACACCCGCATTTTGGAGCTACCTTACTCAAGAAAGCAAAAAAGAGACAATGTTTGTATGCAGCTTTATTAACTCTATTATTATTATGTTTTTACATTGTTTGCAAACTGATATGTGACACGTATTAATGCCAAAATAACATGCAAAACAGGGCCAAAAAAAAGAAATATATATATATATATATATATATATATATATATATATATATATATATATATATATATATATATATATATATATTTTATAGCTAAACAGGTGGGGCTCTAAATAGCTGGGGCTCTGCCTGATTTGTAACTATGAAATCATTTTGTCAAACAGATTGTGAACCCAAAAGTGCACGTTTACTTCTAGAGTGGGAAAAAAATTGAAGAAGAATGTGGTTAGGGTGTAGGGGCACATTTATGTAATCTTGTCTTCAGGAGATTTTATTATCTATTTACTTTATTTAGTCTGATCAGTGGAACAGTTCTCATTCTTAACAATGGACTAACATATAGGGGGGTCATTTCTGTGCTTGTCAGCAAGAACACTATTGTTATTCCCCAAACGTATTTTATTATTCCACTTCTTCCCTATTTTGCCAGTGTAATCACATATTTGAAATCTGATATGCCTACTTGTGTCTTTGAAAATGAATGATATGAGGCTATGTATTTTTGCAGCCATTCATGGACAGTTTTGAATAAGGTATACAAATAAGCATTGGATATTAAATGCTCCGGGAATCAAATATAATTTGAGACATTTTAGTATTGTGCACATGATAGGCAGAGATGGTAAGGAAACTCACAACTCATAAAGGCATCATATTTTTTCTATGTAGAGTAAGATAATGGCAAGGATATTCAACTAGTAGGCACAAACCACCTGAATATTGATATTCATTCGATTTTCCTTGACGGTTGTGTGATTTTTGAGAAATTATAACAAGAACATTTTCAAACACCCAGCACTTTGTAAACATATATCAGGGGTCATAGGCCTAAGCCATGTCAAAATACGTAGAATTGCCTTCTAGCGATTGTGCCAGGGGGCAAATCCCACTCCAAGCTTTCTTCAAAAGTTGGCAGCCCTGATAAGAACATGGCTCAGGTGACTCAAATCCTGTAGCTAGCTAACAAGCCCTCCTCGGCGACAATGTCTGTCAGGAATGTCTGTGGAATGCGGTAGGCCAGAGTCAAGCGCAGGACACAGAATGAAATGAAAATCTACTTTACTGTATAGTAAAGAAACAAGCAAAATCTCCAACACAGGGAGGAGCAAACCCGCTCACAAACGACACTCGAAACAAGTAACAAACACGCACAACACACAGTGGGAGCGAACAGGTTAAATAGGGAAGGACATAATACCATAATGGGAAACAGGTGTGCAACACTAGACAACAACCAGATGAACATAGAAACATAAAACATAGATCGGCAGCAGCTAGTATTCCGGTGACGACAAACGCCGAAGCCTGCCCGAACCAGAAGGAAGGGCAGTCTCGGCAGAATCCGTGACAATGTCATTGGTGTACGGGAATATTAGATAGCTATGTCTTTTAATTTTAAGATAAGGCTACTGTCAGTGAAGTTGGTGGTTACTAGTACTACTGGTTTTAGATCTGAGGGGAGAGAAATTGTCCACCATTATTTTGGGAAGGCCTCGGAGTGATGTCACGCACCCAAGAAGGCTCAACCAATCACCTGACGGATAACAATGGTTTGAGTGGTAAGGCGAAAGCAACCGACTGTAGACGAAAGTCAAGGAGGAATGTCGCTTTCCAAACAACTGGGAACTCAGAAAAATACAAGGTCAAATCATGACGTCAGGGATCTTAAGGTCGGAATGTCTGAGCTCTAGAAAGAGGCCTGAGATCCCGAGTTGGAATTCCGAGTTGGATGACCGTTCAAATCGATTTTTCACAGTCGGAACTCGTTTTTTTTTCTGAGTACCCAGTTGTTTTCAACGCAGCATTAAGTCAGGGATGTGCATCTGTGACAGCAGAAAGTCGGACACTGATGTGGTTTTCCAACAGCAAGGCTCACTCAGTGCAACATGGCGGTGTTGCCATTGTTTGATTATTAAAAATGTTCTTTATAATGTCGAAATAAACAAATATGACACACTCAAACTGAAAATATGTGTGTCTATTGTAGGCCTACAATCAATTGGTGAGAGAGAGCCTTAAATATCACATTAATTTGTATTTCCACTGTATACATGAATTGGGGAAAAATTGGTCCCTGTTTTAGTAATGTCTTCGCTCATGTTCGTGTGAGTAAAACAAAAACACCCTAATGATTGGTTGACAATATAGCCTCCCACAATAGTGTACCACAGTATGATTCATAATACCCATATAACTTAGAGGTCTAACAGGGAAATGGTTACAATTCTTTTTCCACAATTCATTTTTTCCATAGGGGACTTTGGAAACACTTTTTAAATAAAGACTGTGTTTTGTGTAGGCTTACCCTGGCATGAAGTTTTGATAACCGTGTAAATCTCTCTAGGTCAAGGGGACTTTTATCAATATATTCTCCTTTATTTACCCCCCCCCCCAAAAAAAAAGCGACTTACAGGAGCAATTAGGGTTAAGTGCCTTGCTCAAGGGCACATCGACAGATTTTTCACCTAGTCGGCTCAGGGATTAGAACCAGCGACCTTTCGGTTACTGGCATAACGCTCTTAACCACTAAGCTACCTGCCGCCCCAAATCGAGGCAAAGGTAAGAATCTCTGGATGAACTATCTAATGTTAGCTAAATGTACAGTACCAGTCAAAAGTTTGGACACACTTACTCATTCCAGGGTTTTCCTATATTTTTCCTATTTTCTACATTGTAGAATAATAGTGAAGACATCAAAACTATGAAATAACACATATGGAAACATGTAGTAAGCAAAAAATATTTTGTATTTGAGATTCTTCAAAAAGCCACCCTTTGCATTTACATTTACGTCATTTAGCAGACGCTCTTATCCAGAGCGACTTACAAATTGGTGCATTCACCCTATAGCCAGTGGGATAACCACTTTACAATTATTATTATTATTTATTTTTTTGACAGCTTTGCACACTCTTGCCATTCTCTCAACCAGCTTCACCTGGAATGCTTTTCCAACAGTCTTGAAGGAGTTCCCACATATGCTGAGCACTTGTTGGCTGCTTTTCCTTCACTCTGCGGTCCGACTCATCCCAAACCATCTCAATTGGGTGGAGGTCGGGGGATTGTGGAGGCCAGCTCATCTGAAGCAGTACTCTAACACTCTCCTTCTTGGTAAAATAGCCCTTACACAGCCTGGAGGTGTGTTGGGTCATTGTCCTGTTGTAAAATAAATGATAGTCCCACTAAGCCCAAACTAGATGGGATGGCGTATCAATGCAGAATGCTGTGGTAGCCATGCTGGTTAAGTGTGCCTTGAATTCTAAATAAATCACACAGTGTCACCAGCAAAGCACACCCACACCATAACACCTCCTCCTCCATGCTTTAAGGTGGGAAATACACATGAGGAGATCATCCGTTCACCAACAACGCGTCTCACAAAGACACGGCGGTTGGAACCAAAAATCTCAAATTTGGACTCTAGACCAAAGGACAGATTTTCACAGGTCTAATGTCCATTGATTGTGTTTCTTGGCCCAAGCACGTCTCTTCTTATTGGTGTCCTTTTAGTAGTGGTTTCTTCGCAGCAATTTGACCATGAAGGCCTGATTCACACAGTCTCCTCTGAACAGTTGATGTTGAGATGTGCCTGTTACTTGAACTCCGTGAAGCATTTATTTGGGCTGCAATTTCTGAGGCTGGTAACTCTAATGAACTTATCCTCTGCAGCAGAGGTAACTCTTGGCCTTCCATTCCTGTGGCGGTCCTCATGAGAGCCAGTTTCATCATAGCGCTTGATGGTTTTTGTGACCGCTTGAAAACAAAAACAGCAATATTACGAGATCTTCAGTTTCTTGGCAATTTCTCACATGGAATAGCCTTCATTTCTCAGAACAAGAATAGACTGATGAGTTTCAGAAGAAAGTTCTTTGTTTCTGGCCATTTTGAGCCTGTAATCGAACCCACAATTGCTGATGCTCCAGATACTCAACTAGTCTCAAGAAGGCCAGTTTTATTGCTTCTTTAATCAGCATAACAGTTTTCAGCTGTGCTAACATAATTGCAAAAGGTTTTTCTAATGATCAATTAGCCTTTTTAAAATGATAAACTTGGATTAGCAAACACAACGTGCCATTGGAACACAGGACTTGTCACGGATTCAGCCGAGGCTGCTCCTCCTCCTTGCTCGGGCAGGCTTCGGCGTTCGTCGTCACCGGAGTACTAGCTGCTACTGATCTATGTTTCTGTGTTCTACTTGTCTTGTCTTGATTGTTCACACCTGTTTCCCATTATCATTGATCACTGCCCTATTTACCCTCTGGCTCCCACTGTATGTTGTGCGTGTTTGTTCATGGTTGGTTGTCGTCTGGTGAACGGGTTTGTTTCCTCCCTGCGTGGAGGTTATGTTATTTGACGTTACCTACGAGTAAAGTACGTTTTCGATTAGCTCTGTGTCCTGTGCCTGACTTCGTCCTACGCATCACACTGACATCCTGACAGGACTGATGGTTGCTGATAATGGGCCTATGTACGCCTATGTAGATATTCCATAAAAAATCAGCCGTTTCCAGCTACAATAGCCATTTACAACATTAACAATGTCTACACTGTATATCTGATCAATTTGATGTTATTTTAAATGGACAGAAAAATTGCTTTTCTTTCGAAAACAAGGACATTTCTAAGTTACCCCAAACTTTTGAACGGTAGTGTCCTTCTGGTCATGTAGTGTATTTTAGCGCAGTAAATGTGATAATTAACTACAATGGCCATAATCCATTGCGCGGCTACTTGTCCGGTCTGTTTCTTTTATGCCTGCTACTCAAGAGACAGAAGAATGCGCAATCAAGAGCGGATACACAGAGAGCACTTTCTTTGTGAGGTATCTCTACCTGAAAACATGATCTAAGTGATTGATAGTTGGAATTCAGCAGTCATAAAAGTATGCCTTATTTACTTTGAAGAACTACTAAAAAGTGATTTTGTAGGAAGGCATAGGTAGCAGTGCTAGAGAGATGAGATGATGACTTGGAATGAAATAATAAAGTCATCAAATAAAACTAATCTAATATACACAACTGAAATATTTTATTAAAACGTCAATCAGCAGTTGAAACAATAACACAGCTCCTCCCCACCCGTTTTGGTAAGAAGCTGATGGATGGGACTGGAGAAATGTAACCTCTCTCAAATGCATAGACAAAGCTATGGATGCAAGACTGACCATCCATGACATCAGAATTATAGTTTTAACCATGTTTTGAGGCTATATAGTGTTTGTTTACAAAGTTGGAGTAAAACAAGCTTATATTTTGGATTCTGATGGGGTACGACAGTTGAGCTAAGCTCATGAGGCATATAAAAGTTATATTCAGAATCAATGGGTACATATAATTAATTTAGAAGTCCAAAAATGGACAGAGCAACTGCTGATTGCCCCTTTTTAAAGTAAAGTAATGTGAATAACTGATGGTTAATAAGTGATAAGCAGTCATGGGCAGTCACGACCATCATGGGACTTTTATTAAATGTTTTATTCTGTGTTTTTACATCATCCAACCCACAAAATGCAGTACATTTAATGTAAAAATAATAATCGAAATCGAAAATCGTGATAATTTTTTTATAATCGAACCGAAATGACCTCAAAAAGCACTAATCGCTCAGCACTATAATTGGTGCCCATCTTATGTCTATGAACATGGGTGTGGTACACTTCCGGTGAAATGACCTGACAAAGATCCTTGCAGGATCGAAACGTTGTTTATTAATAAAGGTACGTGGTGGAGCCTATGAGTGTGCGGGCTCTATTTATTTTATACCAACTTATTTCGGCCCTGCACCCAGGCTGTGCTATTGATCACATTTGACTACATATAACAAGCTAGCTCAGGTTACTTGAGCTTTGAGCAAAAAGGATGTGACTTGATCAAGGAGAAGTCTTTTGTGTGGGGGAACCAAGGGTGTTTTTCATCTTCTGTTCAGATGATATTCCCCCTACATTGTAACCGATTTCAAATGGTGCTAGAAATAGAAGAGACTCTAAACACCAAAAGAAAACAGTCAGCCTTGGCAAGAGGGGTCATGATGTGGGGCGGCGAGGTGTGATCCTGGGATTGCTGTCAGTCACTGGAGGGTGTGTTGTGCTGGCGCTGTGATTCCCAGAACAGCATATTCCAGTGGTACATCACATTTACATAATTGGACACGGAATACAATGTTTTTATTGTCATATATCCAGTCAACAAATAATGTTAACCCCCACCAGTACCACCTTGCCAAATGTGTGAGACACGATGAGACGGCCGTAGGCCTACTGTATGCATTCATCCATCCTGCTTTAAATGGTGTCCTCCTTACACCAAGAACACTGATTTCAAATGGTGCTAGATATGTTAATGATACTCTAAAACACCGTCTGAAACCAGTTTCCAGGGGAAGTTATGGTCAGGGCTGTGTCTGAATCTCCATTGGCCTCCCAAGGCATCCAGCCCTGTAGAAGTTTCAGAATAAAAATGGTTACTATCAAATGTTGAATAAACAGTGGGTGCTGTCTGTGCCTTGCTTTCAGTACCTATTGAACAGTATCAGCCACAGTTGCATAGGTTTCAACCATCATCAGGATCATCAACATATCACTTTTGGCATATTTTACATAGTTTAGCTTTTCTCATATCTCCTTTTTGGATTTGTCAATTATTACTAGTACTGTCATGTATGAACAGGTTTTGATTTTAAGACCTCTTTATTCCTTTGCAGGATTGGTACATTTACATTGACATTTTAGTCATTTAGCAGACGCTCTTATCGAGAGCGACTTACAGTTAGTGAGTGCATACATTCTCATACTGGCCCCCCGTGGGAATCGAACCCACAACCCTGGCGTGCGTTGTAAATGCCATGCTCTACCAACCGAGCTACACGGGACCTCAGCTAAAGTGCACATGCACCATCATCATGAATACCTTACAAGGAGGAAGATGCCCAGTGTCACCAATTGCATGCCCTGGTGTAAGAAACCCTAAGGGAAGATCAGCTGAATACACATATAATTATATTCTACTTCCTGTAAATGAATGAATGTAAACATAGAGACTCAAGGGACTATTTAGCCAATCAAACTGTAAAGGCTTTGTGGAGTTAACTAAATCTCAGAGGTTCATGGCTTGGAAACATGTGTAGAGAAAACTTTGTCTATTGGGAAGGCTGAATTTGATTTCCGCATTTGATTACCTTGTACAGATGCCTGTTGTCAAGTAGAGAACAGCAGGCCCATCTTTCCCCTTAATGACATTCGGGAATGCACCCATCACTTCTGGCCATCATGGGGTCTCAGCACTGCAAGAGACAACATAAAAGAGATGTCATCTTCACTGTTTAAGTGAGTGTGTTTCAAGGAATTAGTTCCTGTGTTGGTTAATAGATTTATGCAGAGTTGGATAGAGAAAGAGGATGTTAAGCAGAACTAGGGACACAATATCTGGGTCACAATATCGGTCTTCCTCAATCAACATTGGATAGGCTACATTATAAAAGATCTCACGACTCTCCCATACAACAACAAAAACAATTCTCTAAACCCAATCAGTGGCGATCTTCCACGTCCAATGAGGACAGGGTTCTCCCTAGACAAGGGGTGTCAAAGTTATTTTGCCCCGGGGGGTGCATTCGGTCTTCAACAAGGTCTGGAGGGCCGCACTGAAAATGGGTTATATTTCCTCGCTGTCAAAATGTGGTTTACTCAAACCACCCATGGGCCGGATTGGACCCGGGGGCCATATGTTTGACACCCCAGCCCTAGACTAATAGGGGACAAATGCATCCACTTAGCCTGTGTTACAGTTGCTGCATGATAAAGTATTCCATCCCATTACTACTGCTGCCAACTTTGAGTCACCAAGCGAGCAAGGTTAATGACTCTGATCTGGAGCCATGATATACAGGACTCTATGGTGCCGCTTTAAGAGGGAAGCTCTTCCAGGAAGCATAGCCTGGATCCCTCCCCTGACTGACTGACTGACAGGGCTTGGAGAGAGACAGAGAGAGCGAGAGGCAGGGAGAAAGAGACGAAGGAAGAAAAAGGCACAGAACCAGCTGGTCACTCTGCTGGCTCACTGAGGAGAGAGATTAATCCGTCAAGGCCTCCAAGAGCCACACTGCAACTTACTTCCTGGCAGGAGAAGTACGCCACTCATCCTAGCACTCACTGCAGGAAAAGTGGGTAGGAAGGGAGGGTGCAGATGGTTGGCACCGTGGATGACCCCAGGTCAGGGTAAAAAATTGATGTCTGTCTTCCCATAGCTCTCTTTGGTCTCCTGCGGATTTCCTGAAAATCAACACATGCCTTGTATCCTCCCCTGAGCCTCCCTCTGTCCACTCGACAAGCATACAGTCTTTTGGCCCATCAACGGTTTCACTGCAGGTGTCAGAGTATTACAGAGGAGAAATGATCTGGAATAAGAAGAAAACAGGAATATCTCTCACTGCGGGAATATTCATTCCAAAGTAGTACATCTGAACATCTGGCTGCCACATAATCAGCATCCTGCAGGCATCCACACTCTTGCCTGAAAGAAGACAGCATCTCAAATGACAATGCAGTAGAGCACAGATGATGAATACAAACATAACAAAATGGAGGGCAAGGTAATCAGGCTTTTAAAGTTCTGCCTAATTGAAAATAAAATGACCCTGGCTGTTGCCCTACTGACGTGAAAAACTGATGTAGCAACTAATTCCAAAATATCCTCTTCTGTCTCCCTGTCACAATTTCCTGTCTCTCACCTGTCTTGCCATATTCTCCACTACACTGACTGTTACATTAGCAGATCGGTTGTGTTATTTTCTCACGTCAACAAAGTTTAGTTTGACAGTCAGCCTCACTCACAACCAGAAGCTCATAGACCAGTGTGCAAGCTCACGGTCTCTCCAATGAATTTATTCAGCAGTTCCAGGCATGTATACCTAAACACAAATTTAATGCAGCTTCTTGAACTACTCAGGCTGGCAGCCTCACCGCTACACCATCATCTATGAACTGGGTCTCTCTTTCCCTCTCTCTTGTTTTCTCTCTCTGTACTGTTCGCAGTTGCTCTATTTTCTGCTTCAGAGCCGAGTTCGCTTCTGCTTACCAAGTCACCGGACTGTCTACTGCTTTTAAAGGCGCACCGTTCCCTTTTAAACCAAAACAGGGAGGCCGTTGTGTGGCCCTTTTTTAGTCTGTCAACAGTGTGCAAGTTGGTATTGCAACACCTATATGATACGTACATTGTTTGTAGAGGCATTTATGCTTTAAGGCATACTTTACTGAATGTAGGATAACATCCCATCATCAATGATAAGACAAGAGTGGCTGATGTTAAGAGGGGGTAAGGCACTGGAACAGGTCATTCAAGGCTAGGGCTCCTGACATAACATGCAGGAGGGGTAGAGGGGGGCAGGTGACAAAAAAGCATAGACAGATTATCCTCTGATAGATTAGAGGTCCTAATTTATCTGGCATGCAATGAGATAATGGAGGTACAATAACATTCAAAACTGTTCAAAAGTTAATGGTATGAAGAAATATAATTAATATATCCCCATGTTTTGTATGTTATATCTTGTATAATTGTAAGAGTGAGGGGCACATTGACTTATATGGTAGATAGCAGAAACAGCCACTCTGCAATGAAGGAGATGGTGTAGCAAAGCTTTTTTGATTACCTCGCTGAGGTGCAGTGAGGCAGAGGGAAAACATAAGGTGTGAGGCATGAAGTGTTGTGGGTATATTGCATTTCTCATCGCCCTGAGAACCTCTCCAGGGACTCTGAAAGGAAAAACAACAGATTGAGTCTGTCAGAGATGAGCTACATTAGTGGACAACCTGATCAGGCTGCTGATAAGCATGACATTGTGTTTGGCTGGCAGGAGGGTGGGGTTAGTGGCGAGGCTATTGACCGAAGAGTTGGCTTACACCCTGTTCCACCTCTTGCTCTGCCTGTAGTGAAATGTAAGCTGCACGTCACATGATCTGAGAGTGGAAGACAAATTATCTGCAGGTTTGTTTTACCTCGAGGTCTTTCTGTTTCGTACAAATACTTTGGTCCATAAGTTCACTAGGCTTCACATGAAACAACTTACTGATGTATATGCAGATAATTACTCTAATGGAGTTTTGCATCTCAGTGACGTATTGGAAATAAATTGTATCATTAACAGGGACTATATAACAAAGCGATGCAAATAAATAAAAAATTGCGTAAGAGGTTTTTCCCCTCAGCAGCACTTTAAGTGCAGAGCTGATAATGATGCCTGTGAACGAACACCACTTCTTCCCACTTGTCTATTTATACATCATCATCCAGCAGGCAGTGGGGTTTAATTTTAGCACTGTCATCTCTCAGCAGTATTCCACCTCCCAAACTCTCATCTCCATGTAGGAGGGATAAGGCTCCGTTGTAAAGACAAGTGCCAGGGTCGCTTTTTTCTCTAAATTGAATTTACATGTGATTCAGTTCCTGCAGTAAACAACAACATTTAGTTTGGATGTTTTCCTGCCATTGCTACGGATTGACAGATACAGAGTATTGGCAGACAGAGATAGCATCTGCTTTTGCTAAACTCAATTAGGTTGCACATTTAAGTTTTTGTTTCATATTCCTCAGCAAAAACATTGATGTGAAATATTGCAGCTATTTTAAATTAAGAAAAGTTGTTCTCAAACACGTGTGTCCGCTTCTGTTTGTTTGGCTGGGACAGCAGAAAAACTGCTATTGAGGTCACGGAATTTCCATGTCTCTGAAAGTGGGTCAATTCATAAACTGGTCAGTAGAGGTAAACATTTGAATTGTTTGTTATGAAACTGCTATTTTTGGTTAGTTTTTATATCAAAATATATAGAAACATAGGTTTACAGCATCTTGCAAGCTGTTAATGCACAGTTGCTGAATGCATCTTTCTATTCAGAATATAACATGGGAAGTTATTTTAACGCACCATTATTTTTGACATACTAGATTTATGGCGTGAGGTGGCGTGAAGCATACTGACTGACACTTTCCAGTGACTGGGCATATCTACTTGGTGGGGGCAATCAGTGATGGTCCTGTACTGTGAATCATTTTCACCTGTGAAGTTTCATGACCTGCCCCCCAGGGTGAAGCAGTGGGATGGACCTAGACATCAATAGTTAGGGTCATTAGCCAGGGCTGGGAAGCTTCCCACTGGACACAGACGTCAGTTCAACATCTAGTTTTGATTTACATTGTTGTCAGCTAACATGAATTCAACATGAAATGAACAAAACATGTCACTATGTCATTAGATTTAGGTTAAAAGTTGAGTGAAAAAAAGACGAAATTCCATTTACGTTGATGACTTTTTTCAAATCCAATCAGTTTTCCACGTTGATTCAACGTCATCATATAAAATGTTGGGGTTGAAATGACGTGGAAACAACATTGATTCAACCAGTTTTTGCCCAGTGGGTTGTGGCTTGACTGTCAACAATAAGTGGCACCACAAACCAGTTTGTCAAGCTCCTATTGTGAAAAAGGCTTTCTCTGGCAGGTGTAGATTTAAGGTTTGTTCCCAATAGAAACGAGGCAAGCCTGCTAACTGACTTAACATATTTGGCCGTCCCCTCATGCCAATACAGAATAGGAGAAATCCAGGGGTTTAGCTACTCTTATTTTTAAATCTGAGCTCATTTAGGCCCCTTCAGTTGATTATTCTGTCTGTACATTATTGTAATTTGGTGCACAAATATCTATTTAATATGAAAATATGAAGCCTAGATACTAGAGCTGGAGATGATAATGCAATGCCGTGAATGGAGAAAAGTCAAGTCATGGGAATATGCCCAACAGCGCCCCCATTCTCCTGGGAAGTAACCTACATGGTGTTTTGGTTTGTTTACATCTAGGTATATCAAGTGCGCACTGTCTTGCAATCACAACACCAAATGTGTCAGTATGGCCTTTATTCACATACAGTCATAAGATTCATATTAAACATTATGTAAGTAGCACGCATAGTCCTTTTATGAACGCGAACTTATTCATTATAAACATAACTATAGTCTACAGTAAGTTAATTTATTTTAACAGTAACAGCCTGTTTGTAAACAAGTATAACATGTTATTTTTCTATGTCTTGTTTTTATTATTGTGCTTTGTTGTGTTTGATCATGTTTCATAAGGCCATGAGGAAATAAGTAGTGATCATGCCAATATTAAGTGCAAGTGCGTAACATCCTCCTCGCTCCTATTTACTCACATCCATCTCTTGCGCAGCATCCTATTCCCTATCCCCGCTTCACACGCCATCTCGTCGCCAACAGTTTTAGCCTACCTGACATTCCTCTATCCAAAACAAATAGCCCATATTAAGTAATAGGCTTCGTGCTATGTTTCTGAGGGGTTTCCAGTATCTGCGGGGTAGGCTACAATTCCCACCGGATTCCATTGCTTTTGTCGCAATAGCACTCGCTCTGACGCAGTCAAATTTACCTATTTACCTGTCGATCATAATTGGGAATGGTAATTGTATTTGATTAGTTTACTACCTCTACTATATGTATCGTTTACTAAATTGCCATTTTCATATTTATTAGAAGGTGAAGAGCATTTTAAGAGGACCATAGCCATAATAATAATATAATAATAATAATATGCCATTTAGCAGACGCTTTTATCCAAAGCGACTTACAGTCATGTGTGCATACATTTTTACGTATGGGTGGTCCCGGGGATCGAACCCACTACCCTGGCGTTACAAGCGCCATGCTCTACCAATTGAACTACAGAGGATCACTTTATCATAGGCTATATCAGATTTGTTTATACATTTAGGTGTTAACACATTGATATTAGATACATCTGTCGTTACTACATCGTTTGCATTAGGCTACTGAAATTGGCAACGCGTTTCTGTATTTCCTAGAATAAAAATATCACTTAGCCTGAAATAGCTTACCTCAAATTATGTCTTCTTTCCTCCCTTGGCGACCCTTTAGGCTAGATCATGTTTTCAATAACTGGATAGCACCTGTTTCCATGAAGCACCCCTCACATAATTTCAGTATCCCCATCGATTTTTCCATAGCGCAACACGCGAAGCCCGCCCCTGACACTCCCCCGTTTGCTGGTTGGCCAGACCATGGTGAATTATTTTAGCTACGTCAGAATCACATGTGGTTGACGCATGTTTACAAACATTGGATGAGATCACATGGTGATGTGACCCAGTTTACCGTAAACCATTCGACATTAAGCATCAATTAGAGCTCGCCAGCTTGTAGTCCTAAAAAACGGAAATGAGTTACCTCTGGTTCGTTCTACCATTCCTATGGGATAAGTGATAGGGGTTTTGGGATAAACACCGAAAATAATAAAGTCTGAGGATAACAAAGGCTTAGGAGATCTTATACGTTTTGTTCTATGAGATAATATCAGTCAGTTAACATTACCTTTATGAATTATAAAGGCTTTATGTTCTTGTTTTGATTAAATAAATGCTTCAAAAAGTTAGCTGATGAAGATTATCTCATAGAACAAAAAACGTATAAGGTCTCCTAAGCCGGTGTTTACCACAGACCGTATTTTCGGTGTTTATCAAAAAACCTTCAGAAACCCTATTCATTTCCTCATTGGCCAACTAGCCATGGAGGAGTTAGTGCCTACAAAAATACGGCATTACTATTGCTCTCTAGTGAGCTCGCCAGATTGTAGTCCTAAAAACCGGAAATGAATCCTATGCCATTATGAATGCCGAAAATAAGGTCTGAGGTTAACACGGGCTTAACATATCTTATAAGTTTTGTTCTATAAGATAATAACAGTCAGTTAACATGACCTTTATTAATTATGAAGCCATTATGTGCTAATTCTGATTACATAAATGCTTCAAAATTCACAAAAAGTTATGTTATCCGATTAAGATTATCGCAGAGAACAAAACGTATGGATCTAAGTCTGTGTTTACCACAGACCTTAGTTTCGGTATATATCCAAAAAACCCATTTAATTTCCCCACAGGCTTTGGCCAACGAGCCATGGCGGAGTTAGCCTCTGTTAGTGCCTACAAAAAGACGGCATTACTATTGCTCTCTATACTAGTAGTTCTACAGTATTATATAATCCCTTCAGGCCTCAAAATAAACATATTCTATACTATTGCCTTGAACATGTTTACAATAGGCCTATGGAATTTTAGAAGCTTATATTTAAAAAATTTATTTAACCTTTATTTAACTAGGCAAGTCAGTTAAGAACAAATTCATATTTACAATGACGGCCTACTCCGGCCAAACCTGGGCCAATTGTGCGCATTGGATAGGCTACATTATAAAAGATCTCACGACTCTCCCATACAACAACAAAAACAATGCTCTAAACCCAATCAGTGGCGATCTTCCGCTTCCAATGAGGACATGGTTCTCCCTAGACAAGGGGTGTCAAACTTATTTTGCCCCGAGGGGTGCGTTCGGTCTTCAACGAGGTCTGGAGGGCCGCACTGAAAATGGGTTATATTTCCTCGCTGTCAAAATTTGCAAAACAATAGTCCTCTTCTATCCATCGTTTTTCGAATTTTCGATTCTCCCTGATTGTCTAGCTTTCATTTAGGTGATTATTGGGGGGGAGGGGGCCTTAGACCGCTGCGCCACTTGGGAGCCCAGTTGGAGAGTATAGGGTACAAAAGCATTTTTCAGATATAAGTATTACACAATGTCTAATGTTCTTGGAGAAAGTGGTACTTGATGTTCTGTTCCCTCCTGTTTTGGTATGCGGGCGGGCGGGAGGAAAGGTTGTGCCAGTGAGGATGTTCGATTTAGCTCGCCCGGGTTCCCCCTGTGAGAGGAGTTTGATAGGGTTAAAACTGATTGCATTCGTTTTGAAACCGGGCTGCCTCCCGGGAGTGAGCCGGGTGCCCTTTTGAAAGCCGACGTCGAAGTCGGCGGAAAACAAAAGTGTATGTCAAGCATTTGGAGTAATGAGTTTGATTCAGTATTTTCACATGCAAAAGTGTTTATGATAAAAACGCATTACCTGCCTTTCCAAGGAAAACTACTTTGAAAATGTTAACATTAATTTAATGGAAAATACATGTTTTATGTTTCTCAAAGATTCATCATGCTGTTTTGTTGTCATTATGGCCTGGTGATTCTCGATTTGAGCCGGGCGCTCCTCCCTCGCCGCTTTTGCCCGGTGACGTGCCGGGTGTTAGCTCAGTTCACCCCGGTTCAGTCTAATCCAACTCCCTCAGTGTTCCTAAACTGTTATTGTAATGCCTTCTTCAATACAGCAGAGGGCAATATTATACAGAGTAGACACTGGCCTACACCAGTTGCCATTACTTTGCTGCGTAGTTTGATTTGAACAGCCATAAGAAGTAACAGGCTCCTTATCGTATCTCATTTTCTAATCGAAGGGTTTTGTCTGGCTTTGTGTGCTCTTTGCATCTCTATGCCTGTGCATTTTTACAACAAATTAAAATCAATAGACATTCATACATTCATAATTTCAGCACTGATTGAAAAAACATTTTCAAAAAAAATAAATGGGTATGAGTACTGGCATGGCATGGCCTTTAGTTAACTTTTTTCCATTATGCAGATTAGTGGAATGAGAAGGTCTTAGACAAGTACTATCATATGTGCAATATATCAGTGGTTGTAGGAGGATGCGTGTTGATGTATTAGGATTGAAAGTGTATGTCAAAGGAATGTGTTACTTTTCTAGCAGTGCCTATATCATATTTTACATGCTGTTGACTGTAATGACTGAGAGCCTGGGGGGTCCTGAGAGAGGGGGGGTCACCCTAATGCAGCGTTTCCCAAACTCGGTCCTCGGGACCCCAAGGGGTGCATGTTTTTGTTTTTGCCCTAACACTACAAAGCTCATTCAAATGATCAAAGCTTGATTAGTTGATTATTTGAATCAGCTGTGTAGTGCTAGGGCAAAAACCAAAATGTGCACCCCAGTTTGGGAAACCCTGCCCTAATGGAAGGGGAGAGGGGGGACCCTCCACCCTGAGTCATTGAGGTAGGAAGGGAGGGGGTACAGGGTTTTACTCTTGTGTTTTTTGAGAATGGGGGATGGTGAGAAAACAGTTTTTGCCCATTGCTCCTTACCTTATAGTATTTTATGCATGAGTCTCTGAGATAATGGATTCAAAATGTTATCTCTTACCCAGTACCCATAAAATGAACTTCAGGGTCAGCAGAAATGGGTGTACTGGGATAGACCTGATTGGTTGAAGGAGTCTGCTTTGTCTGCTCCTCTCTTCATGTCTGCACATGTGGCCCAGGAGATTGAGAAATTCTGCACATGTGGCCCAGGAGATTGAGAAGTCATGGTTCTACGCCATTGATATCAATTAAGCAGATCGGTGCCGCCATGTTTTACATCCCATTATTTGCTGTTTCTAGCTAAACAGTTACACTACGGGCTTTATAATCAGAGATTATTTTCAACTCCTTATTTTGATTGGTTGTATCTTTTGTACTAACGTTAACCAATGATGGAGACACATTTTGCCCTATAGAGATCCATAAATTATACATTTTGGTAAGTAATATTCAGACAATGCATGTCTGTACTGCACCTACATAATGGTGGGGTACAACTAGATAGAAACAATTTATCTTGAAGAGCTACCCAATAGGCCTACACTAATTGTTGCATCTGAATTTTTTAAAAATCCGTGATATGAATTTGAAGTAATCCGTTTGAGCTGTAAAAAAACAAATTTGATTCGTCACAGACATGGGATGGGGGTAGACCCACAGCAGACCGCTCCCTAATTAATCATAGTTTGATCAATTAGATTTAGTTAGACCAATCTCTGATTTTCCTTTGAGATAAATTGACTTCCTAGATAGTGGTACATTGCCAAACTCAGACTAATCACTGGACGGAAAAGTTCAAACAACATAGAACGGCAAAGCTTTTGTTTAAGCAGTATAGAGTTATGCAATATCACATGGTTTGTATGACATGAAGTATATTCCAGGGGTTGTTTTTCTTTATATGGGGAGTTTGATATCATTTGTCTGCGCTAATGGACTGCCCTCTTCAATTCAAATCACAGGTTTTCAATGGGGTTCAAGTCCGGAGACTGAGATGGCCATTGAAAATGTTCGATTCTGTGGTCGATTTACATTTTTACACATTTTAGTCATTTAGCAGACGCTCTTAGCCAGAGAGACTAACAGTTAGTGAGTGCATAAATGTTTCATACTTTTTTTTCATACTGGCCCCCCGTGGGAATCGAACCCACAACCCTGGCGTTGCAAGTGCCATGCTCTACCAACTGAGCTACACAGCACACGTCACCAAAAGAGATCACATTGACAGCACATCGGTCATTAATCCTCTATAAAGCCAGAACAGGTACTAAAGCCCTCACCGAATGTAATCAGTACAACTATTATTCTACCACTTTATAAAGTATGACGTAGTAAATACATGTGGCAGATTCCTTTACATTTACCATTTATTTGTGTATTTTGATGTGCGCTTGGGGTTATTGTCTTGCTGGAAGATCCACTTGCGGCCAAGTTTCAGACTCCTGGCAGAGGCAACCAGGTTTTTGGCTGAATTGTCCTGGTATTTTGTAAAGTTCATGATGCCATTGACCTTAACAAGGGCCCCAGAACCAGTGTAAGCAAAATAGCCCCATAACATCAAAGATCCACCACCATATTTTACAATAGGTATGAGGTACTTTTCTGCATATGCTTCAGTTTTTTTATTTGAAACCCACCACTGGTGTTTGTGGCCAAAGAGCTCTATTTTCATGTCATCTGACCATGGCACCGCCTGGAGTTTGCTAAACGGCATTGGCACTTGGATTTGAACTGGTGCTATGGTCAGATGACATTAATAAAATGGAGCTCTTTGGCCACGCACACCAGGGATGGGTTTCACGTCTAAATAAGGATGCATAAGTGCAGAATACTTCCGATGTATTCTGTACAGTACACATTGTGCAGGGGTTGCTCTGCATACACCTCCCTGGTGATTTAAATATTAACACCCATAGTTGTTCACTGGACCGTAGGGATCTACTTAAAGCCTGATGTAACTACTTTTATAGTACAGATGTAGGATCTTAATTTAAACCAGTTTGCTACAGCAGGAAAATAATCCTGCAGCATCAGGAAATGTGGATTATAATTAATGGACATTTGTGTAGGGGATGATACATTTTTCATAAGGGAAAATCAAGTCTGAAATTTCAAAGTGGAAATTACAAACTTCAGAAGCCTTTTTAAACCTCAAATATACTACAAGTTTGAAAGTTCTCCTGCAACAGGGTGATCAAATTAAGATCCTACACCTGTATGAGGGCAGTCCCACTAACTCTCATGCTATCCCTGTATCTCAGATGCTGGTCTGTTCCCCATAGAATAGGGTAGATCTATTTCTGTATGGACTCTGCAGCAACAATTAACACACATCATCTCTATGACCATAAACAAACATTTGTGGCTGTCATATGATCATGATGTCTAGAATGGTATTGCTAGAAATATACATGATTAGCATACACACTCAGATAATTCAATGTCCATCTGTGGGTAAGTTCATCTGGCAATGCTAGTCAATACTGTACATGTTAAACATTTGGTTTATAAAGATTTAATAAAAGATCAGAGGCCCAAAACAGCTGGAGGAATCATAAGAACCCCATTGGAATAATGCCTTCACTTTCCCTAATATGGGGTCTATAAAGAGATGCAAGTTTGTGTGTGTGCCATGTTTGTGACATGGTCAGGCTAGTGTGACGTGGTCAGAAAGACAAAGAAACAGTAGCAACATTGACTCACAATTTATGGGGCACACAGATATTACAAACAGAGAAAATTGGCATATGTACACATGCAGTATTGTATGAAAACAATCAGTCATTAAAAAAACAATAGCTAAAATATAGGTTTACTTTCATCCATGTAACATACTGTATGTTTCATGATGAACTGATTTATTGAGGGCATAAAAAGTGTATTTGGAATGTTGAATATGTTATTAGGGGTTGTGTAGAAATCTAACGACAGTGCACCATAAGAGAGACTAATATTATTCATCGAATTCACCACACAAAACGTATGTCTGTCTGTTTTCCTGAATGATAAAATGAGTCTACCTGGTTCAACATTCTCAAAGACACAGTGGTAAGTCAGAACAGAAAAAAACATGTTTAAAAAAAACAGTACAATAGAAAGTATGTCTTGATGGAAATAGTGACACACTAGGCCTACTGTACATAATTCTGAAACAAATATACGGCAACCCCTCACACAACTTATGACAGGCCTTGATAAAAGGCAACAGGATTAAACTCTGATCTCTGCACTAGCCAATCATATTGATACTTATTTAAAAGCTGCCTATTCAAATCTCTTCAATAGTTTAAATAATCTCCATTGATTGAATCACTCTTTCTCCACTTCTTTTACCCAGATTTTACTTCTTACCTCGAACAGGCGAGTCAAGCAAACAATCACATAAGATCATACAAACAAATGAACCAAGCAATCAATACTTTAAACTACGATGACCCTTTGGTTCAAATGAGTCCATTTCAGATCTGCTAGTGTTTAAGATATAGCATATACTTTGCTTCATACTTGAATTTGGAAACAGCAACACAAACGGTCAATTTCGGTGATTTGTTGTCCTTTTTTTTGCAGCGATTTATTGTTTCTGGACTGCAGTCTGTGACCCAGCTGTCCAGTCCCCCAAACTCAGCGTTTAGGCTCCTTCTCTGCCACTACTGAAACCTAATAGAGGCCAGTGATCACAATCTCTTCTTCACATTACAGACATCGTCATCATCGTCATAGTAATCAGTTTCCTCATTGTCATCATCCTGGGGGTCAAGGGTTGGATCAGGTAGGGTGGGGTGGGGTTGGATGTTGAATGTGTGTCAGTGTCAGAGTGCGGTGTCCCCAGGTACACTCTGAGAGGGAGAGGGATTGGGAATGTGGTGATGGAGGAATGGGAATGGGGCGGTGGGGGTGTCATTCAGAGCTTGTTCACATCTCGGTGTCGGCAACGGAGGTCTGGGTGGCGGAGTGGCCGTTGGTGGGGGGCGGCTGGCTCTCAGGAGACTCCCCGTTGCTGGTGGGCTTGTCCAAGGGCTCCTGGGGCTGCAGAGGGGCAACAGACACCAGGGTGTTGGCCTGGTTCTCCTCATCCACCTGGAAACCCTCTTCAGCCTGCAGGCACCATATAGATTAAATTAAAGGAACACTGATGGCAGGCTGGGCTGGGTCATAAGTGTTAGAGGTATAGAGCTTGGACTTACTACTGAAATAGTGTGATAACAGTACAGATTCAACTGAAGGAATAACAAACAACGGCACATCACATACAGTTTGCACTGAGTATGGAATTTAGGACATGTTTTATGTGTTGTTCAGAAAAGCAATGAATTAAATTAGTTATTTTCATATGACCTGTCAGCTATGTGTATGTATACACCTCAGTGTTTGTACTGAAGGGAATGTGAAGTTGAAGGTAAAGCCTGATGATGAGAGGATTAAAACACAATCGCTCTCTCTATGATGTAATTCAAACATGTATGGTGGAGACAGGGAGTCTGGGCTGAGGTTAGGATTGTTTGTGTCAATCAGATGAGGAGACTGAGGTTAGTTTATACGATGCCTATGACGATTGACTGTGAAAACAAGACGCCAAAGGAAGGCAGTTCCACATACTTCTCTCTAAACCAGCATATGGGTGTGGCCCGTATGAAAGCTATTTCAGACAATCTCATGAGGCTTTTGTAGGAGAAAAAAATGTAATATCTGTGGCCACCTGGCATGAGGATGAAAAAGAAACAGCAGAGAAGACTTAGAGCTATTTATGTGAATGTGGGTTTGAGTGAGGAAGCAACCAAAGGATAACCACAAGCCTTACCTCAAATACAGTCATAACATTTTAAATAAACAAGCAAGAGGTGCATCAACCACCCAATCTTCCCAATGAACTGGGTCCTTTACACAGTATTAGTTTTCCATGAGTCTCTCTCACGTCATGACCACTCACCAGTCTCGCTCCCTTGGGTGGTGGGCGGTGGGCTTTCAGGTAGTAACCTGCAATGAGCAGAATAGCCAGGAGCAGTCCAGTGAGCAGCAGGGAGACTAGCACCAGCTTGGAGTTCTTCCCCCAGCGAGGAACAGCCTCCTCAAAATCAATCTGGAGAGACGAGGAGCGTTATACACGTTAATATCAGGAATTCAGGGTTTTCATGAATAAATGTAAGGGGGTGGGTGAAAAAAGAGAATGTCAAGAGTGTGCAAAGCTGTCATCAAGGCAAAGGGTGGCTATTTGAAGAATCTCAAATATAATATATATTATGATTTATTTAACACTTATTTGGTTACTACATGATTCAATATGTGTTATTTCATAGTTTTGATATCTTCACTATTATTCTACAATGTAGAAAATAGTAAAAATAAAGAAAGGCCCTGGAATGAGTAGGTTTGTCCAAACTTTTGACTGGTACTGTACATGATGAGTTCTGTTTTTTTGTGGCCCCCATCAAAGTTGCCCATCCCTGCTGCAGAGGATGACTATAGGCTTTATGTACCCAGGGCTATAGTAAGGCTATACAGTATAGAGATAACTGACTGAGTGGAGAAAGGGCATAATCTCCCAACCCTCCACAGCAAAGTCTGAACACAAAGGTGCCATTGAACTGACTGACCAACATAATGAGAAAAATGTGGCTGGGTGCAGCTCACTTAACTGTTTAATGTGGCAAGGGGTTGTAAGGACGGGTGTAGGGATGGATCACAGAGTGTGTCTAATGTCAAAGGGACAACTTAGTTGGAGCATGAGAAGGAAACACCCATTCCTCATTCCCACTGGGAACAAAAATTAATTCCATCTGATTTTTTAAAATTCTGTTTGTCATGCAGCATCTTCCAGGCAGCTTGGAGCCGTGAGTGAGGAATCCTGTCTGTGGTGGAAGCGTGTCTCCTTGTTTATTTCACTGTGGTTAGATCAGGAGCCAAATCAGCACTGTGACTTTTCCTCACTTACCACTGTGCACAAATTAAAGCCCTTTATTGTAGGTGGGACTGCAGTGGCCACTGAACATAATGTCTTTCTCATGACTCAGGCATGAAGTGTATGTGGTGAGAATTATGTGAACTTCATATGGGGAATTGGAATACTCTGTTGTTTTACTGGTATTTAATTAGAAATAGAGAGAAGTGATACTCTACCTTGTCTTTTATATTGTCATTGTTGAACTTATCTGCCATTCCTTTAGCATCAGCTGTGAGAAGGAACAATATGATTTGGTTAATGTTTTTTCAACAACAGACTATCAAAGTCATCCCACATCATTAACAAGCAGAGGAGGAGACCAACCTTCTATGTATTGGCCAGAGATCAGGATTTCATTAGAGTTGTCCTCCTGGAAGACCTCCAGTTTACAGTCGACCCCACACAGGTGCTCCAGAACACTCTCAATTTTAGACCTGGTCTCTTCCTGTGGAAAGACCAGTTGGATTAATAAACAGTGTTTGCACTTGGGGCTACAGAACCTCTGGTTAGTCCTTGTCATTTAGGTAAGTATTAATTGTCATCCCGAAATGTGCTCACATACAGTACATTCTTGTGCATACACATTCACAACTATGGCTCTTTAGAAATGTACACCCTGAAAGGGCCCTACCCCATCCCATATCTCCCCCTTTCTTCCTCTCTCATAACCCAATAAATGAAACCAAAACATTGTGCAATTATACTCCACCCTATGTAACATGATCCAAATAGAGCCACCAGCCCCCACAGACAGCTCTGCTCAAACTCTTGATCCCAGCCCTAGAGCGGACAGCTGGTCTCATTACAAAGCTCACGGGCTCTGTGCCAAGGAAACCGGACCGCTCTCAAGGTCTCATCTGCTACGGCACTCAGAGCATGTAGAATATAATGCATGTACAGCACATGAACTATAATCTTTATATTGAAAACAGTTTTATTCACTTCTCTTTTCAAGTACTCTCTGTAAGGGGTTAGAATTGAGGGGTAAGGGGTCACTGGATGACATTATGTATTTGATAGCCTACTTTATGTTATCATTCAGAAATGTTCTATTAGACGTTTGAGTAGTTACTGTTAGCACAAGGTAAAACATGTTTTGCCTCCAGCCCCTGATGCAGCTATATTGTGTAATGTACAGCTAACAGTTTACCTCATAACTGTATCAGTATTCATCAGTAATTTGTTTGTAATTGATTTATTTTTTATTTTTTATATACCAATCTAAATATTATCCTCATATGATAGGAAACATACATGGATCTGTCATTAAAGATCCCCCACTTCAAAAGGAATGTGGTGTCTAACCCAGATGAAGCCAATCAAGTCATAAAGCTTAGCCTGGGCCTGATGTAGGAGTGAGTGTGTCACTGATTACATGCCATGCTGCAGGGGCTTTCCCATGCTAGCCTAGATGGAGAAAGAGAGGGGGGAGCCCGGTCCCATTCAATACTGTTACACAGGCCTCTTGATGGGGGATAGACTCCTCTATTCCAGGGAACCATTTAATACAATTTAATCTCGACTGAGTTCAGAGGAGCTGGAGCTCCAGATGGCAGGCAGACAGACACAGCTGAGAAATGCCAGACATCCCTTTCCTTACTTGGCCCGACCTGCACAGGGCAGAATTCCTGTTAGCCCAGCAGCCACTGCTCCAAGACAAGCAATTTAGTCTCCTCAACTTGCTCAATTTCCATATTATTCATTACAAGATTTAGTTGAGGTTTAGCGTTTAGTAAATGATTTGTCCCAAATACAATGCTTTTAGTTTTTGAAATATTTAGCACTAACTTATTCCTTGCCACCCATTTTGAAACTAACTGCACCTCTTTGTTAAGTGTTGCCGTCATTTCAGTCGCTGTGGTAGCTGACGTGTATAATGTTGAGCCATCCGCATACATAGACACACTGGCTTTACTCAAAGCCAGTGGCATGTCGTTCGTAAAGATTGAAAAAAAGTAAGGGGCCTAGACAGCTGCCCTGGGGAATTCCTGATTCTACCTGGATTTTGTTGGAGAGGCTTCCATTAAAGAACACCCTCTGTGTTCTGTTAGACAGGTAACTCTTTATCCACAATATAGCAGGGGGTGTAAAGCCATAAAACATAAGTTTTTCCAGCAGCAGACTATGATCGATAATGTCAAAAGCCGCACTGAAGTCTAACAAAACAGCCCCCACAATCTTTTTATCATCAATTTCCCTCAGCCAATCATTTGTGTCAGTGCTGTGCTTGTTGAATGTCCTTCCCTATAAGCGTGCTGAAAGTCTGTTGTCAATTTGTTTACTGTAAAATAGCATTTTTTCCCAAAGTTTACTAAGGGTTGGTAACAGGCTGATTGGTCGGCTATTTGAGCCAGTTAAGGGGGCTTTACTATTCTTAGGTAGGGGAATAACGTTTGCTTCCCTCCAGGCCTGAGGGCACACACTTTCTAGTAGGCTTAAATTGAAGATGTGGCAATATCATCCGCTATTATCCTCAGTAATTTTCCATCCAAGTTGTCAGACCCCGGTGGCTTGTCCATTGTTGATCGACAATAAAACTTTATTAAAAAGTTCTTCCACACTTACTTTACGGAATTCAAAATGACAATGTTTGTCTTTCATAATTTGGTCAGATATACTTGGATGTGTAGTGTCAGCGTTTGTTGCTGGCATGTCATGCCTAAGTTTACTAATCTTGCCAATGAAAAATCGTTAAAGTAGTTGGCAATATCAGTGGGTTTTGTGATGAATGAGCCATCTGATTCAATGAATGATGGAGCGGAGTTTGCCTTTTTGCCCAAAATTTCATTTAAGGTGCTCCAAAGCTTTTTACTATCATTCTTTATGTCATTTATCTTTGTTTTATAGTGTAGTTTCTTCTTCTTTTTATTCAGTTTAGTCATATGATTTCCCAATTTGCAGTACGTTTGCCAATCGGTTGTACAGCCAGACCTATTTGCCATCTCTTTTGCCTCATCCCTCTCAACCATACAATTTTTCAATTTCTCATCAATCCACAGGGATTTAACCGTTTTACAGTCATTTTCTTAATAGGTGCATGCTTATTAGTAACTGGGATAAGCAATTTCATAAATGTGTCAAGTGCAGCGTCTGGTTGCTCTGTCGCAGCCGGCCGCGACCATCATGGGCGGCGCACAATTGGCCCAGCGTCGTCCAGGGTAGGGGAGGGAATTGCCGGCAGGGATGTAGCTCAGTTGATAGATCATGGCATTTGCAATGCCAGGGTTGTGGGTTCGATTCCCACGGGGGGCCAGTATAAAAAAATATGTATTCACTAACTGTAAGTCGCTCTGGATAAGAGCGTCTGCTAAATGACTAAAATGTAAATGTAATTACACACCACAGACCAATAAATATTATTCACACCAACAACATAGGAATCACTACAAAACGTATTGTATGACCTCTTATACACAATATTAGGCCCAGCTTTTGGAACTGTGGTTTCCCTAGATATGGCTACTATATTGTGATCACTACATCCAATGGATTTGGATAGTGCTTTCAAAAAGAATTCTGCAGCATTGGTAAAGATATGATCAATACATGTTGATGATTTCATTCCTGTACTGTTTGTAACTACCCTGGTAGGTTGATTGATAACCTGAACCAGGTTGCAGGCACTAGTTACAGTTTGAAGCTTTCTCTTGAGTGGGCAGCTTGATAAAAGCCAGTCAATATTTAGGTCACCCAGAAAATATACCTCTCTGTTTATCACATACATGTTATCCAGATACTGACTGTTAGTACTTGGTGGTATATAGCAGCTTTAGGTGAGGCAGGTGAACCTGTAGCCATATTAATTCAACAGTATTTAACATGAGATCCTCTCTAAGCTTTTCAGAAATGTGGTTCTGAATATAGACCACAACACCGCCCCCGTTGGCATTTCTGTATTTTCTGTAAATGTTATAACCTTGTATTGCTACCACTGTATCATCAGAGGTATTATCTAAGTGAGTTTCTGAGATTGTCAGAATATGAATGTCATCTGTTACTAGCAAATTATTGATTTCATGAACCTTGTTTCTTAAGCTACATATGTTAACGTGGGCTATTTTTAACACTTTTCTGGGATGCTTGATAATTTTTCTTGCTTGACTGGGAAACTTAGCAGAGGTAGACATACTCAGGTTATTTGTATTAATGCAGGGTGAGCTGCACACAGTGGACTTCCTACTAGGGCACACCACCTCAGTACTAACAGTATTACTCTGGTTCATAGGCATATGAGTACTGCATACAATAGCTGTAGGATCAGCAGAGGCATTCCAGGCAGTAAGAGGGACATAAATTAGGTCTTCCAACGGCCCTAGGATAATATACTTTTGCTGAATCATTATGACAACTCAGCGACACAATGGTAGGGATTAAATGAGCTGGATTTGGGTCATTGATAAGTCATTGTCTCAACGCAGCCTTATAATGCTGTGAAAGGATCCAGGAACCCAAATGATTTGGGTGGATCCCATCCTCCTTATAATACGAGCGTTGTTTCCAGAAGGTATCAAAATTGTCAATACATGTTACACCCACAGAGCTGCAATAGTCTTGTAGCCAGTTATGGAGGGCTAAAAGTCTGCTGAATCGTTCAATGCCACAACTTAGGGAGGGCAGAGGGCCAGATTTGCGTGCGTGTGGCGTGGACAGTACTTACACAGCTGGACGAGGCCTTGAGTTTCAGACTCACTACATCTCTGTCCTGGACCACTTCTTTATCAACACACATCACATCAGCCTGTAGAGAGAGACCAGACCACCTCAGTTAGACTAGAGTGTGTATCATTCATTCTGGACTTGGATTGGGTGATTTGGATGGTATTGTCACTGCACTCTAGGCTCACCTCTGGGATGAGCACAATGTCACTTGACTGGGAGGTCAGGAACTGCTGGGGAGCCTGGGTCTCCTGGTCTGGGTCTGTGATTGCTGCTTTACCAGCCTTCCCTGTGGCCTCCCTCATGTCTGTGGTGTCATCTAAAATACTGGGGAATACAATGATCTGGACATGGGGTGTATCTGCTTCTGAAAAAAGAAAAAACAGTAGTGTGTAATATGTAATATATATATATATACATACATACATATCCTTTAAAAAATATATATTCCCCTTTATTAATTACCAACCCCATCACCCTTTCCCTAATTGGAGTAAACTAGTTAACAACAATGCTTAGGCCTCTACTTCCAGCTTATACTTACTATATACATTTTATGGACACAGTCAATTTTACAATAATTATATTTTGTTTGTTTTTTCTCCTGAACTTCTTCTACTCTCATTTTCATGATGTCCATCCGGTTTGCTTCTACAGTGGGGAAAAAAAGTATTTAGTCAGCCACCAATTGTGCAAGTTCTCCCACTTAAAAATATGAGAGAGGCCTGTAATTTTCATCATAGGTACACGTCAACTATGAAAGACAAATTGAGATTTTTTTTCTCCAGAAAATCACATTGTAGGATTTTTAATGAATTTATTTGCAAATTATGGTGGAAAATAAGTATTTGGTCACCTACAAACAAGCAGGATTTCTGGCTCTCACAGACCTGTAACTTCTTCTCTAAGAGGCTCCTCTGTCCTCCACTCGTTACCTGTATTAATGGCACCTGTTTGAACTTGTTATCAGTATAAAAGACACCTGTCCACAACCTTAAACAGTCACACTCCAAACTCCACTATGGTCAAGACCAAAGAGCTGTCAAAGGACACCAGAAACAAAATTGTAGACCTGCACCAGGCTGGGAAGACTGAATCTGCAATAGGTAAGCAGCTTGGTTTGAAGAAATCAACTGTGGGAGCAATTATTAGGAAATGGAAGACATACAAGACCACTGATAATCTCCCTCGATCTGGGGCTCCACGCAAGATCTCACCCCGTGGGGTCTAAATGATGACAAGAACGGTGAGCAAAAATCCCAGAACCACACGGGGGGACCTAGTGAATGACCTGCAGAGAGCTGGGACCAAAGTAACAAAGCCTACCATCAGTAACACACTACGCCGCCAGGGACTCAAATCCTGCAGTGCCAGACGTGTCCCCCTGCTTAAGCCAGTACATGTCCAGGCCCGTCTGAAGTTTGCTAGAGTGCATTTGGATGATCCAGAAGAGGATTGGGAGAATGTCATATGGTCAGATGAAACCAAAATATATATTTTTGGTAAAAACTCAACTTGTCGTGTTTGGAGGACAAAGAATGCTGAGTTGCATCCAAAGAACACCATACCTACTGTGAAGCATGGGGGTGGAAACATCATGCTTTGGGGCTGTTTTTCTGCAAAGGGACCAGGACGACTGATCCGTGTAAAGGAAAGAATGAATGGGGCCATGTATTGTGAGATTTTGAGTGAAAACCTCCTTCCATCAGCAAGGGCATTGAAGATGAAACGTGGCTGGGTCTTTCAGCATGACAATGATCCCAAACACACCGCCCGGGCAACGAAGGAGTGGCTTCGTAAGAAGCATTTCAAGGTCCTGGAGTGGCCTAGCCAGTCTCCAGATCTCAACCCCATAGAAAATCTTTGGAGGGAGTTGAAAGTCCGTGTTGCCCAGCGACAGCCCCAAAACATCACTGCTCTAGAGGAGATCTGCATGGAGGAATGGGCCAAAATACCAGCAACAGTGTGTGAAAACCTTGTGAAGACTTACAGAAAACGTTTGACCTGTGTCATTGCCAACAAAGGGTATATAACAAAGTATTGAGAAACTTTTGTTATTGACCAAATACTTATTTTCCACCATAATTTGCAAATAAATTCATTAAAAATCCTACAATGTGATTTTCTGGATTTTTTTTCCTCATTTTGTCTGTCATAGTTGACGTGTACCTATGATGAAAATTACAGGCCTCTCTCATCTTTTTAAGTGGGAGAACTTGCACAATTGGTGGCTGACTAAATACTTTTTTCCCCCACTGTATATGCCATATATTTCTAACTGTGCTCTTTCACAAAAGCTCCCAACCTACAACCTATATACTTATTATGGACACAGTATGCTTACATTATTAGTTATCTTGTTATTAGTTGTTATTAGTCCCATCCTTCAACTCCATTCAACACCACCCATCTATCTCTTAACACCATCCATATAGGATTTCTATTTGCCATATATTTTTCAACTGTACTGTGATGTTTTACAAAAGTTCTGAACCTTTCTATTCTCATTATTTTCAATTTACAATCTATAGAAACAAACATTTTTGCTAAAAGTATTATTATATTATTGATCGATTGACTATGACTTTTCAGATCACCCAGTAATGCTATCTGCAAGGTTAGCTCCAGGTAAATATTGCAATCCTTTACCATTCCTGGACCTGTGTCCAAAAACAAGCTGCAAATGGACAGTACCAAAACAAATGATCTAATGATTCTGTCTCTTCGCAGCAAAATCTGCAGAGCTGGGAAGATAGTATCCCCCATATAAATAACATTCTATTGGTAGCAAGAATTGTATATAATAATTTAAATTGAAAGATTCTAGGTTTTGAATCCGGTGTCTTTCTTAGGGTTTTAGGCCTATGTCCAGTTGTATTTAATTAATTGTTGACAAAAAAAATGATGGGATGAGCCTATAGGATGGTATATAAATACAGCAACACCAATAGTGGCTCTGTGGAGATAATCTACTAATGGATCAGTTTCTTACCTTCATCTGCCAGTTGTGTAGTATAAATGTCGTCCCCACGAATGACTCCAGCAACATCCACTGGCCTTGTGGGCCCAATAACAACCTCATATTCTGCAACTACGCCACCTGAAAGAGAACAACAAAGGGATAACTTATACTATAAAACTTGAATGCCAACATGTACTGTAGCTACCATGACAACTTTGTCACAACAATGATCGTGAAAGAGTAGAGAGTCTGCTGCGTCACTTAGCTTGAGGGTTGCTGTTTTAATTTACACCAAGCTACATGGTAATTTGTCTGGACTTTTACATGACATTGTCTTTCCAAGCTATGCTCAACTGATCCCAGACCTGTCGTGGCTTATATAACCACATGAATCGACAGCATGTGTGCAAACTAGCATCTGGACTCGCAGAACTGATAGCAATCCGGCCAAACCAATATATTCTGGTATTAGTAGTGATCCCAAGGGGGGTGATCTCATGGGCTGTGAATGTAATCTTGAGTGAGGTGTTTGTGTTAAGCCAGTGGAGTCTGTCTCTAATAGACTCCACCCTGAAATCAATTAGGCCCCATGCAGCATTTAAAGATGAGCCTGTAATTAATAGCCTAACTGTGGGATAAGTCTTCAGCTCAGCCTGTTCCAAGTTCAAGTTTCTAGTCTTATTAGTCGTATGTACAGGATACACATGGTATACACCATCCAATGAAAGGCTTACTTGCAGGTTCCTTCTCGACAATACAACAACAATAATAAAATATAAGAATACTAACATAAAGTAAATGGCTCAGTGGAATATAATAAACATTTTAGCATCAGTATAATACAGAAAGGCACAATTTATAGTACAATATTTATCAGAAAATGTATGCACTCACTAACTGTAAGTCGCTCTGGATAAGAGCGTCTGCTAAAAAAAGAGGGATTGGGGGCCAAGTGTTTAAATTGTGCAGTATTAGCAATAGTAAATAAGAGTCTGGTAGCAGAAATTGTGATGTGTGTGTGTAGCATGAGTGTGTGGGTGTGTGCATGCATGTGTGCTAAGGTACGGAGAGTCAGTGCAGGTGGTCAGTCCAGTTCAAGTGTTCAGCAGTCTGATGGCTTTTAGATAGAAACTGTCGCAGACCATGCTCCGATACCGTCTGTCCGATGGTAAGGGAGTGAACAGCTCGTGTGTGGGTCCTTGATGATGCTGCGGGACTTCCTCAGTAACTGTTTCAAGTAGATGTCTTGGATGCGTGGGAACACGGCCCCAGTGCAAATAAACGTTCTCTTGTCGCCACCAGCCAGGAAGCCTGACCCCAGACACACTCCCGCTGGGATGGTGGGTAAGAGCCCTCCAAGGAAATCTCTCTCTGGTCTAATGACAGACATTATGGGAGCTATGCAGCAAGTACACTGGCTTTAATACATGGGCCTCTGTGTCATTTACTGGAAATGGAAGTTCTATTATTACACTCTTTAAAGTCTTAGTATGTGCATTCATATCCTCATACCCAGTTAGCTATGCAGCTGGACAGACAAATGGGATTCTTACTTCTTCAAAACGACATAACTACGTATGTAGATGAATATACACAGCTTATTTCTCTCAAATTTTGTGCACAAATTTGTTTACATCCCTGTTAGTGAGTATTTCTCCTTTGCCATCTCCTTTGCCAAGATAATCCATCCACCTGACAGGAGTGGCATATCAAGAAGCTGATTAAACAGCATGATCATTACACAGGTTCACCTTGTGCTGGCCACAATAAAAGGCCACTCTAAAATGTGCAGTTTTGTCACACAGCACAATGCCACAGATGTCTCAAGTTTTGAGAGGGCATGCAATTGGCATGATGACTGCAGGAATGTCCACCAGAGCTGTTGCCAGAGAATTTGCTGATGTCAACAATGTAAACAGAGTGCCCCATGATGGCGGTGGGATTATGGTATGAGCAGGCATAAGCTACAGACAACGAACACAATCGCATTTTATTGATGGCAATTTGAATGCACAAAAATACCGTGATGAGGTCCTGTTGCCCATTGTGAGGTCCATTTTTTAAAGGTATCTGTGACCGACAGATGCATATCTGTATTCCCAGTCATGTGAAATCCATAGATTAGTGCCTAATGAATTTATTTAAATTGAATGATTTCCTCATAGGAACTGTAACTCAGTAGAATCTTTGAAATTGTTACATGTATGCATTTTATATTTTTGTTCAGTATAACACCTGCACTGCTTTCGCACTCTCAAAAACTAACTTATAATTTCTAAACCCTTGAAGCATTTGTTATTTACATGCCCAACCATCAGAAGATGGTAGGCCTTAAGTCTTTCATTGCCAGGCATCATGCTATAAGAGGGTAAGAATATCTTTCCAGTGTGTAATTATAACACCCATTATCCTCCAACAGGGTGAAACCGAGCTGTGCAACTGCTCATGGGCATATAAACGACATGGCAAGTTTTAATGTACAATATGTGAAATATAAGTCCCTTGTGCCTGTAAGTGGGGCCTTTTGAATGGGGGTCTTGATAGATCACTGATACCCTTACTTGGGGATGGCCATGTCTTTTAGACTAATGGGATTTGATACTGACTCCATCTCAATCCCAGCTCTCACATGCAAAGAAGAAGTAATAGGAGAGCTGTGCTTCCCTAGACAACACCAGTGCCAGTTTCAGACACATTAGTCAGTGGAATACACAACATCAAGTCATCTAGGTGAATTAAGTTTCCATCTAGCTAGCCTGTTAAACATCTGAATGCCTTGCTGAAATATACTGCTGCTTTACTGAAATTGTTGGCTCACAGTGATGTTGAATTAATATATTCTTTCCAAAAATGAGTTTTTTTTTAAACTAGTTCTACCCATCAAGCCTGTTTTACGTGATGTGCCAATTTATCTTTTCAAGTAAGTTACTGTGGTGGGTTGAATCAAGTTCAGACTTAATAGTTTGTACTATTAAATGCTACTATTTTCAGCTACTGCAGGCAGTGCTAATGCAGTGGATACCATGCTGGGCAGTGTATGTTTAATAGACTAAACTGGACATAGATCTTGCTGGTATAAAAAACACTAATAAGCCATGTGTCTGACTACATTTTTCCTGAAATTGAACATGTTTACTGAGATACTGATGGCCCCCTCATTTCCTTCTCCTCTCCTCTCCTCTCCTCTCCTCTCCTCTCCTCTCCTCTCCTCTCCTCTCCTCTCCTCTCCTCTCCTCTCCTCTCCTCACACAACGTAATTACCTCACCCACTAGGCATTATGATAATTCTGTAGAAAAAAAAAAATAATGTATCTTGTTTGAACGACTTAATATCTTGTTCGAATGACTTAGTATCTCGTTTAAGCGACTTAGTAAAAAATATATATACAGAGCCTTCAGAAAGTATTCACACCCTTTGACTTTTTCCACATTTTGTTGTGTGACAGCCTGAATTAAAAATGGATAACATTTAGATTTTGTGTAACTGGCCTATACACAATACCCCATATTGTCAAAGTCTAATTATGTTTTTAGAAATGTTTACAAATGAAAAGCTGAAATGTCTTGACAATATGCATTCATCCCCTTTGTTATGGCAAGCCTTTGTTAAATAAGTTCAGGAGTACAAATTAGCTTAACAAGTCGCATAATAAGTTGCATGGACTCACTTTGTGTACAATAATAGTGTTTAACAGAGGGTTCCACTCCGCCACCTAGCTATTGACCCAACAGGGAGTATGTGATTTGGAATGTGTGGTTCTTCATGGATGGAGCTGTAAACATAAAGGGCAAAGTAACTGAAGTGTAGAGATACTTCAGGCTCTACATTCACAGTGACGTGAGAATTAGTCCAGATCTGACCTGCTTTGCCGGCTGACAGCCATTATGTTGTCATGTTCCCATTTAGATATAATTTATTTTATGTGATTTGGTTATTAGCTTTTTTTCTACCACTGTAAAGATGATTTTTGAGAATTGAGCTTGAAAATAGTGTTTTCCGATACCTACGACCCAACAATGTGAGTACATTTTACTGCCGTCACATTAATTATGTAATCGCACCAGCAGCACACTCATAAAACCTGGTTGCCAGATTGGGTAAGGAGAGCTAGGTTGTTTAATTTAAAACAGAACCATACACAGCATGTTGTTTAGCAACCCTGCCAGCATGGCCAGTAAACCCTGAGCATCAGTCATGTTCTACACACAAACACTGCTTAACACTCCTTCCTGGGCCGTGGAGCAAACCCACTCAACCAGAATCTAACCTCATCATTACCAGCCATGTTAACTGCAATTAACATTTGAACACCAGTTTGTTTAATTTAGTGACGTGCTCCATGATTTCATGACATTATACTGTATGTCTTAATGCTATGTTCATACAAATGGTGGTGCTGTATGAAAGATTTAGTTGACTGGTCGATTGTTTAGTTGATAGGCTGTTGGTCGACTGTGATCGTTTTTGTAGCGCAGTGGCAAATATATATGCATTTTCGTATGGCACACGAGACTCCTGTCTGATTTGAGCATGTCTCAGTGGACTAATCCATTGAGGAGGCCGCGGGGATGCCACAGTCCAAGAAGAAGGGGAGTGTGGCTAAAAGCCAATTTATGCTTGATCTGGCAATGGCGGACCGTAAGCGGCGCTCCTAGTGGCCGGGGACTTTAATGCAAGCAAACTTAAATCCGTTTTACCTCATTTCTACCAGCATGTCACAAGTGCAACCAGAGGAAAAAAAACTCTAGACCACCTTTACTCCACACACAGAGACGCGTACAAAGCTCTCCCTTGACCTCCATTTGGAAAATCTGACCATAATTCTATCCTCCTGATTCCTGCTTACAAGCATAAACTAAAACAGGTAGTACCAGTGACTCGCTCAATACGGAAGTGGTCAGATGACGCAGATGCTACGCTACAGGACTGTTTTGCTAGCACAGACTGGAATATGTTCCGGGATTCATCCAATGGCATTGAGGAGTATACCACCTCGGTCACCGGCTTCATCAATAAGTACATCATTGACGTCGTCCCCACAGTGACCGTACGTACATATCCCAACCAGAAGCCATGGATTACAGTTTATTATTGAATCCTACTACACCGGCTCTGACGCTCGTCGGATGTGGCTGGGCTTGCAAACTATTACGGACAACAAAGGGTAACCCAACCGCGAGCTGCCCAGTGACGCGAGCCTACCAGACGGGCTGAATGCCTTTTTATGCTCGCTTCGAGGCAAGCAAAACTGAAGCATGCATGAGAGCACCAGCTGTTCCGGAAGACTGTGTGATCACGCTCTCCGTAGCCGATGTGAGCAAGACCTTTAAACAGGTCAACATTCACAAGGCCGTGGGGCCAGACGGAATACCAGGACGTGTACTCAGAGCATGCACGGACCAACTGGCAAGTGTCTTCACTGACATTTTCAACCTCTCCCTGACCGAGTCTGTAATACCTACATGTTTCAAGCAGACCACCATAGTCCCTGTGCCCAAGAAAGCGAAGGTAAACGCCCTGTCGGTCGCCATGAAATGTGGTTGGCCGACCGTAAGGCGCTACAGAGGGTAGTGCGTACAGCCCAGTACATCACTGGGGCCAAGCTTCCTGCCATCCAGGACCTATATACTAGGCGGTGTCAGAGGAAGGCCCAAAAAATGGTCAACGGTTCCAGTCACCCAGGTCATAGACTGTTCTCTCTGTTACCGCACGGCAAGCAGTACCGGAGCGCCAAGTCTAGGTCCAAAAGGCTCATTAACAGCTTCAACCCCCAAGCCATAAGACTGCTGAACAATTCATCAAATGGCCACCCGGAGTACTCACTGTTTGCTATCTATCCAGTCACTTTACCCCTACCTACATGTACAAATTACCTCGACTAACCTGTACCCCCACACATTGACTCAGTACCGGTACCCCCTGTATATAGCCTCATTATTGTTATTTTATTGTGTTACTTTTTTTGTTAGTATATTAATTTTTTACTTTAGTTTATTTAGTACATATTTTCTTAACTCTATTTTCTAAAAACTGCATTGTTGGTTAAGAGCTTGTAAGTAAGCATTTCACTGTAAGGTATACACCTGTTGTATTCCGCACATGTGACAAATATTTTTATTTTATTTTATTTGACGCTCCATATGGAGCAGGTGTGACGCAATCGCGGAACCTCCAGAGGCTTGCAGAGGCCAAATCGAGCTCCGGGAAATGTGTTCGGAGGCTTCGTATGGAGGGTGACGCAATTGCAGAGCCTCTGGAAGCATGGAGAGGCCAAATCAAGCCATGTGCGCCTGTTAAATGTTGTAACAATGCGGGGGCTCCGTATAGCTCCGCATTGACATGATTGGTTGACTGTAGGTGGGGGCGGTACCTCCTGCATAAACACAAACTCACTTCCTTGACAACTCACTTTTTTACCAACGTCGGTTCAGTTACTTGAATTCCATTTAATTCATTTTTTTTTTTTGTGAGCCCAACGTGCCGTTTCTCTAGAGAGAAATCTAATCATTCACGAGTGAAATCAACTCAATAACTATTTGAGACGCTGGGCTGAAGGGAGTTGCAGTCTTCATTAAGGAAATAGTCAACCTAGTTCATTTACATTAACATCATTTAGCAGACGCTCTTATCCAGAGTTACTTACAAACTGGTGCATTCAACTTATGATAGAAACGTGGTAATTAACTACAATGACCATAATCCATTGCGCTAGTGTTTTCTGCTCAGGCAGTGATGGATACACTTTTACGCCTGCAACGTTAGGTTAGATGCACACATACCGCATAGACCTCATGAGAGAGGAATGTACACAACACAATGACAAGAGAAAGGGATAGCGACCGTTTGAAAGTATGCCTTATCTTCTTTGATGAACTAGTAAAATGATTTCGTCAGACAGCTCTGCACCTAGCCTAGCTAAATAGGATATATAATATAATATGCCATTTAGCAGACGCTTTTATCCAAAGCGACTTACAGTCATGCGTGCATACATTTTTTTTAGGTATGGGTGGTCCTGGGGATCGAACCCACTACCCTGGCGTTACAAGCGCCATGCTCTACCAATTGAGCTACAGAGGACCGAATAACAAACAATATATTTACATACCAAGATTAACAAATGTATTGTGCGAACAGAGATAACATAACCAAATATGTATCCTGATAAAGTGTCATGTAAATATACAGCTGCAACAGACTCGCTTCAATTTTTCTAATTGTTGCCCATGTGACTAAAGACAACAGTATGGGGAGCAGAGAGATAACGTTGTCTAGCTGTTTGGCTGCTACTGCCTGAGCAGAGTTGAGATGATGACTTTAAAACCCTTTTGACACACTGGTGCGTCCATTTAAAGCCAATTTATGCTTGATCCGAAAATGTGGTCGGATGCTGGAGGGTGTGACGCAATTGCGGAGCCTCTGGAGGCATGCAGAGGCCAAATGGAGCTCCAAATGGAATTGCCGTGCGCCTCCCAAATGTTGTAACATAGCTGAGGGCTCAGTATAGCTCCGCATTGACATGATTGGTTGACGGTAGGTGGGGGCGTGACATCCTGTATAAACACAAACTCACTTCCTCGACAACTTCCATCACAACATCTCTGCGCTGCTCCATGAAGACCAAGAAGTGTGAATGCCCTGACTTCTGCAGAGGCCATATCAACCTAAATGCTGCACGGCCAATGCAGACGTCAGATTGACCATGCAGCGCCTTTAAGTAACATAATAAAAAAATCTCCATCAAAATCGGTTAGTTAAACTAGATATACAGTGGGGGAAAAAAGTATTTAGTCAGCCACCAATTGTGCAAGTTCTCCCACTTAAAAAGATGAGAGAGGCCTGTAATTTTCATCATAGGTACACGTCAACTATGACAGACAATTGAGGGGAAAAATCCAGAAAATCACATTGTAGGATATTTAATGAATTTATTTGCAAATTATGGTGGAAAATAAGTATTTGGTCAATAACAAAAGTTTCTCAATACTTTGTTATATACCCTTTGTTGGCAATGACACAGGTCAAACGTTTTCTGTAAGTCTTCACAAGGTTTTCACACACTGTTGCTGGTATTTTGGCCCATTCCTCCATGCAGATCTCCTCTAGAGCAGTGATGTTTTGGGGCTGTCGCTGGGCAACACGGACTTTCAACTCCCTCCAAAGATTTTTGACATGCATTTTTCTGGATTTTTTTGTTGTTATTCTGTCTCTCACTGTTCAAATAAACCTACCATTAAAATTATATACTGATCATTTCTTTGTCAATGGGCAAACGTACAAAATCAGCAGGGGATCAAATACTTTTTTCCCTCACTGTAGTTTTACTAGCGTTTAATAGCAGTTGGAGGCCACGGAAGGAGCGTTGTATGGCATTGAAGCTCGTTTGGAGGTTTGTTAACACAGTGTCCAATGAAGGGCGAGATGTATACAAAATGGTGTCATCTGCGTAGAGGTGGATCTGAGAGTCACCAGCAGCAAGAGCGACATCATTGATATACACAGAGAATAGAGTCGGCCCGAGAATTGAACCCTGTGGCACCCCCATAGAGACTGCCAGAGGTCCAGACAACAGGCCCTCCGATTTGACACATTGAACTCTATCTGAGAAGTAGTTGGTGAACCAGGCGAGGCAGTCATTTGAGAAACCAAGGCTATTTAGTCTCCCAATAAGAATGCGGTGATTGACAGAGTCAAGCCTTGGCCAGATCAATGAAGACAGCTGCACAGTACTGTCTTTTATCGATCACGGTTATTATATAGTTTAGGACCTTGAGCGTGGCTGAGGTACACGCATGACCAGCTCGGAAACCAGATTGCATAGCGGAGAAGGTACGGTGGGATTCTAAATGGTCGGTGATCTGTTTGTTAACTTGGCTTTCAAATACTTTCAAAAGGCAGGGCAGGATGGATATAGGTCTGTAACAGTTTGGATCTAGAGTGTCACCCCCTTTTGAAGAGGGGGATGACTGCGGCAGCTTTCCAATCTCTGGGGATCTCAGACGATACGAAAGAGAGGTTGAACAGGCTGGTGACAGGGGTTGCGACAATTTCGGCGGCTAATTTTAGAAAGAAAGGGTCCAGATTGTCTAGCCCAGCTGATTTGTAGGGGTCCAGATTTTGCAGCTCTTTCAGAACATCAGCTATCTGAATTTGGGTGAAGGAGAAGCGGGGGGGCATGGGCAAGTTGCAGCGGATGGTGCAGAGCTGGTGGCCGGGGTAGGGGTAGCCAGGTGGAAAGCATGGCCATCCGTAGCAAAATGCTTGTTGAAATTTTCGATTATCGTAGATTTATCGGTAGTGACAGTGTTTCCTAGCCTCAGTGCAGTGGGCAGCTGGGAGGAGGTGCTCTTATTCTCCATGGACTTTACAGTGTCCATGGAGAAGTGCTACAGGAGCACATTTCTGTTTGAAAAAGTTAGCCTTTGCTTTCCTAACTGATTGTGTATATTGGTTCCTGACTTCCCTGAAAAGTTGCATATCGCGGGGGCTGTTCGATGCTACATTTAATGTTAATAATCGAAAACAGTGATTATTTTTGTTATAATCGATCCGAAACCGAACTAGAGAAGCACCAATCACTCAGCACTACTTCGCGCAAATGTAGGGCTATAAATGTGATGTCTGATAGTATTTCTGATTGTCTTAACTCACCACCACTAATGAAGCTTCTCAAAGTATTTTTTTCTTCACCTCTTTAAGGCAAGTAAACAGTCTGTTTTTAAAATCCATCGAGAATGATAATAGTTCCTCAATGTATTTGAAAAATATTTCCAGCTCTCTCGGCGTGAAAGGGAAAAATGGAATGCTCTGATCCAGTGAAAACGTCATAAAATACCTGGTTACTACTTATCCCTTGTACAAATAGCCTACAGCTGTGTCTGTCCCGAGCTCACTGGCGTGGGAAACTGCGAGGGCCCAGAATATTTTTAACTATGTTGCAAATTTGCTTGCGCAAGCTTCGGACTGGACACAGTTGATAGTTGATACAATGTTTCAAGTTTGTTGCAGACAGGCCTTGCTTAGCCAATGTGATTTCTAGGATATGTATTTTTTATATATTTACTACCTACAGGCTGCAATATTTTTTATTTGTTGGCTTTATGTAGGCTATTTTTGCATAGTTGGCAATGGCAATAGAGGTTAAGCTACTTTTAGATTTGTATCATTTTCATTTAGATTTAGATAGAATTTAGATTAACAACCTGAAAATGATTTTGAGATGCAAAGACTATTATAAATGGAATGTGCATATGAAAATCATAACTGGCACGCAGATCGGTAGAAATGGTAAGATAAATTGGCACTCTAAATGGAAAAGGTTGACGAACCCTGGTGTAGCCTATTACTGGAAACTTCAGAAGCCTAATGGCAGAATCTGCGAAGGCCAGCAGCAGCGGAAGGAGGACGGTCGGAAACAGTTTCTGATGAGGTGATTTTTAAGGAGTCAGGCGCAGGAGGGTAAATCACAGAATAACAGGATTTCTTCTGAACCACAGAGTTACGCAGTAATGCGTAAAAACACTCCAGTGCGCAAAACAGGTGCATTGGAAAATACAAGGCACAAGGGGAATATTCCCGGCGATACAAAATACACGGAGCTCCACCGAGCTTCTCACTCCTCCACAATAAACAATCACACACAAAGACAAGGGGGCAGAGGGAACACTTATACAGGTACTGATGAAGGGATATGAACCAGGTGTGTGTAATAAACAAGACAAAACAAATGGTGAGATGAGGAACGGCAGTGGCTAGAAGGCCGGTGACGACGAACGCCGAAGCCTACCCGAACAAGGAGAGGAGGCAGCCTCGGGGGAAGTCGTGACAGTTCTTCTTCTTCTGGTTAGGGTATCTTGATCTCTGGCTCCCTCTTGAGTAATTTGTGTTTGTTAATTATTCAATCAAACAGCGTGCTCAAGCATCAGACAAGTTCAGTACATATAGTTGATTTTATTAAAACACATAGGGTATGTCTATATATGGAAAAATACACATTTTAACATTTCGACCACTCAATTGGTCGAGAGAAAAGATTACTCTCGGTCACCAATACAAAAAAATGTTGGGGACAGCCCTAAAGATTTTATATAGCCGTTAGTCATCACTGATGATCCTCACTATATGGGAATGGTGAAGTGTTATTAACCTTTACCATAGCTGGGGAGCATAGGGCCAGTATGTAGTCATCACCTTTGGTTTGTATTGTAATGGAAACAGTGGGGTCTTGTGGGGTCAGCTGCCATGCTGCTCTGAGCAGGAGGTTAGCTATATCAGATAGCACACTTCCTCTCTGATTCTCACAGGATGGCCTCTCCTCTGCCCTCTACCCAGGAACCCCAGCTATAGCTAATACTGTATGTCTGGGATTTATTGCATCCCCTCTATATTAATCTTATCTATTCTTTACTATGTGTTGCATGGAACACTAATGTGTAGGCATGAGCCATGTGACTTAACCTATTCACCCCCCTATATCACCAAATATGCACAGTGACCCCCAGACCTGTTCAGATGTTATTCCAATGGTCCCTGACTGCCCTGCTCTCTGAGATGTTCCCACCAGATTGGTCAGAGTGACGGCTAAGATCTGGATATCCTCAGGCTTTCACTCGTCTCAAGGGAGTTCCGGGTGGAGGAATCAGGCAGCAGCAGAAGCCTTGGAGGGGAACAAGCCGGCTAAACTGCAGGCAACCCCCCTTCTGTTCCATTCATCCTCCCCCAGACCTCTAATCCCCAGGATCTACAGAGGTGAGAAGTAGACTTTCACCTGGCACACCCCTCCCTCGCAACGCAACACGCCATGCCCACATTCAGAGCTGGGTAGTGGCCCTCTCTTCCCATGGCCAGCAACAGACAACCAGACTGGCCCTACAGTAGGCTACTCCTCTCTGCTGCTGGAGTGGCAGGGGCAGAGCAAGCTTTGGGCTGTGGCACAGGGCTCAATGAGGTGATAATGGTCTGCAGGAGCGAGTGGACCACCACGTCAACCCAAAACCTCAAATTAGCAGTACCCACCCTTCACACACAGTGTGCTATGGTAACCACATGAGACAGTGTTTGCACAGTGAGGGCAAGACACGCAAACTCCAAATCAAACTTTCATTATTCTTCAAATTCCACAAATAAAATGCTGCCTTAGCCAAAACCTTTTTTCCACAAACTATAAAGCTAAATGCATATATCTTTAGAGTAAGGGAGTCTCCTCTAAGCAAGACAGGTTCTACAGTATAAACTGGATTTAAACATATATATATACAAAAAATGGTGTCTGCAATATATGTTGGGAATGATCCTCACACATCCTCCAAAAGGATATGTGTGAAGGGTGGCTCAGTGAGGAATGAGAGGGGTGCGTGGGAAGGAACACCGGGTGGTCCTGCATGTAAAGCTCAGACAAACCGGTAGGATTGTCAAATGTTTGCCTGCCGACTACTTAGCAGCTCTGAACAGAGTGTCGGCAGTCAATCTCTTTTGTGTTCACACTGCAAAGACCTTGGAAGTCGTCAGCCTCTCAGCCTTGTTAAAATACTCAAAACCAGAAGGTGGCAGTAGTGTTGTTTGGCAATGCATATCTGGGCGTATTGCTTATGATCTAGATTCCAAGCTATCTTCACTAATGTTGTTATTTTGTAGAAAGCCCTTGTTGATACTAGCCAGATGGCCACAGCTAGATAACTACCTAGCAAGATGACGAAGAAACAATTTCATTCAATCTCCATAATCTCATGCTGCCAGTGCCAGCCCATTGCCAAATGTTTAGCTAGCTAGCCAACGACATATTCGCTAGCTAAGGACACTGCACTAACTCGGCAGCTAACACAGGCAGCTGTTTCATGGAAATTTGCTAATCCATTGTGATTTAATTATAATATCAATACTAGCTACAGTGGTTAGCTATCTTGGAGGAAGTATTTAGTGTTGTGTGCATTGCGTCTGTGCACTTAGCTAGCTACCATCCCATAGCCTACATTGCATATGAAGTGTGACTGGCTCAACTGTGGATGTACAGAGAAAATGCCCTCTTTTTTCTTAGCTCCCTGATTAGCTAAAGTGAAGTTATTCTACAAGTAGAATCGGTAGGTTTGTTGCTACCGGGTCGGCATGCAGCAGGTACCACTTTTGTTCTAGCAACAGAAGGAACGGCCTCCCACTGTGATAAGTACCTATGGGCAGTCTACTGGCAGTGAGATTCTTGGTGTGTTTCTTGCTTAAGACCCTGATTATAACCCCCACCCCATCCTCCCATGTCTGTCATAACACCCCTCTGACCCCCTCCATGTATAGTTATCTGTATACAGTGCACCAAAGCACAAGGCCAGGGTAGCATTAAATCATTCTCAGGAGACAATTCAATGTGTGACTACTTTTCTTCTAAGGTGATTATAAGGTAAGGCTCTCCCTCCCTTTTGGGTCGTTCCATGTCATTTCAGAAAGCCATGACACCCTTCATCTCAGATTATTCTGAAAACGTTTCTGTAATTAGAAACAGATAAGATTACCATTCCTGCAACACTATTTTGTTGAAATATAATTTGATATCTGAGAAATTAAGCTAATTGATTGCACTGAAATTGGCCATTTTAATTTATTGGATTAATATAATATTCAATAAATATAGTACCTAACATCCAATTTGGATCAAACTATTATCTAACAATGAGTAAGACATGAGGAATCCAAATAAATGGTTGAAGGCCACCCACGGACCCCCCCCCCACACACCCTACGCCAATTTCAACCCAACAGTGAGCAGGAACAGCAACATCTAGTGGTCAGAACCTGGTAATATCAGGATGTAGGATGGGACATAAACCTAACAACTTCAATGACTAATTTCTCTGAACAAGTGGGAAAAAAACATCACCAAATTCACTGAGAATACATTACATAGGATGAAGAAACAATACTCAGAGCCACAGCTCCATACTACTTGTCAGAACTAATACTATATACTCGTTGTTGGGATGGGATTGGCATGGGGGTTCCGTGGGTGGCTTTTGACCATTCATTTGGAATCTTAATATATAATAATAATAATAATAATATGCCATTTAGCAGACGCTTTTATCCAAAGCGACTTACAGTCATGCGTGCATACATTTTTGTGTATGGGTGGTCCCGGGGATCGAACCCACTACCTTGGCGTTACAAGCGCCGTGCTCTACCAGCTGAGCTACAGAGGACCACCATCTTCATGTCTAACCCATTGTTAAAATATTTTTTGTCCAAATTGGATGTTAGGTACTATATTTATTTTATATGAATCGTATAAATTAAAATAGTCAATTTTTGGATGCAATCAATTGGCTTAATTTCTCAGAGATCTATATATATATTATATTTCAACAAAATAATGTTGCATGAATGCTAATCTTATCCGTTTCTAACAACAGAAAAGATTTCAGAACAATCTGACATGGTGGGTGTCAATCCTCTTTATTGTGCTTTTAGAGGTGGAATTATGTTGAATAAAACCTTGCTCTATTGGCGATCCTAGTCACTCATCAGGTTTCTCTTGTGTATGACACTATAGTACAACTCTCCTAGTGGACTTGAGGAATTTGAGTCTGAAAGTGCCGCTTTTAGTGGCTGAGGAATGTGACATTGGACCTCAGTCCCTCGGGGTATAAACACAGCATTGCAGCTCTTGCCTCTGAAACAGCAGAATCCTGACCTGCTATCTTGACCTCTGTCTCTGTCCCAGAACCAACCCAGCCCTCTTTTCCCTGGCATTAAACCCAGAAAGAGGATGGAGGATCTCATGTTTCCAATCAGGCCCTAGTACTGCCCCACCCTGGGGCTATGACAGCCAAGTGCTGGGGACTTCAGTCAGGATTCAGTACACATGTAATCTGTTTCTAGTTGTGTATGCATTTCACTCCAATGATTGTCCATTACAGTTTCACTGCTGTATACATTACCTTAACTGTTCCTGTCTGGACAGAGTAAATTAGTAAACTTTTTTTCTTTATTTTTCAACTCTTATTATAGGTCTTATAATAAACACTTAAAACGGGTTGTGGAAAATCAGTGGATCTGAGAGAGCAAAATGGTAGCATACGTATTACCACTGTTATTACTACTTTATTCTGTGCTGTAATGTAAAGTGCCCATATAATTGTAACAAAAAAAAGAGGGGTGGGGGTAAAATATATAGTTGAGTACTGAGGAGAGAACTGTGTGGAAAAGCAGCCTGCTTCTCATTAGGAATAGCCCAACATTATTATCACAAGTCCATGTGTTGCCTTTGAGATAAAAACAAATCTGCTTAATTCTATTATGTATGTGTGTATGCCAGAGTAGGTATTTACAAGCAACCTCTGGCTCAGACTGGGTGCTAGACTTGGACTGGGTTTTCAGTCATATGTTATTTACTTTTTGAGAGGAGTGGCTGCTTTGTTGTTGGATATGTTCCTATGTGAGTGTTCAGTAGATGTTGCTAAAACAATATCTATGATTCACATAATTACAGGCCCTGAGGTCAGGTCGAGTTCTCTCTGAAACTAGTAAGCCTCCTTAAACCAAGGAAAAGCATATGGCTTAAATTCTTTGTAGTGTGTTTACAAACACAACCTCTAGAAATGTTAGTTAGAAACTTCAGTTAAGAACCCAAGGTGGTTTTACTCTAATTCAAATTCAGACTGGCAGGCATTTACAATCTCATCATGTGAAGCTGTAATGAGGTGGAGAGATTACAGATGAGATCCATCTATTCTCTGTTTTGTTTAGTTTAACTTTTGGAGGTGACTTTAAAAAGTTACAATTGCATCAACTTTTGGGGTTCAACAACACCTTAGTAGTTTCCCTCAAACTGCTGTTTGGCTGTAGCTCTTTGAATCCTTTCTCCAACCCCATCTCTCACAAGCTCCTCCTACTACAGCAATGCCAACATCTGTCTTTTAGTTCTGACTCAATCCAGAGTATTATAGTAATTCTGCGTAGTGCTTACATAATACAGCCCTCTCTCTTCCACATCTCTAAAGTTGATGGTAGCACCCGGCGATAAAACAAATGGTATAAATTTGACTTTGTTAGAAAGCAAAAAGACTTGGCTCTTCTCAGGAAATACAGACTTTAAACAAACTATAGACTGCTTTGTTATTTTCCCTTCTTTTCTCCCTCTCCATCTTTCTCACTCTCGGTTTCTCTGTCCCTACCTCTTGCTTCTCCTGTTGCTTTTCCACCTTTGGCACCCATGCATTCTCCTTCACACTGCTTGGAACAACTGTAAGGCATTCTGCTACCATTCATTTATGTCCGCTAGCTTGGCATGGCATTGTGATGTCCAGCTTTTCATTGAATGGTGAATTATATTAAATAAGTGCCCACACATTCTTAAGATTCAAGATTCTTTAAGATGTGTGTAAACATATAATATTTCCTTTTCAACATTAATCTACATGCATGTGTTCCTCAGATCGAGCTACTTTCCATAGCTGAACCAGCTGTCTTCTACTCATAGAAATAGAATCTGATACTTCCACTACCAATGACCTAATTTGTAATAAATCCCATGAACATGGCATGAGTTTCAGATTAAACAAATTACTATGTCAATATGTCATCCTCCACGGCAACAAAAGTCTAATGCTATTATGTATAACATAAATAATTGCTATTGTTGTAATGATAATTGATGTGCAGTTTGGTGTTGCCATCAGAACAAAGACATGTTCGGTTGTCTCAAAGTTCAAGTGAGGTCTCTTCTGATTGGCAGGAAATGTGATTGATCAGATGGAGATAGCAGGCAAAACCTCCCAATCCTGTACTTAACCCTCTCATCAGGCATGTTGCAAGTGTTTATGTTCCAGACAATAGCTTCTATTCTGCCATCTGAAGACTAGTCTATACTCTAGGCACGGTGACCACAAAGATACTTCTGAAGAGTCTCTACCCTGACCCTCCCTATCTCTGCAGATGGCCATGCTTTCTTTCAACTTCAGCATGGGAAGCCTGGATGTATGAGTTTTTACTTACTGTGAAAGAGTGTGGCGATGAAAAGCAAAGCGAAAGCCATCATTTTGTGGGTCTCATTCATTCTCCGTGTGGATGCTGCTGCTGCCATTCTCCTACTGTCCAGTGTGAGTATGTGAAAGAGAGAAGGTGTGCGCCAGTGGACCAGACCAGTTTAGGGTTTCCT